>NC_092711.1:217372182-218026307 GCF_047496885.1 Scyliorhinus torazame | reverse complement strand
ATTTAATTGCAAGTTCATTTTCAGTCCCTATGTTGATTGTGCTAATTGACATGCATGGCTTTGCAATGAACAGCATATAGAGTGTGCCCTGACAAACTTGTACCGTAAGAAGTCTTACAACACCAGGTTAAAGTCCAACAGGTTTGTTTCGAATCACTAGCTTTCGGAGCATAGCTCCTTCCTCAGGTGGATTCACACTGCAATGAAGTTACTGTGAAGAGCCCCTAGTCGCCACATTCCGGCGCCTGTTCGGGTACAGAGAGGGAGAATTCAGAATGTCCAAATTACTTTACAGCACGTCTTTCGGGACTTGTGGGAGGAACCCGGAGCACTCGGAGGAAACCCACGCAGACACAGGGAGAACGTGCAGTCCAATCTATGCATCATTCTAAATGACAGAAGGTCAGGTTGTACATTCCCAGTGACTGTGCCATTCAACCTAGGATTAATAAGGACACAGGGAGTCCACACCGAGGAGAATAGAAACAAAGTTTATTTACAAGAGCGATATGTACAATACCCGGTAGATCCCTACCGGATTCTCCTCTGGTTGGTGCCTTACTGGCTGACTTTTTATACAGTGATTAATGAGGTACCCTGCCACTAGTGGGGGAGCTTGTACTCTGCGAGGAGCACGGGGAAGACAAGCATTCCCATCCCATAGGTCCCACGTGGGATATTACACTAGGGTCCTATATAAAACTTTGATTGCCTTTTAAGTAACTCACTTCCTGACTCTCCAAAACTTGTCCACCACCACATGACCGCATCAAATTTGGTGCAGTAGGGCGGCACGGCGACACCGTGGTTAGCACTGCTGCCTCACAGCGGTAGGGACCCGAGTTCGATTCCGACCTCGGATGACTGTGGAGTTTGCACTTTCTCCCCGTGTCTGTGTGGGTTTCCTCCGGGTGCTCCACTTTCCTCCCACAGTCCAAAGATGTGCAGGTTAGGTGAATTGGCCACGCTAAATTGCCCAGAAGTTAGGTGGGGTTACCAGAATAAGAGCGGGGGATTGGGCCGAGGTGGGGGTGCTCTATCGGAGCAAGGGCCGATGCAGACTTGATGAGTCGAATGGCCTTCTTCTGCACTGTAGGGATTCTATGATTCTATGACAGAAATCAGGAGTACAATGGCATACTCCCCACTTGCCTGCTTGAGTCCAGCTCTAACAATGCTCAAGAAGCTCAACACCATTCAGAACAAAGCAGCCTGTGTGATTGGCATCTTATTCGCCACCCTTAAGCAGTCACTCACTCACTCCACCACCAGCATACCGGTTGCAATGTTTACCATCGACTAGATACAGTGCAGCAACGTGCCAAGGCTGCTTCAACAGCATCTTCCACAGCCGGGACCTCTGCTACGTAGATAAACAAATGCAACAGGCATATGGGAGCACCACCACCTGCAGGTTTCCCTCCAAGTCACCCACCATCCTGGACTACAGCGGTTCCAGAGGGCAACTCATCACCACCTTCGGAAGGGCATTTCAGGATAGACAATAAATAATGACCTTGCGAGCAACAGGGGCTGGTTTAGCACAGGGTTAAATCGCTGAAAGCAGACCAAGGCAGGCCAGCAGCACGGTTCAATTCCCGTACCAGCCTCCCCGGAATGTGGGACTAGAGGCTTTTCACAGTAACTACATTTGAAGCCTACTTGTGACAATAAGCGATTTTCATTTCAACATCCACGCTTACACAACTGTGACTGTGTCGTTCGAAACCAAACCTGGAAAAGGGTACATGTGAACACCTGGGGCGGAATTCTCCTGTCCACCTGCTGTGTATCCCTGGGCGGCGCACCCTCGCCAGTAGTGGGATTCGCCGTTCCTGCCTTCTGCCAATGGGGTTTCCTATTGTGGCCACCCCACCCCGCCGGGAGAACAGAGAATCCCACCGGCGGAGAATCCCGCTCCTCGTTTTGATTGTGAATAGTTGAATTGTAAGGCTCTGTTGGAGTGAGGTTTTGTGGCACAAAGGAAGCCTGAGGTAAAGTAACTCTAATCTGTTGTTTTTCATGTGTTAGAAATGACTGTTGGTGCTAATATTAGATGAGTGCAGACTGTTCATATAGAATTGCCCTGTCTTCAATTTTAACAGAGGTGATAACCTAATTGGAAACTGGTTACGGCTGCTTTAAAATCATGGACAGACAGGTGACAACTGAGTCAGTCAAATGTTCATTGCTCTTCTCACCCACATAGTCACTATTAACCATCTATATTTGCCGACATGGGAACAGCTCACTTGTTGGTGCACAGATGGGTGAAAGCTTCCATTGCACTCACTAAACCAGACTCGTGACTTCCCTCCAATAATACATTCTGCGGCCAGTGATTCCGCAAATAAAAACAGAGAACCACACTTAGAGAAAGAAGCACAGTTTTATGCCGAACTTCCTCAGAGCCTCAAACCTCCCTTCCTTACAATTCAACAAATCAAAATCAAATTACGCGTACTTACATGCACCCTTTTTCCTGTTAAGGGCACATTACTGTGAAGAGGAGAAAAGGATTAATGATGGAATGAAATTTTGAGTCATGTCGCAAGGGCCAGGAGGGGTGAATTTGCATCTGGTCACAAAGAAGGGGTTTGCGAAGGTGTAGGACGATGTGGGTGAAATGGAGAGGAGGAATGCTGAAGAGGGGGGGAAAGGGTGAGGCAGCTGACTGTTCTGTCACAAATGGTCAGACACGTGGCAAAAGACTTGTATTAATAATGCATCTTTCATGGCCGGAGAATGCCTCCAAAGCAATTTATAGCCAATGAAATACCTTTGAAATGTAGCCAATGTTGTGATAGAGAAAGTGTGCACGGCAAGGCCGCAAGGGTAGGAATGACATAATTAGTGTCACAGATTAGCTGTTGGTTGGGGGGGTCAGGGCATGAGTGAGAACTCCCCTACCCTTCCTCAACATAGGGTCATGGCGTCTTTCATATACAACTGAGAGGGTAGATGGGGTCTCGGTTTAATTTCTCAAACCAAAAGATGGCACTTCTGACAATGCAGCGCTCCCTCATTGTTGGGTGTTCACTTCCCTGGTTACTGAATAGTGGGAGACATTTGAGAAATATCTATATATGAAGGCGATGGCTGAGTGTAAAACATATTGTAATTAAATTAGTACATATGTGAAAACAGGATAGAGACTGCACACTTATGGCCAATCAACAATCCCATCAGACAACACCGCTATAAACATTAATTTGAAAAAAATAAAGTACCCAATGTTATATTACTTACTGTAATATGTGTTACTCACTGCTTCATACCAAGATGCTCTTAAACTCAATGTTGATTAACACTCGTAGCCATCCAATGAAAGCAAATACTTTATTGAGTAACTAAAACAAATAAACTTGTGAGTTTGTTCTGCCTCCAATACTTTTACTTGCTATTAAATTAAACAAGATTTAGTAAGAATAAACTATGATAACCACACTTGCACTCTGAGCTCACTATACCTCTGGTCACTAGTCACAATACACACAAAGAGGCGGGAACTCAGATTGTTAGTGCTGCCATCTAGTGGTCACTTTGCTGTTATGACTATACATTAACCCCTTATGTATATACAGATATGCAGATCACTACACCCAATTCTACGACCAATAAAGCACAACAGCTCCTATGCTTCCTCAAGAAACTAAGAAAAATCAGCATGTCCACATTGACTCTTACCAATTTCTATAGATGTACCATAGAAAGCATCACAGCTTAATATTGTAACTTCTCAGCCCAAAACCGTAAAAAACGAGTCGTGAACACAGCCCAAACAAATCACATAAACCCACCTCCCACCCATTGACTCTGTCTACACCTCCCCCTGCCTTGGGAAAGCTGGCAGCATAATCAAAGACCCCACCCACCCGGGTTATTCCCTCTTCCAACTTTCTCCATCAGGCAGAAGATACAAAAGTTTGAGAACACACACCAATAGATTCAAAAACAGCTTCTTCCCTGCTGTTACCAGACTCCTGAAAGACTCTATTAGGGTCTGAACTGATCTTTTGGACAGAACTGATCTTTCTACGAATCTTGTCTACAGTTGCAGTACTATTTACCGTATACTTCACCAGGTGTCCATGTTTATGTGTTTTCATGCTGTACCCTCATGTATTTATTGTGTATTCTATGTTTTCATGTATGGAGCGATCTGCCTGGATTTTACACGGAAAAATACTTTCCACCGTTGTTATGGGCCAGGGTTTAGAGAACCCCAAAGTGTATCATGGAGATCACCTGACCCACAACTTTTACTATATTGTAGTATGGGGAGCACACGGCCCACTCTACAGGTGTGGTACAGCAGAAATGGAAAAGTATTTTTTAAAGCAAAACAATGTTTATTCTATGAACTCAAGTTAACCTTTTTAAAACATACAGTGAACATCTTAGCAACCATCAATTCAAATACAACCCCCAAAGAATACAACACTAAGTAATCCTTAATAACCTCCCAAACAACATCCAGAAAAGAAAAGAAACACCTTTTAACAGAAGCACATTAGGTTTACATTCACTACTGAGAACATTTATAATTCTGAAATCACCAAATGATCAAGAGATAGTCTTTTCATGGCAGAGAGATCAATTGTACACTTGCTCTGTCTGGCTTCAGCTCCAACACTGAAAACGAAACTAAAAAACACCCTGCAGCAAACAGCCTAAAACAAAACTAAAAAGCTGACAGACAGCGCAGCTCTACCCACACTCTGACATCACTGATAAACACCTATTTCTTAAAGGTACTCTCACATGACAACCGTACCTCGGTACACACGACAATAAATCTAAATCTAACCATTGCAGTTCCATTGACCTACATTGTGTAGTGCTGCTGGGAAGAGAGTTCCAGGATTTTCCCCAGCAACAGTGAAGGAACTGTGTTATATTTCTGATGCACGATCAATGTTCACTAAAGTGAGGTTGTAGTCCAACTGAAGGTTTTAATAAGCTAGATGTTTCCCCCAGCAGCTCAGGTACAGAAAGAAGGCTGCTGGGGCAGCACAGGCTCTTATCCCCCACCTTTCCCGCTGAAACTGACTCACCAGCTGTTCTCCCGCCGCCGAAATCGACTGGCCTGCCCCTGCAAAGACAAGTGCTTTTAAAGGTTGACTTACCTCCCAGCAACCTCCTTCCGCAGTGCTCCCGCTGAAACTGACTCACCAGCTGCAAGGGTACGTGATGTCTCGGATCGTGTTTTCCGGGTCCTTAGGGGGGAGGGGGAGCAGCCCCAAGTCGTGGTCCACATTGGCACCAACGACATAGGTAGGAAAGGGGACAAGGATGTCAGGCAGGCTTTCAGGGAGCTAGGATGGAAGCTCAGAACTAGAACAAACAGAGTTGTTATCTCTGGGTTGTTGCCCGTGCCACGTGATAGTGAGATGAGGAATAGGGAGAGAGAGCATTTAAACACGTGGCTACAGGGATGGTGCAGGCGGGAGGGTTTCAGATTTTTGGATAACTGGGGCTCTTTCTGGGGAAGGTGGGACCTCTACAGACAGGATGGTCTACATCTGAACCTGAGGGGCACAAATATCCTGGGGGGGAGATTTGTTAGTGCTCTTTGGGGGGGTTTAAACTAATGCAGCAGGGGCATGGGAACCTGGATTGTAGTTTTAGGGTAAGGGAGAATGAGAGTATAGAGGTCAGGAGCACAGATTTGACGTCGCAGGAGGGGGCCAGCGTTCAGGTAGGTGGTTTGAAGTGTGTCTACTTCAATGCCAGGAGTATACGAAACAAGGTAGGGGAACTGGCAGCGTGGGTTGGTACCTGGGACTTCGATGTTGTGGCCATTTCGGAGACATGGATAGAGCAGGGACAGGAATGGATTTTGCAGGTTCCGGGGTTTAGGTGTTTTAGTAAGCTCAGAGAACGAGGCAAAAGAGGGGGAGGTGTGGCGCTGCTAGTCAAGAGCAGTATTACGGTGGCGGAGAGGATGCTAGATGGGGACTCTTCTTCCGAGGTAGTATTGGCTGAAGTTAGAAACAGGAAAGGAGAGGTCACCCTGTTGGGAGTTTTTTATAGGCCTCCTAATAGTTCTAGGGATGTAGAGGAAAGGATGGCGAAGATGATTCTGGATATGAGCGAAAGTAACAGGGTAGTTATTATGGGAGACTTTAACTTTCCAAATATTGACTGGAAAATATATAGTTCGAGTACAATAGATGGGTCGTTTTTTGTACAGTGTGTGCAGGAGGGTTTCCTGAAACAATATGTTGACAGGCCAACAAGAGGCGAGGCCACGTTGGATTTGGTTTTGGGTAATGAACCAGGCCAGGTGTTGGATTTGGAGGTAGGAGAGCACTTTGGGGACAGTGACCACAATTCGGTGACGTTTACGTTAATGATGGAAACCGCAGGGCAAGAGTTATAGCTGGGGGAAGGGCAATTATGATGCCATTAGACGTGACTTGGGGGGGATAAGGTGGAGAAGTAGGCTGCAAGTGTTGGGCACACTGGATAAGTGGGGCTTGTTCAAGGATCAGCTACTGCGTGTTCTTGATAAGTATGTACCGGTCAGACAGGGAGGAAGGCGTCGAGCGAGGGAACCGTGGTTTACCAAGGAAGTGGAATCTCTTGTTAAGAGGAAGAAGGAGGCCTATGTGAAGATGAAGTGTGAAGTTTCGGTTGGGGCGATGGATAGTTACAAGGTAGCGAGAAAGGATCTAAAGAGAGAGCTAAGACGAGCAAGGAGGGGACATGAGAAGTATTTGGCAGGAAGGATCAAGGAAAACCCAAAAGCTTTCTATAGGTATGTCAGGAATAAGCGAATGACTAGGGAAAGAGTAGGACCAGTCAAGGACAGGGATGGGAAATTGTGTGTGGAGTCTGAAGAGATAGGCGAGATACTAAATGAATATTTTTCGTCAGTATTCACTCAGGAAAAAGATAATGTTGTGGAGGAGAATGCTGAGCCCCAGGCTAATAGAATAGATGGCATTGAGGTACGTAGGGAAGAGGTGTTGGCAATTCTGGACAGGCTAAAAATAGATAAGTCCCCGGGACCTGATGGGATTTATCCTAGGATTCTCTGGGAGGCCAGGGAAGAGATTGCTGGACCTTTGGCTTTGATTTTTATGTCATCATTGGCTACAGGAATAGTGCCAGAGGACTGGAGGACAGCAAATGTGGTCCCTTTGTTCAAAAAGGGGAGCAGAGACAACCCCGGCAACTATAGACCGGTGAGCCTCACGTCTGTAGTGGGGAAAATCTTGGAGGGGATTATAAGGGACAAGATTTATAATCATCTAGATAGGAATAATATGATCAGGGATAGTCAGCATGGCTTTGTGAAGGGTAGGTCATGCCTCACAAACCTTATTGAGTTCTTTGAGAAGGTGACTGAACAGGTCGACGAGGGTAGAGCAGTTGATGTGGTGTATATGGATTTCAGCAAAGCGTTTGATAAGGTTCCCCACGGTAGGCTATTGCAAAAAATACGGAGGCTGGGGATTGAGGGTGATTTAGAGATGTGGATCAGAAATTGGCTAGCTGAAAGAAGACAGAGGGTGGTGGTTGATGGGAAATGTTCAGAATGGAGTACAGTCACAAGTGGAGTACCACAAGGATCTGTTCTGGGGCCGTTGCTGTTTGTCATTTTTATCAATGACCTAGAGGGAGGCGCAAAAGGGTGGGTGAGTAAATTTGCAGACGATACTAAAGTCGGTGGTGTTGTCGATAGTGTGGAAGGATGTAGCAGGTTACAGAGGGATATAGATAAGCTGCAGAGCTGGGCTGAGAGGTGGCAAATGGAGTTTAATGTAGAGAAGTGTGAGGTGATTCACTTTGGAAGGAATAACAGGAATGCGGAATATTTGGCTAATGGTAAAGTTCTTGAAAGTGTGGATGATCAGAGGGATCTAGGTGTCCATGTACATAGATCCCTGAAAGTTGCCACCCAGGTTGATAGGGTTGTGAAGAAGGCCTATGGAGTGTTGGCCTTTATTGGTAGAGGGATTGAGTTCCGGAGTCGGGAGGTCATGTTGCAGCTGTACAGAACTCTGGTACGGCCGCATTTGGAGTATTGCGTACAGTTCTGGTCACCGCATTATAGGAAGGACGTGGAGGCTTTGGAGCGGGTGCAGAGGAGATTTACCAGGATGTTGCCTGGTATGGAGGGAAAATCTTATGAGGAAAGGCTGATGGACTTGAGGTTGTTTTCGTTGGAGAGAAGAAGGTTAAGAGGAGACTTAATAGAGGCATACAAAATGATCAGGGGGTTGGATAGGGTGGACAGTGAGAGCCTTCTCCCGCGGATGGATATGGCTGGCACGAGGGGACATAACTTTAAACTGAGGGGTAATAGATATAGGACAGAGGTCAGAGGTAGGTTCTTTACGCAAAGAGTAGTGAGGCCGTGGAATGCCCTACCTGCTACAGTAGTGAACTCGCCAACATTGAGGGCATTTAAAAGTTTATTGGATAAACATATGGATGATAATGGCATAGTGTAGGTTAGATGGCTTTTGTTTCGGTGCAACATCGTGGGCCGAAGGGCCTGTACTGCGCTGTATTGTTCTATGTTCTATGTTCTAGCTACCATACATCTTGACCAATTGGAAACATACAATATCTATCAATGCTGTTCCAGCATTACCAGGTACCGTAATACCTCTACACAGACTACCACATTCACCCCCTGTTAAAAAAGAGTCCGGCAGGGGTGGTGGCTTGATGTTACAAAATGGTAACGTGGTAGAAATGATAGTTTTGGAGGTACTGTAATACGTCCGTACAGCGTTTTTGTCTTATTGTCGTAACTATTTACAGATTCACAATTAACTATATACACTTTAAAATGAAGCAATGAGTCGATCGGGGGCCCTGGTCATCCTCTGTGATCGGCGAGGCTCTGGTGGTGACGCCGGTGGAGGCTCGGGCATCTGTGGCTCCGGGAGCGTGGCCTCAATCTCAGTGGCAGCTTCGACACCCCTAGACGGCACTGGTGGGGAAAACGGTTGATCTGGGAAGGGAGCGTCTGCGGGGTGCGTCGGTGGGTGGGGGGGCCTGGACAGGGCCGGCGGAAGGACCGATCCTCCTGGGAAGGGAGCGGCTGTAAGGTGCACCTGTGGGAGGGAGTGTGGGACTGGTGGCTGGGGTGTGCGTGGGAATCCGGCGGGTGCCAGGTCTAGTAGGGAGACCAGATCTTGCCGGCCATCGGGGCACGCCACGTAGGCGTACTGGGGGTTAGCGTGGAGAAGATGGATTCTCTCGACCAACGGGTCCGACTTGTGCGCCCGCACTTGTGTTCGGACAGGATGGGTCTGGGAGCTACCAGCCAGGTCGGGAGCGAGGTCCCAGAGGAGGACTTCCTGGGGAAGACAAGGAGATGTTCGTGAGGTGTTTGGTTGGTCGTGGTACAGAGCAGTAACCGGATGGAGTGAAGGGCATCCGGGAGGACTTCCTGCCAGCGGGAGACTGGGAGATTCCTGGACCGTAGGGCCAGTAGGACGGTCTTCCAGACCGTTCCGTTCTCCCTCTCTACCTGTCCGTTACCCCGGGGGTTGTAACTGGTCGTCCTGCTCGAGGCGATGCCCTTGCTAAGCAGGAATTGACACAGTTCGTCGCTCATAAAGGAGGATCTCCTATCACTATGTATATAAGTGGGGAACCCGAACAGCGGAAAGATGCTATGGAGGGCCTTGATGACGGTGATTGCGGTCATGTCGGGGCAGGGGATGGCGAATGGGAACCGGGAGTACTCGTCAATCATGTTCAGGAAGTAAGTGTTGTGGTCAGTGGAGGGAAGGGGGCCTTTGAAGTCCATACTGAGGCGTTCAAAGGGACGTGAAGCCTTTATCAGGTGCGCTTTCTCTGGCCTGTAGAAGTGCGGTTTGCACTCCGCACAGATTTGGCAGTCCCTGGTGGCTGTCCTGACTTCCTCGGTGGAGTAGGACAGGTTGCGGGTCTTGATAAAGTGGAAAAAGCGAGTGACCCCCAGGTGGCAGAGGTCCTCATGGAGGCCCCGGGGCGGTCCACTTGTGCATTGGCACATGTGCCGCAGGACAGGGCATCAGGAGGCTCGTTTAGCTTCCCGGGACGATACAAGATATTGTAGTTATAGGTGGAGAGTTTGATCCTCCACCGCAAGATCTTATAGTTTTTTAACTTGCCCCGCTGTGCATTATCAAACATGAAAGCAACCGACCGTTGGTCAGTGAGGAGAGTGAATCTCCTGCCGGCCAGGTAATGCCTCCAATGTCGCACAGCTTCTACTATGGCCTGGGCCTCCTTTTCGACTGAGGAGTGGTGGATTTCGGAAGCATGGAGGGTACGTGAGAAGAAGGCCACGGGTCTGTCAGCTTGGTTGAGGGTGGCTGCCAGAGCTACGTCAGACGTGTCACCCTTGACCTGGAAGGGGATGGACTCGTCGATGTCGTACATCGTGGCCTTTGCAATGTCTGCTTTGATGCGGCTGAAGGCCTGGCGGGCCTCTATCGACAGGGGAAAAATTGTGGATTGGATCAGGGGACAGGCCTTGTCCGCATAGTTGGGGACCCACTGGGCATAGTAAGAGAAAAACCTTAGGCATCGCTTCAGGGCCTTGGAGCAGTGAGGGAGGGGAAACTCCATAAGGGGGCGGATGCGTTCAGGGTCAGGGCCTATAACTCCATTTCGTACGACGCAGCCGAGGATGGCTAGGTGGTCGTTGCTAAACACGCATTTATCCTTGTTATACGTAAGGTTAAGGATCCTTGCGGTCTGGAGGAATTTTCGGAGGTTGGTGCCATGGTTCTGCTGGTCGTGGCCGCAGATGGTGACATTATCGAGATACGGGAATGTTGCCCGTAAACCATACCGATCAACCATTCGGTCCATCTTGCGCTGGAAGACCGAGACCCCTTTAGTGACACCGAAGGGAACCCTTAAGAAGTGGTAGAGCCGCCCATCTGCCTCGAAGGCAGTGTACTTGCGGTCACTAGTGCAGATTGGGAGCTGGTGGTAGGCGGACTTAAAATCCACCATGGTGAAGACCTTGTATTGCGCGATCCTGTTGACCAGGTCGGGTATGCGGGGGAGAGGGTACGCGTCCAGCTGCGTAAACCTGTTGATGGTCTGACTGTAGTCGATGACCATCCTATGCTTCTCCCCGGTCTTTACCACCACTACTTGAGCTCTCCAGGGACTGTTGCTAGCTTCAATGACTCCTTCTCTCAGTAGCCTTTGGACCTCTGACCTAAGAAAGATCCGATCCTGAGCACTGTACCGTCTGCTCCTGGTGGCGACGGGTTTGCAATCCGGGGTGAGGTTCGCAAACAGGGAATGCGGATTGACCTTGAGGGTCGTGAGGCTGCAGACAGTGAGGGAGGGGTATAGGGCCACCGAATTTGAAAGTTAGACTTTGGAGATTGCACTGGAAGTCTAACCCTAGGAGTGTGGCCGCGCAGAGGTGGGGAAGGACGTAGAGCCGGTAATTTTTAAACTCCCTTCCCTGGGCCGCGAGGTTGCTACACAAAACCCCTTTATCTCTACTGAGTGGGAACCGGAGGCCAGGGAGATGTTTTGATTAACGGGGTGGACGGGGAGAGAACAGCGCCTTACCGTGTCGGGGTGTATGAAGCTCTGCATGCTCCCAGAGTCGATTAAGCAGGACGTCTCATGCCCGTTGATTAGTACTGTTGTTGTAGCAGTTGAGAGTGTTCGAGGCCGGGACTGGTCCAGGGTCACCGAGGCTAATCTCAGCAGCAGTTGAGTGTTCACTTCGGACGGTGTGGGGTCAGCCGAGCTGGGGTCCTGGGAGCCCATCCAAGATGACGGCGCCCATTGGTTGCACATGGCTAGGGGTGCACAAAATGGCGGCGCCCATCCATCGCACGTGGCGTCCATGGGACAAGATGGCAGCGCCCGGCGGCCGCACGTGGCCCTGGAGGTGGAAGATGGCGGCGCCCGCTGGCCACACAGGGTCCGTGGAGAGGGTTGTGGTGGTGGTCCGCATTCGCCACCGGAGACCGCAGCGACCGCCCAGGCCTGGCATACCACCACAAAGTTGCCCTTTTTCCCGCATCCCTTTGCAGGTGGACGCCCGGGCCGGACAGTGCTGCCTGGGGTGCTTTGCCTGCCCGCAAAAGTAGCAGCAGGGCCGCCTGGGATTGCCAGGCTGCCTTGCAGCACAAGCTTGTGGGGGGATGGGAGATGTCTCGGGGTCGGCCGCGGGGGGGGTTCCACACTGCCCAGGGGGCTGCCACGCGGTCGGGGTCGTAAGCGCGGGCGTTTTGGGAGGCCACATCTAGGGAGCCTACAAGGGCCCGTGCCTCCTTGAAGCCTAGGGTGTCTTTCTCCAGCAATCGCTGGCGGATTTGGGAGGACAGCATACCTGCAATGAAAGCGTCCTGGATCAAAAATTCTGTGTGGTCGCTTGCCGAAACTTGCGGGCAGCTACAGTTTCTCCCCAACACCAGGAGCGTACGGTAGAATTCTTCCAATGATTACCCCGGGATTTGTCACCTCGTTGTTAGCAGATGTCAGGCGTAGACCTGGATTACCGGGCGAATATAATGTCCTTTTAGCAGCTCCATTGCTGTATCAAAGTCGTCCTCGTCCTCGATGAGGGTGTAAATTTCCGGGCTCACCCTCGAGTGCAGGACTCGCAATTTCTGTTCTCCAGTGGGTGTGTTTTCGGCCATTCCGAGATATCCTTTAAAACACGCCAGCCAGTGCTTGAAGGCTGAGTTTGCTGCATGGGGGCTGAGTTGCAGACACTCCGGCTTGATTCGGAGCTCCATCCTTTTAAATCTAGCTTATTAAATTGATGCACGATCAATGACCACTAAAGCGAGGTTGTAGTCCAACTGAAGGCTTTAATAAGCTAGATGATTCCCCTAGCAGCTCAGGTACAGAATGAAGGCTGCTGGGGCGGCTCGGGCTCTTATGCCCCGCCTTGCAGGGTGGAGCTACCATACAGCTTGACCAATAGGAAACATACAATATCTACCAATGGTGTTCCAGCATTACCAGGTACCGTAATACCTCTCCACAGGCTACCACAATTTCCAAGTCAGGATGATGTATGGCTCGTAGGGGAACTTGCAGGCAGTGGTGTTCCCATGTGTCAGCTGCCCTTGTTCTTCTAGGTGGTAGAGGGCACGGGTTTGGAAAGTATTGTTGAAAGAGGCTTGGTGAGTTCCTGCAGGGCATATTGTAAGTGCATACTACTGCAACTGTGCCTTGGTGATGGTAACAGTGTATGTTTAAGACGGTGTATAGGGTATTAATTTAGCAGGCTGATTAGACCTGGATCGTGTTGAGCTTCTTGAGTGTTGATGGAGCTGCATTCATCCAGGCAAGTGGAGAGTATTCCATTACACTCCTTGTAGATGTAGAATTTGGGGGGGGGGGGGGGAGAGTCAAAGGGTGAATTACTCACTACAGAATTCCCAACCTCTGACCTGCACTTGTAGCCATTGTATTTATAAAGCTGGTCCAATTGCCATTGAATTTCCAGGTGAGATGGTTAGATTCTCTCTTATTGGAGATGGTCATTCCCTCGCACTTCTGTGGCATGAATGTTGGTGTGTATGCCTATTTGTGTTCTCCCATATTCCATCCATGGAGACCCTCACCTGGGACCCCTGTAGCAGAACGCACATGCGACCTTCCTCTCCAGTGAGCTTAGGGCTCAGGAAATGCAGGGGTCTTGTCCACCATCAGTTCTGTCCTTTTCCCTTCTATTGTTCATCACCTTTGTCCTGGAAGTTGGAGGATAAAATGTCAGTGATGGTACAGGGCTGCTGTTGGCTGATGATTCAAAGACAAATAGCTGGAGGTATACGTTGGAAGTAGAGGTGGGTGCGAGGATGGCAGCGTTGGTAGGGAATCTGGTTAATATCTGTGCATACTGAGTGGCAGGATATGCCCTGGCTGAGTGATGGGGGCACATATAGACACATAGAACATACAGTGCAGAAGGAGGCCATTCGGTCCATCGAGTCTGCACCGACCCACTTAAGCCCTCACTTCCACCCTATCCCCATAACCCAATAACCCCTCCTAACCTTTTTGGACACTAAGGGCAATTTATCATGGCCAATCCACCTAACCTGCACGTCTTTGGACTGTGGGAGGAAACTGGAGCACCCGGAGGAAACCCACGCAGGTATGGGGAGAATGTGCAGACTCCGCACAGACAATGACCCAGCGGGGAATCGAACCTGGCACCCTGGCACTGTGAAAGCCACAGTGCTAGCCACGTGTGCTACCGTGTGATGCATTGACCAGTGTCAGGTTCATGATGTGGTGTCATGTGAAGAAGCATGCACTTATCTTAATCACCCACAGGAGGTCATTAGACTTCTTGCGGTACCACTGTCGGATCTTTGGGGTCCCATTTTGTAGAGTTGACGTCTCTGGCCATCTGCTCTACTCTCTTGTGACGGTGGTCCTTGAGGGTCTCCTGCCCACCCATTGAATGATGGGGTCCCTTCTACTGTCCCCCTCCATTAATGCCACCTGTGCTGCATCCGTCACCGTGGAACCCCCTCCCAGAACTGGTGTTCCATTTTCCATGCTTTAAATCCTTGGCAATCCTTTTCAGTGCAGCGTCCCTTCAAGACTTCCTTTCAGAAGAGCAGGCTGACTATATCACATATCACAACACTTTCAGCCCCACACTGAATGCAGAGGCAGCTGACAACACAAAGAGGAAAGTCCTCGGCCCCTCACTACAACCATGGTTATGAGGTAGGAGCACCAAATTTGTTTCATGCCGACCTCGGGCAGGACTGGCAGGTGACAAATTGCAATCCCTGTGCTCAAAGAAAACAGGGTAGACAAACGTTTAACCTCTTGTATCCAATTCGCGCTGGCCTGCTTCTGTGAATGTGTTTCATTTTCTTGATAAAAGAGGCCGCTGGTTTACAGTAACTGCATAAATCAAATTCCCTTTTTTTTAATTAAATGAGATTAGGGGATTTTTCAGGGTTTTTACAAGTGTTTCTGGATGACATTGCCCAATTTTATCTGATCCTAATAAGGCACGCATATTCATGTGCTGCCAACCACATGTATAAATAGGCAATGTGCTCCTACTGTATTCTTGTGGCTATAATGGTGGGTTATTCCGCCAGCATGGCCGATTTACAATGTAAATCACCAGTCACTGGGAATTTATTTTCCTGTTACAATGGACGGGATTCTCCGGCCCACTCAGCCGCGCGTGCTTCTCGTTGGTGGGAGGCGGCGCACCGTTCCCAGGCGGCGGGATTCTCTCTTCCGGCTGCTGTCAATGGAAATTTGGCCAAAAGGCCCAGTGGAGCACACAAGGGATAATTGCACTTTTCCCCCTCTAAGTTTAACAAAAAACAGATTAGTTTTGTTCTGATAACATTTCCTTCAACATAGTTATAATTTCTTATCAAAGAGTCCAGATGCACAACGCCAAGTATCAATTAACTCCATAATTGTACAAATATTTGCATATATTATCTTTAATGTTTTCAAACAAACTATTTTGTATCACTGTATGTGTTTATAATATCATTTCCAACTCACAGTGTAATGCAGCTGACATATAGAGTTTGGTTGAAATTTTCCAGTCCTTTGCGCCAGTGCGATCTTCCAGTCCCGCTGTTGTGCACGGGGATTTCAATGGCTTCCCGGGCCTGCCGCAGGTCCTCCCATGGTGAGGGCGCCTAGAAAACCCTGGCTCTTGGTCTGAAATTTCATAAGAATAAAAAGATTTACCCCTAATTCAGCCCCTCGAGACTGTTCGACCATTCAATCAGATCATGGCTTACCTGTATCTCAATTCTATTCACCCACTATTGTTCCATATCCTTCTGATATCCTTTCCCAAAACGAATCTACCATTGACCCAGAAATCGTTGCTTTTTGAGGCTCAAGTTCCAGATTTCCACTACCCTGACTTGTAGCTTTGACTTCATGACTAAATTTGAATTCAAAGAAAATCTGGAATGAAAAGACTAATGATGACCATGAAACCATTGTCGATTGTCGTAAAAACCCATCTGGTTCACCAATGTCCTTTTAAGGAGGGAAATATGCCATCCTTACCTGGTCTGTCCTACATATGACTCCAGACCTACAGCAATGTGGTTGACTCTTAAAATGCCCTCTGAAATGGTCCAGCAAGCCACTCAGTTCAAGGGTAATTAGGGATGGATAATAAATACTGGCCCAGCCAATGGTGCCCACATCCCGTAAATGAATTTTAAAAAATAATCAGGCACTATCTGAATTCAGCTCCAAAGCATTTCTGTGACCTTTCTTCTTCAGCACATGTGATATTTGAAATGCCAATTGTCACTCATCCAAGAGGTTAGCAAGGGTTACTGAGCCCATCGAGCTCCCTCGTCAGGTGAATTCTCACTGGCAGATCGGGGCGGGATTCTCCGTCGGCTGACGCTGGAATCGGGAAACGCGATTAGCGGGAGAATCGGTTTTGACGCCGAAATCGTGGCGGCCGCCGGTTTCACGTCAAATCGCAATTCTACCGGTGCCTCGATGCATTCCAAAACGCACGTACAGTAAACCATTGGCATATCATTAGTGGGCGTGACCCAGTATTCTCCAGGGCCGCCACGATTCACCACCTCAACTGGGGCGAATTCCCGATGGCGAGGTTCACTTGTGCTTTTAAAATTCGTGAAACTGGCGTCGTGGCTGATGAGGGAGAGAGAGGCGTATGGGAAGTGTCCAACGTCAGTTTGCTGACATTCGTGCCGCTGGCCAGGGGGGCTTCTGCCAGGGGGAGTTGAGGGGGGCGGCCAGGAGGTGAGCTGTGGGGACAGAATGGACGGGCACGGAGCACCATTGCCATGGCCTGCAAGGCAGCCATGCAGCTGTGCATGCCGCGGACTGCCCACTGTGAACTTAGGGCCTCAGGTGAGATGGTTGTCCCCCCTCAGGGCAACGCCCAGGTGCCCTCTGTCCCCAGCCGACCCATCAGTGGGTTGGGCGCACTCCAGCACAACCGGTGCCATCATGTTGGCTGGGATGAGTGTGAGTGGGGAGTGAAGTATGTACATGCAGATGTCAATCACTGACCCTGCAAATCAATTTATCATTGGAATCGATTGTGTTCCATGTGGCATCGATGCTAGCCCCTCCACGGTCGCTGAATCGGTCCAGGTGCGGCGCCAGGTTTGCTGCCATGGAAACCCACAAACACTGCCCCAGCATCAATATTTAGTCTCAGGAACGGAGATTCCCGCTACAGTTCTCTTCAAATCTGAATTTTCTCCTCATGGGGATGGGCATTGCAGAAAGCACAGACATGTCTAATTTTTATTGACGTAAAAATGACAGGCTGTGCATCCATAGTTTCCCACAGTGCATTCCTTTTGAGTACCACTCCCTGCTGGGAGCACTGATTTACAGTATCACCCCTGTTGTGTCCTCCCATCCTAAGTGCCTATCTCCCTTCCAAATATCTCAACGGTCTTAGAATTAATGACTGTTGCTCGTTTTAGCCTTAGTTTAATTGCTCTATCACCTTTGCTCTTGAGTCGCCAGGTATCTATCTGATACCACCATGTGGTTCAAGTCCGAGTAATGATGAATAATCCAACACACCGCTTAGTAAGAGTTAAATCAACGCACATTTATTACATACAGTAATCAATATTTATACATTAATTCTACTTCTAAGCTACTTCCTATAACTAACGGGCCAATACTTAACTTTGGAAATGGCACACCAGGTCAGGGAAACGAATGGCCTTTCGCATGGGTTCTGAGCCTGCGGGATTCAAAGCTGGTACAGGTCGATAGTCAGGGGTGCCTATCTCGTAGCGAGCATTGGAGTAAGACTTACAGTTCTTGCGGCTGTTGTAGAAGGCCAGCAGAAGGGTCTCGAAGGGTGCGGAGAGGAGAAGAGGGGTTGATTTGAACTTGGACTCTATTCTTATAGTCCCCAGGGGCTTCCCGCCTTTCGGGGCGGACCCTATACCTGGTTCCAAGTGATTGGACTTCGTCCCAATCACTTGGTTCGATATTCTCCAATGCTGGAGCGATTCCTTGATCGATGGGCGGTTTTGGGGTGGTCGTTCACCTCTCTTTGTGTAGGCTCCTGTTGGCGCCGAAAAGTCTGGGTTGGCTTTGCGTGTCTAATTTGTTGCACATTGTTCCCGGGGATTGCTAATTTATAT
This sequence comes from Scyliorhinus torazame, assembly GCF_047496885.1. Lineage (NCBI taxonomy): Eukaryota > Metazoa > Chordata > Chondrichthyes > Carcharhiniformes > Scyliorhinidae > Scyliorhinus > Scyliorhinus torazame. The sequence goes on along the minus strand of NC_092711.1, from coordinate 218,008,191 downwards.
TCAGATGGCTGGTGTGTTGTTATGTTGATGGCTGCAGGTATTGATTTTGTCTGGCCTCCCCAGAGGCGAATACACAGTTTTGCCTGCAGCTGCCTGTTTGAGTCCTGTTGGCTGATTTTCCCATCAGCCTCTTCCGTTTGCCATATTAAATCGAGGTTTGGCCATTCTAATCGGGAGTTAGCCATTTTAACCAGCTACATTCCCTCCTTGTGATCCTAACGCGAAGCGTGAAGGATCACATCATTATTATTACTTTCCATTCCCTGACCCGGGGGACACACCCCCTACATGGCCTCTGCACTGACCATAGCTATGCACAAAAATTTTAACTAACAATTCTAAGGGCGCTATGTCAGACAGGGACATGCATTACAAAACAACAAACTTGGAACCTCTAACTTATCCTTAATATACTACTCTCGCTTAAACATTCCATTATCCTACCATACTCAATCATACAACAAAATCACAGCGTTTCATACAGTCTTTCCTGGCTTGGCAGTCAAGCTCAGGATCATACAATTTTTTTTTGTTCATGAGAAAGTTTTTTACATCTCTTTATTTACAACAACAATAAACGCAAGTGAATGCACTTTATTATTTTATAATAGATCGCGGGGGTCGGGGGTCTGGTCGTAACCGAACATAGGGGATCTGATCCTATATACGGGGGTTCGTGCGCTCTCCTTCTCCATTTTCGTAGACGCATAGTCTGCACTACACAACAGAGTATCGCCAACGCTAATAGTGTTTCGATCACATAGGACAGGGAGTACCAGGTTATGAACCTGGCACACCAAGAAGATGTAGTGTCGCTGGTGACTGGGCTCTGGTTACTGCGGGGCAGTGAAACATTATCGGCTGGGGGGTTTGAAGTCATGGGGTTCACGTTCGCGCGAAACCAAAGGTTCATATACAGTATGTTGATCAATATGAAGGAAGCCCTCATGGCTGTTCTCTTTCCTTCTCTTTCTTTATTTTCTCCGGTCCTGGAGCTTCTGGAGTTCTGTAGAAACAAGCATAGTGTCTGTAACTATCTTTGTTTAATATCTGGTATGCTAGTGTGTCTGTACTTTGGTGCCAATTATTCCCTTTATAATTGGTCAAATTGTGTGACTCCCTCATTTTTTTTCCAAAAGCAATTCTTAGGACACGGCACACTTCCCAATAATAAACCAGTGCTGATTTAGCATCCAAATGTTCCAGGATGTAAATAGCAGATGGCCGGCAACCTAAAGGTTGCCTAAACAAACAAAACGTTTTGAAATGAAAAATGCCAAATGAGCCAAATAGGACGGCTACCAATACCGTATCTCTCCTACCCGAGCGTGGTTGACCAGCAGGGGGTGGGGGGGGGGGGGGGGGGAAAGGGGGGGGGTTCCCAGGCAGGGCGGGTCTCAAGCCGTTTCTCCACTGCCTGAGCAACCGACAAGAACGGGCAAAAATGTAGTCATCGTGGTGGGGCTGCCGTAGTGGTTCTATCCTTCGAACCAGAAGGGCAGTTACGAGCCGGCGTCTGGTACCCGAGCAAGTATCAGCCGAAAAGCTAGTTCCTCTGAACAAGCGTGTGGCAACGGTTAGTCTCTGAAGGCAAGTCCTCAGAGGTTTCGGCCGAATAGGCGTGTGGCAGTGAGAAACATTCTCCTGTCGGACATACAACATTTAACAAACGTACAAACAACATAAAACATTCTGCAGGTTCCATCAGAATATGGGACATCGTAAATCACATTTGGGCTGGGGTGTAACTAGCATATGGAGGGAGTGCAGCGTGACCGAAGAAGAGAGGAAGGAGGAGTGAAACAAAAATGAAGTGGCCTTGCTGAGGTAACGCTGCCATGAGAAGTGGTGGATAAGCACTCACAGTTTGCATGGGGCAGCTGGGACCTTGTAGCTGCTGTGGGTGGTGTTCTCTTTCATATCGGCTAGTCTAGCTGGTGGGGGTCTCCTGCAATCTCGGGCGAAGTGTCCTGGCTGCCCACAGTTGTAACATGACCCCTGGGGCACATAAGGTGGAGCAAGCTCTCTGGTGCATTGTTCCCTTGGGTGTGGTTCCCTGGGTGGGGGGTCGCGGCTGTTGGTGTCTTTGCTGGTTCGGGGGGCATTTGTGGGCTGATCCCGTTGCTGTTTCAGGGTGGCTTGACATTCTCGTGCGTAATGTCCTAATTGTCCGCAATTGTAACATTCCGGTGGTTTCTGTGGGGGGCTGTTCCTTCCTTCGTTTACCCATGCGGGGTTCTGGTGCGTTTTAACTGGATGCATGTCTGCCTGCTCTTCCTCGGGTTCCCTAACTGCGGGTTTGTCTGCTTCTGCCTGCTGTTCTTCGGGATTTTTAACTGCGGGTCTGCTTTGTACAGACTGCTCCCAGGCGCGGGACAATCTTTTTAAAACCCATTTCTCATTGTGGGCTTCCTCTGAGGGGTCATAATTCGTACAGGCTTTTTGTCCTGCCTCTGTGGCATGGGAGATAAGGGTGCAGGTCCATTTGGCCATACCGTCTTGGGACAAATGGGCGCGTTCTAAATTACTGAAAACTGCTGTGAAATGAATCTACAGGCGTCCAGCAAACGCTGTGGGGTGTTCTGTCTTTTCCTGCCTGCACTTATTGAGGCCTTTAACAGGGTCACCCCTGTTGTACCCGATCGCCTCCAGGATCGCGGTATGCATTTCTGCAAGAGTGCCTCCTCCAACATTCTGTAGTTCGGGAAGGGCTGCTGCTACTGACGGATCTAAACTTAAAACCATGAGCTTTACATGCGCTCTCTCGACCAGGCCGTACATGTTCGCCTGATATCTAACTGTGGCAAAGAAATGGTGGGGGTCTGAGATGGGGAGAAACAGTGTGATCTTCTCGCACGAGTCCTATAATTGGGTCACTGTTAAGGGGGTGGAATATAGATATTCCGCATCGTCCGATGTGGCTGTGCGGTGTGTGGTTTCAGGGTTCATTGGAGCCTGAACTATCTGCTGTGTGGGGGGTTGGGGTGCTTTTCTCTTTTGGGGCTTTCCCTGCGCACATGTTCCCTGAACATATCTCTGCGCTGTTTCGTGTAACTCTTCCCAATCAGGGCCGTCTTCCTGGTCTAACTTTTCCCCAAAGGTTTCCTGAAAACCTTTTTGAACAGAAAGCAGTGATTGCAGCTCTGCAATCTGCTTCCGGCACTTTGTGTGATCTAAGGTGCTCTGTCTTTGTTCTGTGGTGGCAGCGTGGAGTGCTCTTAATGCTGCCTTGAGACCACTACACTGTTTCTGTAATGCTTCTACCTGTCTTTCTGTCACTTCTCTTACCAAGACTGCACGTTGCGTGTCCTGATAGGCCTTTTCATATTGCGACTGGAAACTGCTTAAATGCGCCAGACAAGACTGGTGAGCCCGTTTGGCGTCATCCACCTCTCCATCTTTTGCTGCCAATTTTCTCCTTAATTCTAAATTCTCTTTTTCAACTTCGCTTACATCGACTTTACTCATCCGATGTATGCCCTCAACTTCTTCGCGGAGCGTCTTAACAACCTCCTCTGTGCCTCGCAATTGTGCCAAACAGGACACGATTGCCATCGGCTTGCGAGCTTTTCCCAAGCTTTTTTTGTGTATCTCGCTCAGGTTCTCCCACCAAGTATGCCCCATACTTCCGGGACCTGATTCCTCATTATTACAGAAATCATTCCAAAGGGGCCATCCTTTCCCCTTGAGGTATTTCCGGATGTGTTCCTCCCAAATGGGACACTGTCCCACTCTACTGCTGCTGGTCGCTGCGACCGCAAATTCCTCAGGGTTCATGAGGCAGTGCATTGCCTGCATGGCCATCTTTCCTATCCGACTGCTTCTTCTAAATTTGGAACAGGGGGCTAAGACGGTGTTGTAAATGCGGGTATGGCTTTCGCTACTTTCCGAAAATACAGACTTCCGACAGTTTTGACGCAACAAAAATCTATCAGTTTTACCTTATAGCCCTGTTAGTTACACATGCATACACACACTTCCGAATTATGACTATTGATCTGAACTGCTTGAACACTTGTGGTTTTCTGTTTCCAATTGGGTTTCTAATTCAAATTTCTTGGGTTCTCCCTGAGTGGTTTTCCACTTCTAGATCGGGTCCCGTCAGGATGTCGCCAAAATGTTGCTCGTTTTAGCCTTAGTTTAATTGCTCTTGTTCTATCACCTTTGCTCTTGAGTCGCCATGTATCTTTCTGATACCGCCACGTGGTTCAAGTCCGAGTAATGATCAATAATCCAACACACCGCTTAGTTAGAGTTAAATCAACGCACATTTATTATATACAGTAATCAATACTTATACATTAATTCTTCTTCTAAGCTACTTCCTATAACTAACAGGCCAATACTTAACTTTGGAAATGGCCCACCAGGTCAGGGAAATGAATGGCCTTTCATATGGGTTCTGAGCCTGCGGGATTCAAAGCTGGTACAGGTCTATAGTCAGGGGTGCCTATCTCGTAGCGAGCGTTGGAGTAAGACTTACAGTTCTTGCGGCTGTTGTAGAAGGTCAGCAGAAGGGTCTTGAAGGGTGCGGAGAGGAGAAGAGGGGTCGATTTGAACTTGGACTCTATTCTTATAGTCTCCAGGGGCTTCCCGCCTTTCGGGGCAGACCCTGTACCTGGTTCCAAGTGATTGGACTTTGTCCCAATCACTTGGTTCGATATTCTCCAATGCTGGAGCGATTCCTTGATCGATGGGTGGTTTTGGGGTGGTCGTTCACCTCTCTTTGTGTAGGCTCCTGTTGGCGCCAAAAAGTCTGGGTTGGCTTTGTGTGTCTAATTTGTTGCACATTGTTCCCGGGGATTGCTAATTTATATTCAGATGGCTGGTGTGTTGTTATGTTGATGGCTGCAGGTATCGATTCTGTTTGGCCTCCCCAGAGGCAAATACACAGTTTTGCCTGCAGCTGCCTGTTTGAGTCCTGTTGGCTGATTTTCCCATCAGCCTCTTCCGTTTGCCATTTTAAATCGGGGTTTGGCCATTCTCATCGGGTGTTAGCCATTTTAACTGGCTACATGACCTTCTCGGGGCAAGGCATGGCACAAGCTTACTGAAAGTGACAATACAGATTGTAACTTCAAGAGACCAATACGAAGAAAACAAATTTAATTGAAAGTGCACGTCAAAAGGATTGAGAAAACTAGAGATAGCTCAGCTATTTTACAAATTCTTAACCTGGAGTCACTGCATTTTGCACTGAGCATTCGAATAGCATGTTTACACAGCCATTTCTGCCTGCCAATTATCTCTCCACTCATTAATGCCAAGGGTTCAAGGGTGGTAAATATTAATTTTATGTTGACTTATTGCCTCAAGAAACTTTTTTCCCAAACATATGTTGAAGTGAGTAAAAGAAAGAAAAGCCGGTAAGCAGAACACCCAGTACCCCAAGCGGTCAGCTATCCCAATCTACCCATCACTACAACATTATCTGTAGCAAGAGGCAAAAAATAAATTCGATGATTATGGAAAAACAATGGAAATTTCCTCTCTGACTCTCCAAGATGATCTTACAAAAAGCTCTTGGAGACTGCGGTTACTCATGCCTCATTTGGCCAACAGTAGTTTAGCCCCATGAATGGGAAATATCCTCTTCATCTCACAGCACAGGAGGCCATTGGGTCCATTGTGTTGCTGCTGACTTTCTGACAGACCTATCCCGTTTGTTTCACTTGCCCATGTAATGATATGTATAATCTAAGGTGAGTAAAAGGTTAACAAAGATGAGGTTCATGCATCTCAACAGTAGATGGCATCACTGAGTAGTCTTACAAAAGGCTGCGCCTCTAAGCATTCTGGAAGAAGCTTATGGAGAAGGATAGTGCGAGGTTGAGATAGAGTGTTGGTTGTATTAGAAAGACATAATAGATGATTGTAACATAGATTCAATACTGTTATTTTGTTAGTTATTACTCAGTAGAGTGCAAACCATTTAAAGGAATGTAAAATAAATCAGCTTTGTTTCAAATACATAGCTTGATATTCTTTGTAAACACTACAACTTTTAGCTATCTTCGAGAATTATACAAGAAACATCACAGCCCACTCACTCCCCATAGCCTTGTAAATGTTTCCTGTTCAGGTATATGCCAATTCCAGTTCCTTTATGCAACAGATTGCAGAATAGGAGTGAAATAATGGCTGGAATTTTACTGGGCTTGTGAGAGAGGGTTTGGGTCCAGTTTGTCCTGTGTCCCCTGCACCCTCCATGTCTCCCTCCATATTATTGCAGGTCGAGTATTCTTTATTCATAAATTCAAAAACCAAACACGTACAAAAACCTCACCTTTTTGAACCTCATTGACCTTTAGTGTGGGAAGTCCGTGACCCGAGCCGACAGGAGCCTTGCCAAATGTAGCCAACGTTTGGTGGAGGAAAAATAGGGCGCGATATACCGTCCACGTCCCGTCAAAATCTGGACACGGCCGATAGATCCCGCGAGAGGCCTCTTCCGGAATTTCCGACAGTCGTTACTCCCCGCGAGATCTAAGGAGATCTCTCGAGATGTCGTGATCTGGATCCCGCCCACAATGGATGGGGTTCAGACGTGCATAATTAAATGAGGTTAACTGCACCTTTATCTTTGCCTACGCCAGATCTAACCGTCCCCCGAGATCTACCGACCTCGCCGAGGAAACCCCAACCGAGCACTGTTTAGAACTGGACCCCACAAACGGGGACCAGGTGGAATGGCACTTGTGGGGAAACCCCAACCGCTGAAGGAACGCTTTTCCCCGCCCCACAGGCCGCCCCCTGACGCTTCGCGCAGAGTTCCCGCTCGCAGCGACCAGGGGTGAACGGCGCCAGTGGGACTCTGCCGTTTCCGCGCGGCCGCTCGGCCCACCCGGGCCAGAGAATCGGCGGCCCGGCCACAGATAGCGGCCCGCGACCGGCGCCGCGCCAAACTCGCCGGCGCAAATGGCGCCAATTCTCCGCACCTCGTAGAATTGCATGCCGGCGTCGGGCGGCATGCCGTAGTTGTGGCGATTCTCCGGCCCGGCGCTGGGCTGGGTGAATTGTGCCCCCTCTTCCTACAACTTTTATAACCATGCTAACCTTTTAAATCTTAATTCTAACAATTTAATCACTAACCATGTTCTTTTACATTTACTTACAGGTCTGAAGGTTCTCCGACGTCCGAAGACCGACTCTGACCCACATGATGGGGCCCGACCCGACCCGGCAGGACTCGACCGGCGACCCGACCCTGAGCTCGAGCTGAATGTGGAAGAGGTCCGATGAGGAGGCCGACCTCGTCTAGAACACGACCCAGCATCCGGAGCGCCCGATCCAGCATCCAAAGCACCCAACCCGACCTGGAAAGGCCCGCCCAGTGTCCCAAGTCACTTGAACAGAAAAAAGAAGATCAACATGGAGCCCCGACCAGGCCTAGATCGAGGCCCGATCTTAGAAGTGCCTGACCCAACTGCCTGCGCTGGGTCCAACCACATTAACCCAGCCTGACCTGACCCAGAAAGATCCTGCCAACAACCCATCGCCACCTAATCACCCCCAAAGGAGTGCAGACCCCATGCGAGGACTCGAACATGCCAAAAGGAAGACCTGACCTCGTGGAACCCAAGGACCCGACCGGAGCATGAACAGCAGCCCCCTCGGTGACCCCAAAATTGCAACCAGAGCCCAGGACCCCTCCAGATGCAATCACCTATCTTCCACAAGGTCAGACCTGTCTCATCGGATCCGCGGACCACACAGAAGCAGCCACCAGCCTAGGAAATGAGCGAACCACGACGGCCTGCAGGTGAGACTAAAACACAGTGGCTTCAAGTCTCCTCTCCCCAACATATGCCTGGCAAACACCCAAGCAATCAAAAACAAGCTGGAAGAGCGTGTCTCTAGACTTACCTCTTTGAGGGAAGTGAAAGACTGCTCTGCGCTCTGTTTTACACAGACATGGCTCACGCCTGGCTCGCCAGACTGTGCCAGACAACCTGACAGCTTCTCAATTCACCGGGTGGACCGCACAACACCCTCGAGCAAGGCAAAGGATGGAGGGGTTTGCCTCCTCATCAACTTCTCCTGGTGCTTGGATGTGGCGACTCTGGCGACCTACTGCTCCCCAGACCTCGAATACCCAACTGTGAAGTGCCGACCATGCCACTTTCCTTCGGAGTTCACTTCTGCCATTATCACAGCGGTCTACATCCCACCTCAGGTGGAAGTGAAGAAGGCGCTTGATGAATTGTACACCGCTATAAACAACCATGAAACAGACTACCCGGAGTCCTTGTTCATTGTGGCTGGGGACTTCAACCAGGCCAACTTCCAGAATTACACCAACACATCTGCTGTCCCACCAGGAGCCCTAACATCCTTCACCACTGCTACACAAACATTAAGGGACCTTCCGATCCATCCCGGATGGATTTTGGAAAATCAGAGCACAAGACGGTGTTCCTTCCACTGGCATAAAAGCAGAAGCTTAAGCGGGAGGATCTGATCAAGAAGACCATGCAAAACTGGTTCAAGGCAACGGAAGAGCTCCTGCGTGACTGCTTGGAGTCAGTGGACTGGTCCATATTCAAGAACTCAGCGGCCAACAGAGACGAGTATGCCACCACCGTCACAGACTTGTGTCAAGGATTGCGAGCCAAAGAAGTAGTACGAAACTATGGTTTAATTGGGAGATTCACACCCGACTGAAGGACAGGTCTGAAGCGTTCAAGGTGGTGACCTAACCTATACAAAAAATCTAGGTACAAGGTCCGTAAAGCCATCAGGGACGCCAAGAGACAATACCAGATTAAGCTAGAGTCCCAGACTAATGACACAAACTCTCGTTGGTTGTGGCAAGGCATAAACAATACAACGGGCTACAAAGCAAAGTCGAGTAGAATCTCTTGCAACAGCGCACCCCTCCATAGAACATAGAACATAGAAAATACAGCACAGAACAGGCCCTTCGGCCTACGATGTTGTGCCGAACCTTTGTCCTAGATTAATCATAGATTATCATTGAATTTACAGTGCAGAAGGAGGCCATTCAGCCCTTTGAGTCTGCACCGGCTCTTGGAAAGAGCACCCTACCCAAACTCAACACCTCCACCCAACACCAAGGGCAATTTTGGACACTAAGGGCAATTTATCATGGCCAATCCACCTAACCTGCACATCTTTGGACTGTGGGAGGAAACCGGAGCACCCGGAGGAAACCCATGCAGACACGGGGAGGATGTGCAGACTCCGCACAGACAGTGACCCAAGCCGGAATCGAACCTGAGACCCTGGAGTTGTGAAGCAATTGTGCTGACCACTATGCTACCGTGCTGCCCTTAAGAACAAATAAATCTACACTATATAATTTTACCGTAATCCATGTACCTATCTAACAGCTGCTTGAAGGTCCCTAGTGTTTCCGACTCAACTACTTCCACAGGCAGTGCATTCCATGCCCCCACTACTCTCTGGGTAAAGAACCTACCTCTGACATCCCCCCTATATCTTCCACCTTTCACCTTAAATTTATGTCCCCTTGTAATGGTTTGTTCCACCCTGGGTAAAAGTCTCTGACTGTCTACTCTATCTATTCCCCTGATCATCTTATAAACCTCTATCAAGTCGCCCCTCATCCTTCTCCGTTCCAATGAGAAAAGGCCTAGCACCCTCAACCTTTCCTCGTAAGACCTACTCTCCATTCCAGGCAACATACTGGTAAATCTCCTTTGCACCTTTTCCAAAGCTTCCACATCCTTCCTAAAATGATGAATTCAATGTATTCTATGCTCATTTTGAGCAGGTAGCCTAAGAACTGGGGCGAGATTCTCCGTTGGCTAATGCCAAAATTGCATACACGATTGGGCAAAGAATTGATTCCGATGCCAAAATAGCAGCGGGTGCCGAATTGACTACAAATCGCAATTTTCCCTCACCTCGACAGCGGCGTCAATGCGGTCCGGAACACATGTATAGTAAACAGTATTTGCATATCATTAGCGGGCCTGATCCTGTATTCTCTGAGGCCTCCGTAATTCTCCGCCTCCCGACAGTTCACTGTTCTTTTAAAAATCATGAAACTGGCGTCGTGGATGATGAGGGAGAGAGAGAGGAGATAGGACACAGAGGGGTGTGACTGTGGGCTGCTGGGCCAGACACTGGCCGGGTGGGCTGGGGTGGGGAGCGGGCCCTGTCACGGCAGGGTGAAGGGGGCGGTGACGGGGGAACAGGCCGAGTAGCTAGGGTGATCCCCCACGGGATTGGGGCGATGTCTAGGCACGGAACACCATTGCTGCAGCCTGCAAGGCAGCCATCTTGCTGAGCACCCCACTTACCACCCACCTTGGCTCCTGGTTCTGCAGAGTGACACTGGCCGTATGGGTTTCCCCTCACCCAACCCTCCGCCATATCCCCTACTCGGCCACCAGCCGCCAGCGGCCCACCCTGGTAAATGCCCACTGTAGCTCCTACAGGGATACTGGGCAGGGGCCGCGGAGCGTACCACTGTAAGGGGCAGTACCGTCCAATGGTACCCCTGGCATCAGGGACAGGTGCAAGGGCTAGAGGCCTCCATGGTGCCAGGCACCGGCGGGGCCTGGGGTGCTGGGGGCTACATGCTGGGACGAAGCCTGCAGTGCCAACAGGGTCCACCATGTAGCCTGTTGGACCAGGTTGGGACAGGGATACGCACCATGCTAACATGTCGGTCTTTCATCCCCTGCAGACAGTGGATATTGGAATTCACCCAACAATGGTGGCCTTCCTGCTAGTTGCCACAACCCTGGGGGTACCCTGCGGCTGTGCGGGCTGGAACTGTGCAAGGAGGAGGAAGCTGCAGTAACCGTGCAGCAGCGGAGCATGCCACAGAGGAACAGGAACCAGCCATCCAACAGGCCGAGGAAGGAGAAAGTGCAAAGGCGGTGCCGCATGGGGCCTCGTGTGTATTGGCAGCGCCTGTCATTCGAGGGCCTGCTGGACAGTGCATGCTGTTGAAGACTCCGGCTGAGCAGGGGGACATAACTGTTGGATCATGCCACACCTGGCACCGTGGGCATATGGGGGAGGACACCCGCTCCCAGTGGCTGTCAAGGTGCCGGTCGCACTGAACTTTTATATGATGGGTTCCTTCCAGATGCCCACTGGGGACCTGTCTGGGATCTCACAGACCTTGGTGCACAGGTGCATCCGTGCCCTTATGGAGGCCCCATATGCCCAGGTGGCTCAATACATCCATTTCAATGTGGACCGAGCTCACCAGGGTGCCCGGGCAGCAGGGTTCACCGCCATCGACGGCATGCCCCGGATCCAGGGGCTGATCGCCACATTGCATGTCCGCCCCGACGAGAACCTACAGATGACAGGCCGCTGTACACAAACCAAAAGTGGTTCCACTCGATGAATGTGCAGCTGATATGTGACCATCAGCTGCGCATCATACACTTCTGCGCCTGACACCCAGGCATTGTACAGGCCTTCATCCTGACACAACCCACAATTCCTGAGATGTTTGAGACCCACCTCCCCAGCTGGAGGGTTGGCTCCTGGGCGACAGATGTTATCCACTGCGGTATTGGTTGATGATGCCTATCTGGAGGCCACAGACCGATACAGAGACCAGCTACAACGCCCCCATACAGCATCCAGAAGCCTGATCTAGAGGTGCTTCGGCCACCTGAAGATGTGGTTCAGGGGCTGTTTAACACAAGACTAAATCGCTGGCTTTGAAAGCAGACCAAGGCAGGCCAGCAGCACGGTTCGATTCCCGTAATGACGAATGTGACATAAAATAGTTACTTGAGAGATATTAGTTAATGTAATGTAGAGGTAGGCCAGTCTAATTCTGGTGAGTTCACAGACAAAGGATTTCAGACCGCATGGCAAAGCAAGGAAGAGGTGTGTCCACCAAAGGAGGAGAAAAGGATGCTGGGTAATAGGGGCCAGAGGAAGGGATTGGAAGTGAGCCAATCAGAATGTATTACCAGGTCAGGAGGGGTATAGGATGACCTATGGGAATCATATATGTGAAACTTGATGCCATTTGAATGTATCAGTACAGACTCCTTTGTTCTACAGACTCACTTGATTCCAGAGGTGTACGAAGCAGGATGTGCTTTGTGCCGCTGTGAACTGAGTAAAGCTTGCAAGCTAAATAAAATAACTAATGCTGTACCTGCAAATCCATCTCGACTTTTATTGAGGCCAGACTGACGGGTAAAGAAATTTGGGATTTGTCAGTAACAGCCTCCCCGAACAGGCGCCGGAATGTGGCGACTAGGGGCTTTTCACAGCAACTTCATTTGAAGCCTACTTGTGACAATAAGCGATTTTCATTTCATTTGTAAGGGGCTGTTTAGCACACTGGGCTAAATCGCTGGCTTTTAAAGCAGACCAAGGCAGGTCAGCAGCACGGTTCGATTCCCGTACCAGCCTCCCCGAACAGGCGCCGGAATGTGGCGACTAGGGGCTTTTCACATTGAAGCCTACTCGTGACAATAAGCGAGTTTCATTTTTTCATTTCATTTCAGGTGTCTGAACCGCTCTGGAGGGGCCTTCCAGTATGATGCTGAGAGGGTCGCCCACATCGTGGCGGGCAGCTGCTTCCTCCTCAACATCGCGCAGCAGAGGGGCAATGTGCTGGAGGAGGAGGAGGGATGCCAGACCTTGTCCGATAAGGAGGGTGCGAGGGAGGAGGAGGATGGGCTGGACATGAAGCCCAGGCAGGCACGGAAACCCGCATGACGTGTGCGCCAGGGCCATCGCGCAGGGGACACTCTGATCGCCTCCAGGTTCACCAACACGCCTCCCCTCCCCCCATGCCCCCCCTCCGGCACCCCCTCGCCTGCAACCCACTCTGTGATACGTACCTGCCGCACGGCAGGGTGTGGGACCTGGGTTGGCAGTAACACCACGGGTCTGGTCTTTGGGATGGAGGACGATGACAACCCTCTCTGTGGTGAGCTCTGGTGATCCATGTCGTTTGACAACGCCTGACTCCTGCCCACGGTAGCACTTTCCACTGACCACCTGGGTGATCCCTGCATGTGAGCTGGCCATTCCACCGCAGGGTGTCATCAAATCGCTGGGGTGATGGTGATGTGACGGCCGGTGGAGGGCAGAGGGGATCCAGGCCACCCACAATGTCCGCTCATTGACTGTGTCACCACCTTCTGGGCTTGTGTCACATCAGCCAGTGACTGCGCCATCACCCTCTGGGACTGGGCCACCTCCCTCAGAGCCTGCGCCACGTCGGCCAGCAGCTGGAGAATGCCGCCGACGTTCCTATCATGGCCTGCTGTGACTGGGCTATGCTCAGGAGCGCCACTGCGATTTCCAGGTGGCTCTGGCACATGGTCGTATGTGAGGCGGCAACCTGTCCTGGGCCTCGGCCTGCACCTGCACAAAATGGCCCAGGCCTTGGACATGCTGATCCATAGCTAAAGTCGTCGATCTGATGCCTCCTCCGCAGACGCCACCTGTGAGGTATTGGCCTGGGTGGAACGCATGGTCGGCACCAACTCCTGCTCCTGCACGCGGTTGGACTCCTCCAACTGCACCTGCAGGTGCTGGATGCTCGCCGACAACCCCTCATGTAGTCCCGGGCTCTGCGACTGCATCTCCACAATTGATGGGACTGTCTGTTCCTGAAGCCCGAAACCCATCTGGACGGCAGCCAGACTCTGGGGTCGGCCTGCCCTCCGTCCATCCGCCCCCTAGGGAATTCTTACCTCAACCTGCTGTGCCGGAGCAGCTGTGTGGCACACACCAGATAGTGTCCCAGGAGCCCCTTCACTAATGTGCCCGAGCGAGTTGAGTGTCTCTGGGATGGTGGAGGGTGTTGGAGACAGCTGTGACAGGAAGTCAGTGTCATCCTCAGACTCGAGCTCCGGGGTGTTCTGAGTCTCGGGTGGAGGACAGGCTTCTGGGCTGCTCTCATTGTCAGTGCTCAGCTCATAATGGGGGCTCCGGTTGAGGTACTGGCTGGGGGTGGGGGGGCAGGTCCTGTAAGACACAAGACAAGATGCACGATTAGACCGTGTGCCAGGGGCAGTGGGTGTGGTGGGGGTTAGGGTGTGGGTGTGGGTGAGGGTGGTGTGGGGGTGAAGGTGTAGGTGTGGGTAGTGTGGGGGTGAGCGTGGTGTGGGGGTGAGGGTGGCGTGGGGGTGACGGTGTGGGTGAGGGTGGTGTGGGAGTCAGGGTGTGGGTGAGGGTGAGGGTGAGGGGACTGAGGGGGTGGTGTTGAGGGGGGCGTTGACACGGGGCCCACCGATCCGCGGGCGGGCCTGTGCCGTGGGGGCACTCTTTCCCTTCCGCCTCCGCCACGGTCTCCACCATGGCGGAGGCTGAAGAGACTCCCTCCAATGCGCATGCGCGGGAATGCCGTCAGCGGCCGCTAACGCTCCTAAAAGGCCTTTTGCGCCAGCTGGCGGGGCGGAAATTCATCCGGCGCCGATCTAGCCCCTTAAGGTTGGGGCTCGGCCCCCAAAGATGCGGAGCATTCCGCACCTTTGGGGCGGCGCGATGCCCGACTGATTTGTGCCGTTTTGGGCGCCAGTCGGCGGACATCGCGCCGTTTCCGGAGAATTTCGCCCATGATTTCAGAAACTTCACCCGATGTCTATGTTTATATATTTACATCGTGTGTTCATCTTATGTTCTATGATTTTATGCATGGAACGATCGGTCTGGACTGTAGAACAGTACTTCTCGCTGTACCTCAGTACACGTGACAATAAATCTTAAAATTAAAATCCTTTCCTATCCTTTTAAGTTGCTTCTTAAAACTGGCCCTGTTGACCAGGTTTATTGATTGCCCGTCCTAATATCAATTTAGGTGTGCAGTATTGTGGTCGTCACCACTGTTGTATTATATTGTAGATATGGGTATTACGGTTAACACTCTTGAAAATTGCCTTGGGAGAAATGCATTGTTATTCATTCATGGGGTGTGGGCCTCGCTGGCATTTGTTGCCAATCCCTAATTGCCCTTGAATTGAGTGGCTTGTTCAGCCATTTCAGAGGGCAGTTACAAGTCACCCACATTGTTGTGAATCTGGAGTCACATGGAGGCCTTCCATGAAGCACATTAGTGATCCAGATGGAATTTTTTTTTTAAACAATCGACGATGGGTTGATGGTCATCATTGGACTTTTAATTCCAGATGTTTTATTGAATTCAAATTTCACCACCTGCTATGGTGGGATTCGAACCCGGGTCCCCAGAGCATGACCCTGGGTTGCTGGATTGCTAGTCCCACTAGGCCTGTGCCTCCCCTACTACATTAAAAGCACTACGTAAATGCAAGTCGGTGTTTTGGTGACCTGAGTTCCAGATTTGCATTTGTGCGACTAAGTGCTTCCAAATTTATCAGTGATTTACCAACATTACAAAATTGGAAGCATTTAATTATATAGATTTCCGTCCCTTGTATCAAGCAAAGCACCACAGTGTCATTCATGTAATCTCATTGCTTGCATCAGATATGGAGTTGCAGCCATACACCTGCCTCCATCCGACTAAGATGGGAATTGAGAGAGGTTAGGAAGATGTGTATAACTCCAAGGCTGCCAACCACTGTGCCCAGAAGACTCATCAATTGTCAATCCTGGAGGCACTAGACAATCAGGTAAAGTTGGCAACCCTGTGGGTTTGAGGCCCTGTAATTCTCTCAAAATTAAGAAATTTCTGAAAATGTTATCCTTTGCCAATTTTTTCTCAGCAGTAACTGAAATTTTAATGTCCATAATCGAGGTTTAATCAAGTATAATTTTTGGAATAAAAGCCACGTTTCACAAGGACATGATTCCATTTATCAGTTGAATCATCTGCAGCCATCTTATAGAATCTTCATTAAAGTTTTTACTGGAATGCTGTAACCTCCTCCAAAAGCTTGGCTCTGGGTTGATAATGTTTGACCAGAGCTGTGACGGGGAGTACTGAATCTGAATTCTGCAAACTGAACATGGGACATTGCAGTTCACTGTACTGAGGAATATATTTTCGTCAACTTCAAGGAGACTTTGCTCAGAGGTTTTCCAAGTGATTTGCAAAACAGCTCGAAGACAATTTTCAAAAACTCAACAGGGGGTGACATTAATATTGAATGTTGAAATAGGAAATACAGAGAGGTGAATGTATCAGAGTCACTCCTGCTGTAACCTTTATTGCATGGGGGGGTGGGTGGGGGGGGGAGGAGAGGAGAGTATCTTGAGAGATATGTTTTCCCCTTAAGTCCCACCCCAAATATAGCTTGCTACAGTTGTTGGCTGTATTCCTATCATCTGGTGTCACAGCCACATGCCATGTTCCATTAGAATAGAATTTTTTTGAAGAGAGAGAAGCAAAGACAAGATTTCTGGGTGAGGAGCAGAAGGTTCTGACAACAGAACAGGGAGAAACCTTTTCTCTCATTAGTCTGGGAAGTATTTGAACTCATGGCCCTGGAGTGAAAATAGGGCCCTAACTCGTATCGCCATCCATTTTCATTGAATTTGCCAGAATTTTAAGCATAAAGAGATATGACAGCATATCATATTGGGAATAATTTTAATTTTGGGTGATTGTGCAAAATGGGCAATACCGAAATGGCGCTTGTTATATGTCATCCACATCAAAACATACTGCCAGAAAGAGTGGAGGGTGGGATATTATGGGAAATGTTCAGAATATAAAGGGTTAATGTCATATCATAATTAACCACTGGATGGAGCTAGATGCAGTACTATATCGAGCACTGACTTGCAGACTTCTGGGAGAAGGCTGGAGAGGAGAGCATAGGAGTAGTGAGAGAGATCAGAGTACTGTTAGAGATAGAGTGTAGAGACTAGTGTCAGTTGAGTGTAGATTGTAGATCACTGGATTATTGTTAACTATAGGAGTAAGTGGCCGAACCTTAATAAGTAGTGTAAATAAATGCTAGCTTTGTGAATGAACTTAGCTTCAGTGGTCTTTGTGAACACTACAACATCCATCCTGAGAACAAGAATCACAAAGAACACCACAGAGGGAGCAGATTCAATAGGAACCTTTAACAGGAAATTGGATGCATACTTGAAAAGAAAACAGTTGCAGGGCAATGTGGAAAGAGTGGAGGAGTGGGAATAATTACAAAGTTTCTTTCAGTGCACAGAGAGTCTATGGGCTGAATTTAACAGCAGCCCCCAACTCTGCCAGTAGTGTGTTGGCAGACAGGAGGGGGAGATAGAAAATTGGGCGTAGTCTATTGAGCACCATTCCCAGCACCTACATGCCTGCCCCACCCTCCCGCAATTTTACACAAAGTGGGGGAGGTTACATTCATGCCACACAAGTGCCAGGTAATGACCATCTCCGACAAGAGAGGATCTAACCACCGCCCATTGACATTCAATGGCATTACCATCGCTGAATCCCCCACAATCAACATCCTGGAGGTTACCATTGACCAAAAACTGAACTGGACTAGCCACATCAATACAACGGCTACCAGGGCAGGTCAAAGCTAGGGGAGCGATCGTCCCAAAAGGGAACAAAGGGAGCGCGTTTAGCCGCAGTGGCAGTGCCAAGAAACACATGGCTATTCAACGCAACTTGCTTTGAATAAGGGGTTTAAACGTGGAACATGCGGCCCACATAGCTCCATTTTTTTTTACAGTAGGGAGCTCTGTCGCAGGGACTCCTCGTTGGAGCGAGAGATCCGGACGCTATTTTTAAATGGCCTCCTGATCTCCGAAGTCCACAAAAAAAAACAATCTCCCCCCAGCCCGAACCCAACATGGGAAGGTCCCCCGGCCCCCGTTATGAAGCCCCCAACACCCACAGCAGGCACCCCAGCCAACCATGCACCCAGAAAATGCCAGCTTGACATTGCCAACCTGGCACATTGGCAGTGCCCCAGCCAATTGGCAGTGCCACCTGAGCGCCTTGGCAGTGGCAGGCTGGCAGCAAGGTAGCACTGCCAGGGTACCCAGCTGGCACCAGCAGTGTCAGGGCACCACCCTGTCCAAAGAACATGCAGCTGAGGGCCTCCGATCCCCTTGGAGGCCCCCACGAATACCGTTATGTCTGGTGTCCTTTTGTGGGGACCAGTATCAAACGCCGCTCGCTCGAAGTCTCCGAGGCGTAAGGACTGAATCCCAAAGCCTCAGATACCTTGGGAATCTGCACATTAGAGTAAGGTTTACTGTCTCGCAATAATACGCAGATTTGTCAAGAACTGATCGACACTCATTGTGGGTGGGATTCTCCTTGCATCGTCTCGCAAGGCGTTGTGAGCCAGGTTGATCCTGGGAGCTGCGTCTCCCAGCTTTCATCGACCGTGCTGCACCGCAGCGAGCTGTTTTTTCGCCAGAGCGTTGCCTGAAGATCATGCCCTAGGAATTCTATGGCGAGTAACTCACCTCCTGACCCTCAAAGCCTGTCCACCACCTTGCAGGCACAAGCCAGGAGTGTAATGGAATACACTGCAACAACACTCAAGAAGCTCAACGTCAAAGCAGCCGGCTTGATTTCTCCCCCTTCCACAAATATTCAAACCCTCCACCATCGATGAACAGTGGCAGCCGTGTGTACCATCTACAAGATGCACTGCAGTAAGTCACCAAGGTTCCTTAGGCAGCACCTTCCAAACCCATGACTGCTACTATCTAGAAGGACAAGAGCAGCAAATACCAGGGAAAACCACCACCTGGAGATTCCCCTCCAAGTCACTCACCACCCTGACTTGGAAATATATCGCCGTTCCTTCACTGTCAATGGGGCAAAATCCTGGAACTCCATCCCTAACAACACTGCAGGTGTACCTACACCTCGGGGACTGCATTGGTTCAAGAAGGCAGCTCACCACTACCTTCTGAAGGGCAACTAGGGATGGGCAATAAATGCTGGCTTAGCCAGGGATGCCCACATCCTGTAAATGAATAAAAGAAAAGGTGCCCACCACCAAGGTAAACAGGCCAATGAGCCCAGCAATTCACACAAAATTCAGTGACTTCTGAAAATATTGGGCGCGATTCTCCACTCCCACGCCGAAGTGGCCGTGGCGTCGCGAACGCCGTCGAGGTTCACGACGGCACGGAACGGACCTGGTCCCGACCGATTCAGGCCCTGACTGTGGGCCAGGATCGGGGCCGTGTCATCTACACGCGCCAGGCCTTGTCGTCCGCGTAAAAGCAGCGCCGCATTGATGACGCCAAAGCATGTAATGAGGCAGTGGGGAAGGGAACACTGACAAAGGAGAGTATTTGCAGGCACGGAGATGGGTTGAAGTGTGTATACTTCAACGCAAGAAGCATCAGGAATAAGGTGGGTGAGCTTAAGGCATGGATCGGTACTTGGGGCTATGATGTGGTGGCCATCATGGAAACTTGGATAGAAGAGGGGCAGAAATGGTTGTTGGAGGTCCCTGGTTATAGATGTTTCAATAAGATTAGGAAGGGTGGTAAAAGAGGTGGGGGGGTGGCATTATTAATTAGAGATAGTATAACAGCTGCAGAAAGGTAGTTCGAGGAGTATCACCCTATTGAGGTAGTATGGGTTGAAGTCAGAAATAGGAAAGGAGCAGTCACCTTGTTAGGAGTTTTCTATAGGCCCCCCAATAGTAACAGAGATGTGGAGGAACAGATTGGGAAACAGATTTTGGAAAGGTGCAGAAGTCATAGGGTAGTAGTCATGGGCGACTTTAACTTCCCAAATATTGAGTGGAAACTCTTTAGATCAAATAGTTTGGATGGGGTGGTGTTTGTGCAGTGTGTCCAGGAAGCTTTTCTAACACAGTATGTAGATTGTCCGACCAGAGGAGGGGCAATATTGGATTTAGTACTGGGTAATGAACCAGGGCAAGTGATAGATTTGTTAGTGGGGGAGCATTTTGGAGATAGTGACCACAATTCTGTGACTTTCACTTTAGTAATGGAGAGGGATAGGTACGTGCAACAGGGCAAGGTTTACAATTGGGGGAAGGGTAAATACGATGTTGTCAGACAAGAATTGAAGTGCATAAGTTGGGAACATAGGCTGGCAGGGAAGGACACAAGTGAAATGTGGAACTTGTTCAAGGAACAGGTGCTACGTGTCCTTGATATGTATGTCCCTGTCAGGCAGGGAAGAGATGGTCGAGTGAGGGAACCATGGTTGACAAGAGAGGTTGAATGTCTTGTTAAGAGGAAAAAGGTGACTTATGTAAGGCTGAGGAAACAAGGTTCAGACAGGGCATTGGAGGGATACAAGATAGCCAGGAGGGAACTGAAGAAAGGGATTAGGAGAGCTAAGAGAGGGCATGAACAATCTTTGGCGGGTAGGATCAAGGAAAACCCCAAGGCCTTTTACACATATGTGAGAAATATGAGAATGACTAGAGCGAGGGTAGGTCCGATCAAGGACAGTAGCGGGAGATTGTGTATTGAGTCTGAAGAGATAGGAGAGGTCTTGAATGAGTATTTTTCTTCTGTATTTACAAATGAGAGGGGCCATATTGTTGGAGAGGACAGTGTGAAACAGATTGGTAAGCTCGAGGAAATACTTGTCAGGAAGGAAGATGTGTTGGGCATTTTGAAAATCTTGAGGATAGACAAGTCCCCCGGGCCTGACGGGATATATCCAAGGATTCTATGGGAAGCAAGAGATGAAATTGCAGAGCCGTTGGCAATGATCTTTTCGTCCTCACTGTCAACAGGGGTGGTACCAGGGGATTGGAGAGTGGCGAATGTCGTGCCCCTGTTCAAAAAAGGAACTAGGGATAACCCTGGGAATTACAGGCCAGTTAGTCTTACTTCGGTGGTAGGCAAAGTAATGGAAAGGGTACTGAAGGATAGGATTTCTGAGCATCTGGAAAGACACTGCTTGATTAGGGATAGTCAGCACAGATTTGTGAGGGGTAGGTCTTGCCTTACAAATCTGATTGAATTCTTTGAGGAGGTGACCAAGCATGTGGATGAAGGTAAAGCAGTGGATGTAGTGTACATGGATTTTAGTAAGGCATTTGATAAAGTTCCCCATGGTAGGCTTATGCAGAAAGTAAGGAGGCATGGGATAGTGGGAAATTTGGCCAGTTGGATAACGAACTGGCTAACCGATAGAAGTCAGAGAGTGGTGGTGGATGGCAAATATTCAGCCTGGATCCCAGTTACCAGTGGCGTACCGCAGGGATCAGTTCTGGGTCCTCTGCTGTTTGTGATTTTCATTAATGACTTGGATGAGGGAGTTGAAGGGTGGGTCAGTAAATTTGCAGACGATACAAAGATTGGTGGAGTTGTGGATAGTAAGGAGAGCTGTTGTCGGCTGCAAAGAGACATAGATAGGATGCAGAGCTGGGCTGAGAAGTGGCAGATGGAGTTTAACCCTGAAAAGTGTGAGGTTGTCCATTTTGGAAGGACAAATATGAATGCGGAATATAGGGTTAACGGTAGAGTTCTTGGCAATGTGGAGGAGCAGAGAGATCTTGGGGTCTATGTTCATACATCTTTGAAAGTTGCCACTCAAGTGGATAGAGCTGTGAAGAAGGCCTATGGTGTGCTCGCGTTCATTAACAGAGGGATTGAATTTAAGAGCCGTGAGGTGATGATGCAGCTGTACAAAACTTTGGTAAGGCCACATTTGGAGTACTGTGTACAGTTCTGGTCGCCTCATTTTAGGAAGGATGTGGAAGCTCTGGAAAAGGTGCAAAGAAGATTTACCAGGATGTTGCCTGGAATGGAGAGTAGGTCTTACGAGGAAAGGTTGAGGGTGCTAGGCCTTTTCTCATTAGAGCGGAGAAGGATGAGGGGCGACTTGATAGAGGTTTATAAGATGATCAGGGGAATAGATAGAGTAGACAGTCAGAGACTTTTTCCCCAGGTGGAACACACCATTACAAGGGGACATAAATTTAAGGTGAAAGGTGGAAGATATAGGAGGGATATCAGAGGTAGGTTCTTTACCCAGAGAGTAGTGGGGGCATGGAATGCACTGCCTGTGGAAGTAGTTGAGTCGGAAACATTAGGGACCTTCAAGCAGCTATTGGATAGGTACATGGATGACGGTAAAATTATATAGTGTAGATTTATTTGTTCTTAAGGGCAGCACGGTAGCATTGTGGATAGCACAATTGCTTCACAGCTTCATGGTCCCAGGTTCGATTCCGGCTTGGGTCATTGTCTGTGCGGAGTCTGCACGTCCTCCCCGTGTCTGCGTGGGTTTCCTCCGGGTGCTCCGGTTTCCTCCCACAGCCCAAAGATGTGCGGGTTAGGTGAATTGGCCAATGATAAATTGCCCTTAATGTCCAAATTGCCCTTGGTGTTGGGTGGAGGTGTTGAGTTTGGGTATGGTGCTCTTTCCAAGAGCCGGTGCAGACTCAAAGGGCCGAATGGCCTCCTTCTGCACTGTAAATTCAATGATAATCTATGATTAATCTAGGACAAAGGTTCGGCACAACATCGTGGGCCGAAGGGCCTGTTCTGTGCTGTATTTTCTATGTTCTATGTTCTATGTTCTATGACGCGGCCGGCGCCGCATAACGGACGTCATCGCCATTTTGGGTGTCTCCGGCGATTCTCCGGCCTGCAGCCCGTGAAACTCGACCGGCCCGTTCCCGCCGCTTGGGAGAATCGCGGGAGGGTGTCGGACCGGCGTCCCCGGAAACTTTGGCGGCCCAGGCGATTCTCCCAACCGGCGTGGGAGTGGAGAATCGCGCCCATTATCTTTTGCCAATTTTGTCTCTGCATAACTGAAATTTTAATGTCCAAACTAAGGATTTAGCTAAAGTATAAATTAGAGAAAGGCCTCCCCAGGGACTAATTGAAGTCCTTAAATGTGCAACTAATGGCCACTAAAGGGCCGCAATCCTGCCACAATCTTTCCTTCATCAAACAAAGGTTGTTGCCAAGGGGAAGGCCAGCAGCACCCATTGATCAGGGTGGTAGCAGGCAATGAAGGGGGCTACTTCCATCATGTGCTCCCCGGGCCGATTGGAGATCTGTCAGGTGTTCCCCTTTTGCGTTTCGCCTCCTCCCCTTTCCTGTCATTCTAGCCCTGGCAATACCCTTTGCACTTTGCTCAGTGTCTGGTTCTGGTGACTGTCGATGTTGGGGACTGGATGTGCAGTCCCAGCAATGGCCAAGCTCCTGGTTGCACAGCTGGGACCAGTGAACCACCAGCCATTTAATTAGGCGCAGGCTGGGTGGGGTTGGAATGCCCACCTCAAGCCACTTAATGGCCCTCAGAGTGTTAAATGGCTGTGGGGAAAGCCACCAGGAGTTACTCGACGCCAGCATTGATGCCCGGAGTTGGGACAGGGTTGGGGGGTTGTGATTGCCCCAGCCGAGCTAGAAATCCAAGCCTATCAATCTGTATCGCCTTGAATTGTGAGCATAATAAATGTCCCTGAATTATATTGGTTTGAATGATCAGGTTGATTTGAATATTTCCAAGAGTAATTACTGCCTCCAATAATCTATAATTAATGAAATAAATATTTCTGATTGTGATAATTAATGAATTGCGTATCTCAATAATTGGTAATTAATTAATGAAATATCTCAATAGTGAGTAATTAATGAATTGATTCCTTTCATTAGTTAACAAATTGAGCATTTACAATATTGGATAATTAATCAATTGACGACTTTCAATGGTGCAAAGTTAATGCTTCAAAAGACAAATTATCTTTGGTTTAACCCTAATTAGCACACATCTTAGCTCTTTTTTTCAAACCAAACACATCCTAGCCTCATTGGTAAGATTCTCTATTTTATCATAACGTCTGAACAAATGCTCTCAGACATTCGTTGTGAAATGATTTACATTTTCAGGAGTCACACTCAAGTCGCTGTCACTGGCAACCTGGTTCTCAAAGCTTATAAAAGAGTGCAGTGTCAGTTGTAGTAGAATAATAAGAATATGCTTCCTGTGCTGCCGATCTGGACTTACGCACAAAAAATTCACTGTACTTCCAACTATTTTGATTGACATAAACGACCCATTAAATTAAATCAAACAAACTGAGGTACAAATTAAAGGGGCAGTTGCTTAAAGGGAAACTGCCTTAAACAAAAAGCGGATCACAAATGAGACTTAAAACATCAAACTATGAGTGCAGTTGCAGCAGGAAAGCTTATCAATTACATGTTTCCACAAGCAGAAATACTTGACAGAAACTGATTGGATGATTGGATTATATCTTTCTCCTGAAAATAACACAGCTGAGTACTTGTGGGGGATGGGGGGGGGGGTTGGTAGTGGTATCTGTTCACTAACTAATTAAGACATCATAACTACAAAACATATTCATTAGATTCGCAATAGAAAGGTATTCCGAGTCGATGTTGCTCACTCACCATACATGTCCAAACCTTAACTTTTACTGGGACTAATTGATTGATTTGATTTATATTGATCAGTGTAACAATTCACAAATGATCTCGGTTAAGTACAAAAACAAATTGAATTTTGTCTTGATCTTTATCAAGGACCATTGATTACTCGGACAAAAAAAAAGTGCCTTCAGCCTTCAAGATTTATTACTGCGAAGCCTGAACATAGCCCACAGGATTGGGCAAATGAGGCCTTGGCACAAAATGTATAATCAAATAATTGAAGGCCATAGCCAAGGCAGCTTCTTCTAACAAAAGCTGACTCTATGGGAACATCAAGGACACAGGCAATAGAAAACAATCTGAAAGTGCATTCATTTAAAACAAGAGTGGAGAAATAGAGAGACTTGCCTGCTGCCTGGCAATTGAAATTGGAAACAAAAGTCTGTGATGACAGATTTGTGGCATGTACCTAGCTTACAGCACACGTTTAAGAGCTTTGTTAACCTTTCATGTGCTAGCCCCAGGATTTGGACTGTTGGCGATGGACCTGAAAATCAGTTGTTCCTCTTCATAAAGTCAGGTATAACAACCAGTGCTCCTGGGGATGTTAGGAGAGAGATATCGCAGAGGGACTCAGAGACTTTGCTTTCCACATTTTCCATTCTCTCAATATTCCACTCTTTCGTGCATCAGATCTAGAAAGAAAGAGCCTGGCCGGAATTCTCCGTTCTCTGCCGCTAAGATCGGGAAGCCCGATGGGGGTGGAGAATCCCGCGTTGGCCCAAAAACAGGATCGGCATCGGTCGGCACACCCAGCCCTGTCTCCGGCCCAGCCCTGCACTGGCGAGAACATGGAAACAGCTCCTTTGCATTCATTTCAATGCAATTAACAGACTGGAATCCCGAAGGCAGGATTCTCTGTTTGGGGGGCTATGTTCTCCTGCCAGATTTGAATTAAGGGTAGTACCGGCTAGGTGAAATTCAGATGATGCAAAAGTGCCGGCACGCTGTCCACGTACAGCCTGAGCAATTCCCGGCTCCACTGATGTCTGATGCACTGGGGTCGGGTTTCGAGTTTAAAGGCTGACAAGCAGGAGCAGCTTTTAACCACTCACCACAGACTGTCATATCAGCCAAGAAGATGGCTGCACTCAGACGAGCCCCCAGAGTCCGGGAATCGGAGATAGACAGAGGCCATTGAGGAGTGGAGGGACTCAAGCCTGCCCTTCGCAAGAGCACCAGGGAAGAGGTGTCAGAGGGTGTCAGTGTTGGCAGCCTCATCAGGAGGACCGGCACGCAATGCAGGAAGAAGGTGAACAACCTCTTTGGGGTAACTCGGATGAGTCATCACCTCTGTGCCCCTGGCATAACTCGTGTCCCTCACACCTCACATCAGCTCCCAATCCCCTAGAGGCCAACAAATCTCCATCTGTCTGCATCTCTCTTACAATCCACCTTCCAGCAAGGAGACTTGCACACAAACGCCACCAGCTCTCAACCCACCCCATAGAACTCACCTTCCAGTGTCTCACTATGTTCCTTCAATGTCCCCAAAGATAAGGCTGCCCATAAGTGAGTGAGCACCATAAGATTGGAGGGGGCATCTCAGACATTCGGGTCCATATCCTGTCAGAGGGGAGGGCCCTGCAACCTGTGGGGACAGTAAAGGAGAAGTGAGTAGCTGTGATGGAGTTCAGCATGCGGAAAACAAGTGAGATGTCCAATGCAGTGCAGATGTCCCTATAGCAAGAAGATAGCGAGGGGGAAGGGCACACCTACTGTAAATACACACAATTAAACACTTTTTTGCAGCACCTGTCCTAACTGCCTCTGACCTGTGTGTCAAAGATGTGAAGGGTGGACTGTAGCTTGGTGTTGTGCAGTGGCCGAGTGGGCCGGGGAGGGGGAGGGGTGTGTGCCAGTGTGCCCATAACACATGAACATCTCATACTCTGACATCCTCACCAAGAAGTGGCATGGCATGTGGGCAGCAGTGTGAGCCCACCTTGTATGACAGCATTCACAGTGAGTGAGCCATAATCGTTCACCATTTCCCACAACACCCATCCCACCCTACATGTGGAAGGAAGGGGTGGAAGGTCTAAGGGTGAGGGAAGGAGTTGCAGGATTGAGAGAGAGGGGAGGAGTGGAAGGACTAAGAGGGAAGGGGTGAGAGGCTCAAGAGAAGGTGTATTTTGTGTGGGGTGGGGTGGAGGATTGAAGATATTTAGTTTATCACGAGAAAAAAACTATTATCCACTTCACACCTCTTAACCTTATATAAATAAACATAAGCACATGGAACAAAAACTCTTCAAAGAAAGATCAGGTTGTTACAAGGTAATACAAATGTCAATCAGACAAAGCTAGCACTCCCCTTTGCAAGTAAGTAAACAGACTCATGCTGGGATGAATCCGAGAGTCATTCTTGGAGCTCAGCCAAACATTCATAATGAGACGATCTGGAAGACCGGTGTCTCGCCATCTTTTCAGCATGCTACTATTGCTGTAGTTCTTTATAGTGTGGGCAAGAGTACACTTATAGCTTTGTACAGCTGTACAACTCTGAATGCAATGTGATAAAGGAGGCACTAACATGGGATCATAAAGTTTGATTATCTGTCTCCACAAGCATGAATTACGAATGTGCGTACATCTAAATTCACTCCTCCACTTTAGTAGGGTAATACCACCACAAATTTTAGCCCTCCTATGACATTTAGAACATAGAACATTATAGCGCAGTACAGGCCCTTTGGCCCTCGATGTCGTGCCGACCTGTGAAACCAATCTAAAGCCCATCTACACTATTCCCTTATCATCCATATGTTTATCCAATGACCATTTAAATGCCCTTAATGTTGGCGAGTCCACTACTGTTGCAGGCAGGGCATTCCACGCCCTGACTATTCTCTGAGTAAAGCACCTACCTCTGACATCTGTCCTATATCTATCTCCCTTCAATTTAAAGCTATGTTCCCTCATGCTAGACATCACCATCCTAGGAAAAAGGCTCTCACTGTCCACCCTATCTAATCCTCTGATCATCTTGTATGCCTCAATGAAGTCACCTCTTAACCTTCTTCTCTCTAACGAAAACAGCCTAAAGTCCCTCAGCCTTTCCTCATAAGATCTTCTCTCCAGACCAGGCAACATCCTGGTAAATCTCCTCTGCACCCTTTCCAATGCTTCCACATTCTTCCTATAATGCGGCGACCAGAACCGCACGCAATACTCCAAATGCGGCCGCACCAGAGTTATGTACAGCTGCAACATGACCTCATGGCTCCGAAACTCAATCCCTCTACCAATAAACGCTAACACACCGTACGCCTTCTTAACAACCCTATCAACCTGGTTGGCAACTTTCAGGGATTTATGTACATGGACACGGAGATCTCTCCGCTCATCCACACTACCAAGAATCTTACCATTAGCCCAGTACTCTGTATTCCTGTTACTCCTTCCAAAATGAATCACCTCAACCTTTTCTGCATTAAACTCCATTTGCCACCTCTCAGCCCAGCTCTGCAGCTTATCTATGTCCCTCTGTAACCTGCAGCATCCTTCCGCACTGTCCACAACTCCACCGACTTCAGTGTCATTGGAAAATTTACTCACCCATCCTTCTACACCCTCCTCAAGGTCATTTATAAAAATGACAAACAGCAGTGGCCCCAAAACAGATCCTTGTGGTACACCACGAGTAACTGAACTCCAGGCTGAACATTTCCCATCAACCACCACCCTCTGTCTTCTTACAGCTAGCCAATTTCTGATCCAAACTGCTAAATCACCCTGAATCCCATGCCTCCGTATTTTCTGCAATAGTCTACCGTGGGGAACCTTATCAAACGCTTTACTGAAATCCATATACATCACATCAACTGCTTTACCCTGATCCACCTGCTTGGTCACCTTCTCAAAGAGCTCAATAAGGTTTGTGAGGCATGACCTACCCTTCACAAAACCGTGTTGACTATCCCTAATCAAATTACTCCTTTCTAGATGATTATAAATCCTATCTCTTATAAACCTTTCCAAGACTTTGCCCACAACAGAAGTAAAGCTCACTGGTCTATCGTTACCGGGGTTGTCTCTACTCCCCTTCTTGAACAAGGGGACAACATTTGCTAACCTCCAGTCTTCTGGCACTATTCTTGTAGACAATGATGACGTAAAGATCAAAGCCAAAGGCTCAGCAATCTCCTCCCTAGTTTCCTAGAGAATCCTAGGATAAATCTCATCCGGCCCAGCGGACTTATCTATTTTCACACTTTCCAGAATTGCTAACACCTCCTCCTTATGAACCTCAAGCCCTTCTGGTCTAGTAGCCTGTAACTCAGTGTTCTCCTCGACAACATTGTCTTTTTCCTGTGTGAATACTGACGAAAAATATTCATTTAGCACCTCTCCTATCTCATCGGACTCCACGCACAACTTCCCACTACTGTCCTTGACTGGCCCTACTCTTACCCTAGTCATTCTTTTATTCCTGACATACCTATAGAAAGCTTCAGGGTTATCCTTGATCCTACCTGCCAAAGACTTCTCATGTCCCCTTCTGGCTCTTCTTAGCTCTCTCTTTAGGCCCTTCCTAGCTAACTTGTAACTCTCGAGCGCCCTAACTGAACCATCACGTCTCATCTTTACATAAGCCTCCTTCTTCCTCTTGACAAGTGATTCAACTACTTTAGTAAACCACGGTCCCCTCGCTTGATCATTTCCTCCCTGCCTGACAGGTACATACTTATCAAGGACACGCAGTAGCTGTTCCTTGAACAAGCTCCACATTTCAATTGTGCCCACCCCTGCAGTTTCCTTCCCCATCCGATGTATCCTAAGTCTTGCCTCATCGCATCATAATTGCCTTTCCCCCAGATATAACTCTTGCCCTGCGATATATACCTATCCCTTTCCATCGCGATAACCAAATTCTGGTCACTATCACCAAAGTGCTCACCTACCTCCAAATCTAACGCCTGTCCTGGTTCATTACCCAGTACCAACTCAAATGTGGCCTCGTCTCTTGTCATACATAATGTGTCAGGAAACCCTCCTGCACACATTGGACAAAAACGGACCCATCTAAAGTACTCGAACTATAGCGTTTCCAGTCAATATTTGGAAAGTTAAAGTCCCCCATAACAACCACCCTGTTGCTTTCGCTCCTATCGAGAATCATCTTGGCAATCCTTTCCTCTACATCACTGGAACTTTTCGGAGGCCTATAGAAAACCCCTAACAGGGTTACCTCTCCTTTCCTGTTTCTAACCTCAGCCCATACTGCCTCAGTAGACGAGTCCTCATCAAACATCCTTTCTGCCACCATAATACTGTCCTTGACTAACAATGCCACTCCTCCCCCTCTTTTACCACCTTCCCTGCGCTTACTGAAATATCTAAACCCCGGCACCTGCAACAACCATTCCTGTCCCTGCTCTATCCATGTCTCCGAAATGGCCACAACATCGAAGTCCCAGGTACCAACCCATGCCGCAAGTTCACCCACCTTATTCCGGATGCTCCTGGCATTGAAGAAGACACACTTTAAACCACCTTCCTGCCTGCCTGCCGGTACACTCCTGCAACCTTGAAACCTTACTCATGACCTCACTACTCTCAAACCCCTGTATACTGGAACTACAATTCAGGTTCCCAACCCCCTGCCGAACTAGTTTAAACCCTCCCGAAGAGCATTAGCAAATTCCCCCTCCCCAGGATATTGGTACCCCTCTGGTCCAGGTGCCGACCATCCCATTTGTAGAGGTCCCACCTACCCCAGAATGAGCCCCAATTATCCAGGTATCTGAAACCCTCCCTCCTGTACCATCCCTGTAGCCACGTGTTCAACTGCTCGCTCACCCTATTCCTCATCTCACTAGCACGTGGTAAGGGTAACAACCCAGAGATAATAACTCTGTTTGTTCTAGCTCTAAGATTCCACCCTGAATTCCTGCCTTACATCCCTATCCCTTTTCCTACCTATGTCGTTGGTGCCTATGTGGACATGACTTGGGGCTGCTCCCCCTCCCTCTTAAGGATCCCGATTACACGATCCGAGACATCACGGACCCTGGCACCTGGTGGGCAACACACCAACCACGAGTATCTCTTGTTCCCACAAAATCTCCTATCTATCCCTCTAACTCTGGAGTCTCCAATGACTAATGCTCTACTCCTCTCCCCCTTCCCTTCTAAGCAACAGGGACAGATGGTGTGCCAGAGACCCCATGGCTTACCCCTGGTAAGTCCCCCCCCCCCCCCACCAGTGTCCAAAGCGGTATACTTGTTACTAATGGGAACGACCACAGGGGATCCCTGTACTGACTGCTTCCTCCCAGCCCCTCTCACCGTCACCATCTATCTTCATTCTTCGGAATAACTACATCCCTGAAGCTTCTATCTGTGACCACTGATGTGCTGGGTGCTCGGGATCCGTGGAACACATACAGGCCACCAACACTTAAAATAGTGCAACACTATTTTATTAAGTCAGAAACTGTTGAACATACTTTCACTGTGGGTTAACACGATATTAGATTGAACTAAAGACCTATGCCTTGTCCTAACCAGTCTATACACTCAGCACATGGTGAAGACCTGTGCTGTAAGCTGTAAGCTCTGTCCTACTAGGAAGCTGCATCTCGAATGAGCCGGAACTTTGATGCCCCCTGTCTTTCTAGTGCGTGTGCTCTAACTGGTGATTAACTGCAGTGTTGTGTGTGTTGATTGGTCCAGCTGTGTGTCCATCAGTGTGTGTGTATCTGCACCATGATATACTGGTGTATATTATGACAACCACTTCTGCCTCCCAAATGATCCGAAGTTCATCCAGCTCCAGCTCCAGTTCCCTAACGTGGTTTCTGAGGAGCTGGAGATGGATACATTTCTCACAGGTGAAATCAGCAGGGACACTGACGGCGTCCCTCACCTCAAACATTCTGCAGGAGGAACATTGCACTGCCTTCCCTGCCATCCCTCCTAGATAACTTGCGGTAAAAACAAGAAAAAGAAAGAAAGAGCTTACCTGATATTCACTCAACCCCTTAGGTTAGAGGAGGTGGAAGGGTGGGGGACACTACAAGTGTAGTGTCTCGGGTTTAGCAACCGCCCAACTTATATACAGGTACTACACACCTTCCCAGAAATCCCCACGGCCGACTTCCGGTTTCCTGCTGCCCTGAAACAAAAACAACTCCGAAAAAAAGTTAGTTAAAAACAAAAATTCGGCTTACCCTCCGCTTTCCTTACCAAAAAATCACTCCCCTCTCTGCCTGCTCCGCTGGAAGAATTTGGCACATAATTCTTAAATGTTTGTTTCACCTGATTTGGCAGAATCGGCTGAGAGGCTGAATGGTCTGCTCCAGTTCCTTTGTTTCTAATTTTTCAATCTTGCTCCAGGAAAAAATGTTACAAAATGCCCACAACACATATCTCTCTGCCTGTGGCATATGTGGTCGATTCCCGAACAGGGAACATCAAACACCCATCACACAACACAAAAGTGTGGGTGATTGCATAGCGGAGCACTCTGCTCTTTCTGTGGGAGGTGGCTAGGTTTGCCGCATAGTTTTGGTGTCAACCTAGTGAATAAAGACAATGCCATCTGAAGTGCGGTTTCTATGAAACTTCACAAAACAGCTTGTTTCTGTCCCCTTCTCTGCTTCTCCATTACCAATGAATATTACTTACCCATTCTTTGTATACACCTTTCTGTCCTCAGATCCACCATAGCAGCAGACAGTGCAGGGATAGGAAGTGGAGGAGGGTAATATGTGGATCATAGTGAAGAGGAATAGGGATGCATCTCCTTCCTTGTGAACAACAATGATGATAATGAAGACGAGGGGGAACGATGATGAAGAGGAAAATGAAGATGAACTTAAAGCTGTGAATTTTTGCAGAGACCTCCTATGTACGAGCTCCCACAAACACACCTCTTGTAACACTTGCTCCTATGTTGCCCTACATCATTAAGATTTGATCACCTGGGGGACTTTGTTAGTGAGGATGTCGTACTGGGTGATTCATCGAGTACAAGTTGGAGTCATGGGAAATGATGTGTCAACCATTCAGTTGACGTCAAACAGAAAGCACCCCTTAACTTTGCAGTTATGAGAGCAAGATCTCATGGATAACTCATGAATGTCTCCAATGCCTAGAGATTCATCCTCCAGCAGATCACTAGGTAGGCTGCGTAGAGGCCCTGAGGTAGTGGCGTGGAAATCATAGAACAGGACGCTCCTGGTTCTCCTCAGTTACCAGCGCTCCGACTCCCTTCCCCACCACCTCACCATTGCCCATGAACAAGGTGGTCCAGAGCACTGAAGCCCATGTTGAAATGGCGCAACCTGATGCGGTCCTGATACAGTCTACTGCCTCTCAAAAGCATTGCAGGAACACCACTGAACTGCCCTCTTCATATTCTAAGTAACATGGACCTCACCTATTGCTGCCACTGGAGTTGCACTAATCAACAAAGTTGGCACGAATACTGATAGGATAGCCAGTTTAATATTTATCGGTTGTGTCATGTTTCCCTTATGTGTTTTTGATATTGGTAAAGATGGTAATTATATAGTTGCCTCTTTATTTGGAATGGAAGTGAGAACTAAGACACCCCAACCTGATAATCAGGAAATCAACCATAGTCAAGAAAGTACTTGAGACAGCTCTCTTCATTAGAGAGAGACAATTGGTTATATGTAGGTTTGAGGGCACCACTCTGCAGGTGTGGGGCAAAACTCCGCGAATTGCCACAGCCGGTATGTGGATTGAGCCTGTTCAATTTGTGTCATTCTGCTTCACACACGAAGCATCCAGCCAGCTGAGCTAACCACCCTGACAGCCCAATCCAAAGTCACAAAGAACTTTAGGCCCCAACCCCATTCCTTTCATTCTGAGCACTGCCAACAAAATATCCTGATTCACAAGGATGCATACAATCCTGTCACGCAGCATTATGTTAACAGACTCGATGTATTAATGTAGGGCAAGAGTTAAAAGTACAGCACCTTGATGGTTTGTAAAACTCGGCAAAAGAATTGAGCGTCTCAAAAGAATGCCCAAATCTTTCAGCTGGATGGTTGAAAAATGATTTCAAACACACAATTACTTTTGACTCAGTCATCTGAGAAAAACCCTGAGAAGACTTTTCTTATATCTTTGTTGCATTTTTGTTTTCATTGTCTCCAGAACTCAATGCATTTCTAAAATGTCTAGACGGAAAGAATATACCTTATATTTTGCTTATCTACAGACTGCAAATCACAGCCAAGGACAGACAGTGACAATGTTTGCACCATTTAACTTTTCTAACCCTCGGGAATGTCACCTACCCCTTCTGTTCCTTTGCAGCTGAGAGTGTTTTTGGCTGAATCCAGGCAGTTGTTCTTTGTTGATCTTAGGTGGATGCAAATCTAAAGTAGATTAAGAGCATTATCAGGAACAAAGAAAAAATGAACACATTAAGAACGTTCTTGAAAGAAAAGTGAATCACAAGGACCATTACTGCTCCTTCATAAAATAGGAGCAAGTAGACAGTGAACACTGCAAAGCATGTCACATAGAGCTGTAGAACATCTTCAAAAACAACACTAAATGTCGAACCTTTCTTTCACTTCCTGGGAGGTTTAAGTGACTCTTGGAGGATAGTTTTGTCTGACTGTACACATTGCAGTGCTTAACTGTAAATAATGACAAGATTGCACTCTTGTACTTTGGTAGTTGTGATATCAGTAGATTTGGACTGAAGTGACTTCTGTTTAGATTTCAGAGATTTCTAGAATACTCACTGTTAAAGTATCTGGCAAAGAACAGGACTAATTGGTTCAGCCAGAGGAAAGCACTAGAAAAGACTTAATGGGCAAAATTAATTGGTGGTATCCAGCAGCGTTCTATGAGTCAATGGAACAAGACCTGGAAATGATCCAGACATTTACACTCGGATCCTTTTATTTCCAGTCCAAAGACACAATTACTGAATTACTTTAACGAATCAACAGTGCCAAACAACCATTTCAATTCAAACCAAAGTAAATATTGAACTCCATCTGGGGGCATTACATCAGACGATCAAATATAAACTGTTTTTTGTTGGAAGGGGTTTCTGCTGCTTGTGTGTATTTGCAGTATGTATGTTTGTGTGTGTAGGGTTGGGGAATCTGTATGTGCATTGGTGGTGTGTTTCTCTGAATCGGTTGTGGGGGCTGTGTTCGTGTATTTCGGGGGTGCTGCGTGTCAGGTACCATGCGCTTTGCAGGAAAGTGTCTTTGTTTCTCGGGGGACATTGTGTTGTGTTTGCTTATGTATTTTGGGGGAATATAATTGCACAGAATATCAGCATAGCCATAGAGTCATAGAGGTCGACAGAACAGAAAAGGCCTTTTGGCCCATCCCGTTCTCACCGGTCAAAAACAACCACCTAACTACTCTAAACCCATTTTCCAGCACTTGGTCCATAGCCTTGGTGCACATCTAAAAACTTCTTGAATGTTACGAGGGTCTCTGCCTCCATCACCCTTTCAGCCAGTGAGTTCCAGACTCCCACGACCACCTGGGTGAGATCAGTGCGAATTGGCAATGTGCTTATCTGTGATTGTGTGTGTTGGGAACCATAGAATTCCTACACTGCAGAAGGAGGCCATTGACACTCTGAAAGAGCATTCTACCGTGGTCCACTCTGCCGCTCTATCCCCGTAACCCCACCTAACCTGCACATCTTTAGACTCTAAGGTGAAATTTAGCATGGTCAATCCACCTAACTTGCACACCTTTGGACTTTGGGAGGAAATCAGAGCACCCGAAGGAAACCCACGCAGACACAGGGAGAACATGCAAACCCCACATAGTCATCCAAGCCCGAATTGAACCAAGGCCTCTAGGGCTGTGAGGCAGCAGTGCTAACCACTGTGTCACCATTGTATGTATTGGCAAGATGTGTGTGGTTGAGCTTGTGTCTACTGGGTTATGTGTGTCTATTGAAGGTGGGTGTCTGGGTGTTTGAGAAAGGGTTCATTACAAGTTGTGTGTTTTCGTGTTTGGGTGTGTGTGTGTATTTGTGAGGTGTATGTGATGTAATGTCCATCGGCTTACATAGAAACATCAAAAATAGGAGCAGGAGAAGGCCATTCATCCATCCAAGAGTTCTCTGCCATTTAGTATGATCATGCCTGATCCTCTATCTCAACACCATATTCCCGTGTTCTCCCCATACCTCTTTGCCACCTTTAGAGACTAGAAATCTATCTAATTCCTTCTTAAATATATTCAGCGACTGGTTTCCACAGCTTCCTGTGATACATAATTTCATAGGCTCACCATCCTCTGAGTGAAGACATTTCATCTCATCTCCGTCTTCAATGGCCTACCCTGTATCCTGAGACTGTGATCCTGTGTCTGTCATGTGAGAGTACCCTTTAAGAAATGGGTGTTTAAGAAATGTACCTTTAAGAAATGGAGCTGCTCATGTTACTGGAGTGATGTCAGAGTGTGGGTGGAGCTGAGTTCTACTTCAGCTTTTTAGTTTGTTTGAGAAGAGCTTGGGTGTGACTGTGTTTTTTCAGTGAGCTGCTGTGCTGTTGATCCCTGCCATCCAAAGACTATCTATGGATCATTTGGCGAACTCAGAATTGTAAAAAGATCTCAGTATTAAATGTAAACCTAATGTGCTCTTGTTTGAAGGTCTGTTAAGTCTTCTGGGTGTAAAAGGACAGCATACAGGTTACTTAGTGTTGTATTCTTTGGGGGGTGTATTTGATTTACTGGTTACTAAGATATTCACTGTTTGTTTTAAAAAGGTTAACTTGAGTTCATAGAATAAACATTGTTTTGTTTTAAAAAACCACTGGTCCATTTTCTGCTGTACCACACCTGTAGAGTGAGCCGTGTGCTCCCCATACCACAATCTATTAAAAGTTGTGGGTCAGGTGAACTCCATGATACACTTTAGGATTCTCTAAACCCTGACCCATAACATGTCCTAGACCCTCCAGCCAGAGGAAACAACATCTCTGAATCCAGTCTGTCCAACGCTGTCGAATTTTAAATTCTTCAATTAGATTCCCTCCCATTCATCTAAACTCCAGTGAATACAGGCCCAGTTGACCCAATCTCTCCTCTTACAGCAATCCTGCCATGTCAGGAATCAGTCTTGTGAATCTTTGCTGCATTTCCTCTCTGGCAACTGCACCCTTTCTCAAACAAGGAGGCCAATACGCCAGATGTGGTCTCACCAGCACCCTGTACAGTTGCAGTAAGATATCCCTGCTCCTGTACTCAAATCCCTTTGCAAGGTCCCTTTGCACATCAACATTTCCCAATCTATCACTATTTAAGTAATACACTGCCATTCTGTTTCACAACATTACATTTACCCACATTATGCTGCATATATTTGCCCACTCACTGAACTTGCCTAAATCGCCTTGAAGCCTCTTAACATCTTCCTCACCACTCACGTTCCCACTAAGTTTTGTGCTGTCAGCAAAGTTGGAAAAATTACTTTTGGTTCCCTCATCCAAATTATTGATGTATACTGTGAATAGCTGAGGCCTAATCACTGATCCCTACGGGCCCCCACTGTTCAGAGCTTGTCACTCTGAAAAAGACCCATTTATTCCTACTCTCTGTTTCCTGTCTGCTAACCAATTCTCTATCTCTAGCTGTGCGTGTCTGTTTTGGGGAGATGTATATTTATTGGTGCTGTGTATTTTGGGGAGAAATGTATATGTTGTGTGCTTGTGTGTGTGTGTATATTGGTTGTGAAATCTTCACACTTGTCCTTATTGCGACCACAACAGCGATTGAACATTACAATTCAAGTTAAGGATCCGTTATAGTCAATGCCAATGTGTTCAAGTTGTTGGGACCACACACAGCCCCAGAAAAATGAAAACCAACAGGAAATGGCCAATTCCTATACTTTATATTCTTCCATCATTTTGTGCACTTTTTCGTGACATTGTTAATTCATCAGTTGAAAGATTCTAACACAGAACCCTTAGATCTGTTAGCATACCTAGAATTATCATAAAATTTACAGTGCAGAAGGAGGCCATTCGGCCCATCGAGTCTGCACCGGCTCTTGGAAAGAGCACCCTACCCAAGGTCAACACCTCCACCCTATCCCCATAACCCAGTAACCCCACCCAACACTAATGGCAATTTTGGACACTAAGGGCAATTTATCATGGCCAATCCACCTAACCTGCACATCTTTGGACTGTGGGAGGAAACCGGAGCACCCGGAGGAAACCCACGCACACACGGGGAGGATGTGCAGACTCCACACAGACAGTGACCCAAGCCGAAATCGAACCTGGGCCCCTGGAGTTGTGAAGCAATTGTGCTATCCACAATGCTACCGTGCTACCTCCACCCTCATTAATGGGATCATTGATTTATCCAGAACTGTGGCCCACACTCTCCTACGGTATATTCCAACGTGATCCACAAAACAAATTTCTTAGGCAACATTTATTATGCAACATTTCTGTTGCAAGGCAATACGACGAGGAAGTGTTAAATAACAACGGTGATTTAATTAACAAAGGAAGAACTTTATATTACAGATCTGCACAACTCAAACACAGAACTAGTTACCTCGACTCCCAGCCTTACCCTTATGATCCCCTACTACTCGAGCCCCGGCACCCGATTAGGTCAGGTTCCCGTGCTCCATCCCTCTCGACGCCTGGTGGGCCTCATGGCACACAAACGATTACCCTGAAAGGGGCTCTGTTATCACATTATTTCCCACTTAAGTTCCTTTACAATTACATAACAACAAATGATATAACTATTTACAGTTAAACAGAATTAACAGTAAGGGAGACAATGGGCATATTTCATCCGGGGACATTCGGACTCTTGCTGAGCGTCGGAACTCAGCAACCGGTTTCTCCATATGTGAAGCACCAGAGTCCA
The DNA here is from genome assembly GCF_047496885.1 of Scyliorhinus torazame. NCBI lineage: Eukaryota > Metazoa > Chordata > Chondrichthyes > Carcharhiniformes > Scyliorhinidae > Scyliorhinus > Scyliorhinus torazame. The sequence continues at coordinate 217,970,043 of NC_092711.1, read as the reverse complement.
CATCAGGTGCAGGTAAATTTACAGATCCTGAAAATGAGGCATTACCGGCTGCCTTCTGTTGACACCTGAGATTCCCCTTGGGAAGGCTTGGTTCTATCATCACTGATTCTGTGGCTAGTCAACAAGGTCCATACGGCCAGTTATGGGGCAAAGGTTTCCGGCCTTTTCATGTAATGCACATACTTCCTCACCGCGGCCTTGTAGGTCGGAGACGTACGACCCATACCTTGCAATGACCCTCCCGGATATCCAAGCTGTTCCTCCTCCAAAATTTTGGGTGTAAACTAAAGCTTCTGCTTCAAACGACTTGTTTTGATTGGCTGAGTCATGGTGCTCCTTCTGTGAGGCTGGTTTAGCCTCTACCCTCCCCGTCAAATTCAGAAAAATGAGGTCAGGTGGGTGCTCAGGCACCTACCCATCAATAACTCGGCCAGAGTAACCCCGGTGATGGCATGTGAGGTTGTGTTCTACAAGAGTAAAATATTGGCTAAGTGGAGCAGCAGTGGTCGGTTGGACTGTTTCTCATTGAGGCTTTAAAGGTTTGTACTGCTCGTTCCACCAATCCATTTGAAGCGGGATAGTGGGGCCGTGTGTCAGTGATGGATCCCATTAGACCTAATGAAGAGTTGAAACTCCTCGGCTATGAAAGCAGTGTCATTATCAGAAATGATCACCTCTGGAATGCCATGTGTTGCAAAAATCAGTCCCCGCTTGTTGACTGTGTTGAACACATGAGTTGGACATCCAAGCATTTTGAGTGGGCATCGACAACTATTAAGAACATCATTCCCATAAAAGGGCCAGCAAAATCAAGGTGGAGCCTTGTTGAAATGTGGCCCAGCCACTCCCTAGGGTGTAGTTTAGCTGTGGGTGGAAGGGTCTGCTTGGCAATGTTCGCAACAGCTGATGATGTTCGCTATTTCCTTGTCTATCCTTGGCCACCAACTCTAACTCTTGGCCAACATCTTCATCTTGGTTTGGCCAGGATGTGTGCTGTGCAACTCTTGAAGAAGTGGTTGTTGCCCTGGACTCCCGCAAAAGAGCCCCATCTTCATAGCTAATTTCATCCCTATGCTGTGAGTAGGGCCTGACTTTACCTGACTTATCAAAACGCCAGCCAGTTAGAACCACCTTTTTTTACCTTCGATTAAACTGGGTCCTTGTCAGTCCAGGTCTTGATATGGGCCGATGAAATGTGCAGAGTGTCAAGATGATTCAGAGCCAGGACGATCTCCTGTGGAATGGAAGGCTCAGATACCATCTGTAGAAATAGAAGCCAGCTTGACATTTGAGAGCTGGGTATCTGGTCTGCGTTGAAAAGTATAGCACGATGCAGTTAGCAGCAATGCCCATCTTTGTACTCTGGCCGATGCAATCGGTGGAACCAATTTACCCTCGCGCCAAAGGCCAAGCAACGGTTTATGGTCCGAGACAAACGTGAAGTGTTGGACATAAACATCCTGTTGGAAATTGTTACGGCAAAAATCAATGCCAAACCCTCTTACATATCTGTGAAAACGTCTTATCAGCATTCAACAAGGTTTTGGAAGTAAAGGTGACCGGCCGCTCCAAGCCATTTTCCATCTTATGTAAAAGTACTGCACCTATGCCATAAGGCGATGCATCACACATGCCTATGATCGGTTTGTCTGGGTTAAAGTGGATAAGTAAGGTTAATGATTGTAAGGCTTGTTTCCCTTGGTCAAAAATGTTTTTCTGGGAATCCTCCAAATCCTAACATTGATGCTTCTTCAGTTGGTGCAGGGGTGCCAGAATTGTAGACAAGTTGGGTAAAAAACGGTCATAGTAGTTGACCATCCTTAAAAAGGACTTCAACGCGTTCACATTCCTTGGTGCTAGCACTCATTCTATCACCTTTACCTTGTCCTCGAGTGCACACAAGTCTTTTACATCGACTTTGAAACATAAATATGTGACCTCATTGGCCTGAAATGTTCTTTTCACGTGTTTTGGGCATATACCAGCTTCTTTGAACATCCTGAGAACGTCTTCCAGATTGGCACTATGCTCTTTGGATGTTACCCGCATTGCTAAGACATCGTCCAGATATGTGACAATGTTTGGGCTTCCCTGATCCATCGTTTACTGAAATATATCCAGGAAGATGAAATATCAAAGGGTAACCTCGTTTATTGGAATATACCTTTGTGTGTATTTATGGTAACGAATTTTAGATCCAAGTCAGTGTACTTGAGGCCTCCTGCTAATTTCATGTAGAGGTCCTTTATCCTAGGATTAGGACATCGATCTACTTTAGCAAACCTGTTCACAGTTATTTTGTAATCGCCGTCAATCCTTGCTGTACTGTCTGGATTTAACACTGGGACTATTGGTGCTGCCTACTCCGAAAGCTGTACTGGAGTAATTGCTCCCAGGTCTTCCAGATGTTTTAACTCCACTTCAACGTTTTGGTGCAAAGCATAGGACATCGGTCGGGCCCGAAATAATGTTAGTGTTGTATCAGGTTATATGCAGATTTTGGCCTTACCTCTTTTATGCACCCAGCTCTCCCTGAAAAACATTGCGGTATTTACACAGAGGTTTTTGGAAAACTCCGTCCATGATGCTGAATATCTCCAACTTATTCTGATTCTCTTCAGCCAATTTTGCCCCACAAGGCTTGTCCTTTTGCTATGATTAGGGGTAGTTGGGCAGACTGGTGTTGGTATGATACTGGTCTTGATCTCGTAACCATTATCTTGTGGGCCTCCCCAGTATAGGTGGCTAAAGTGGCCGAGGTACTGCCGAGATTCAAGGGTTACAGCCCTCTCTGTAGATACTAATATGTCGGCTCTCCTATCACCGTGGCAGCAGCATCCACATTGACCTCCATATTTACTGGACGGCCGTTAACAATAAGGACAATTTTGATGAGGGGTGTCTTGCTTAACTTCACCATGTTGAGCTGATAAACTTTGGACTTCTCTTCCATATCTTCCTCCAGCTTATTCACTGGAGCCGCCAATGTTGTTTTAAGAACTAGGTGCAGTCTGCCTGATTCTGCATTTGACTTGTACAGGACCTTTTCTATTACATCTGAAACAAATGAATTCCTTACATTTGCATCTGTCTTCGGGATGATCTCCCCCACAACGATAACAAGCCTCTAAACACTGTGACTAACCATTACTCTTCCTTTCTTCAGGCTCCGCTGCAGCCTCCGGGTACTTTGAGCTGCCGCCGTTTCCCACCATAATTAATGTGGTAGTCACCACTGTTTGTATATATTGCACATATGAGAAGTAATACGAAAAGGCTCCTGTACTACAGGTACGGGGGTAGATCCCTGCCTGCTGGCTCCGCCCAGTAGGCAGAGTATAAATGTGTGTGCTCACCGAGCTGCAGCCATTTCGACAGCAGCTGTAGGAGGAAACACATCTCTGCTTAATAAAGCCTCAATTAATCTCTACTCTCGTCTCGTCGTAATTGATAGTGCATCAATTTATTAAGCAGAGATTTTACAACGATGGACCTACGCTTCAAGCCAGATCGCCTGCAGCCGCACCCTCAAGCAGACAACGCCAAGTCGGCCTTCGACCACTGGCTAGCTTGCTTTGAAGCCTACATCGGATCAGCGACAGAACAACCCTCAGAGGCACAGGCTACAGATCCTGTACACACGGTTGAGTTCCGATATCTTTCCCCTTATCTGGGACGCGCCCAACTACACTGAGGCCATGGCGCTTCTGAAAGAGAACTACACATGGCCGATCAACAAACTCTACGCCAGGCACCTCCTGTCCATGCGGTAACAACTTCCCAGTGAGTCATTGGAAGATTTCTGGCGTGCCCTGCACGCCCTGGCGAGGAACTGCGATTGCCAAGCAGTTTCGGCCGTCGAACATTCCGAACTCCTAATGAGTGACGCATTCGTTACGGGCATAGGGTCGGCGTACATCCGCCAGCGCCTCTTAGAGGGGGGTACATTCGACCTCGCGGCGATCAAGAAACTCGCGACCTCGCTAACGGTAGCCTCCCATAATGTACAAGCGACGCCCCCGACCGCACGGTGACCCTTCCTGGACATCGTGGACCCCACCAGCGACCGCCCCCAGCCAACCCCAAGCCTGCATCGCGTGGAAGCCAGTCATCCCCAGGGGGCCCAAGTGCTATTTCAGCGGGCAGACAAAGCACCCCCGGCAGCGCTGCCCGGCGCGGAACGCACTCTGCATGGCCTGTGGGAAGAAAGGACATTTCGCTGCAGTGTGCCAGGCCCGGTCGATCGCCGCTGGAACCAACCCCATTGTTTCTGCACCCGCATGTGCGACCAGTGGCCGCTGCCATTTTCACCCCCGCAACCCACGTGCAGCTCACGGACGCCGCCATCTTCCCCCATCAGACCTTGTGCGGCCCATGGGCAACACCATCATTAACGGCGCCCGCCACGTGCGCCCGGTGGGCACTGCCACCTTCGGCGCCATTTTGGGCGGCATCTCAGTACGCCTGCTCATCGAGCACCTCATCGGGCCATCATCGCCCGCAGCCGCCGCCGACCAGCCCGGGGCCCACCAACACCAGCCGCAGCTTGCGTCCATCACGCTCGATAAAGTCCCGGCCACACAACCCCGCAACCACGACAACGACGGTGAAAGTTGATGGCCACAAGACACCTTGCCTTCTCGACTCTGGGAGCACAGAGAGCTTCATCCACCCCGATACGGTAAGGCGCTGCTCCCTCGTGGTACACTCCATTACCCAACAAATCTCCCTGGCCTCCGGATCCCACTCCGTGGAGATCTGGGGTTCTGCACCGCCACCCTCACTGTCCAGGGGGTAGAATTCAGCAACCTCCGGCTCTACATCCTCCCCAACCTCTGCGCTGCCTTGCTACTCGGCCTGGACTTCCAGTGCAACCTCCAAAGTCTAACCCTAAAATTCGGCGGACCCTACCACCCCTTACTGTATGCGGCCTCAAGACCCTTAAGGTCGACCCACCTTCCCTGTTTGCAAACCTCACCCCGGATTGCAAACCCGTCGCCACCAGGAGTTGCGGTACAGTGCCCACGACAGGACCTTCATCAGGTCGGAGGTCCAGCGGTGACTGCGGGAAGGCATCATCGAGGCCAGCAACAGCCCCTGGAGAGTCCAAGTGGTAGTTGTAAAGACTGGGGAGAAACACAGGATGGCCATTGACGACATTCAGACCATCAATCGGTATACGCAGCTTGACACGTACCCCCTCCCACGCATATCTGATATGGTCAATCAGATTGCACAGTACCAGGTCTTCTCTATAGTGGACCTGAAATCTGCCTACCACCAGCTCCCCATCCGCAAGGCGGACCGCCCATACACTGCGTACGAAGCAGATGGCCGCCTTTACCACTTCCTTAGGGTTCCCTTCGGCGTCACTAATGGGGTCTCGGTCTTCCAACGGGAGATGGACCGAATGGTTGACCGATACGGACTGCGGGTTACCTTCCCGTACCTGGATAATGTCACCATCTGCGGCCATGATCAGTAGGACCACGACGCTAACCTTTTCAAATTTCTCCACACCGCCAAACACCTGAACCTAATGTATAACAAGGAGAAGTGCGTGTTCAGCACCAACCGCTTAGCCATCCTTGCCTATGTGGTGCAAAATGGAGTTCTAGAGCCCGACCCCAGCCGCATGCGCCCCCTCATGGAACTCCCGCTCCCCCACTGCCCCAAGACCCTCAAACGATGCCTGGTGTTCTTCTCATACTATGCCCAGTGGGTCCCTAACTATGCGGAAAAGGCCCGCCCACTCATTCACTCCACAATTTTCCCCCTCACGGCCGAGGCTCACCAGGTCTTCGACCGTATCAAGGCCGACATCGCCAAGGCCGCGATGCACGCGGTCGACGAGACCCTCCCCTTTCAAGTCGAGAACGATGCATCAGACGTCACTCTGGCCGCCACCCTCAACCAGGCAGGCAGGCCCTTGGCATTCTTTTCCCGCACCCTCCATGCCTCCGAAATTCCGCACTTCCGTGTCGAAAAGGAGGCCCAAGCCATCTTAGAAGCTGTGCGCCATTGGAGGCATTACCTGGCCGGCAGGAGATTCACTCTCCTCACTGACCAACGGTCGGTTGCCTTCATGTTCAATAACACACAGCGGGGCAAGATCAAAAATGATAAAATCTTGAGGTGGAGGATCGAGCTCTCCACCTACGAATACGAGATTTTGTATCGCCCCGGTAAGCTCAACGAGCCCCCCCGATGCCCTATCCCGAGATACATGTGCCAACGCACAAGGGGACCTGGCCCTGCACGATGGTCTCTGTCACCCAGGGGTCACCCGGTTCTTTCACTTCATAAAGGCCCGCAACCTACCCTACTCCATTGCGGAAATCAGGGCAGTCACCAAAGACTGCCAGGTCAGCGCGGAGTGCGAACCGCACTTCTACCAGCCAGACCGGGCGCACCTGGTGAAGGCCTCCCGCCCCTTTGAACGCCTCAGCATGGACTTCAAAGGGCCCCTCCCCCTCCTCCGACCGAAACACGTACTTCCTTAACGTGGTCGACGAATACTCCAGATTCTCCTTCGCCATTCCATGCCCCGCTATAACGTCCGCCACAATCATCAAAGCCCTCAAAGCATCTTCACTCTGTTCGGTTTCCCCGCTTACGTCCACAGCGACTGGGGATCCTCCTTAATGAGTGATGAGCTGCGTCAGTTCCTGCCCAGCAAGGGCATTGCCTCGATCAGGACGACCAGCTACAACCCCTGGGGAAACGGGCAGGTGGAGAGGGAGAACGGGACGGTCTGGAAGGCCGTCCTGCTGGCCCTACGGTCTAAAAATCTCCAGGTCTCCCACTGGCAGGAGGTCCTCTCCGACGCCCTCCACTCCATCTGATCTCTACTTGCACTGCGACTAATGTAACCCCCCATGAATGTCTCCTTGCCTTCCCCGCGGCTCTACAAGGCAGACCCGTTGGTTGAGAGGGTACAGCTACTCCATGCAAACCCGCAGCACGGCCCCGACGGCCGCCAAGACACAGTCTTCCTCAGGGTCCTGGCACCAGCTGGCCCCCCCCCAACTGCCCCGGTGCCACCCATCCTCCCCCCAGCGCACCTCACCACAGCCCCCGCTCCAGGACAATCTGTCCTCCCATTGGTTCCACCCGTGGATGAAGATGAAGACTACACTCTCCCGGAGTCACCGGCGACCAATCCGGTGCCTGCATCACCACCGGGACTGCGGCGCTCACAACGGAGGATCAAGGCACACGACATATTTGTGAACTTTTCCCAAACTCTACACTTTAAAAATGCTCACATACATATAAATAGTTTTACCACAACCTCCGCTGGATTCTTTTTTAACAGGCGGTGAATGTGGTAGTCATCACTGTTTGTATGTATTGCACATATGAGAAGTAATACGGTAAGGCTCCTGTACTACAGGTACGGGGGTAGATCCCTGCCTGCTGGCTCCGCCCAGTAGGCGGAGTATAAATGTGTGTGTTCACCGAGCTGCAGCCATTTCGGCAGCAGCTGTAGGAGGCAACACATCTCTACTTAATAAAGCCTCGATTACTCTCTACTCTCGTCGTAATTGATAGTGCATCAATTAATTTATCTCGCTTTGCATGCCTTGTAGTTCAAAGGCGTTTTGTTTAGCTCTTTCAGTCGCTTGAACCAACTCAACTGTTTCGTCAAAGGATATTCTGGTTTCTGCCAGCAACTTTTTCTGAATATTTAAGTTATTGATACTAAATACCAAACGATCAATTAACATATTTTTTAAAAATTCATGCACGGGATATAGGCATCGCTGGTTAGGACAGCATTTATTGCCCATCCCTAGTTGCCCTTCAGAAGGAAGTGGTCAGTTGCCTTCTTGAACCGCTGCAGTCCTTGAGGTGTAGGTACACCCACTGTGCTATTAGGGTGAGAGTTCCAGGATATTGCCCCAGTTACAGTGAAGGAAACGGTGGTATATTTCCAAGTCAGGGTGGTGAGTGAATTGGAGGGGAACCTTCAGGTGCTGGGGTTCCCAGGTATCCGCTACTCTTGTCCTTCTGGATGGTAGTCTTGTGGGTTTAGCAGGTGCTGTCTAAGGAACCTTGGTGAGTTACTGCAGTGCATCTTGTAGATGGTCCACACAGCTGCCACTGGTGGTGGAGGGTTTGAATATTTGTGGAAGGGGCAGCAATCATGCAGGCTGCTTTGTCCTGGATGGTGTCGAGCTTCCTGAGTGTTTTGGAGCTGCACTCATCCAGGCAAGTGGAGAGTATTCCATTACACTCCTGACTTGTGCTTTGTAGATGGTGGACAGGCTTTGGGGAGTCAGGAGATGAGTCACTCACCATAGGATTCATAGCCTTTGACCTGCCACATATGACTAAGAGAAGGATCAAATTCACAATGCTCAGCTATCTGTTGCAGCCTGGCTACAAAAGCTGATACTGCTTCTCCAGGACCCCGAATCGCTGGGTGGAATTTATTGTGCTGCACGATAATGAAGGGCTGGGGATTTTAGCAATCTCTCACTAGTTGTGTAGTGATCTGTACATCTGTACATGCATCTGCACATACACCAGGGACTGCAGCACAGGTGTAACAGCCACAGCATCACTAGAGGGAGCATCAGAGACGGGAATAAAGGGTCGAGCCCAAGGCAAGATCCGTCTCTTTTAGAAGCACAGAGCTAGTGAGCAGCAGCACAGAGCGATAGCTTAGCATCGGCAGTTTACCTGAGTTTCACTGGTGATACCTCTTGACTGTCTTACATCTAGTTGAGCTCTGGAAGCAGAACAAACCCTTTGAATAAAGTGTTTGTGGTAACTGTAAGTCTACAGTCGTTATTCAGAATTAGAGAATAACATATAGTACCAGGAGTGGTTTCAGCAAGCCAGCTGGACACCAGCAAGAGAAGAGAACTTAAACCAGACATTCGACCAAGGAAGGCCTCGCAGCATTCGGACCCTTCAGATACCAATCGGACAGATACCAACGATGGACCCAATCCAAGCTCCGCGCCTGCTCAAGACCACTGATAATATGCATTCCAATTGGAAACTTTTCATACAACAGTTCAAAATATATCTAGAAGTTAAGGATCTAACCTCAGCGTCTGATGCCAGGAAGATAGTCTTGCTCTTATCCCTGGCAGGTCCGCAGGCATTAGAAATATATAATTCCTTTACCTACCTGGAAGGGGAGGACAAGGGCAAGCTGGAAATAATCATCAAAAAATTTGAAACCCACTGTCAATCTGAAGTCAATGAGCTATTTGAAAGATTCAAGTTCACCCGGCGTTTACAAAAAACGGGAGAATCTTTCAGCCGTTTTGTAACTGATTCAAAATTACTCGCTCAATCCTGCAACTTTGAAAACCTCTGTGACTCCCTCATCAGAGACCAGATAGTCAATGGTATATCTGATGAGGGACTTAGAAAATCCTTATTAAAACGAAAAGACCTAACCCCAGAAACAGCCATGCAAAGAAGCTCTACTTATGAAAAAAGTGAAGAAGAATATGAGGAGTTTACTTACCGGAACCAAGACCTTCCCCACGAGGTCAAGCCCGCCAAAATGGTGGCCCAGGCGCCCAGAAGACGCTCCTTAAATGGCAATCCCACGCGCGCGAACCAGGATGCAGGCCACACGCATGCGCAGTTCTCCCGAAGATTTGACACGGCAGAAAGGCCTACTGCGCATGCGTGAGCGTGGAGGGACAGCGTCATGACGTGTCCCCGCTACGGACATGCCCATTTAAAAGGGCAATGTACAGCTTCTGGAAAACAACGATTAAAGTGTGTCATAGACAACCACTTTGCCTCACAGTGCAGAGCTGCACTGCAAATGAAGACAAGAAGAAAAAACACATGAACTTCAACGTAAAAAGCATAGACACATGAACTTCTACGTAAAAAGCATAGACTCAATGGAGCACAAAAAAACCAATGATGAGTATTCCTCGGATGAGGACAACCTCGCTTGCAACAACTCGTTTGTCGTGGACACGATCGAGACAACTGAGGAACATGACGCAACAATAACCACGCCTCACCCGGTCAACAGCATTGATTCCAGCAGTGAGTGGACTGCGACTGTGCAAGTCAACGACTTTCCATTAGTCTTCAAGCTTGACACTGGGGCCTCAGCTAACCTCCTCACTAGCAAGGATCTCCATTCGATTCCAGGAGACCATGAAATAATACCTGCTGCATGTTGGCTGAAGGATGACAACGGCAATCAGATCGCCTCAAAGGGATCGTGCCATCTCCAGGTGGACAACAAGACGATACGCAAGCAGCTACGATTCGAGATTGTAAACGACAATAAATCATCACTGTTAGGCGCTCAGGCCTGCAAAGACTTGCGGCTGGTACAACCCATTTACATGCACACCCAGGATCCATCAAACCTGGAAGCTAAAATCCACAGCATGCTACAAGAATACCCCGACGTATTCAAAGGCCTGGGCACCCTACCCTGCCAATACAAAATCATGCTGAAGACAGACGCCAAACCCTTCATTCAGCTGCCCAGGAGGGTTCCAACTCCACTGCGGGAGAAGTTGAAAGCGGAACTTGACAGACTGCAGTCACAAGGCGTAATATCGCGAGTCACACAGCCGACTGACTGGGTTAGCTCCATTGTCTGTGTTAAGAAACCTTCTGGAGATCTTCGCATATGCATTGACCCGAAGGACCTGAACCAGAACATTCACCGGGAACACTACCCCATCCCCAAGCGTGAAGAGATAACATCTGAGATGGCGAATGCTCGTATCTTCACCTAACTCGACGCCTTGTAGGGATTTGGGCAGATACAGCTCGATGACGCGAGCAGATTACTGTGTACGTTCAACACGCCATTCGGACGTTTCTGCTTCAATCGCATGCCCTTTGGCATTATCTCTGCGTCAGAGATCTTCCACAGGATAATGGAGCAAATGACCGAGGGCATCGAGGTTGTCCGAGTCTATGTGGATGAAATCATCGTATGGTACACCACTGAAGAAGAACGCCTCTGTCGTCTGAAGAAGGTGTTTCAGAGGATTCATAAATACAGTTTGAAACTGAATCAGGCAAAATGCACATTTGTGAAGGAATCTGTAACCTTTTTGGGTGACACCATATCATCTCAGGGTGTCAGCCCTGATGAGGCGAAAATCGCTGCAATTGGGACCATGAAGATGCCACATGACAAGAAGGCGGTGCTACGATTTCTGGGCTTCGTCAACTTCCTCAGCAGGTGCATCCCAAACCTGTCCGCACGGATGGTAGCTTTACCCAATCACCTACGAAAGACGACTGCGTTTGAGTGGACACAACATCACCAAAATGAATGGGTGGATCTCAAACAGCAACTAACGAGGGCACAGAGCCTTGCTTTCTTTGACGCAACCAGACCCACCAAGATCTCCACTGACGCCAGCCAGGACGGGATTGGCGCCGTTCTCCTCCAACAGGCCGACCAGTCTGACTGGGTCCCGGTGGCATACGCGTCCAGGGCCATGACCGCAACTGAGTGCAGCTATGCACAAATCGAGAAAGAATGTCTCGGACTCCTCACTGGGATTCTGAAGTTCCACGACTATGTGTACGGCCGGCCCACGTTCATAGTGGAAACAGACCACAGACCGTTGGTCCATATCATAGACAAGGATCTAAATGACATGACACCCCTATAAGGTCGGCCCACATTCATAGTGGAAACAGACCACAGACCGTTGGTCCAATTCATAGACAAGGATCTAAATGACATGACACCCCTGCAGCGCATCATGATGAAGCTGCAAAGGTATGATTTCACCCTAGTATACACTCCGGGAAGAGACCTTGCCATTGCCGACGCACTGTCCCGATCAATTGCCACTGACAACGCACCATCAGCCCTTATCAGAGAAATCGAGCCCAAACACAGTTATGCATGGAGGATTTGCCTGCTTCGGATGAGAAGCTTCGACTGATCCAACCGGAGACGTAGAAAGACGCAACCTTACGGAGGGTGCTGCACCTACTCCAGCACGGTTGGACGAGGGCACAATGTCCACAATTTCAGAATGTCAAGTCAGAACTGATTGAAGTTGTCGGCCTGCTGCTACGCAATGCGCAGATTGTGATTCCGGCCACTCTCCGTGCCGAGATCCTACGTAAGATTCATGAAGGCCACCTAGGAATTGAGAAATGCAAAAGGCAAGCACGACAGGCTATGTACTGGCCCGGCATGAATCAAGACATAACGGACATGGTCATGACATGTGACACCTGTCAAAGACATCAACCCGCACAGTGCAAAGAACCACTGCAGCAACACAAACTCACAATGGCGCCGTGGACAAAAGTGGGCATTGACCTATTTCATGCCACAGGGCGTGATTATGCCCTGATCATGGACTATTACTCAAACTATCCGGAGGTACTGAAACTCCATGATCTCACATCTTTATCTGTCATCAAGGCGTGCCAGGAGACATTCGCACGACATGGAATCCCGTGTGTGGTGATGTCAGATAATGGTCCCTGTTTCGCGAGCTGGGAATGGAAAGAGTTCTCAGACAGCTACAGCTTTCGGCATGTAACATCCAGTCCCCGCTACCCACAGTCAAATGGGAAAGTGGAAAAGGGTGTCCACATTGTTAAACAACTTATTAGCAAGGCAACAGATTCACGCTCGGACATCAACCTAGCGCTGTTGTCCTACCGAGCAATCCCATTGAGCTCAGGACTGTCGCCAGCGCAGCTGCTCTTCGGCAGGGACATCCGGACAACCCTCCCGGCGATTCAACTCTGAGACCCCGATAACGCTCTGGTACTCGACAAAATGCGGGTACTACGGTCCAAACAAAAACAATACTACTATGAACATGTGATCCCGCTCAAGCCACTGGACATGGGTGACATCGTCAGGATCAGGGACCCAGAAGGCGGATGGTCTGAGCCAGCCACGGTGATCAGGCAGGAGGTACCGCGGTCCTACATTGTCATGTCGTCGGCGGGAGTACTCTTTCGCCGTAACTGTCGGGATCTGTTAATGCTTCGGCCTACAACGCCGGTGTTTCCCTCACTGGACTTGACTAAGTCCATTAGTCCACAGGACGTTCCTTGCCACACAACGCCAGACATCAAACCGTCATCCCCACCACCACCGTTAAGACGCTCCAGCAGAAGCCGTAAGGCACCCGACTGGCTAGATTTGTAACGACACTTCAACACACGCACAAGACAAATATGAACATTTCTCACGATGGACTCATAACACTGTTAATTGTTTCTGTATTACTTTATCATTTTCGCAGTGTGCAGCTTTGCTTATTCTAACCACTTGTTTTCTTGAGGCCAGTCTGAAAACATATCACGTCAAAAGGGGGGATGTAGTGATTTGTACATCTGTGCATACATCTGCACATACACCAGGGATTGCAGTACAGATGTGACAGCCACAGCATCACTAGAGGGAGCATCAGAGACGGGTATACAGGGTCAGGCCCAAGGCAGGCTCCGCCTCTTTTAGAAGCACAGAGCTAGTGAGCAGCAGCACAGAGCGATAGCTTAGCATAGGCAGTTTACCTGAGTTTCACTGGTGATACCCCTTGACTGTTTTACATCTAGTTGAGCTCTGGAAGCAGAACGAACCGTTTGAATAAAGTGTTTGTGTTAACTGTAAGCAGTAGGGAATCCCCAGTTGTTGAGGTTACCTGCCCACTGGAACTAGACCTAGTCTCTGTCAAGGACCATGGCTGGGATTCTCCCCTACCCGGCGGGTCGGGCTGTACCGGCACCGAGGAGTGGCGTCAGCTGCTCCAGCGTCGGGCCGCCCGGAAGTTGCGGAATCCTCCGCACCTTCAGGGGCTAGGCCAGCGCCAGCGGGGTTGGCACCCCACCAACCAGCGGTGAAGGGCCGCCGGCGGCCAGCACGAGTTGGCGCATGCGCGGGAGCGCCAGCGTATACTGGTGTGATCTCAGCACACGCGCAGGGTGATTCTTCTCCACGCCGGCCATGGCGGACTGTTACAGCGGCTGGTGCGGAAGGAAAGAGTGCCCCCACGGCACAGTCCCGCCCGCAGATCGGTGGGCCCCGATCGCGGGCCAGGCCACTGTCATGATATTCAAACACACACATCATGATAGACACACCAACAGACAAATCAGAACACACAACACCACAACCAATGACAGAAAGATATAAAAGCACAGACACAACCCCTGGTGGTCAGTAAGAGCTGCAGAGGGGAACCAGGACACAGCTATTGCCAAGGACACTCAGGGAGACAGCACGTGCAGAGTATCCAGAACGAACTGTATTATAAGAGTTATAATAAAATAGAGTTGTACCACATACAACTGTGTTGGCTCATCTGTGCACCAGAGCACCCAACACCACATGGTACAGGAGTGGATGGATACCTGCCGGCATACCTCAGTGTACAGAGACAACCAGCAGTGCCCAGGCATAATGCAAGAGCTCCCGGTTCCGCAGGCGCTCCAGTGCGACGGCGACCTCCACGAAAACTGGCGGCGATTCCGGCAAATGTTCGAGTTGTTCCTGGCGGCAGCTGAACTCCAAGACCTGGATGATAAGGAAAAAATTGAATTTCTCCTCATCGTCGCCGGTGCAAGGGCAAGAGCAATGTTCAGAAGGTTCAGGTTCTTCAGGAGGCAGCAAAGGCACGATTACCAGGCAGTCATGGGCAAATTCGCCAAGTACTGTGAAGAATACGCAATCCAATGGGGACTTAAAGGTAAGACAAGCTGCAGTACTCACCTCGTGGCTGGGATCCCGGAGCCCGAAATCCCGGGCCTGAGAAAAGGCTGGGTCGAGGTCGGCGGCCATCTTGCTAAAGGTATAACGCTAGCACAGTTGCGCGAGAAGTGCGCAGAACCGGAAGTTTCGTTTGCGCATGCGCAATATGGTGCGTATGCGCAGTTAAGAAAACGGCCATCGGTAAAGGAACAGCGATCTGAGCATGCGCAGTCGCTTCCTACGTGCTACATACCGAGCGTCAGGATGTCAGAGGCCCAAGACTGGATCAATTTAAAAAGGAAATGTCCCAACTCCAATTTAAAAGGGAAACGTCCCAAATCAAAAAAACAAAAATCTGTTAAAGCTGTAAAACAACCTTCCTTCACCTGGAATGACAGCACAGTGCCGCAAATTGACCCAGGAGATGAATTTAACCTCCGAAGAACCCTCCGACAAGCAGTTACCTACGCACAAGCCGATGATTCCGACCTTGAATACTTCGATGACGATTTTTACAGTGTTTCCGGACCTCGCGAGCCCAATGATAGCTCCGTGGTCCTATATGACTATGACTCGGACGAACCTTTCGTGTTGCACATTGGCGGCCCCCATATTGAATCCGACGCAGATGCGGATTCATTTTTCGGATTTGAGGATCTTCAACCCAGCAGATATGACGTTCCAACTTATCAGTACCGGATGATGCTGCAGCCTGACATTACCAGACAGGGAGCGGTGCAAGCACACGGAGAGTGCCCTGCTGCCACACAGAGCGTGGTCCACATCCCGCTCAACGTTCCCGACTCTATGAAAGAAGACATGCAAGACTCCAGAGTGCAGTCCTCGCATGAACCAGAAGTTACTCCAGTGTCACAAGCTTCCACAGCAAGCTCGTGGACAGCCTCCACGATAGAAGCAACGCAAGACTCCAGAGCGCAGTCCTTGCACGAACAAGAAGTGACTCCAGTGTCACAAGTCTCCACAGAGAGCTCGTGGACAGCCTCCACGATACAAGCAACGCAAGACTCCAGAGCGCAGTCCTTGCACGAACAAGAAGTGACTCCAGTGTCACAAGCCTCCACAGAGAGCTCGTGGACGGACTCCACGATGGAAGGAACGCAAGACTCCAGAGCGCAGTCCTTGCAGGAACAAGACCATGAGGGTCTAGCAACCTCTCCTGACCAACCAGCGGCAGACGATGCAAGTCTGCCATGCTCCCGTGAACAGCAAGAAGGCTATAACAGCCTACCATGCTCCACTACACAGCAGCATGACCATGACGGTCTCTCACGCTACAATAAAGGGCACAGCGCTGAAGACTGTTCAAGCCCAACTGAAGACAAGCCAAAGGAATCGCCTCGTCCAAGCCCGAAGAAAAAAGGTTTATGCGCTGACCTTCAGGATCATTGTAGCCGAACAGAGATTAATAATGCAGCACGGCCACAGAAGGATGCTGAGGATTTGCTAACGAAATTAATTGTATGTTTAACTTGCAAGGAGCAGACTGAGAATTGCCAGTGTTTTAGTACGGATCGAAAAAATGGACAAGACATTGATCCTCAGGTAATGGAAATAACACAACCTGAATCATATCTACAGCAGGGACAAATGTCTCCCTTCAACACAATACCGCAAAATCCCAACTTCGGAGACCAGCAGTTAGTCAGTAATGACTCTTCAAACCTGGAGGGGAACATTAATTGCATTGAACCTATACACACTCCACTGATTATTGAGCAGAACATTGGAGCAAGAATCCTGAGGACACCGACATCGAGTAGCCAGATAACGAATTTAACACCCACAGCAGTTTCAAGTGAACCAAGTGTGCTTTCCACTAATGATGAAGATGCAGATAAGGTCGACCCGATTATCCATTGTACGACACTAACCCCAGTGCTTAAGCAGTTATGTATGGGGAGTATAATGTGGGCAATTGAGAACAGTAAAAAAGAGACTGTGACCATGCCAGTCCCAGCAAAATCAGACCCAGAGACCATGAAGGCATGTACATCAAACAAAGTTACATATGAGGTACCTGAGAAGAAAAGTGAAACGGAATGTTCTTTGGAAAATGGTACAATGTCGATAGAAACAGTGGATCCTATATTCGAGACCATACATATGGGAGAATTTGGGGGTAATAAACAAGGTTCTGCAATGTCTGGGGGAAGATTTAAAGTTCCAAAGAAGAAAAGCCCAAATGAAGGACAATGGCAAGACAATGACAGTCCACCGACATGGTGTGCACCACCAGATGAAAACTCTGACAATTTACTCAACCCTAGTGAACAGCAAGCTGCTAATGACGATCTATCCACGGGATGTGAGACGAGTGACGACAGCATCCCACTTCCCATGCAAAAGGTGCAAGGTGACAGACCTCGCCTAGTGCGTACCGAGGCACTCGACGATCATGGTGGGACCACTGACGACTGCGGTGGCGGCGCACCGCTTCCACCCTCGATGGCTCGAGCCTCTCCACTGGTTGGTGCATTCCTGCATGTTCCGACTCCAGAAGTGCAGCTTCAGGGAATCTCGGCTGCCTCCAGTGAACCTGTTGGGACTCCGGACGGGGGGCATCGACGGAAGGCAGACCGGACTCCAGATGGGGAGCAGCCAAGCGCCGACTCTGATCTGCGCACGCCAGACCTTGCTCCGGACGGGCGGTGTCGCGGCCTCGGTGATGGCACGCTCAGGGTGACGGCAGATGCCACGGCGACAGGGAATGGATCGCGTGGCAGTCCCACTGGGTCGGCAGTGGCAACCAGCACCGGCGGTCCAAGATGGACACACCAACTCGCGCCATCGCCAGACGTTGATGCGAGCAACAATTCTCTATCCAAGGCGACATGCTTCGACGTTTCTCTGCGGAGTCGCCCTTCCGGCACAGCAGGTGGCCGGAACCAGCGTACACGGTCTTGGCCAACTTCCACATCTGGCACAGTCATCGCCTTGCATGATATTAGTGATGGTGCTACTTCGATGGCAACGACCCATCGGCTACAAGATGCCGTCCACCACAAACATAAAAAGAAAACAGACTCCACCTTGTTCCTGGCATGCAGGGCGGATGGATTGGTGCGTAGGCGCAATCAGCGGGCTCTGTGCCGCCTTCCACGCTCGCAACTGCACCGTACGCACACGCCGGATCCTCCACTGGTTCCCAAGGATGACTTCGTGGAGATGCCACGGATCATGCCCCTTCCATCGCCACCAGAACCAAACCACAGCCAGGGCACCACTAACAAAGATGTTGAATGTTATATTTGCAAGAATGAAAAAAACCAAGCACTGCATGAAGTACAACAAATGGTAAAGTAGAGACTTCGGCAACAGCATCACCTCCAACAGTCCAAGGTGAACCAGTGTGACCCCAAATCTCCACAGCTGAACCGGCTTGAGGACCAGCCCATTCTTGAGGCGGTCACCCATTAGACTGGACTTATAACGCTGTTAATACGTTCAAAAAGTCAAACACTTCTGTATTATAACCTGTTGTTGTTTACTGTTCCAGATATCGTCTGACCGGACCAATGTTCAAGTTTTTTTTTTTTTCTCTCGCATCCAAGTTTTGTTATGGTACAACCTTGTTAGTGTGACGCACCCGACATCGCCCCATGTAAATAGTTACGTCATAAACACACGCTGTACACAACACAAACGCACACTCTTAGATGCACTCACGACACAATTGTATTTATAACCACGTAGGCACTTGTCTTTGTAAAAAAGGGGGATGTCATGATATTCAAACACACACATCATGATAGACACACCAACAGACAAATCAGAACACACAACACCACAACCAATGACAGAAAGATATAAAAGCACAGACACAACCCCTGGTGGTCAGTAAGAGCTGCAGAGGGGAACCAGGACACAGCTATTGCCAAACACACTCAGGGAGACAGCACGTGCAGAGTATCCAGAACGAACTGTATTATAAGAGTTATAATAAAATAGAGTTGTACCACATACAACTGTGTTGGCTCATCTGTGCACCAGAGCACCCAACACCACAGCCACCATGGTGGAACCCCCCCAGGACCAGATCCCCCGGCGCCCCCTCGAGGACTCCGGAGGCCGCCCACAGAGCCAGGCCCCGCTGGTAAGGACCTTGATTGATTTACGCCGGCAGAACTGGCCGAAAACGGGCAGCCACTCGGCCCATCGCAGAGCGGAGAATCGCCAGGAGGGGGGGGGCCACTGCCAACAGCCCCCGATGCGACGCAATTCCCGCCCCCGCCGAAAAGGCGGCGGAGGAGAATCTTGCAGCCGGCGTTGGGGCTGAATTCATGCCGATTCTCGGGCCCGGCGGGGGGTCGGAGAATTCCGCCCCATGTGCCTGCTGATGTGCAATGACATACTCACACTAATAGATGTCCCACACCAGACACCTACCTAGAGGAAACCAACACTGCCCCCCCCGCTCCCTCCCCCATGTAGACAAGCCCAGCGGCAATCAGCAAGAGGTGATGGAGATGGGCTCTGAGGAAGTCCCTAGCTTTAGACCAGCTGTAGGCGGTGGAGTTTGTTCCGCCATTTCACTCTTGGAATTCGAATGCTAGAGCATTTCGGCAGCTTTCTTCATGACTGAGCAGCCCTCTTCAGGATCCACTCTGCCCACCCCGCATGGGGAAAGTGCTAGAAAAAGTGCCCTAAAAATAGTCAGTTCCATCCACAACCTGGTTGGAAAACCACATCCAGCAGGCTCAATTACCTGCGGCCAGAAAATCAAAGTTAAGCTCAATTTCAGAACCTGGAACGTACAAACCTTCATGGATAATGAGCAAAACAATTGCCCAGAACAGAGAGCCGCTCTTGTTGCCCGTGAATCCAGGCACTTCAACATTGATGTCTCTGCCCTGCAAGAGACCCGAAGAGAAGGCAAAGGGGAGCTGAGGGAGGATGGCAGTGGTTACACCTTCTCCTGGAGAGGAAAACCCGATGGTCAGCCGGAGACCTATGGAATTGGATTCACCATCGAGAACAAACATGTCAACTGACTGTCAGAGCTCCCTGTCGGCATCACTGAGGGCCTCATGAACCTTTGTCTGTAACTTTCCAAGAACCAGCAGGCAATGATTGTGAGTGCCTCCACCCCAACCCTTAATGCCTGTGATGAGTCCAAAGAAAGCTTCTGCTCCAAACTGGATGCCATACTCTTTAACATTCCTAAGGAAGATAAGATAATCCTCCTTGGGGACTTCAATGTCAGGGTCGGAAAGGGCTCCCAACTGTGGAAAAAACCCATCAGGAGGGAAGGAGTTGGAACTCCAGGGGTTCTCCTGCTCACCAAATGCACAGAACACCACCCTGTCATCACTAACGCACTGTTCTGCCAAAAACACAAGTTTAAGACTGTGATGGATGTAAGATATTGTCATCCCTTATATTTTATATTTGTGGCAGTAAAGTTATTAAAAATCATGGTTTAAAATACATACAGGTAGCATGTCTGCTAAAGCTATAATTACGGTGACGTAAAAGGTGAGGATAGCATTGTTTTTAACCATTTACTTGTTTACAAAGAGATGGCTAATGGAACATTGCCTAGATTCCAAGGGGTTCCCTGGGGTGTGGATAATGTATGAAGGAGTGGTGTTTAGTCCTCGCTAAACAGGTCATGGGACAACGTAGTAGGATACAGAGGATGTAAGTGATGAGAGGAGCTAAGTCTGTCTTTCGTTTTTCAGTCTGTTATAAGATTTGAAGTTGAACAGCAGTTTTCCACAGGGTTTGAGTCTGACAAGACAGAAGGATTTTCAGGTTGTTCCTGAAAGGGTATCTCTCCAAAGATCTGCACAAGTAACCCTGATTGTTAACTTTATTTATAAGTGGAATTTGAATGATATTAGGTTGCTTAATTGGAATATAGTTTTAGGTATAGTAAGTTAAAGATTTTTTCTTTTATTTGAGAACTATTTAGCTGATAATTGTAAAGCTATTCCTTTAATATTAATGTAGTTAATTATGTGTTTAAGTTAAAATTTGTTTTAACATAAAGGATACTTCTTGATCAAAGTCATCACTGCTGGGGTGGAGTATCCTTTCCTCATAGTTTTACAAATTAAAAATTATTTGAGGTTTCTCATTGGTATCCTAACAAAAGTTGGGATCTCATCCCATCTCCTAACAAATACTTCCTGGAGACATCCACGATCAAAGAACCGGAATATGATCGACTTGGACATTGGCCAGTCCTGAGACCAAAAGGATGCCCTTATCATCAAAACGATGAAGAGTGCAGATGACTGCTGGGCAGTCTACCGACTCAACCACTCCTCTTATGTTCATTAAACTCCACCAGTAGTTACAGAAGATGACGAAACAGCTCAGAAAAAATATCAAGGTTGAGCAGTTTCAAGAGCCAAACATGAGAGTGAACTTCCTACAATATCTTCTCCAAAATCCCCAAAGTGTTCATTCTAATGGAATGGAGGAAAACTTGAAGGAGGTGAAGACAGCCATCATCTCAAACTGTGAAGAAACCACCGACTACAAGACCAGGACACACCAAGACACAACACTACCAAGACCTCATCGACAAGAATAGGAAAGCTCTCTGCGCCAGAAAAATTACATAGCCAGCAAGGCAAACAGGAGAGTTCATCAATCAGCAAAGGTGGAGGTACTCCAATCAAAGATTATCTTGGACTCACACCAAGTGTGGACAAAGTCGAAGCTGCCATTAAACATGTGAAGAATGGAAATCCCGTAGGAGTGGCCGGAATTCCAGCGGAGATTTTCAAACTTGGAGAAGAGTTCACTTGTCTTTCCATCAGCAGTTCCTGCAATTCTAGGCCACAGGAGAAATTACTGCCGACTTCAGTGATTACGTCACTGCCACCACCTTCAAGAAAGGAGACAAAGTGGAACATAGAACATAGAACATTACAGCGCAGTACAGGCCCTTCGGCCCTCGATGTTGCTCCGACCTGTGAAACCACTCTAAAGTCCATCTACACTATTCCCTTATCATCCATATGTCTATCCAATGACCATTTAAATGCCCTTAGTATTCCCTTAGTGGGAACTACCAAGGAATCTCACTTCCGGAAAGCCAGTGTGGTTTCTGACTAAACTGTGGAACAGCAGACATGATTTTCACGGTTCGGCAACTTCAAGAGAATGCCAGGACCAACATCAAAGACTCAACATGGCCTTCATCGATGCGACCAAGGCTTTTGACTCAGTCAGTCGGGAAGTGCCATGGAAGATCCTGTCAAAGGCTGGTTGTCCAGAGAAATCCATCAACATCCTCTGACTCCTCCATGACAATATGTCGGCCACAATCTTCACTGACAGAAAGAAGAAAAACACCTTTGACATCAAAACTGGAGTCAAGCATGGATGTATCACTGCCCACCCTTTTCTAAAATTTCATCTTAAACATCCTTTCCCCTGTCAAGAGCTAGATTCCTAGTGGAGTGGACATCATCTGAAAGGTGGCTGGAATATGTTTCAAACTCAACTGGTTGAAATCCAAGAGGAAAACAACACTGACATCGCTCGTAATGGTTGAGGGAAAATTAAGGATCTCAAAGGGGAATATAGAGTAGGCAGAGGCAAGGATATGAAGAGGTCAATCACTGGCCCTCTAATGAGGGAACTCATGAACTGACCCCAGCATTATCTGGAACCAGAGCTATTGGGCGGGATTCTCCGAGCCCGCTCCGTCGCCGGGGCGTGATTCTCCGGAGAGCGGAAAATCGGCGCCATTGGCGCCGGCCGGGGGCTGCTCTAAGGTGATGTTCGGCCCAGGATGGGCCAAGCGGCCATACAAAAAAACCCGAGTCCCGCCGACGCCATTCTAAGCTGGTCTAACCCGGCGGGTCCTTGGAGTGAATGGGCGGCCTAGTGGGGGGGGGGGGGGTCTGACCCGGGGGGGGGGGGCTCCGTGTGTGATAATTGTTCCCAAATATATCACCTTGTTTTCCAAAATCTGGGCCTTTTTGGGGTTAACTTTACAACCAATTGAATGTAAAAGTTCCAGGAGTTCGGACAGAAGCTCGATGTGCTCTTCCTTGGTGTCTGTCTGCAGTAGTAGGTCGTCTACATACTGGACCAGACATTCGGGGCGAGAGAATTTGGCTAAACCATTTGCCAGCTGTCGGTGGAAAATGGAGGGGGAGTTGTGGAATCCTTGTGGCAGGCATGTCCATGTGTACTGCTGATTTTTAAAGGTGAAGGCAAATTTGTACTGGCACGCCTTTGCCAATGGAATGGACCAGAATCCATTACTGACATCTAAAACCGTAAAGAATCGGGAATTGAGTCCCTGTTTGAGCATGGTCTCGGGACTTGTTGCTACTGTGGGGGCTGCTGCGGGGGTGACTTTGTTGAGTTCCCGGTAATCGATGGTCAGTCGCCATGATCCATCGGGCTTTCTCACTGGCCAAATCGGGGCATTATTAGTGGAGGCTACTGATCTAAGTACGCCCTGCTCTAATAAGCTTTCTATTACCTTTGAGATTTCACCCTCTGCCTCTTGGGGAAATCCATACTGTTTTGGGGGTCTAGGGTCAGGTCCTGTGATCTGTACGGAACCCGTCATCCGTCCACAGTCGTGTTTGTGGGTCGCGAAGTCTGCCCTGTTCTTTTGCAGAACTGCCCTAACCTGCTTGTCCGTACTAAGCGTGGTCGGGTTGAACCAGAATTTGCCTACTGCGCTAATTTTGTTCGCGTATTCTCCTATGTTGAGCGTTGCGGGGGCTCTTGTGGATTTTGCCATTTTCCAGACACACTGATTGACTGGCTCAAATGAAAAATTGTGGGAATTCATGAAGTCTATTCCTAGAATTCTGTAGTGTTCTGCTGTGTGGGGTAGGTCAACTAAAACCACGGGGTGCTTGGTGGTAATGTTGCCGATTTGAATGGGTATAGGGGCTGGGATGTGTCCCTGCTGTGAGTGGCCTGTAAAGCCGCTGAGGGTGATGGTGGCTGTAGTGGGCCATGTATCTTTTTGAAACAGGGTGGAGGAATTTATTGTGGTGCGGGACCCTCCTGTGTCCCATAGAAATTCGATGGGCTGTCCCCGAATTTTCGCTGCAACTACCGGTCATCCGGACCTGCCCCAAAGGGTGTCGCAGACCCAACTGGGGGAGCCCGTACACCGTCAGTCCGTTCCGGTCAGGTCCGTCTGATCTGAACGGGCGGTAACACTATGAATGGGCTCTGTCTTTTTCTTACTCAGAGTGCCCGTCTGCTGGGCTCTCTGTGGCTTTCTAGGGGCATTGCATTCCCTTGCAAAGTGTCCCAACTGTCCACAGTTGTAACACTCCTGTGACATGGGTGGGGGGCTGTTCTTTCCTTCATTCACCCATGCGGGGTTCTGGTCTGTTGTGACTGCCTGTATATCTGCGTCGGCCTGCTTTTCCTCGGGATTTTAAACTGCGGGTTTGCTTTGTACAGACTGCTCCCAGGTGCGGGACAATCTTTTTACTACCCATTTTTCGTTATGAGCCTCCTCTGAGGGATCATAATTGGCGTAAGCTTTTTGTCCTGTTCCTGTGGCATGGGAGATAAGGGTGCGGGTCCATTTGGCCATGTTGTCTGTTCCCAATTGGATCTCTAATTCAAACTCTTGGGTTCTCCTGGAGTGGTTATGCCACTTCTAGATCGGGTCCCGTCAGATGTCGCCAAATAATGTTGCTAACTTTCCATTGGTTCAATTGCTCTGTTTTATTACCTTTGCTCTCGAGTCGCCAGGTATCTTTGTGATACCGCCACGTGGTTCAAGTCCGAGTAATTGATCAATAACCCAATACACCGATTAGTAAGATTCAAATCAAAGCACATTTATTATGCACAGTAATCGCTACTCATGCACAAATTCTACGTCTAAGCTACTTCTATAACTAACAGGCCTATACTTAACTTCGGACTGGCCCACCAGGTCAGGGGAACAAATGGCCTTTCATTCGGGTTCTGAGTCTGCGGGGTTCAAAGTTGGTACGGATTGGTAGCTAGGAGCGCCTATCTCGTAGCGAGCGTTGAATTAAGATTTACTTCTGTCGGTGGTCACTGCACCGGTCACGGTCAATGTTGGTTCGTGTTTCTGGGTGACCCGGGCAGGACAAAGAGGTGAAGAGAGCGAGTTGAACTTGGGGCTTAACGCTTATAGTCCCCAGGGGCTTCCCGCCTTTCGGGGCAGACCCTGTACCTGGTCCCAAGTGATTGGACTTTGTCCCAATCGCTTGGTTCGATTTCTCCAATACTGGAGCGGTTCCCTGATCGATGGGCGGTCTTGAGGTGTTCGTTCACCTCCTTTGTGTTGGTTCCTGCTGGCGCCGGGGAGTCTGGCTTTGCTTTGTGTGTCCAAAATATTACTTATTGTTCCGGGGATTGCTCATCAGTATGTAGATGGCTGCTACTTGTTGTGCTGATGGTCGCTGGTATCGATGTTGTCTGGCCTTTTGCAGAGTTAAATATACAGCAAACCAGCACCTGCTGGTTTCTGTCTATGTTGGCTGACTTTCCCATCAGCCTTTGCCGGTCGCCATTTTAAATCGGGAGCTGGCCAATTTAGGTGGCTACACCTTCTGCCTTTGAAAGATTGGGATGAAGAGGGAAAGGAGTCCAACCATGGGGTTCTCCATAAATAGCAATGCAAAAGTGGGAGACGAAGATATTGCATCATAATCTGACTATGACTGGGTAGATCAGAATAGGACCAGATGAATGCAATGGGTGACAGTGAGAGGCATTGGAGGAGGTTGGGATGGTCAAAGACTGCAGACAAGTTGAAAAGTAAACAAGAGTTGATTTACCAGGGTTATATGCAAAAGGATGTAATTCAACGAGTTCAACAAAACGCTTATGTCTCGTATCGTGTTTTCGGGATCCTTGATGGGGAGGGGATCAGCCCCAAGTCGTGGTCCACATAGGTTCCAACGACACAGGTAGGAAAAGGGATAGGGATGTAAGGCAGGAATTCAGGGAGCGAGGGTGGAAACTTAGATCTAGGACAAACAGAGTTATTATCTCTGGGTTGTTACCCGTGCGACGTGCTAGCGAGACAAGGAATAGGGAGAGAGAGCAGTTGAATACGTGGCTACAGGGATGGTGCAGGAGGGAGGGTTTGAGATTTCTGGATAATTGGGGCTCATTCTGGGGTCGGTGGGACCTCTACAAACAGAATGGTCTACACCTGGACCAGAGGGGTACCAATATTCTGGGGGGTAAATTTGCTAATGCTCTTCAGGAGGGTTTAAACTAGTCCAGCAGGGGCTAGGGAACCTGAATTGTAGCTCCAGTATACAGGAAGGTGAGAGTAGTGAGGTGATGAGTAAGGTTTCAAAGTTGCAGGAGTGTACCGGCAGGCAGGAAGGTGGTTTAAAGTGTGCCTTCTTCAATGCCAGGAACGTCCGGAATAAGGTGGGTGAACTTGCGGCATGGGTTGGTACATGGGACTTTGATGTTGTGGCCATTTCGGAGACATGAATAGAGCAGGGACAGGAATGGTTGTTGCAGGTGCCGTGGTTTCGGTATTTCAGTAAGCTCAGGGAAGGTGGTAAAAGAGGGGGAGGGGTGGCATTGTTAGTCAAGGACAGTATTACGGTGGCAGAAAGGACGTTTGTTAAGGACTCGTCTACTGAGGTAGTATGGGCTGAGGTTAGAAACAGGAAAGGAGAGGTCACCCTGTTAGGGGTTTTCTATAGGCCTCCGAAAAGTCCCAGAGACGTAGAGGAAAGGATTAGAAAGATGCTTCTGGATAGGAGCGAAAGCAACAGGGTAGTTGTTATGGGGGACTTTAACTTTCCAAATATTGACTGGAAACGCTATAGTTCGAGTACTTTAGATGGGTCCGTTTTTGTCCAATGTGTGCAGGAGGGTTTCCTGACACAGTATGCAGATAGGTCAACAAGAGGCGAGGCCATTTTGGATTTGGTACTGGGTAATGAACCAGGACAGGTGTTAGATTTGGAGGTAGGTGAGCACTTTGGTGATAATGACCACAATTCGATTACATTTACTTTAGTAATGGAAAGGGATAGGTATATACCGCAGGGCAAGAGTTATATCTGGGGGAAAGGCAATTATGATGCGATGAGGCAAGACTTAGGATGCATCGGATGGAGAAGAAAACTGCAGGGGACGGGCACAATGGAAATGTGGAGCTTGTTCAAGGAACAGCTACTGCATGTCCTTGATAAGTATGTACCTGTCAGGAAGGGAGGAAGTGGTCGAGCAAGAGAACCGTGGTTTACTAAAGCAGTCAAAACACTTGTCAAGAGGAAGAAGGAGGCTTATGTAAAGATGAGACATGAAGGTTCAGTTAGGGCATTTGAGAGTTACAAATTAGCTAGGAAGGACCGAAAGAGAGAGCTGAGAAGAGCCAGCAGGGGACATGAGAAGTCTTTGGCAGGTAGGATCAAGGATAACCCTAAAGCTTTCTATAGGTATGTCAGGAATAAAAGAATTACTAGGGTAAGAGTAGGGCCAGTCAAAGACAGTAGTGGGAAATTGTGCGTGGAGTCCGAGGAGATAGGAGAGGTGCTAAATGAATATTTTTCGTCAGTATTCACACAGGAAAAAGATAATGTTGTCGAGGAGAATACTGAGATTCAGGCTACTAGACTAGAAGGGCTTGAGGTTCATAAGGAGGAGGTGTTAGCAATTCTGGAAAGTGTGAAAATAGCTAAGTCCCCAGAGCTGGATGGGATTTATCCTGGGATTCTCTGGGAAGCTAGGGAGGAGATTACTGAGCCTTTGGCTTTGATCTTTAAGTCATCTTTGTCTACAGGAATAGTGCCAGAAGACTGGAGGATAGCAAATGTTGTCCCCTTGTTCAAGAAGGGAAGTAGAGACAACCCCGGAAACTATAAACAAGTGAGCCTTACTTCTGTTGTGGGCAAAATCTTGGAAAGGTTTATAAGAGATAAGATGTATAATCATCTGGAAAGGAATAATTTGATTAGAGATAGTCAACACGGTTTTGTTAAGGGTAGGTCGTGCCTCACAAACCTGAATGAGTTCTTTGAGAAGGTGACCAAACAGGTGGATGAGGGTAAACAGTTGATGTGGTGTATATGGATTTCAGTAAAGCGTTTGATAAGTTCCCCACTGTAGACTACTGCAGAAAATACGGATGCATGGGATTCAGGGTGATTTAGCAGTTTGGATCAGAAATTGGCTAGCTGGAAGAAGACAAAGTCTGGTGGTTGATGGGAAATGTTCAGACTGGAGTCCAGTTACTAGTGGTGTACCACAAGGATCTGTTTTGGGGCCACTGCTGTTTGTCATTTTCATAAATGACCTGGAGGAGGGCGTAGCAGGCTGGCTGAGTAAATTTGCAGATGACACTAAAGTCGGTGGAGTTGTGGACAGTGCAGAAGGATGTTACAAGTTACAGAGGGACATAGATAAGCTGCAGCGCTGGGCTAAGAGGTGGCAAATGGAGTTTAATGCAAAGAAGTGTAAGGTGATGCATTTTGGAAGGAATAACAGGAAGACAGAGTGCTGGGCTAAGATTCTTGGCAGTGTGGATGAGCAGAGAGTTCTCGGTGTCCATGTACATAGATCCCTGAAGGTTGCCACCCAGGTTGAGAGAGTTGTTAAGAAGGCGTATGGTGTGTTAGCTTTTATTGGTAGAGGGATTGAGTTTCGGAGCCATGAGGTCATGTTGCAGCTGTACAAAACTCTGGTGCGGCCACATTTGGAGTATTGCGTGCAATTCTGGTCGCCGCATTATAGGAAGAATGTGGAAGCATTGGAAAGGGTGCAGAGGAGATTTACCAGAATGTTGCCTGGTATGGAGGGAAGATCTTATGAGGAAAGGCTGAGGGACTTGAGGCTGTTTTCGTTAGAGAGAAGAAGGTTAAGAGGTGACTTAATTGAGGCATACAAGAAGATCAGAGGATTGGATAGGTTGGACAGTGAGAGCCTTTTTCCTCGGATGGTGAAGTCTAGCATGAGGGGACATAGCTTTAAATTGAGGGAAGATAGATATAGGACAGATGTCAGAGGTAGGTTCTTCACTCAGAGAGTAGTAAGGGCGTGGAATGCCCTGCCTGCAACAGTAGTGGAGTCGTCAATACTAAGGGCATTCAAATGGTCATTGGATAGACATATGGATGATAAGGGAATCGTGTAGATGGGCTTTAGACTGGTTTCACAGGTCGGCGCAACATTGAGGGCCGAAGGGCCTGTACTGCGCTGTAATGTTCTATGTTATAGAACAAGACACAGAAGGAAAGCAATAAGTAAGTGAATCATCTCAGTTAAGTGATAGGGTCAGGTTAGTATCAGACCTTCGGAGTAGATCTTCAGGGATTAAAGTTAGAGAACAGAACATCCAGAATGCGATTGCCATGACATGTTACCACATTGTAACACTACCAGACACGGTCACACTGCCAGACTACCAGATAGTGTACCGTAATATACTGATGCCTATCATTGTATCACTGCGACATATTGTGCCAATGTTACAGTGGCTTAAAAATGGTTGGGGTATTCTGGCAGCTGAGTTAAGTAGGGCATTTTAACTGCCCACACACCTGGTTTCTGCCAGACGCCTCGATAAAGAAAGAAAGATTTGCGCATATGCACAGCATTTTTCTCAATCCCTGCATGTCCCAAGGTGCTGAACAGCCAATGAAGTCAACTGATGTAATATAATCTATTAATCACAACAGCAACAATAACTTTACAGGTTAACCTCCACAGGGCTTTCCGCACGAATGGTATAAAACAAAACGTGACACCAAATCACAAATGCCAATGTTAGGACAGGTGACCAAAAACCTGGTCAAGAAAGTGGCTTGAAGAAGCAACTTCAAGCAGGAAAGGAGGCTGGAAAGGTGGAGAGCTTTAGGGAGGGAATTCCAGAACTTCAGACCCAGGTAACTGGAGGCATAGCTGCCAATGGTGGATGGCTCAAAATCAGGGATGCACAAGAGGTCAGAATTACAGGAGCACAGGTACCTCAGAGATTTGTAGTGCTGGCAGAGGTTATAGAGACAGGGAAGGATGAAATAAAGGTGAATTTGAAAACTGAGGCGTTGCTTGACTGAAGGCCTATGTTGGTCAGTGAGTACGGGGGACCGACCAGTGAAAGGGACTTAGTTAAGACCTGGAATTCAGTATTTTGGATGAACTCAAGGTTAAGGAAGGTGGAAAATGAGATGTTGGCCATGATATTGGAATAATTAAGTCTAGAGGTAACCAGGGTATGAGTGAGGGGTTCACAGGAGACAAGGTAAAGCAAGGGCAAAGTTAGGTGATATTGTGCAGGAGGAGCTGGTCCAGCCGTTGGAATAGATATGTGGTTGGAAGGTCATCCCAGGGTCAAATAAGCCACCAAACTTGTGAACAGTTCTGTTTAGCCTTAATTGCCAGCAGAATGGATGGATTCAGTGGTCAGGGAATAGTGTTTGTGACAGGATCAGTGAGCCATAACTGGGTCCTCCAGCGTCAGATTTGGAGGATACCCCAAAGATGCGGACATTCCCAGGTAAGGGTTGACACGGCAATTGCTAATTGCGAAGTGCTAATTACATCTGGATAACTACCCTATGCTGGGAACCATTTGAAATTTGATTGAAATCCTAAACTTTGGAAGGCTGTAGCGTGCCTAACCAGAAGATGAGATGTTGTTCCTCCAGTTTGCGTTGCGCTTCACTGGAACATTGCAGCAGGCCAAGGACAGACATGTGGGCATGGAAGCAGGGTCTTTTTAACAAAGTTTAGTTTCCCTGCTGTTTGACAGGGAATGTCAACATCCTGTACATTAATACTCTTTCCCCTTGGTTTCTGTGGCCATTAGCACCCTGGTTTCCCTGGGTTTCTGTGGCTATGACTCATCTTTCATTCCCACTCCACAGTATAAATATTTCCCACTTTCTCTGTCTGTTAGCTTTGACAAAGAGTCATTGGACTCGAAACGTCATCTCTTTTCTCTCCCTACAGATGCTGCCAGACTTGCTGAGATTTTCCAGCATTTTCTCTTTCACATGTAATATTGGATGTTGTTTGGACAAAAGCGGCATCTCAGAGTTGATGATAATATTTATTTGCTTAAAATAAAACACACAAGAAGGACTATAATGCTCAACATCTGTACACTTAACTACACTGATGGCTACACGCACACACTCACACACATAGTATTACAAGGATATTACTATGTGTGTGAGTGTGTGCGTGTAGCCATCAGTGTAGTTAAGTGTACAGGTGTTGAGTATTATAGTCCTTCTTGTGTGTTTTATTTTAAGCAAATAAATATTATTCATTAATTAATCACAAAACGGCTGGACTACTCCTCCCTGGTCTGCATGGTTGACAAATTGAAAATATACCCCATTAAGAACTCGTGTTCCAAGTTACCCTTCTGGGTTTTGGGATACCCTCGCATTTAACATCAGAGGGATTCTTAACACAGTTGGGTATGTACACAATTCTACTAATTCCTGCCAACTCTTTCCGACGCTAGTCTGCAATTATGGCCCAATGGCTTTGGTCCTTCCAAATCGCAAAAAGGTTTCTGTTCATTGAGTGCAGGATGTTGAAGGAGCGATGTGACAAGTTAGAGACAATGAGGCGTCACCGTGGGGTAAAAACTGACAGTGTGTTTTCCGTTGATAATATTGTGCGGAAGCAAGTAAATCCAAGGATAATAGACTTTAGGCAATCACCAGATATAAATCCACGAGAAAAGAAGCCATTGCAGATGATTCTCTAACATTTGGATGGTTAAGAATGGAACAGAAGTGAGAGCAATCCCACTCAGCTGGGTGACAGTGGCATGATTTGGAGCAGGGTCGTTGTGGTAATAATAATCTTTATTGTGGGAATGGGGTGGAGATGTTGACCTTGGGTAGGGTGCTCTTTCCAAGAGCCAGTGCAAACTCGATGGGCCAAATGGCCTCCTTCTGCACTGTAAGTTCTATGAAAGTAGGCTTACACTAACACTGTAATGAAGTAACTGTGAAAAGCCCCGAGTTGCCACATTCCGGCACCTGTTCAGGTACACGGAGGGAGAATTCAGAATGTCCAATTCACCTAACAAGTACGTCTTTCGGGACTTGTGGGAGGAAACTGGAGCACCCGGAGGAAACCCACGCAGACACAGGGAGAACATGCAGACTCCGCACAGACAGTGACCCAAGCCAGGAATCGAACCTCGGACCCTGGCGCTGTGAAGCAACAGTGCTAACCACTGTGCTAGGTTCATCAAGTTAAAGGCTGCAGACAAGTTGTAAAATAAAGAAGGGATAATTCAGCTCATTCATGTTCAAACAGGATGGCATTTAATGAGTTTAACACAACATGTTTGACTGCAGAGAGCAAGGCACAAAAACAGCCACAGTCGGGGGGTGGGGGGGGATGGGGGGTGGGGGGGCGTGCCGCTGGCCGGGGGGGCTTCAGCCAGTGCTGGGGGGAGTGGCAGGGGATTGTCCGGTGGTGGTGAGGGGGATTACTGGGGGTCATTATTTGGGAGGCCGGGTCCGTGCACGGTCGGCGCCATTTCGCAAGGCGCAGCCGCGCAGGTCACCGCCATGCGCATGCGCAACACCAGACGAAGGATCGGTGCAGCTGTTGCGCCGCTTTTTCCGGCGTAAGACGCCACTGTTCCCACGCCGGCGTCAGCACTTAGTTTGGAAATCGGAGAATCCAGCCCGTCTTTATTCCTGGATATAGGCTGACAATAGTTACTTCCAGTTTGATTCAAGCCTTGTGTCATCATAATTAACTTCAGCATTGCAACTTATAACTACTCCAACTCCGATCTACTTTCTGGTTAACATTACAACATTAACAGTGTGCATTAACAGAGCTCATGGGCAGGGTTCTCTGCTGCCGGGATTCTCCGTTGCGCCGGCAGCACACCCACGCTTGGGGATTTCCTGACTGCGTGGAGCTGCCCGCAATGGGAACCCCCATTTGTCAGCGGGCAGGCCGCCCCATGTAGCCGCATCGCCCCGTTTCAAGTTTTTAGAATCAGGGGTTGAAGTGGTCTGGGGGTCTTGTACCCCTGCCATGTCTCATTTACCGTCCGGTCGGGAGAGTGTTCGGATCTAAGGGCTGTTAATCTGGGTGGCAGATGGTTGACTGGAGCCGGGTGCTGGAATGGTTTGGTGTGCTTTTTCCATTGCCGGTGTTGCACCATGCCTCGGGTTGCTGCGGAGGTTGTTTGGTATCGTGATTGGTGGTTGTTTGTTTCTGGGAGGATGGGAATGATATCCATCAGCTCATCGATTCCGTCCCTTCTTCTTTCACCTGAGGCTGTCCTGTGGGTGGAAGGGGAGTGTGGAGATGGCTCAGCCTTGTTGAGTAGCGTTTGCGTTGCACTCTTATGTGTTTCCAGTGACCTCTGAAATTTTGTGGGCTGATTGTTGCTGCGGCCATGCGTAGGCCGTCATCCCTACCCACTGAACCATGATTGCTGATGGAGGCAAAGGCTCTGCTGGAAGTTGCTCTGGCTCTTGCCTCACCTCCATTGAAGGTGCTGTGGTAACTTCCTGCACTGTGGTTGTGTCTGGCTCTTGGTTCGGTTTGGCGACCTGGAAAGCTGAAGTACAGACCTGCTCCGTGAACAGGGAAGAGATGTTATAAACAAAGTCAAAATTGGGGTGCTGCAGGGTGCCATGGTGGCACAGTGGTTAGCACTGCTGCCTGCGGCGCTGAGGATCCGGGTTCCATCCCGGCTCTGGGTCACTGTCTGTGTGGAGTTTGCACAATCTCCTTTTGGCTGTGTGTATTTCACCCCTACAATCTAAAGACGTGCGGGTTAGTTGGATTGGCCACGCTACATTGCCCTGTAATTGGAAAAAACAATTTTTTTTAAACATTGGGGTGCTGATTTATAGTTGGGTTTTTGGGGTTTCTGGTTGTAGTGACTGTGGTTGTCTCCACATCTTCTGATGCTGGAAATAGTTTGAGAGCAAGGCAGGCGTCTCTACTGAGGAGTGAAAAGAGCCAATTTTACACAATATACGTACCTTCCGTGATCTATTTGTCGCCATGCCATAATAGCTCTTGAATCATTCGAATGACTGGGAGTTGGGCGCCCCCTGCACCTTATAGTGGCGTGTCAATGTTTTCGACTCAGTGGCCTTGGAGCCACAGTTCTTCATCTGATAAGGCAGGCACTCTGAAGGCAGGAGAATGGGGATGAGAAACACATCAGCCATGACTGAATGGTGGAGCAGACTCGATGGACTGAATGGCCTAATTCTGCTCCTATGTCTTCTGGCCTAAGGTCTCATGCTGAACCCAATTGGTTAGATGGCCTTTTACTGAGGTTTCCGTGTTCCAGGAGGTGCCGCAACATCTGATGTTGCCTTGGAAGAAGAGCTTTGTGTCTTCTGGGTTGGTGGCCGCGGCTTTGTGGGTGTCTCTCGTATTGTCTGTGCAGTGTGGAGACGGTGACCTGCTGATGAGTGTTTATGACAGTGGGAGCATTTAAACAGCACTGGCCAGACATTGGTCCTTCCTTTGTGTGCGCTTTACCTCGAGGCACTGGCAGGGTGGTTGGAGGTTGGGTTACCTTGGCTTAGACGGTCCCTGCACTTCTGTGACCAGATGTGGTGCACCAAGATGTGGCTCCTACCCCACCTCTATAAATGTCCTGATGTTGGTCTAGCAGTTCAGGAAACATGTGGGTAATAATGATCTGATTGGGCATAGTCAACATGGATTAATGAATGGGAAATCATGTTTGACGAACCTGTTGGAGGTTTTTGAGGATGCTGCCAACAGAATTGTTTGCACATAGTGTAGTTGGAGTTTTAGAGGGCCTTTGATACTGTTCCCCACAGCAGGTTGGTCAGCAAAACTAACCCACATGGGACAGGAGTAAAATGACAAAGTCACCATAGTCTCAGATAACCATTGGCTACTTTCCCCTTTGAGGGGAAGAGCTGGATGGTGGGGATTTAACCTGAGGATCACCACACCTCAGGCGGGGAGCAAGGTTGAGAAGGCTGACCTCATGGATGACCTCAGTGATATGGGAATTGAACCCATGCTGTTGGCCTTGCTCTGCATCATAAGCCAGCAGTCCAGTCAATTGAACTAAACTGGCCCCCATGGGACAGGGGTAATATACTAATTAATATACCAATACAAGGAGTAATATACTAATTAATTAAGGATTATCTCGCAGGCAGAAAACACAGAAGAGGAATAATTGGGCTATTCTTTTGTTGGCTGGCTGTGACAAGTGGGGTACCACAAGGATCGGCATTCGGACCGCTCTTGTTCACAATCTATATCAATGATTTGGATTTGGGGACCAAATGTAATATTTCCAAGTGAGCGGATGACACAAGACTAGGTGGAAATGTGTGTTGTGAGAAATATGCAAAGTGGCTACAGGACCTAGTGAGGGGACAAGAACATGGCAGATGGAATATATTTTGGAAAAATGTGAGGTAATCCATTTTGGAAGCAAGAACAGATTCAATTGGAAGAGTTTAGAAAATGTAGATGTACAATTAAGGGACCTGGGTGTCCTCATCAATAAATCACTGAAAGCTGGTGCAACAAGAAATTAGGAAGGCCAATGGCATGTGGGCCGGGATTCTCCTTTCCGGGGACTAAGTCCCCATGCCGGCGGGATAATCGGCACCAATGACTCCAGCTTCAACGGGCCATCAAAGGACCACTCCAGCCGGCGCCGAAGGGACTGCGCGAGTTCGCACAAGCGCCAAAGGGCCGGCGTGATCTCGCGCATGCGCGGAACTGCTGGCTTGTTTTGCTGCATGCGTGAGGGGTTCTCTTCTCCGCGCCGGCCATTGCGGAGCCTTACAGGGGCCAGCGCGGAAGGAAGGAGTGCCCCCACGGCACAGACACGCCCGCAGATCGGTGGGCCCCGATCGCTGGCCAGGCCACCTTGGGTGCCCCCCACACCTCCCCTTCCCGTGGTTGGATCCCCCCGTGACCCTAGAGGACCGCGCCAGCCAACTAATCTGCCAGGTCCCAACGTGTGGGACCAGACGTAACCCACGCCGGAGGGACTGGCCAAAAACGGACGTCCGCTCGGTCCATCCCGGTGAATCGCCGGGGGGCACTGCCAATGGCTACCGACCGACGTGGCGTGAGACCCGCCCCCACCCAAAAAACGGCAGCGGAGAATACGGCAGTCAGCAGCAGGGCGGGATCCGTGCCGCCCTCCCGGGAAAATTCTCCGACCCGGCGGAGAGTTGAAGAATCCCGCCCGTTATCTTTTGCCGCAAGAGGATTTGGGTAGAGTGAAGTCTTGCTTCAATTGTGTAGAATCTTGGTTAGACCACACTGGGAGTATCATGTGCAGTTTTGGTCCCTTTACCTAAAGAAGGATATTATTACCAGAGAGGGAGTTCAGCAGACTTCTTCCCAGGATGGGATGACTGTCCAATGAAGAGAGATTGGGTTAACTGGGCCGGTATTCTCAAGGGTTTCGATAAATGCGGTAATTTCATTGGATCACAGAATCACAGAATTGTTACTGTGCAGAAGGGGATTTGCCCCACCATGTTTGCACCGACCCTCCAAATGAACATTATGTGCATGATTCTGCGGTCCTGTTAGCCTTTGGCGTAAATAATAATAATCTTTATTGTCACAAGTAGGCTCACATTAACACTGCAACGAAGTTACTGCGAAAAGCCCCTAGTCGCC
The DNA here is from genome assembly GCF_047496885.1 of Scyliorhinus torazame. Taxonomy (NCBI): domain Eukaryota; kingdom Metazoa; phylum Chordata; class Chondrichthyes; order Carcharhiniformes; family Scyliorhinidae; genus Scyliorhinus; species Scyliorhinus torazame. The sequence goes on along the minus strand of NC_092711.1, from coordinate 217,933,739 downwards.
ACATTGCAGCGCCTGTTCGGGTACACAGAGGGAGAATTCAGAATGTCCAAATTACCTAACAGCACTGTCATGATATGCAAACATGCAGCTAATGAACACATGGAATAGGACATGACCAATGAGCAGTCAGGACACTCAGGGGTGGTATCTCACTATAAAAGGGATGAGGCACTCACACCCTGCCTCTTTCCACAGACCAACATCTCCAGAGTGAGACAGGGTGTGTCCTCAGCATCACACCCCAGCCCGTGGCTTAGAGCAAGGCTGGTTCAGTTAGACTGAGTTGCTACATTTAGATTAGCAGAGAGTTAAACTCATTGAGAACTGTGCTAATAGTTCAATAAAACACATTGAACTCACTTCAAAGTCTGGAGCATCTTTTAGTCAAAACTGCATCAAGTGGCAGCTTGTGTTATTCCAAATTACATAACACAACATGATACCAGGAGTCTGTTCAATCTAGTTAGTTCAACTCAGCAAGATCCGTGATGACCAGCGAATGTATACCGGCACAATGGAAAAGATTCCGGCTCCTCACCAGCTCAGGACATCCGGCAATCTCAGTGCCAACTGGTGGACATTCAAGCAGAAATTTCAGCTTTACGTCGAAGCATCAGACTTCAATGGTGCGTCTGATGCACGGAAGATAGCTCTTTTCCTCATCACAGCGGGTGATCACACCTTGGAAATATTCAACTCCTTTCACTTCGCCGAAGACCAGGACAAGACAACGTTTCAGACCATTCTGGACAAGTTTGACAGCCACTGTGAGGTGGACACCAACAAAATCTTCGAGCGCTACATATTCAAGCAGCGATTGCAAGGTAAAGACGAATCCTTCAACTCATATTTAACTAACCTTAGACTGCTAGCGCAATCCTGCAACTTCGGTGATATCACTGACTCCATGATCAGAGACCAAATAGTTTTTGGAGTTCGCTCTGATCCTCTGAGAGAGCAGTTACTGAAGATCAAGCATATGACTGCCAGTCGCAATTGAAACATGCACAGTACATGAGCACGCTAAAAACCGCTATTCCCAGTACAAAACGGCAGAAAATGATAGACTGGCATCCCACAAGGCGGCGAGTGTGCAGGCCATCTCCCGGATGCAGCGCCTCAACATTGACGAAAGCGGCCATTTCGGTCGCTCTTCCCAGGGCCCGACTCATGCGCGATGCGAACGGGATAACGAAGCGGCCGAAACCCGCACTGCGCAGGTGCAGATGTCTGAGAACTGCACTGCGCATGTACAACGACGCACGGAGCGTCAGGACGCCGACATCATGAAATGTTCAAACTGTGGCACCGCCCATTTAAAGAAACATTGCCCTGCAAGAGACAGATGCTGTTTAAACTGCAGGAAGCCAGGCCACTATGCAGACCTGTGCAGATCTGCACCGCCAGTCAGGAGCCAGTGCACCTGCCCAACCTGGATCACCTCCCGGTGCTGCAGAAGATGCAGCAGTTCAGAAACCATCAAAAGCAGGGCTATGACACCCATACCACCAATCTGGACATGCTATCCCCGGCAGACACTGTCAGGATCAAGATACTGGATGGTGGGTGGTCTGCCGCGGCTGTCGTTCGACCCTGCTCTTATGTTGTACGTATGGCTGATAGCTCCATCGTGCGAAGGAATCGATGGGCACTGCGCAAAGTTGCTGGCCCGCACCCACTTCTCCTCCATTTCCATATGTTGAATTGCCACCTCCTGATACCTCGCACCATGAGGCCACCAGTCAGGCTTCCATCCCGCCTGTCAAGGCGCCGTCATCCCCTCCGCCACCTCTCCGGCGATCGACCAGGATCAGACGCAAGCCTCAGAGACTGGACTTGTGAACGTTTGTTTTGTTTGCTCTGTTCTATTGTCCTCCGTCAGTCACGTTAGACAGACTCATTCACTTGTAAATACATTCACATATGCCAACAAAATATTTTTAAAAAGGGGAGATGTCATGATATGAAAACATGCAGCTAATGAACACATAGAATTGAACACGACCAATGAGCAGTCAGGACACTCAGGGGTGGTATCTCACTATAAAAGGGATGAGGCACTCACACCCCGCCTTTTTCCATGGACCAACATCTACAGAGTGAGACAGGGTGTATCCTCAGCATCACACCCCAGCACGTGGCTTAGAGCAAGGCTGGTTCAATTAGACTGAGTTACAACATTTAGATTAGCAGCGAGTCAAACTCATTGAGAACTGTGCTAATAGTTCAATAAAACACATTGAATTCACTTCAAAGCCTGGAGCATCTTTTACTCAAAACTGCATCAAGCGGCAGCTTGTGTTATTCCAAATTACATAACACAACAAGCACGTCTTTCGGGACTTGTGGGAGGAAACCGGAGCACCCGGAGGAAACCCACGAAGACACAGGAAGAACGGGGAGACTCCACACAGACAGTGACCCAAGCCGGGAATCAAACCTGGGACCCTGGCGCTGTGAAGGAACAGTGTTACCCACTTTGCTACCGTGCTGCCCATAATGGTCGCAAACTCCAGCGAGAAGTTCACAGGCCCTTCCTGATGACGTGATCAGGTTCACGCTGATTTGACCCTGATTTGAATTAATTTGGAACCATTTCAATATCATTAGCTGGGTCATAGTTGCTTTTTCAGACTTCATTGAATTTTCTCGCCCACCAGAGTGATGTCACGCAGGCGGGATTCACGCCTCCTTTTAAAAAATGGGAACCAGGTGCCATAACCTCCAAGGCGGAGGAAGGAGGTGAGCACTACTATCTCCACTGAGCATCAGGGTGCACAGGGGGACAGCCTGCTGGCAAGCTGTAGAGGGGGCATGTGCAAGGGTGTGGTGGGGTGGCTTATAGGGGGTTAGGGTTATGGCTGGTGAGTGTTGTACTTCAGCTTGTCTGTTTTTGAAAGTGTTCCCAACCCTGAGTGATTTTGTAGCCTTTCTGTGTTATTAAATGCTCACTAGCTTTCGGAGCATTGCTCCTTCCTCAGGTGAATGAGAAGGTGGGTTCCAGAAACATATACATCGACAAAGTCAAAGATGCAAGACGATACTTTGAATGCGAGTCTTTGCAGGTAATTTAGTCTTTACAGGTCCAGACGAAGCAACTGGAGAGAGGGATAATCACAGGTTAAAGAGGTGTGAATTGTCTCAAGCCAGGATAGCTGGTAGGATTTTGCAAGCCTAGGCCAGATGGTGGGGGTTGAACATAATGTGACATGAATCCAAGGTCCCGGTTGAGGCCGTACTCATGTGTGCGGAACTTGGCTATAAGTTTCTGTTCGGCGATTCTGCGTTGTCGCGCGTCCTGAAGGCCGCCTTGAAGAACGCTTACCCAAAGATCAGAGGCTGAATGACCTTGACTGTTGAAGTGTTCCCTGCCTGGTGATTGTCACGCGATTTCCGTTCGGCCGTTGTCGGAGTGTCTGCATGGTCTCGCCAATGTACCATGCTTCGGGACATCCTTTCCTGCAGCATATGAGGTAGACAATGTTGGCCGAGTCTCACGAGTATGTACTCCATACCTGGTGGGTGATGTTCTCACGTGTAATGGTGGTACCCAAGTCGATGATCTGGCACGTCTTGCAGAGATTGCCATAGCAGGGTTGTGTGGTGCCGTGGTCGCTGTTCTGAAGGCTGGGTAGTTTTCTGCAAAGAATGGTTTGTTTGAGGTTGCGCGGTTGTTTGAAGGCAAGTAGTGGGGGTGTGGGGGTGACCTTGGCAAGATGTTCATCTTCATCGATGACGTTTTGAAGGCTGGGAAGAAGATATCGTAGTTTCTCTGCTCCGGAGAAGTACTGGACGATGTCTGTTACGCTCCTCATCTGAGCAGATACTGTGTATACGGAGGACTTGTCCATAGGGAATGGCTTCTTTAATGTGTTTAGGGTGGAAGCTGGAAAAGTGGAGCATCATGAGGTTATCCATGGGCTTGCAGGAAAGCAAAGTACTGAGGTGACCGTCCTTGATGGAGAAGAGTGTGTCCAAGAATGCAGCCGATTCTGGAGAGTAGTCCATGGTTAGCCGGATGGTGGGATGGAACTTATTGATGTCATCGTGTAGTCGTTTCAGTGATTCTTCACAGTGGGTCCAAAGGAAAAAAATGTCATCGATGTATCTGGTGTATAACGTCGGTTGAAGGTCCTGTGCGGTGAGAATGTCTTGTTCAAACTTGTGCATTAAGATGTTGGAATATTGAGGTGCGAATTTGGTCCCCATGGCTGTTCCATGAAGAAATTGTTGTCGAAGGTGAAGACGTTGTCATCCAGAATGAAGCAGATGAGTTGCAGAATTACGTCTGGAGATTGGCAGTTAACCTGTGATTATCCCTCTCTCCGGTTGCTCTGTCTGGACCTGTAGACTTAATTACCTGCAAAGACTCGCATTCAAAGTATCATCTTGCATCTATGACTTTGTCTATGTATAGGTTTCTGGAACCCACCTCTTCATTCACCTGAGCAAGGAGCAGTGCTCCAAAAGCTAGTGATTCAAAACAAACTTGTTGAACTTTAACCTGGTGTTGTAAGACTTCTTACTGTGCTCACCCCAGTCGAATGCCGACATCTCCACATCATTATTAAATGCTCACAGCTGTTATGGGCCAGGATTTAGAGAACCCCAAAGTGTATCATGGAGTTCACCTGACCCACAACTTTTCATAGATTGTGGTATAGGGAGCACACGGGCCACTCTACAGGTGTGGTACGGCAGAAATGGAAAAGTATTTTTTAAAGCAAAACAATGTTTATTCTATTAACTCAAATTAACCTTTTTAAAACACAGTGACCATCTTAGCAACCATCAATTCAAATACAACGCCCAAAGATGACAACACTAAGTAATCCTTAAGCTGTCTTTTTAACATCCATAAGACTTAACAAAAACTTTTACCAGCAGCACATCAGGTTAAAGTCACTACTGGCAGCAGTTATTAGTTTTAAATCACCAAAGGCTAGATTTACAGTCTTTAGATTACAGAAAGAGATTAATAAACCTTCTGGCTGTGACTGCAGCTATCCAGCTCTGAAAATGAAACTAAAAACACACCCTGCAGCAAACAGCCTAAAACGAAAGTAAAAAGCTGGCAGACAGCCCAGCTGCACCCACACTCTGGACATCACTGATAAACACCCATTTCTTAAAGGTCCATTTCTTAAACACCCATTTTTTAAATGTACTTTCACATGTCACCTCCTCCCCAAGAAAAAAAAAGCAATCAATTCGAGATGGTTTCATTTTTCACCTTTTCACTATCCTTTAAGAAATGGACACAATAAATATACATTTTCATTTGAAAACACACAACACGCGAACAGGTATAATAATATTGTCCATTTTTAATCTTGGTCCTCCAACTGAACCTGCTTCCATTCATCACATTCGTGACAAAGCATCAACGATCACATTTTCTTGTCCTGCCACATGTACTATTTTTAAATGAAATGGCTGTAACAATAAACTCCAATTTAATTTGAGGTATGTCAAATTCACTGTCATCTGGATTTGGTTCGTCACTTTGAGTTAGAATCATTAAAACCTCCTGCTTTTTCTCTCCTTCCCTCTCAAAGTACTTTTCAAGCATATTCACATGACACACTCTGTGAGTTTTCCTTCTATCTGGTGTTTTTACCACATAATTCACCTCACTTAATTTCCTTTCAATCTGATAAGGTCCACAAAACCTAGCTTTTAAAGGCTCACCTACCACTGGTAACATCACTAAAACTTTATCTCCATAGGCAAAACTACGAACTTTGGATTTCTTGTCCGCTACCCGTTTCATCACATTTTGTGCAACTTTTAAATGTTGTCTAGCCAATTCACCTGCTATATTTAATCGTTCCCTAAAATTTGACGTAATCCAATAACGTAATTTCCGATTTCTCACTCACCAATTTTTCCTCAATCAATTTAAGTGATCCTCTTATCGCATGACAAAAAATTAGTTCAAAAGGACTGAATTTGGTTGACTCATTAGGTGCATCCATAATAGCAAACAGTACAAATGGAGTTCCTTTATCCCAATCCTCTGGATAATCATGGCAATACGCCCTCAACATTGTCTTTAATGTCTGATGACCACCTTTTTAACACTCCCTGCGATTCTGGATGGTATGCAGTTGATTTAAATTGTTTTATTCCTAAGCTATCCATAACTTCTTTGAATAACCTTGAGGTAAAATTTGATCCTTGATCTGATCGTATTTCTGTGGGTAGTCCATATCTAGCAAAGAATTTAAGTAACTCCTCCACAATCTTTTTAACTGTAATATTAGTTACTGGAATGGCCTCTGGAAACCTAGTAGACACATCTATTATCGTCAAAAGATATTGATTCCCACTTTTCGTTTTTGGAAGCGGTCCTACGCAATCAATTCGGACCCTTGTAAAAGGTTCCTTAAATGCTGGAATGGGTATTAAGGGCGCTGGTTTTATCACTGCTTGAGGTTTCCCTATCACTTGACATGTGTGACATGATTGACAAAATTTAACTACATCTGTATGTAGTACAGGCCAATAAAAATGTTTTTGGATTTTAGCTTGAGTTTTCCTTATTCCCAAATAATCTCCCACTAGTACCTCATGTGCAACTCGCAACACCTCCTTTTTATACTCTACCGGCAATACTACTTGATGAACTTCTGCCCACTTTTTATCTGCCTGCATATGTAAAGGTCTCCATTTTCTCATCAAGACATTACTTTTATGGTAATAACACTCTGGTTTACACTCAGATTCCTCTTCCGTGTATGCTTTCTGATACATCCGGTTTATTTCTACACCTTTCTGTTGCAACTCCGCCAATTTTCCTGAACTAAAATTATCCGCCTCATCCTCCGCCTGTTCTTGTTCTTTTTCAATCATCCGATCAAAAATAATTTCTGATAATTGCACTTCAACTTCATCTTCACTCTTTGATTTCTCCTCTTGTCTTAACCTATGACTTTGCGACCTTGTTACTACACAATCTGGAAAAATTCCAGGATATTCGTCCTTCAACACTTCAGTTGACTGATTTGCCACTGGCTTATCAACCACAATAGGCATCATTCCCACCTGCGATCCAGCTATATCATTACCCAAGATAAACTGTATTCCTGGACAAGATAGTTTCTCTATTACTCTTACGACCACTTCATCACTCTTCACTGGACTTTCCAACCTTACCTTATATAATGGAACACTACTCCTCTCACCCTGAATTCCACATATTACCATCTTTTTTGGCAATATTCTTCCCAAACTACATAACTCCTCATCTCTTTCCACTAAAGATTGACCAGCTCCCGTATCTCTTAAAATTGTGACTTCTTTACCTACCCCTCCTGATAGAAATGAGTAAGCTTTACCCACACAAGTAAATTATTTAAAGAGATCTGGCATCTTCTTATCAATCACCTCTTGATCAGGTTGTACAATCTTTTGCACCTCCTTTGCTTCACTTTGGCTTTCCTTTACCATTTTAACAAACCCCACTGTCTTATCCTGTTTTACCACACCATCCTTTCCAATGCTTTTCTTCAACCACCAACACTGTGACTTTACATGGCCTAGTTTATTACAGTGAAAACATTTGAAACTTTTCATGTCTCTTTCACCCTCCTGGAATTCTTTTTTAGTCTGAGGTACACTCTCTTTATTGTCTCCCATCAGATCACCTTTACCTTTACCACTTGAGTATTTCTCATGTCCCCAGTTTCTATCCCTCACAGGCTGAAACTGATGTTGGAAACCAAGCTTTGATTTATGAACTGATTCAGAATCATCTGCCATTTCTGCTGCTAATCTCGCAGTTTTAACCGTCTGCTCTTCCACATGAGTTCTCATTACATCAGGAATTGAATTTTTAAACTCCTTCAAAAGTGTAATTTCTCTGAGAGCTTCATACGTTTGGTCTATTTTCAAAGCCCTTATCCACCTATCAAAATTACTCTGTTTGATCCTTACAAACTACATTTATGTTTGACCAAATTCTTTCCTTAAATTTCTAAACTTTTGTCTGTAGGCTTCAGGCGCTAGTTCATATGCACCTAAGATGAATTTTTTCACCTCCTCATACGTCCCAGATACCTCCCCTGGTAGTGATGCAAACACTTCACTAGCCCTACCTATCAGCTTTATTTGAATCAGTAATACCCACATGTCCTGTGGCCATTTCATTTGTTTAGCTACCTTCTCAAATGAAATGAAAAAGGCTTCCACCTCTGTCTCATCAAACCTTGGCAATGCTTGGACATATTGAAATAGATCCCCACCAAGCCTTCGACTGTGTAGCTCTTTCTCACTATCTTCATCACTATCCTCCAACTGTACGTTTCCCTTTACGCCTGCCAATTTTAACTGACTGTTATTTTCATAGCCATTTTCTGAAGTTTAAACTCACTCTCTTTTTCCCTCTCCTCTCTATCTCTTTCTTTTTGTTCTGCTAGGGCTATTCTTTCTTGGTTTCTTTCTTTGCTCTCCTTTTTTCCCCCCGATTTGTGTCTCCCTTTCTCTTTCTTTTTCTCTCATTGCATATTCAAGCTGCTTTAATTATTTTTCATGTTCAAGTTGCTAACTACAACTGAATCTTTGCCATTTTCTAATGAGTCAGACTGTATCTCAGGTAATGTTAAATGCTCAGCTAGCACGGTAGGTACCTCATCTTTTCGCATTTTGTCAGGTAATCTTAACTGCAATGTTTTTGCCAAATCTAAAAGCCTGTTTTGAGTCTCTGTCTGTAAGGTACTGCGTGTGACTGTCTCCACCCCCAAAACTTCAGAGCCTCTGCAAGAGCCATTGTCCACAATTTACTCCCAATTTAAACTAAAATACCACACCTAAAAAGCAACCACAATATGCTCACCCCTCACTGTCTTTAGGTTTCTAAGCCAATCCAATAGATAGACTTTTATCCCCTTGCGCCCCAATTTGTTACGGGCCAGGGTTTATGGAACCCCAAATTGTGTCATGGAGTTCACCTGATGCACAACTTTTAACAGATTATGGTATGGGGAGCACACGGCCCACTCTACAGGTGTAGAGCAGGTACAGCAGAAATGAAAAAGTATTTTTTAAAGCAAAACAATGTTTATTCTATTAACTCAAGTTAACCTTTTTAAAACATACAGTGACCATTTTAGCCACCATCAATTCAAATACAACCCCCAAAGAATACAACACTAACTAATCCTTAAACTGTCCTTTTAACATCCATAAGACTTTAAAAATCTTTTAACAGAAGCACATCAGGTTAAACTCACTACTGCCAGCAGTTATTAGTTTTAAATCACTATAGGATCGATTTACAGTCTTTAGATTACAGAGAGAGAGACTGGTACACCTTCTGGCTGTGACTGCAGCTATTCAGCTCTGAAAACGAAACTAAAAACACATCCTGTAGCAAACAGCCTAAAACGAAAGTAAAAAGCTGACAGACAGCCCAGCTCCACCCACACTCTGACATCACTGATAAACACCCATTTCTAAAAGGTACTCTCACATGACACAGCCTGAGTGAGTCTACAGCCTGCCTGTGTTATTAAATGCCCACAGCCCTGAGTGTGTCTGCAGCCTGTCTGTGTTATTAAATGCCCACAGCCCTGAATGAAACTTCTGCCTGTGTGATCTAGAGGTGAGAATGAGCACTTAGCACTTAATCTACATCTTTTAGTGGCATCGGTGTATGGGGCATCTGAGGACATTGGGCTCATTAGGTGGGGGGAAGGGTGTGGTTAGACGGAGGGGCTGGTTGGATGAGACTCCAAAACAGAAGGTAGGACAGTAAGCAGACTCGGGGGTTTTGGGGAGGGAGTGTTGGCAGTGCCGGGCCAGGCCGGGCTGATGGGGCTGCCAAGCACTCAGAGATTAAATAGTGGCTGCCCAGGAGTCGTAATTGCAAAGGCACGACAGCAATGAGATCTCGGGATGACACAGCCTGATTACGAACAGTGCCTATTAGTGTTGTCAATCTCTGCTACAGAGATTAATTGTGCTCTCTAACATTCCAGAGACCCATGCTCGTCAAGCTAATTGGCCATCATGAATTCAGCCTTGACAATGTCAAGGAGAGGTGTGCAAACACATTTGTCAAGGTTTATAGTGTGGGTGCAGGGAATTGCGAAGGGGATATGTGCGCCGAATGGCCGGACCCCAGGGCCTGCCAGAGAGGAAGCTATAACCCTCAATGCATACAAAGGCTGACCCTGCCCATGAGGGATGGTTGACCATTGAATCAGCCTGGGAGAGCCACTGTGATGTAAATATTAAGGGAAGGATAAATCAGACAGGAGGCCCCAGGCAACTCGAGAGGTGTGAGGGCATTGACCAGGGATAGTCAAGCGGCAAATTTTAAAGGGCATCGGGCATGTGAATGAGCTCTGAACACCGTAGAAGGTGAAGGAATCACAGATTCCCGCACGAGGTGGACAAAGGGTGTTCGGAGGGTCTGAAGGCAGCTGGCTGGAATACCAACCTGACTGTCTCTCTCTCGTCTCTCGCAGAGTTCCAAGAGATCATTACAGCATTGGAGGAACACAGACTCCAGCAGATACAAGAGGCTGCATCCAGTGAGAACCCAGTGCCAGAAGGATCAGGGGGCACAGGTCAGGTTCAAAGGCCAACCACAGATCATGCCGAACAGGGGGCCCGAATGCAAAGATGAAGGAGACCGAGTGTGTACAGAACCCGGGTGTCCATCATGGAGTTATTGAACACCATGTGCCACAGGAGGCTCCCCTTCACAAAAGATACTTCCCGGCAGCACGGTAGCACAGTGGTTAGCACAGTTGTTTAACAGCTCCAGGGTCCCAGGTTCGATTCCCGGCTTGGGTCACTGTCTGTGAGGAGTCTGCATGTTCTCCCCGTGCCTGTGTGGGTTTTCTCCGGGTGCTCCGGTTTCCTCCCACAGTCCAAAGATGTGCGGGTTCGGTGGATTGGCCATGCTAAATTGCCCTTAGTGTCCAAAAAAGATTAAGTGGAATTACTGGGTCACGGGGATGGGGTGGAGACGTGGGCTTAAGTAGGGTGGTCTTTCCAAGGGCTGATGCAGTCTCAATGGGCCTCCTTCTGCACTGTAAATTCAATGATTTTACGATTCTATGTTTCAGTCTAAGAAGGATAGAATTGGGGAAATGAGAAATCAACCAGTGGTCAATGAAAATGAGGTCTAGTTGGAGATATTAAGGAGTATTTGTCTCAGGTTAAAAAGGCAACTTATGATAATGGAAGAGACATAAGAAAACATAAATGTTTTCATGTAATCAAGTTGGACACCCAAAGTCGCAATATTGTTAACTTAAGAAACTACTGGGAAGACAGACATGTTAAAACAGGACCTGCCAGTAGGGTTTATTAAAGTGGCAAAATAAACCATGGTTACAAGTGAAGCACTGCGCGATGGCACAATGGTTAACACTGCTGCCTAATAGCATCACGGATCCAGATCCAATTGCAATCTCGAGTAACTGTCTGTGTGGAGTTTGCACATAATCTGCGCGGGTTTCCTTTGGGTGCTCCGGTTTCCTTCCACAGGCAGCAATTGGCCAAAATATTAGGTGGGGATAGGGTGGGGGCATGGGCCGAGGTAGAGTGCTCTTACAGCGGGTTGGTGCAGACTTGATGGGCCAAATGGCCTCCTTCTGCACTAGAGGGATTCTGTGAAGCGGGTGTACCGTCAGTTCAAAGGTTGGTGGATATGAAGGATATGACATTTTTAAAGATTTTATATATAAAGGTAAGGTTTGCTCATTATGTACAATGTGGAGTACGTAAGAAGGTTAAGATCTTGAGGGCTACAGGAGCAAATCAATCTTTAATGGTAAGAAGTAAGCAGATATGTTGCTCAGAAGGAGTATTGCCAGAAAAGGTGATCATACGTGGAATCAGTGGTGAAAGGAATAGTATGAACTATGTGAGAAATTGCCCGCGTGTCCATATACAAGAAACAGGACAAATCCAACCCAGCCAATTACCATCCTGCCAGTCTATTCTCCATCATCAGCACAGTGATGGAAAGAGTCATCAACAGTGCTATCAAGCAGCACTTACTCTGCAATAACCTGCCACGGATACTCAGTTTGGGTTCTGCCAGGGTCACTCAGCTCCTGACCTCATTACAGCCTTGGTTCAAACAGGGACAAAAGAGCTGAATGCCAGAGATGAGGTGAGAGTGACTGCCCTTGACAACAAGGCAGCACTTGATCGAGTATGGCATCAAGGAGCCCGAGCTAAATTAGAATCAATGGGAATCAGGGGGCAAACTCTCCGCTGGTTGGAGTCATACCTGCCGCAAAGGAAGATGGTTGTGGTGGTTGGAGGTTAATTATCACAGCTCCAGGACATCACTGCAGGAGCTCCTCAGGGTAGTGTCCTAAGCCCAACCATCTTCAGCTGCTTCATCAATGTCCTGCCTTCGATCATAAGATCAGAAGTGGGGACGTTTTTGGATGACTGCACAATGTTCAGCACCATTCACGACTCCTCAGATAATAAAGCAGTCCATGTCCAAATGCAGCAAGATCTGGACAATATCCAGGCTTCGGCTGACAAGTGTCAAGTTACATTTGGCCACGCAAGTGTCAGGCAATGACCATCTCCTACAAGAGAGGATCTAACCATCGCCCCTTGACATTCAATGGCATTACTATCAATGAATCCCCCACTACAATCAACATGCTGGGGGTTATCATTGATCAGAAACTGAACTGGACTAGCCACATTAATATTGCTAGGAATCCTGAGGTGAGTAACTCACCTTCTGACCCCCCAAAGCCTGCCAACCATCTACAAGGCACAAGTCAGGAGTGTAATGGAATACTCTCCACTTGCCTGGATGAGTGCAGCTCCAACAACATTCAAGAAGCTCAACACCATCCAGGCCAAAGCAGCCAGCTTGATTGCTCCTCCTTCCACAAACATTCAAACCCTCCACCACCGACGAACAGTGGCAGCTATGTGTACCATCTACAAGATGCACTGCAGTAACTCACCAAGGTTCCTTAGTCAGCACCTTCCAAACCCACGACAACTACCATCTAGAAGGACAAGAGCAGCAGAGACCTGGGAACCACACCAGCTCGAGGTTCCCCTCCAAGTCTCTCACCATCCTGACTTGGAACTATATCGCTGCTATCTTCGGTATCGCTGGGACAAAATTCTGGAACTCCCTCCCTTTCAGCTCAGTGGGTGTACCTACACCTGAATGGCTGCAGCGGTTCAAGAAGGCAACTCACCACCTAGGAATGGGCAATAAATGCTGGCCTAACCAGTGATGCCCACATCCCATGAATGAATAAAGAAAAATGTAAGGTTGTGTTATCGAGTCCATTGAAGAATGGTGGTGGCGGTAGGAGTAATAGAGAAATTGCATTTTTCAGGGGTACAATTTATGCTGGGTAATAATATAGCTGAATCACAGGTGAGGGCGATATGGTTGAAACATTGGTGGAAAGTCAAACAACTGAGGTATTACAGGAAGCATACCCAGGGGTATTTCCAGACAAGATCACAAAGTCACAGGTTGAGACAGGAGGAGAAATTAATGAGTAAAGGGCGGTTGAGCTTCAGTTATCAGAAACAATCTTTGATGAGATGGTTCATAAAGAAGAAGAACAGGCAGAGGATGAACTCGTTATCTTTGGTTCAGGAAAACTGGTAGAATTACATCAGAAGGATTCAGAGATAAAGCAGTTGTATCAGAAAGCACATACAGAAATAGAATCTGAGTGTATACTGGTGTTTTATTACATGAGAAATTGTGTATTATTGAGGAAGTGAAAACCTTTACACATTCGGACAGATGAGAAATGGGCAGAAGTTCAAGTTGTATTCTGGTGGTTTATAGAAAGGAGGTTTTACGGTTTTCACAGGAAGTTCCTATAGGGGGTCATTAAGGGGTAAGGAAAACTCAAGCACAGCTACAAAAACGTTTTTATTGGCCTGGACTGCATAAAGTTGTGGTTAAATTTGAAGTTTGCAGTACATGTCACATATTACAATCCTGGACGAGACCCCAACAGTTGCTAGGATACCGGACAGAAACCCCAATATTTTATTTAATTTGTAAGATTGTGGGGAAAGGATACTTCGCTCCAGGGGTGTTTCCATGCAGAAATAGGGATATGGTATATTAAAACTAACTTTATTACTATCACAGAATTAAACATTATACAAGAAAATAGCTTAAAATCACCAGTTATCGTGCTTAACAATAACAGGAAATACTTTAAACTTCTAACTGATATCCTTTTATCTCCAATCAAGAAAAAATCCATCTCAGGTCTAAACGCATTTTCAATACAATTAGCAGAACCAGGGATACTTAAGGGTGACACGGTGGTGTAGTGTTTAACACTGCTGCCTCATGGTGCTGAGGACCCGGGTTCTATCCCGGCCCTGGGTCACTGTCTGTGTGGAGTTTGCACATTCTCCCTTTGTCTGCGTGGGTCTTGTCATCATATACCCCAGTATATCATGGTGCAGATACACACACACTGATGGACACACAGCAAGACCAATCAACACACACAACACCGCAGCCAATCACCAGTTAGAGCTCATTCACTATAAAGACAGGGGGCATCAGAATTCCCGCTCATTCGGGATGCAGCCTCCTACAAGGACAGAGCTTACAGCTTATAGCACAGATCCTAGCCATGTGCTGAGTGCATAGACTGGTTCGGACAGGCATAGGTCTTTAGTTTAATCTAACATCGTGTTAACCCACAGTGAAAGTATGTTCAACAGTTTCTAACTTAATAAAATAGTGTTGCACTATTTTAAGTGTTGGTGGCCTGTATGTGTTCCACGGATCCAGAGCACCCAACACATCAGAGGGCAGATTCAAAATAATGATACAAAGGAGTAAAGGTGATGTGAGGATCAACCCCCAAAACCCAAACACATGCAGGGTAGGTGGATTGACCACGGTAAATTACCCCTTAATTGGAAAGAAAAATAATTGTGCACTTGAAAGTGAACAAAAAGAACCAGGAATACTTGCTTTATGGAGATGTCTTGGATAAACTGCTTTGAAAGAGAGAGATCCTTCACAAAGCAGCTTATAGATTCTGGCCTGTGTCAAACTACTGTTTAATTTCAAAGCATTTGTCAAAAAGCTCCTGCTTTGTTCACAGTCAAATATTTTAACTAAGCTGTTTTTCCGGAAGCTGCTGGTTTATTCACAGACACATCAAAGCTAAACTCAACACCTGACTGCTTCAGCCCCTGGCTTCTCCCATTAACTACCTTACGTCTATCCCACTAATTGGCTTATGACCATCTGACTAATGCTAAACATAATGGGTGGGATTCTCCATCTCGCGACGCCGGAATCATGAATTGCGTCCGGGTGGAGAATCGGGCGTCAGCTAAAGATCGAGGCCGGCGTTGGGTTTCCCAACGGAAAGCCATGAACCGGAGCGTCGATGACGGCATGGGTGTAATTCACGCCCTGTGCCGGCATGGGTATGTAAATTATACAGTAACGGCCATTGGCAAATCATTAATGTGCCTGACACAATAGTCTCCGGCCTCCCGCGATGCTCCACCTCCTCCATGCAGAAGTGACATCTTCGGGGTTCAGTTATGGTATTTAAAAACAGAAGCGGATGCTGGTGCTGCTGAGGGTAAGAAAAGAGGTCAGATGTGTTTTCAAAGGCGCAACTGTGGGCTGTCAGCTGTGACACTGGCTGGGGGCGGGGGGGGGGGGGGGGGGGGGGCGTCTGCCAGAGCCATGGGGAGTAGCGAGGTGGCGAGCAGAAAATGGGCCATGGGTTTGGGGTGTGTCAAGGGGACCAAGTGTCCGGACATGGACCGCCATTGCTGAGGCCTGCGAGGCAGCCACCTGACTGCCCACAACCCGTAAATATGCAGAGCGTCACCAGCCATCAGGGTGCCCATGCCCCCCCAGACCACCCCCCAGACCCCAGCCGACACATCAACAGGATTTGCATGGCCCAGCTCAGCCAGTGGCTCACCAGGTGCTGGCACTCCTCTACAGGGGTACAGGCAAGGGGGTGCAGAGAGCACCCTGAACAGCGGACACATGCACTGTGACCCTCCCTGACACAGTGTCCCCCCCCACCCCAGGGCACATGCCACACCAGTGGCACCATCGGTCAACCCACCCCGCAGGAATGTCGGCCGGGCCCCGTCTGCCCCTTGCACACCTGCTCCCATCCATCCTGCCCGCAGACAGCTGCTTATAACCTGTGCATCACAATAAGCACCCACGGTATACGCTCCTAGCGGGTGCCCACCCCCCTCGCCCAGCTCCGCCAATGGTCCCTGCCTGCACATATGCCATCAGGCAAAGTGCCAGTCAGTGGCATGCGGTGGCACCCCACAACCAGTTGGCATCCTGCTGGCGGGATAGCTCATGGCCCACCCAAGGAGGGCACCCATGGTAGACCACACATGTGGACGCAAGACAGGGGCCACAGAGCATAATGCCGGCAGGGACGGCAAGCAAGGCAGAAGGCCGCCCTGTGACAGGTACCTGTGGGGCAAGGGGCACGATGTGGAGCAAAGAGTGTCGGGGGCAACGGTCGGGGGACTAGAAGTGGGAGAGGGGAGGGGACATTCAGAGGCTGCAGTGCAAGCCAGAGTCACCGTGTAGCCCATTGGACTTGGTGGGTATGGGCGTACTCACCATGCTAACATGTCTGCCCCTTTACCCCCTGAAGAAAATGGATTTCGGTGTACAGCCGGGTGTGGTTGCCATCTGCTAGGCCGCCACAGCCTGGCGATTGCAATGAAGCTGCATAAGCAGGATCTGCTGGGGGAGGAGCATACAGCACAGACGCCTGCCCCAGAAGAGCAGGCCCCAGCCAGTGATGATGGGAGCCGGCCCCTCAGCAGATCGAGGAGGAGGTGGGAAGAAGTGTTGCATGGCCTCGTGTATACGGGGAGTGCCTGTCGTACGAGGACCTGCCAGACCGAGTGAGTCTCTGAAGATTGCGGCTGAGTAGGGAGACCGTGAGGCATCTGGGCCGGATCATGGTGCATCTGGAACCGCAGGGGTATATGGGAGGACACCCGCTCCCGGTGGTTGTCAAGGTGATGGCGCCCTTAATCTTTATGCAATGGGGCCTTCCAAGCTCTGAGTGGGGACCTGTGTGGGATCCTTCAGACCTCCGTGCATAGGTGCACCTGATCTCCTCCAGGTTCGCCGATTAGGAGATCTGGCCACCCGCAGCTCAACCTCGTCCCACCCCCACAACCCCTCGTCACCCATGGTCATCCCCTCTCCTTGCACCCCATCCCCCCACACCAGAACCTCAGCACCCCATCCCCCCTCCGGGAACCCCACCAGCTACACCACAGGACATTGGCCCTGGGACAGCAACGTCAGCGGGTCTTGTCCATGGGATTGAGGTTGATGACT
Source organism: Scyliorhinus torazame (assembly GCF_047496885.1). NCBI lineage: Eukaryota > Metazoa > Chordata > Chondrichthyes > Carcharhiniformes > Scyliorhinidae > Scyliorhinus > Scyliorhinus torazame. Next base: position 217,916,383 of record NC_092711.1, on the reverse strand, counting down.
ACCCACTCTGCGATGAGCTCTGGTGCTCTGCAACATCTGACAACCTCAGAGTCCAGGTGTCACGTTCCACTGTCTGACCAGGTGAGCCCTGTATGCATATAGCAATTCCATTACATGGGCTCACAGGGGTAGGGATGGGACTGGGGCCTGGGGTGGGGGTGTTGGCGAGCGGTGTTTGGTCAAGCACCAGGTAGGCCTTACCACGCGATGCCTCCACATCTCTGGCCCAACTGGCCTGGGGGCCCTGACCCGTGCCGTCCTCTAACACCCACACCCCACATTAATGACCTTGCCACCCCGCCCCTCACACACACACACTCTCCACATCCAACCAGCACACCTGCGGACAGAAGGCCGAGGCAGGTTGGAATGTTGGTGAATGTGTGTTTATTGGTGACAGTGTTATGTACAACAACTGTGCCCTAGCGAGTAATCTCTCCTTAAACTTTTGGGGCGGGATTCTCTGACCCCCCGCTGGAGGTCGGTGTGAATCCCGCCCCTGCCTTCCTCCCAATTCTCCCGCCCCCCAAAAACCGGCGTGGCATGAGTCGCGCTGCCCGCCTCGGAGAATCGCGGGGTCCGGCGCAACTCAATGGGCCCGGGGCTGCCCGGATTCTCCGGCCCGTGATGGGCCGAAGTTCCGCCCGTTCTATGCCGGTTCCACTGGCGAATATTGGAGTTGGTCCCTTACCGGCGGGACCTGGCGGCACGGGCGGGCTCCGGGATTCTTGGGGGGGGGGGGGGCGGGGGGATCTGGCCCCGGGAGGTGCCCCCACGGCACAGGCCCGCCCACGGATCTGTGGGCCCCGACCGTGAGCCAGGCCACCGTGGGGGCACCTCCGGGGCCAGATCCCCCCGCGACCCCCCCTTCCGCACCGGAGGCTGTGGTCACCCGCCATTCCCGGTTCGGAAGTGACTCCATGTGCACATGCATGGGGATGACGCCATCTCCCGCGCATGCGCCGGCTCGCGTTGGCCAGCGGAGGCCCTTCAGTGTCGGTTGGCGTGGCGTCAGGCCCCCTATCCCGCCGGCCGGCGGGGCGCCAACCACTCCGGGGCGGGCCTAGCCCCTGAAGGTGCAGGGGATTCCGCACCTTTGGGGAGGCCTGACGTCGGAGTGGTTCACGCCACTCCGTCCCGCTGGACCCCCCGCCCCGCCGGGTACGGGTGAATCCTGCCCCACAATTCTTCTGCTTGAATTAAAGGTGCAGACTGCTTCCCTGTATGTCCATTAATCATCCATGGGTCAAAATAATAATGGCAAAATAAAAAAGGGGAAATAAGGCAAATAAAATGGACCCTTACAAGTGTTACTTGTGTGAAGGTGGTGGCTGTATGTCAGCGGTACAGTATGGGCGGGATTCTCCCAACGGGAGTCTAAGTGCCGACATCGGAGTAAAAACCGGAGTGTTTTACTCCGGCGTCAGCACCCGTTCCCAGACCCCATTCTGTGTGTGTCAGTGTTACAGTGTGTGTCGGTGTTACATTGTGTGTCAGTGCTACAGTGTGTGAAAGTGGTACAGTGTGTGAAAGTGGTACAGTGTGTGAAAGTGGTACAGTGTGTGAAGGTGGTACAGTGTGTGAAAGTGGTAGTGTGTGAAAGTGGTACAGTGTGTGTCAGTGTTACATTGTGTGTCGGTGTTACAGTGTGTGTCAGTGTTACATTGTGTGTCAGTGGTACAGTGTGTGAAAGTGGTACAGTGTGTGAAAGTGGTACAGTGTGTGTCAGTGGTACAGTGTGTGAAAGTGGTACAGTGTGTGTCAGTGGTACAGTGTGTGTCGGTGTTACAGTGTGTGTCAGTGTTACATTGTGTGTCAGTGGTACAGTGTGTGAAAGTGGTACAGTGTGTGTCAGTGGTACAGTGTGTGAAAGTGGTACAGTGTGTGAAGGTGGTACAGTGTGTGAAAGTGGTACAGTGTGTGAAAGTGGTACAGTGTGTGTCAGTGTTACATTGTGTGTCGGTGTTACAGTGTGTGTCAGTGTTACATTGTGTGTCAGTGGTACAGTGTGTGAAAGTGGTACAGTGTGTGAAAGTGGTACAGTGTGTGTCAGTGGTACAGTGTGTGAAAGTGGTACAGTGTGTGTCAGTGGTACAGTGTGTGTCGGTGTTACAGTGTGTGTCAGTGTTACATTGTGTGTCAGTGGTACAGTGTGTGAAAGTGGTACAGTGTGTGTCAGTGGTACAGTGTGTGTCAGTGGTACAGTGTGTGAAAGTGGTACAATGTGTGAAGGATGTGCAGTGTGCGACAGTGTTACAGTGTGTGACAGTGTTACAGGATGTGTCAGTGTTACAGTGTGTGAAGGTGGTACAGTGTGTGTCAGTGGTACAGTGATTGGAGTTGGCACATTCTGTGACAGTGGTACAGTATGTGACAGTGGTACAGTGTGTATAAGTGGTACAGTGTGTGTCAGTGGTACAGTGTGTGTCGGTGTTACAGTGTGTGTCAGTGTTACATTGTGTGTCAGTGGTACAGTGTGTGAAAGTGGTACAGTGTGTGTCAGTGGTACAGTGTGTGTCAGTGGTACAGTGTGTGAAAGTGGTACAATGTGTGAAGGATGTGCAGTGTGCGACAGTGTTACAGTGTGTGACAGTGTTACAGGATGTGTCAGTGTTACAGTGTGTGAAGGTGGTACAGTGTGTGTCAGTGGTACAGTGATTGGAGTTGGCACATTCTGTGACAGTGGTACAGTATGTGACAGTGGTACAGTGTGTATAAGTGGTACAGTGTGTGTCAGTGTTACAGGATGTATCAGTGTTACAGTGTGTGAAGGTGGTACAGTGTGTGTCAGTGGTACAGTGTGTGTGTCAGTGTTACAGTGAGTGGAGTTGGTACAGAATGTGTCAGTGGTACAGTGTGTGTCAGTGGTACAGTGTGTGACAGTGGTACAGTGTGTGTCAGTGGTAAAGTGGGTGTCAGTTGTACAGTGTTTGACAGTGACACAATATATAGCAGTACCCCAGTGTGCGGCAGTGGCACCGTGTGTAGAGGTACATTGTGCATCAGTGATACAGTAAATGACACTGCATTTCTCCTGTAATTTCCACATGGTGAAGATCATATCCATTGTGCCCCTTAGTGGACAGAATCTGTATTGCGATTATAATGGCTCCGTTGTTCGTCACTGTTAATGGCCCCATTGTTCCTCTCTCACTGTTAATGGCCCATTGCACCTTTCTCACTCTTCCAAGTGGTCCTCTTCACCTGCTCTAGTGGGTACTGTTGTGTGTCCTGTGGAGTCAAGGGAAGAGCTGGAGGGTGATCGTTTTTTTACACTTACCTTTTGTTGAAATTCATTGCTTAGCCCATCGCACCTGCTTAAAATCCTAAGCATAATTGGCCCCCTGTGTCTTTGTCTCTGCCGAACGCCTGTACCCCGACAACCCTCTGACGTCTCTGTACTCCTCATATATTGGCCTCGTTTGTGTTTCCATCATTCCATCTTTTCAGCTGTATGTTCGGCTGCCTGGTCTCTGAGCTGTGGAATTCCCTCCCTAAATCTCTCTCTCCCTCTTTTTCCCTCCACCTTTAAGGTGCTCTTAGCTTTGATCAAGCCGTCCTAATACCGACTTTTGTGCCTTGGTGTTGAATTTTGTCTGATAGCTGCCCCCGTGAAGCACCTTGGATTTTTTTGCTGTGTGAAAGGTGCTATAGAAATGCACCTTGTTGTTATTGTTGAGTAACTACCGGATAGGCACTATTGTGAGACAGAGGGGGGAGAGATGAGTCATCCAAGTGGCCAGGTTGGTGCAGAACCGCCAAGAGTAGGGTCAATTGGGCAGCACAGTGGCACAGTGGTTAGTGCTGCTGCTTCACGGCGCCGAGGTCCCAGTTTCGATCTCGGCTGTGAGTCACTGTCCATGTGGCGTTTGCACATAATCCCCGTGTTTGCGTGGGTTTCACCCCCAAAACCCAAAGATGTGCAGGGTAGGTGAATTGGTCACACTCAATTGACTCTTAATTGGAAAAAATGAATTGGGTATTCTAAATTTATTTTAAAAAGAGTAGGGTCAATTAATTTGTCCCTATAGGCCCAGCAGAGCAGACATACTGGATGGTAGTTAATATTATTGTTATAAATCGACAGTAAGTTCATGACAGATTTATTTAAACTTCACCGACAGAGGAAAGTTATCTAATTATTTCTTCAAAGTAAAATCCCTCCAACCTTGTTGATAGTCCGCAAGACCAAAAATAGAACGAGAGATGACCTTGAAGAAAACTTCAAATCAAGGACAACTAATTCAATAAACAGGAATTGGAGCAACCTGCTTTATTGATTTGACTTTGAGAGAATAGACATTGAAACAGGGAGAACAGATAATCTAATTTTTCACCAGTCATTCTGGATCTTCTGTTGCCAATGTTTTAATCAAAGGCTGAAAATACGGCAGCTCAGAGCTGGTTATTGCACAAGTTAAATTGACAGCTTTTGCGGCATTTAACCTTGGGATTAATTTAGGAAAGGATGTCTAAAGGTTGAAATGACAATGAACAATTTGATCACATTGGTATTTAACATGCTTGCACCAAACCGTTCTCTCTCTGTCTGCTTGCTTTATTGCAGCTAATTCCATTTATTTCCATGATTAATGGTTGATATCACTGCAAAAATATCCAAGAGAGAGTTTTTGAGGACTTGGGCTCTTTTTTGATTCTTTTTTTTCCAATTAAGGGGCAATTTAGCATGGGCATTCAACCTATCCTCCACATCTTTTTGGGTTGTGGGGGTGAGACCTACGCAGACACAGGGAGAATGTGCAAACTCCACATGGACAGTGACCCCGGGCTGGGATCGAACCGGGGCCCACGTCGCCTTGAGGCAGCAGTGCTAATCACTGCACTGCCATTCCGCCCCTGATCATCCTGTATTAACATTGCCGACAGCAAGATTTGCCCGATATTTAAATATGTAAGTACTAAACTTGAGGTTCCGTTATGTTGTGTTGTCCCTTTCAGTGTAATTCACCCAAAATTGACCCAACCGGTGCATAAAATTGAGACATCTTGAGCGAAATTACACCCAGCACAAATCCATCTTTTTTGTGGAATTACAGAATCACTACAGTGCAGAAGGAGGCCATACAGCCCCTCGAGTCTATACCGACCCTTACAAGGAGCACCCAACCTGGGGTAGTCAGTTTGGGTCAATGGGGCAGTCAGGTCAAGTTGTCAAATTGATGGATGGTTGGGGTGTGTAGTCAGGTTGGGTCGGAGTGGTAGCCGTATGGTCAGGGGAAGATGGCAGTCATATCAGGAGGTAATTGGGCTGGTGGGTTAGTCAGGTCAGTGGGCAGTCGAACCAGGGATGTAGTTGGGTTGAGTGGTCAGGGTGTGATTGGGAGCGTCAGTTGTGTAGTTACCCAAATGTTTCACTACGTTTTAATCTGTCTAACGTTTCCTGGGTAATAACCCAGCTAAGTACATCAAAACTGTTCCAAATCTCCAACTCAGAATTGGAGAATTGCCCATTGAAAGTTGAAATTCCGAAGTTCCGGAGACCGTTTCCAGTTATTTAAGATCGGCTTACTCACAGATGTACCAACACTCTGGTGCGATCATTCCGAACGGGATCAAAGTCCCATAGTGCATGATTTCTTGGTGCTCGGAGTGCTGAGAAACATCACGCTATCAAACAGCCATTCGGGTAGATCGGGGGCCTCAGTGGTGAACGCGTGGCCGAGGCCACATAGTCCCATTAGTGCACTGAGGAGCTCTGCTTGCCGGAACTCCCCAGTGCAGGGAGTGATTGGGGCGCCATTTTTAAATGACGCCCCAATTTCTCGACTCCCCCGACATGACCCCTGAACTCCTCCCAAGCTCCAACTCACCTATAAGGGGTCCTCGGCCAACACTGCACCGAAGGGCACCCCCTTGCCCGATTCCCATTGTGTGAAAAATGCCACCTTGGCACCTTGCCAGTGCCAACCTAGTTATCGAACTCTAATATGCAGATTTGCAAGTAAGTGATACTGCCCACAATAGGCAGAATTCACATCGCGACGTCTTGCGAGATCACGATAGATGCTTTTCGGGCGCAACATGGCCGATAGATCTCGCCCTCTGATTTATTTTTCTATTATTTCCCCTCTGATTTGAGATGTTATTGTTTTTGTGATGAAAACACTTCCAGTCCTAATTAATCAAATTTCACCAGGTTACAACTCTACAACTCTTAAAGATTTTAAAGACTTTTGAAGCAACTATTGTTTTATAGTTACACTTTAAAATTGCCAGATTGCTGAGTTTCATGGCAGACTTTACGTGCTGATATGTAAATGAGTTTGAGCAAAAACTTAAACCAACCTCTAAACGAGCAAAATTTGCTGCCAGTCAATAATTGCACAGAAAGTGAGAACTCCAGATCATTATATTTGTTCTTAATTCTAAAAAAATCTATATGAAGCAGAAAAATCACATTCAATTAATCTCATCCTCAGTAGTAATTAACTATTTGAAACGCATTAATTATCATATAGAGCACTGTGCTCAGAATGCTTAGGGAGAGCAAGTCTGACGACAGAAAGTATTGTGTCTGATGTGTTGGGTGTTCTGGGTCACATACAGGTCACCAACACTTGAAGTAGTGCAACACTATTTTATTAAAAGGTTAACTATTTAAACATACTTGAACTGTGGGTAAATACGATACCAGCTTTAACTAAAGACCTTTGCCTTGTCCTAATCAGTTGATGCGCTCAGCACATGGTGAATGTCTGTGTTGCAGGCTGTGAGCTCTGTGCTCCTTGCTAGCTGCTACTCGAATGAGCGGGAACTCTGATGTCCCCTGTCTTTATAGTGCATGTGTTCTCACTGGTGATTGGTTGCGGTGTTGCGTGTGTTGATTGGTCCCACTGTGTGTCCATCAGTGTGTGTCTGCACCATGATATACTGGTGTATATTATGACAGTGTCCGTTGTAGTGTTATACTTGAACCTGTTGCTTTGTGCTTTATCTTCAGAGTGGACGCTACATTGGCATCTCAATGGCTCTGATAACAAATTCATAAAAATGTCTTTGAACAATCGAGAGTTTACCTTTGAACGAGCGGGGAACACACCACTGAATGAAGCAAGTGTAATGAAATGCAGTAAGAGTGTATCTAGCCTCCGACCACTAGGTCATGCAAAAGGAACAGGACACTGGAACTGGACAGGGTTACAGGAGCCGTTAGTAGCATGGTTAAAAGATCCACAGTTTGATGAGCAATAGTTTTGTTTGTCCACAGTTTACTCATCATTAAATAACTCGTCTTGAATTAGATGTTCTGTCGTACACTGATTCATTTCTTATCATAGTACATGGACATAACAGCAAGGTCTTACCATTGAAGAAATAGTGAACAAGTAACAAACAAACATAAAAACTCTCAATCAACAGGCAGTTGTGGAGGTGGTATTGCCATTCTACTCGTACTCCAGAAACCCAGGATAATGCTTTGGGGACAATGGTGGAATTTGAACTCAATCTGAAAAACCTGGAATTAAAAGTCTAATACTGACCAGGAAACCATTGTTGTAAAACCCCATCTGGTTCACTAATGTCCATGAGGGAAGGAAATCTACCATCCTTACCCGATCAGGCCTACACGTGACTCCAGACCCACAGCAGTGCGGCTGACATTTGGCTGCCCTCTGAAATGGCCTTGCAAACCACTCAGTTACTTACTTCAGTTCAAAGGTAATTAGGGATGGACAGCAAACTTCCAGATGGTTGTGTTTCCTGGTATCTGCTGCCCTTGTCCTTCTATATGGTAGTGGCCATGGGTTTCAAAGTGCTGCCTAAGGAGCCCTCTAGATGGTACATAGGGCTGCTACTGTTCGTCGGTGGTGGAGGGGATGAACACTTGTGGAAGAGGCGGCAATCAAGCGAGCTGCTTTGACCTGGATGGTGTTGAGCTTCTTGAGTGTTCTTGGAGCTGCACTCATCCAAGCAAGTGGAGAGGATTCCATCACACTCCTGACTTGTGCCCTGTAGATGATGGACAGGCTTTGGGGAGTCAGGAGGGGAGTCACTCATCGCACGATTCCTCGTCCCTGGCCTGTTCTTCTGCCACAGTTTTATATGGCTAGACCGGTTCAGTTGCTGGTCAATAGTAACCCCATGATGTGGGGAAATTATTGGAATCTATCATCTATGGACTTCCAGAAAGTATTCTTACCATTCAATTACTTTTTTTAAACCTCATTTTCCGATCAAGAGATTATTGGCAAGAAGAAATAGCTCGCAGAATTATAGGTAACGTGGTGATGGCCTGAATGTTAGTCGGGAAGTAAGAAGTAAAGATGAAGAGATTGTACCTTGATTGCTGGTGAATGACAAGTACGATTTTTAATTCTTTCATGGGATGGAGCATCATTGGCAAGGTCAGCATTTGTTGCCCATCCCTAATTGCCCTGTGGCTTGCCAGGCCATTTCTCAAGGCAGTTAAGAATCAACCACATTGCTATGGATCTGGAATCGCAAGTAGGCCAGACCAGGTAAGGAAGGCAGATTTCCTTCTCAAAAGGAACATTAGTGAACCACATGGGCTTTGAGAATGATTCCACTAGTTACCATTGTGGGATTTGAACCAGTCTACCCAAGGTATCAGTCTGGGCCTGTGGATTGCTAGTCCACTGACATGACCATCTCCCACCATTCCTAAAAACAAATGGGGCCTCAACTTTTCATCACCTATGCTTGGATAAAAGAATAGAAAGTTGTATATCCAAGTTTCCAGATCATAATAGGCATGGTGAGCTGAAACAACACTTGGTCCTGCTCTTGGGCAGCACGGTAGCATTGTGGATAACACAATTGCTTCACAGCTCCAGGGTCCCAGGTTCGATTCCGGCTTGGGTCACTGTCTGTGCGGAGTCTGCACATCCTCCCCCTGTGTGCGTGGGTTTCCTCCGGGTGCTCCGGTTTCCTCCCACAGTCCAAAGATGTGCAGGTTAGTTGGATTGGCCATGATAAATTGCCCTTAGTGTCCAAAATTGCCCTTAGTGTTGGGTGGGGTTACTGGGTTATGGGGATCGGGTGGAGGTGTTGACCTTGGGTAGGGTGCTCTTTCCAAGAGCCGGTGCAATCTCGATGGGCCGAATGGCCTCCTTCTGCTCTGTAAATTCTATGTTAATCTATGTTGATGCACCACTGCTCTTTCAGCCAGTGAACCTCTGCTCTCTGAAGCACTCTCTTAAAACTACTTCAATTTGCAACCTCCTCTGCCGGCAGTGAGATTTAAAAAATTCCTTCAGTTCTGCTCCTTCGGGAACACCGCGTTCTGAATGTATTCTCTTTATTTCCTGTGCTGCAGTCGCTTCTTTGGCCTGGTTAAGAGCTAGGAGCTGTTCTTTCACATCAGAAGTGTTGCATAACTGTAAATCATTGGTGTCAAGGATTCAGCAATTCGAAATGCATGTGGGAATGTCTGCTTTACCTCAGATATTATCTCTTCAACCGTCATCTCCCTGAATGAGTCTTCCAGGCCCCTTTCCAGGTTCATGCACCTGTTTATTCAGATTCTTATGAAGGCCCCCTTCTTATTCGAACTGATAAAAAGAAAGCAAGCATTTTCCATAACCTCAGTGGCAAAAAAAATTTTTAGGGCCAATTTTGAAGTGCAGTCTCTGTCGTAATGTAGCCCAGAACCTCACAGTAAGACTTGTTAAGTCAAGGTAGGTTAAAGGTCGCAACTGCACCTCAGCACTCAACGACTACAGACGCACAAAGCAAACCAGCAAAACTATTAACGGAAAATAAGCACGACGTACAGGACTAATTCCTGTTCAGCTGTTCGGTTCAGCTTGCTAATCTACCCCCTAAAAGCTGTTGACTAAGCTTCCCACTTCTTAACCTAAAACCTGAGAACCCGTACCACCAGGGAGGAATCTTGCAACAGACGTCGCACAACGCACCCATGGCCTGCTTGTGACAAGGGGTGGAGACCCCTATGTCCGGCAGGTACTGAAAAATTAATTCCACTATTGTTACATGCACAGACACATTCTAAAGGGTTCATTTTAATTTCTGCATGAATAAATTTATCATGTTTGTCCTCCCTTTCCATGTGGGATGTTGAAGGTGATAAATAAACCGCCAGTAGCAAAGCACTTTGCAAATTCCACAAGTTAAATAACCAATCTGATGTCAGCAGTCCATTAATCATGCCATTGCCACAATTTAGATAATAGCTTGCATTGAATACAGATCTAGGAAATGAGGACACTTTTGGTTTCGGATCACTCCTTACAATTGGCTGTCAAACAAGAGGTTGTAGAGTTTTTAAACTGGACATTACAACAACAACCCCATGGTACAAACAGCTTGGGATAGATCCACAGATCTCTGGCTTCTGACAATCAGTTGAACTTGAGGGGGCAATAGGTGACAGATTGAGAGCAGTAACATTGTAGCAATGGCCCACTAAACTGCACTCTTTAACCTTAAATCATCTTTCTGCAGATTAAACATTTAAACAAGGACAATAATTTGAACATTTAAAAAGGGACACTAACTGGAACATTATAATACAGAGGGAGACACTTGGTGCAGTCAAGTTTGATAATGTAGGCAACAATAATTTTGACCGTCCTGCAGGTAAAGTTTGTCAAAAGTGTTTTAAATGATTTAAATTAATGCATGAATTGTACTTTCTTTTGAAAACCGCCATGCAATCATTTCTAATTAGTCCATATTTGCAGTCAGTAGTGAGGAACGGCGCTCGCTGTGCATTGTCTCAATTTACAGCTGCCCAGAGATGTTTTGCAGGTTTTTGAGTAGCAATTTACAGCTCCTGGGCATCCTATCCATTATGGGACTGCCTACGATGGATCTATGTTAATGTGTGAACAGGGAAAGCAACAGGACTATTCAATTGGGATACTCAAGACCATAATATTTGTCATGCTTGGATGCTGGGCAGCGGCATGTTATGTGAGAAATCAGGATGAAATTAAAGAATGCCAATTTCTGGTTTTTCAATGGCAATCACATCATTATCATTTCGCTTCTTGGGTCACCATCCAATCCATGGCAGGGGGTATGATGAGGACACACAAATGCATTTCCAGCTCCAGTGTTTAGAAGGCCAATCCAAAAATGGAGTTTGGAATTGATTGGAGTTAGCATGGGATCCAGATGATTTTGTTCCACACGTTACAACTGCGTGAATAATATTGGCAAACATATCCTGGGGCATGAGTTCAGAGAGTGTATTCGAAGCAAATGTAAAGAGCAGCATTTTCTCATGGCAGCCAGGGAACGAGCTATTTTGGACTTGGTAAGGTGTAATGAGACCGGATCAATTAATGACCTCCTAGCAAAGGAGCCTCGAGATTATAGCTATCTTAACAATGATAGAATTACAAATTCATTCAGAGGGTGAGAAGTGTGGGTCTAAGACTAATGTCTTAAACTATAAATAAAGGCAATTACAAGATTATGAGTGGAGAGTAGGTTGAAATGAAATGGGAAAATAGGTTAAAAGGCAGGACAGTAGGGAAGCAGCGGCAGACCTTTATGGAGATATTCCACAACTCTCAGAAAGGATATATTCCATTGAGGAAGAAAGACTCTATGAGAAGCATGCACCATGACGTTAAGTATAGTATCAAATTGAAAGAAGAAATGTAGAACACTGTGAAGGTACGTGATAAGTCCAAAAATTGCATAGATTTAGAAACAAAGTCCAGCGAAAATATGTGGGCATGAGTGAGAACTAGCTAGAAACATAAAACAGGTAGTAAGAATTTCTACAAGTATTTAAAAAGGAAAAAGTAACTAAAATGAACATTGGTCCCTTAGAGGGAAGACTAGAGAATTAATAATGGGAAATAGAGAAATGCCAGATGCATTGAACAGGTCTTTTGTGTCTGCTTCACTGTAGAAAACACAAAGCAATCGCTAGAATGCTTGAAAATCAAGGGGTTAAAGGAAGGGAGAAACATAAAATAATTACAGTAACTGAGAAAACTATTAGAACTAAAGGTCGCCAAATCCCTTGGATCTGATGGTTTACATCCTAGGGTCTTAAAAGAAGGGTGCTTGGCGCTAGCCAGCCCATTGCCTGAGGCCTGCCCCGCTATTCTCCGTCACCGACCGGCCGAATTCCCGACGGCGTGGACCACTCATGCTCCCACCATCCGTGATACCCGCGTGGCGGCTGCGGATTCAGTCCGGGGCCACCATGGTCAGGGGGGGGCGATAGGAGGGCGGGGGGCCCTCATTCGGGACTAGGGCTCTTGCGGGAGGTCCGGGTCGGGCGAGCGTCCGATTGGGAGCACTATTTCGGGGGTCCATGTCTGCGGGCTGAGTCCGCCATGGAGCACAGCACAGCCGCTGGAGGCCGCCACCGTGCTCATGCATGGCCTCTGACCCGGAAATGCGGGGGGGCCGTGTCAGCAGCTGATGCTGTGAGTTCCACGACAGCTGCCTGCTCGCCCCCTGCAAGGCAATGAATCTGTGGTCTTTTGACTCCAGTTTTTCTGGCATAAAAGACCACAATTTGTACGACGGCATGGGGACATAGTCCCAAAAACAGAGAATCCAGCCCATGATTTCCCAATGGTTTTTTTAGGAGGACTGTCTACTTTCTGCAGGCAGTGGTAAGAGAGCCAGACATCTCTTTGTAAGAGGCTATCCCATTATGGGCAATGGGAAGATTTACTGAGGATATGGAGACAAGACAACGTCATCTTGGGTAATGAGATGAATTTCCTGTCGACGATCAACTCTGGGACAAGATTGCTGCACGTGATCTGCAGCTTCAGAAGTGCTAAAGATCCCATTACAGCTTCTGTGCTGACCTCCAGCTCTGAAGGGAAGAATACTTTTATGATTGTCACTTGACTTTGACCTTGGGAAGGTACCAGCAGTGGATCCTCTATGGACTCTAACCTGGACTTAGGCAAGGCATCTGATGCACGATCAATGACCACTAAAGTGAGATTGTAGTCCAACTGAAGGCCCCAATAAGCTAGATGTTTCCCCCAGCAGTTCAGGTACAGAATGAAGGCTGCTGGGGTGGCACGGGTTCTTATACCCTGCCGAGCAGGGCGGAGCCACCATACATTCTAACCAATAGAAAGCATACAGTCTCCACCAATGGTGCTTTAGCCTATCAGGTACCGTAATACTTATAATACCACAGCATCCTCTGTGCAAGAGTCTTCATGGACAACAGGAGATAAAGTCGGCAACACATCAGTAGATTCAGTGAAGCCAGGATCTGAGCGCTGTTTAGCCTCTTAAAGGATAGCTGTTCCTTCTAAAAAGACAACAGAGATTTGATAAGGTGCATTCATCAATGGGAAAGATAAATCATTCTCCAGGAACTTAACCTCCAAGAGATCACTCTGTACTGCAAGACATTCTTCCTCATCACTCTCTAGGAAGAGCGAGTTCATATCCAGCAGGACCTCATGGGGATGGTCATCATCTGCTGCAGTGCTTTGTGTATCTGCCATCTCTGGCCTTACTTCATGAAGGACTGCCCTGGGTCCAGTGGATGGCATTTCTGTGAAAGAGAGGAACTTACTGCTGAGTTTGTATAAACTTCCTCAGCCTCTGGAGACTGTATTTCCACTGCTTCAATATAACAGGGTGAAGATTGTTACATGAAAGACAGTGAGTCCTTCAAATGAAATCATCATCTGGAGTTGAAATTATCTGGGTTTTCTAAGGTTCCTCGAAATATGTCAATATCGCCACGTTGATTGTGAAGAACATCGAGAAAATCAACGCTCTCTTAACTAAGTGGAGCAATATTCCTGTCTTTATTTGAAAAGTCTACGCAGCCAAGTCTGATAAATGAAGCGTCACTGGCTGAGTCCGGTCAAGGTCATCTGCTAATATGTGAACAGTATCAATTTTGAAAGTATTGAAGCCTTGAACTTGGACCGTAACTGACCATTAATCTGGATTAAGGCTATCTACTTCCCTCGGAACTCTGTACGCCCGTCATTCTCTGGACTTTTCCTTTCTTGGAAGGAATGCATTTCATAAATATTAGCTAGTTCAATTAAGAGTATAGGGCTTGCAGAAAAACTTGAAACGTCCAGTTTAGCCACAATAGAAGTATTCTGCAAACACCACCACCCCCCTCTCCCCTTGCTGGGCAGTCCTGGCATCTATGAGAGTGCTCAAGGGTGTACCATCCTCCCAGGTGAGCGTGGAGATCCCACTCTGAATCAATTAAGTCTGTCCCCAACATAATATCACTGCAGGGCAGCTGGGTTTAAGTGGGTGGGCTGCTCATGGACTTTTTATTCTGGGGGGAGGAGTGCAAGAAGAAAACACTCCCTGTGCCCCTGTAAAATTCAACCCAGGGACTCTCAGCCACATGGCGTTAAAATGAAACAACATGTCAAAAATCGCTCAGTCACGTTAACTTTATTTCAATGGTGAATGAAACAATGATCGCCTTGATTTGAGGTTTTTTTTTCCCAATTAAGGGGAAATTTAGCTTGGCCAACCATCTACCCTGCACATCTTTGGGTTGTGGGGGTGAGACCCACGCAGACACTGGGAGAATGTGCAAACTCCGCAGGGACAGCGACCCCGGGCCGGTATTGAACGCGGGCCCTCGGGGCCGTGAGACAGCAGTGCCATTATGCCACCATGCCACCATGAATGATCACCTTCGTGATGGACGTTTACAACATAATTACCCATAACTTCCTGGTTTCCCAGCATCGCATTTAGAGGAAGTTCCCACATAAGGGTTCACTTGGCAATTGCCAGTAGGGCTCAATTCCCCTGGACAGTTGCGCTGTGCTGGGAACCATCTAGCAAAGTGATTTAAATCACTAATTTCGGATGTTCTGCCAATTTTATCCTGATGGATGCTCTGAAAGAGTTAAAAGGAAAAAAAATCTTCTAATTCCTGAGTAACTGTTTTTAAAAGCCAGATCGAACACCACACGATAACTTGTGTCACTTTGTTAAACTTCTTCCTGCAATACTTCCATATTCTAGGGGTAACACTCCTCTCATTAACCTCCACTCTATTTGGTTCCATTACCTCCTGGGCATTTGTCTGCAGGGCCTCTTGCCAATCAGGATGTCTCTACCCCCTTTCCACATCTCCCATTAAGACCTTGATACATTATCAGAAATCTTTGGTGTCCACACTGTGGTATTATCAGGTATTGCAGTACCCGAGAGGCTGAAGTTCCATTGGTTAAACCTGGGGGTTTAGCATTGGCTGTATAGTATGTAGCTCCGCCCTGATAGGCAAGGTATAAGAGTCAGTGCCATCCCAGCAGTCCTCATTCTGTACCTGAGCTGCTGGGGAACAATTCTAGTCTATTAAAGCCTTCAGTTGTGCTACAACCTCGTTTTAGTAGTCATTGATCGTGCAACAATTTAATAGACTAGACTTAAGTAGAAAGGATGGATCTCTGAATCAAGCCAGAGTGTCTGCAACTCAGTCCCCACGCGGCGAACTCTGCGGTGAATTTCAAGCACTGGATGGCGTGTTTCAAAGGCAACCTTGAGACGGCTGGAGGCACACCCTCGGGGGAGCAGAAACTGCATCTCCTGCACTTAAGGGTAAGCCCTGGGATCTACACCCTCATCGAGGAGGCAGAAGACTTGGATGCAGCAATCGAACTTTTCAAAGGACATTATATCTGCCCAGTAAATCAGGTCTATGCACGTCACCTGCTTGCAACGAGACGACAAAGCCCCGGGGAATTGTTGGAGGAGTTCTACCGCACGCTACTGGTGCTGGGCAGAAGCTGTGACTGCCTGCAAGTTTCGGTGAGCGACCACTCGGAACTTCTAATCTGGGATGCCTTCATAGCAGGTATGAGCTCCTCAGAGATCATTTTGACCATCTCCGACCACCATGTGCGACCAGTTACAACCCCTGGGGAAACGGGCAGGTAGAGAGGGAGAATGGAACGGTCTGGAAGACCGTTCTACTGGCCCTACGGTCCAGGAACCTCCCAGTTTCCCGCTGGCAAGAAGTCCTCCAGGAGGCCCTCCACTCCACCCGGTCACTGCTCTGTACGACCACCATTCAGACACCTCATGAACGTCTCCTTGTCTTCCCCAGGAAGTCCTCCTCTGGCACCTCGCTCCCGACCTGGCTAGCAACACCCGGACCCATCCTGCTCCGAAAACACATGCGGGCGCACAAGTCAGACCCGTTGGTCGAGAGGGTCCATCTGCTGGTCGCTAACCACCAGTACGCCTACGTGGCGTACCCCGACGGCCGACAAGATACGTTCTCCCTACGGGACCTGGCACCCGCCGGAACCCCACACGCACCCCAACCAGCTCCCCCCCCTCCACAGCATCACACAGGAGGGTCAGTCCTCCCGCCGCCCCTGCCTGGGCCCTCCCACCCACCGACGACCCCTACAGGCGCACCCCTCCCAGGTCAATCGCTTTCCCCACCAGTGCCGTCTAGGGGTGACGAAGCTGCCATGGAGGCCGAAGCCACGCTCCCGGAATCGCAGACGCCTGGACCCCCACCGGAATCGCCACCGAGGCCCAGACGATCCCAGAGGATGACCAGGGCACCCGACCGACTGATTGCTTCATCTTAACTGATCTGTAACTGTAAATAATAAACACTGACTGTATATATCTGCCATGACTGTAAATATCCTCGAAACACTGTAAGGAGGTATCACGGTACCTCCATATCCTATCATACCATGTTGAATACAGTTGTAGCCGCTGGCCACCACCCCCGCCGAACTCCTTTTTAACAGGGGGTGAATGTGGTATTATCAGGTATTGCAGTACCCGAGAGGCTGAAGTTCCATTGGTTAAACCTGGGGTTTGCCATTGGCTGTATAGTATGCAGCTCCGCCCTGATAGGCAGGGTATAAGAGTCAGTGCTGTCCCAGCAGCCCTCATTCTGTACCTGAGCTGCTGGGGAACAGTTCTAGTCTATTAAAGCCTTCAGTTGTGCTACAACCTCATTTTAGTAGTTATTGATCGTGCATCACACACTCTTGCATGTTCAACCATTGCTCCAAGCATCAAAGTCCAGATTACCTGAAAACAGTTCCACCACTTCTTGCAGCCACAATGCACCTCCCCTTTAAAGGTGCAGACTGACTTTAAGCAGCACTACACAGCCATACTATTGCTCCCTCATGATGTGTGCAGAATGAACAGCACAGGGACCACTGGCACTTATGTAAAGCAATGTGAATTTAATGTGCTGCCCACAATGCGACGACTGGGAACGTGTGAAAAGATGGACTACAATTAGACCAGCTATTTTCCCCAGTTAACTCATCTCCCACCCGTCAACTGTAATGTTTCCATTAGCAAACATTAATCAGGTTAACTTTGAGCAGTGTCTTTAGTTCATCTGTTAAGCAAAAATAGCAATATTGCCACTTTTGCAGGAACTAGGCTTCTGAAATGTTGACTCTTGTTTTTCTCCCTCCAGATGCTGTCTGGCCTGCTGAGTATTTCCAACATTGAGTTTGTTACAGATTCCCAGCGTTCCGCAGTATTTTTTGCTTTTGCACTGTGTATTTTGAGTCGTGCATCTTGATGATTTTAAACTATTTTTCCTCACAGGTCTCGAAGCTCCAAGTACTTCCGCGGAGCTCGACTAATAATGCATTAACATTTAATTGTGGTGAATAAGTGGCATTTATAGCTGCTGATAAAGAATCATTCTTATTAATGCATTTTCAATTCTAAAATAAATGTGATTTAGTTTCGAACAAATAATATTGCAGTGGATGTGAAGGGTTACGTAGAAGGGAAAACATTTTTCCTATTGAGATTTGGCTCTACTCAGAGTAGCTCTGAAACGACTATTATTATGACGTGTAACTGCTCCGTCTATACAGTTCTTTGCTATATTAGCACGATTATTACCTGTTTTGAATCATGCCTATGTTACTCAGTGTGATTCTGCATCATTAAGCCACTGCTTTAAATAGGTCATTAGTTCCTCTGTTTAATGTATTTATTCATCCACAGGGAAGATTTTATGCAAGCATGCTTCTGATTGCAAACTGTATTGTTGCGTGAGTTGCATAATTAAAATGGGTAGAGAAATGATTAAAGGAGCTACAGACTCGACAGCTCAGCATTGAAGCCACTCAGGCTGAAGGTTAAGTGCGAAGCAACGGAATTGTAAACCGACAAAGGATTTGCTTATTCTATTGCTACGCAAAAGGCAGGAAAAGAACGTCTCCTCTCCCCTCCCCCACCCCGTCTGATGTCCTTGTAGCTGAGAGGTAGATTCTCTGAAGGCCTCAGATTCCAATGAGCCATTTCTGGTTCGCTTCAAAACGAGATCAGCAAAGGGAGAAGTGATGCATCCTGCAGTCGGTGATGATCAGGAGCAGCAATGATGTTGGGCGTAAATGTGGCCTCACCAGCCCTGCAGTTGAAGTGAGGTGCATTTAATCAGAACTTTTTGAGTAATGGCATGCGAAATACGATCAACAGATCAAATATGGAGGGAATGTGTTTCTCTCTAAGGATACAAAATGCGAGGAAATGACCGCCACGAAGTAGAGAAAGGCCAGTCGTATCTCCTTCATTTTCAATGGCATTACTACGACCCTAACAATAATGTCCACAGAGTGGGATGTAGGAACAGAATTTGACCATTCGGCCCATCAAGTCTGCTCCACCATTCGATCATGGCTGATATGTTTCTCATCCCCATTCTCCCACCTTCTCCCCGTAACCCCTGATCCCCTTATTAATCAAGAACCGAAGAACCTATCTATCTCCGTCTTGAAGACATTCAGTGACTTGGCCTCTACAGCCTTCTGCGGCAATGAGTTCCATTGGTTTAGCACACTCTGGCTGAAGGAATTCCTCCTCATATCAGTTCTAAAGAATCGTCCCTTCAGTCTGAGGCTATGCCCTCGGGTTCTGGTCTCTCCTATGAGTGGAAACAGCTTCTCCATGTCCACTGTATCTAAGACTCTCAGTATTCTGTAAGTTTTAATAAGATCCCACCTCATCCTTCTAACCTCCATCGAATACAATCTCAGAGTCATCACTCTTCATATGATGAGCCCTTCATTCCAGGGATCATTCATGTGTACCTCCTCTGGACGCTCTCCAAGGCCAGCATATCCTTCCTTAGATACGGGATTCGAAACTGCTCAAAATATTCCAAATGGGGTCTCACCAGAGCCTTATGTAGCCTCTTGTATTCTAGCCCTCTCAAAATGATTGCTAACATGCCTTTGCCTTCCTACCTGAACCTGCACGTTAACTTTAAGAGAATCCTGAACAAGGCAGCACGGTGGCCGAGTGGTTAGCACAGCTGCCTCACGGCGCTGAGGTCCCAGGTTCGATCCCGGCTCTGGGTCACTGTCCGTGTGGAGTTTGCACATTCTCCCCGTGTCTGCGTGGGTTTCGCCCCCACAACCCAAAAATGTGCAGTGTAGGTGGATTGGCCACGCTAAATTACCCCTCAATTGGTCAAAATAATTGGGTAATCTAAATTTATTTAAAAAAAGAGAATCCTGAACTAGAATTCCTAAGTCCTTTTGTGCTTCTGATTTTCTAAACCTTTCCCCATTTAGAAAATGTCTCTATTTTTCCTAACAGTGCATAATCTCACAGTTTTCCACATTGTATCCCATCCGCCATTTCTTTGCCCACTCCCCTAGCCTGTCCAAGTCCTTCTGCAGCTTCCCCACTTCCTCAACAGTACATGTCTCTCTACATATCTTTGTATCATCTTCAAACTTAGCAACAATTCCCTCAGTTCCGCCTTCCTTGTGGCTACAAAAGCATGTCATCGGCTGGGTCCTCTCTGATGAGTGCCTTCTTAAAGCCTCCCCACCATATATAAAGCTCAAGTCAGAATTGTAATGGATCTCTCTTGTCTCCTGCCTGGGTAAAGCCACAATCGATAAACTGGTTTATGATGGGTGGGAATTGAGAGACTATCCAGCAGTGGAGTATCAGAGTGATCCAGTCTGGAGGTAACAAAGGCATCACTAGAGAGATAAGGGGAGTGAAACAAAGGGGAGCTAAATGATAGTCAACACCTTAAACACCTGAGTTCTGAGGAAGAACTGAAGTAGGCTGGAATATGTTGATAAAGATAAATTGTGGGGTGGATTGCTCAGAGGGCATATTGGGCTTGATTGTATCAGCAAGTTCAATAGAAAGCTGAATAAGCACATGGAGAAAAGAAAATATCATGTGCTTCATAGATACTGGAATTAGTGCGGTGTATCCTGGATATTTCTAATAACTCGGATAGAGAAGGAAGTGTTGGGTACTCTGCTACACAGACGCACCAACACGGTTGCGAATGGTACAACTCAGTTTTATTTCAAACACCTATTTACAGTGGTAAACTGTTTACTGAGGTTCGATACGAACCCTTGAATCTGTGGACATATTCCTAATTCTATCTTGTAGTGGTACTCAGCACATGGTGGATGTCTGAGTGGCTTGCTATGAGCTCTGTACCCTGAGCTGTCTCCTGCTCGAGTGCCCAGGAAGTGTCGTGTTCCCTGTTTTGTACTGTGTATGCTCTTGCCTGTGATTGGCTGTCGTGTTGTGTGTGTGTTGATTGGTCCGTTGATCTGTCCATCAGTATGTATGTATGTATGTGCTATGATGTTTACCTGAATATTATGACAGAGAAGACTGAGGAAAGTGAGACAAACACTCCTCTGACTCATCACATGCAGTTCCAAGAGAGTTCCACTAGATTTGAACAATAACTGAATAATGATGTTTGAATAGCGTATGAATGAGGGTGGCGCAGTGGGTTACCCCTGCTGCCTCACGGCACTGAGGTCCCAGGTTTGATCCCGGCTCTGGGTCACTGTCCGTCTGGAGTTTGCACATTCTCTCCGTGTTTGCGTGGGTTTTGCCCCCACAACCCAAAGATGTGCAGGGTAGGTGGATTGGAAACGCTAAATTGCCCCTGAATTGGAAGAAATGAATTGGGTACTCTAAATTTATTTTTTTTAAATAGTGTATGAAAGAGCTCAAGGTCAATGCCACCTCTTTTTATTCATGTACAGGATGTGGACATCGTTGTCTTGGCCAGCATTTGTTGCCCATCCCTAATTGCCCTTGAGAAGGTGGTGATGATGCACCTCCTTCAACCGCTGCTGTCCACATTGCGCTGGTGCATGTTAGGTGCTGTTAGGGCAGGAATTCCAGGACTTTGACCCAGAAATTGTGAAGGGAATAGCAATATAGTTCCGAGTCAGGATGGCGAGTGGCTATGGGGGAGGATCTTGCAGGTGATGTTGTTCCCAGCATGCATCAGCTGCCCTTGTCCTTCTGGGTTGCAGAGAATGCACGGAAAGTGTGGTTGATGCAATCTTAGTGAGGTGTTGCAGTGCATCTTGTAGATGGCACACATTGCTGCCACTGTGTTACAGTGGTGGAGAGAATGAATGTTGAAGGTGGTGGGTGGGGTGCTACTACTTTACTGAGGACAGTCCTTTCAACCAGTATTTTAAAAACTGTTTTCCGGAACCCATTTTTACCAATCGGCCAACCTTCGGGTTCCATGCCAGCCGACCTTCGCAACCCACCATTTTCTCTTACCTTTAATGCTTGCTTGATCCTCACGATCTCACTCCAATCAGGTTCACAGGAGGAGAGATAAGACATAGTTTCATCCAAGTTTCATCAGGAAACGAATCAGCCAGAGAGGACAATTTCTCAAGGAAGAAAGCATGGATTTCATCTGAGTAGCTCCCCTGTTGACTGATCATTACTGAAAAGCTGAGGGAGAATTCAGAATGTCCAATTCACCTAACAAGCACGTCTTTTGGGACTTTCGGAGTGCAGCTTGTTGCTAACTTTTGGTTGGTTCAATTGGCTCTGTTTTATAACCTTTGCTCTAGAATCGCCAGGTATCTTTATGATACCGCCACGAGGTTCAAGTTCAAGTAATGATCAATAACTCAACACACCAATTAGTAAGATTCAAATCAATACACATTTATTATACACAGTAAATCACTACTCATGCATAAACTCTACTTTCTAGGCTATTCCTATAACTAAAAGGCCTATTCTTAACTTCGGACTGGCCCACCAGGTCAGGGGAACAAACGGCCTTTCGTTCACATCCTGAGTCTACGGGATTCAAAAGCTGGTATGTACTGGTAGCTAGGAGTGCCTATCTCGTAGCGAGCATTGACTTGAGACTTACTTGTTTGGCGACCGCTGGATAGTTCACTCTCAAGGGTTGCTTCGCGTTGCTGAGTGACCCTGTCAAGAAGAACGATTTGAACTGGGGGGCTTTACTTTATAGTCCCCAGGGACTTCCCGCCCTTCGGGGCGCACCCCATACCTGGTTCCAAGTGATTGGATTACTTTCTGATCACTTGGATTGATTTCTCCATTGCTGGAGCGGTTTCCTGATCGCTGGGTGGTCCCTAAGTGTCCGTTGGACTTCCTTTGTCTTGACTCCTGCTGGCGCCGAGGAGTCTGGCTTGGCTTTGTTTACCTTTACTGTTGCCATTGTGCCTGGGAATCGCTCATTACTATGCAGATGGCTGCTAGTTTCAGTGCTGTCTGGTTGTTTTGCAGGTTCCAATATACATGATTTCTGTATTTGCTAGTCTTTGCTTGTGTTGGCTGAATTTCCCTTCAGCCTTTGCGGTTCTACATTTTAAGTAGGGAAGTGGCCAACTCAGGTGGCTACAAGCTCCTTCACCAGGTGATTCGAAACAAACCTGTTGGACTTAACCTGGTGTTGTAAGACTTCTCACTGTGCCTACCCTAGTCCAATGCCAGCATCTCCACATCCTGGGAAAGACTGCCTGCCCATCCATAAGACCATAAGACATAGGAGCATAATTGGGCCACTCGGCCCATCGAGTCTGCTCCGCCATTTAATCATGGCTGATATTTTTCTCATCGACAATCCCCTGCCTTCTACCCATGGCTGTGAGGGGAGGTTGGGAGGACTCAGTTTGTTCTCACTGGAGTGACGAAGGTTGAGGGGCGACCTGATGGAGGTCTACAAAATTATGAGGGTCATAGACAGAGTGGATAGTGTAGCCATCTGGGATGGCCACGTCCCGATTACAAAATGGACACTTGCAAAGACTGCAGGGAAAATTGGACAGTGCTAAGAAACAAGCAGGTGCAAGCTCTGTCTGTTGGTTAGAACCTTAAACTCTCAGACAGGACAGAATCTACCAAAAATTCTACATACTAATGAGCCATCTCCGGGGACAAAAGTGAAACATTTAGATACACAATGTTAAGGCAGACTCCCCGGCGCCAGAAGAAGCTAAGGCAAAGCAGACTGACAGTCACCAGGACACGCCCAGCGATCAGGGAACCACCCCTCTATTGGAGGAAAATCAATACAGATGATTGGGAAAGACCCAATTAGTTAAGGCCAAGTTCAAGGCCCGCCCAAAAGCGCGCGCAGACCTTTTCAGTATAAAAGGTATCGCCCAAGGGAGAATCTTCCTCCTTTGGCTTTGGCTCTCACTGAAGAGAGAGACCTGCCTAGCAGTTGCACCAGACCAAGTAAGTCCCAAGTCAATGCACGCTACGAGATAGACGCTCCTAGTTGCTACACTGTAAACAGCTCAACCCAGCAGCCTCAGAACCGAGCAACGGCCATTGTTCCTCTGACTGAGTGGGCACCCGAATCTAAGTATAGGCTTTAGTAATAGTGGTAGTTTAGTTTGTAGAGTTTATGCATGAGTAGATTTGACTGTGTGTAAACAAATGAGCATTGCTTTTGAACTTACTAACTGGTGTATCGAGTCATTGATCAGTATTCGGTTCTGAACCTTCTGGCGGTGTCGAAAGATACCTGGCGACTCTTGAGCAAACGTGATTAAACAGAGCCAAATTAAGAGCCAACCAAAAGTTAGCAACATTTACTGGCGACACCTGATGGGACTCGACTTAGAAGTGGCCTAACCACTCCGAGAGAACCCAAAATTTGAATTGAGAATCCAATTGGGAACAGAAAGAAAAACCACAAGTGTCAAAACAGTACTGATCAAGCCTCCGAGATTCGGAAGTGTGTTAATACATTCGTACTAACAGGGATATAAGGTAAACCTGAGAGATTTTGTTGCGTAAAACTGTCGGCAGTATTGTAGGCCGGAAATTAGCGTAAGCCGTACTCGTGTTTACATCACCGCTTTATCACCCCCTGTTCCAAATTCAGTAGAGATCCTAGATAGAGAGAATGGCAATGGAACGCCTTATGAACCCCCAGGAATTTGAGACGAAGCGACCAGCAGTTGAGTAGGACAGTGTCCCGTTTGGGAAGATGAGATCAGGAAATATCTCAAAGGGAAAGGATGGCCCCTTTTGAGTGAATTCCGTGATAATGAGGAAACGGGACCCGGGAGTATAGGACATACTTGGTGGGAGAACCTGTCAGTGATCCACAAGAAGAGCTTGGGAAAAGCCCGCAAGCCGATGGCAATCGTGTCCTGTTTGGCACAGAGGAGGTCGTTAGGACGCTCCGTAGAGAGATAGAGGTGGCAGACAGAAGTAGTGAGGTAGATGTGAGTGAGGTAGAGAAAGAGAATCGAGATCTGAAAGAGCAGTTAGCAGCAAGGGACAGAGAGGTGGATGATGCCAAGTGGGCACACCAGTCTTGTCTCGCGCATTTGAACAGTTTTCAGATGCAGTATGATAAGGCCTACCAGGACACGCAACGTGCGGTCTTGGTAAGTCAAGAAACAGAACAGCAAGTTGAGAAATTGCAGAAACAGTGCAATGATTTAAAAGCAGCACTACGAGCGCTCTATGCTTCCACGATGGAACAAAGGCAGAGCTCAGTAGACCACGCAAAATGACGGAAGCAAATTGCAGAATAGCAATCTCTGCTGTCCCAGCAAAATGGATTTCAGAGTACATTCGGACCCCAATTAGATCAGGAAAACAGCCCCGACTGGCAGGAATTGAACGAGTCTGCCCATAGATACGTACATGAGACATGTACGCAGGAAAACCCCCAGAAAAGGAAAGGGCCCCAACCCCCAACCGAACAGGCAGAAGACACCCCCATGAATCATAGAATTTTATTTTCTTTATACATAGAATTTACAGTGCAGAAGGAGGCCATTCGGTCCATCGAGTCTGCACCAGCTCTTGGAAAGAGCACCCTACCCAAGGTCAGCACCTCCACCCTATCCCCATAACCCAGTAACCCCACCCGACACTAAGGGCAATTTTGGACACTAAGGGCAATTTATCATGGCCAATCCACCTAACCTCCACATCTTTGGACTGTGGGAGGAAACCGGAGCACCCGGAGGAAATCCATGCACACACGGGGAGGATGTGCAGACTCCGCACAGACAGACCCAAGCCGGAATCGAACCTGGGACCATGGAGCTGTGAAGCAATTGTGCTATCACAATGCTACCGTGCTGCCCCAATCCTGTGAATCCAGTGACAACACACCGCAGGGCCGCAGGAGAAGGAGAAGCAGACTTCCTTTACACAACCCGTTAACCGTGACCCAATTACAGGACGCGTGTGGAACAATTACACCGTTCCATAGCGTTAGCGCCTGTTCAGAGAGCACAGACATGAACGGCACCGACTGATGGTGTTCGGGCTCCCCAACTTGGGTCTGCGACACCCTTCTGGGACAAATCCGGGAGACCGGTAGTAGCAGGCCAAGTCTGGGGACAACCCGTAGAATTTCTTTGGGACACAGGAGGGTCCCGCACCACACTCAATTCCTCCATGATGTTCCAGCGCGACACGTGGCCCACAACAGACACCATTACACTCAGCAGCTTTACAGGCCATTTACAACAGGGACACATCACAGCCCCTGTAGCAATACAAATAGGGAACATCGCAACCAAGCACCCCATAGTTTTAGTTGATCTGCCCCAGACAACAGAACATATCCTTGGGATCGATTTCATGAGCTCCCATAACCTTTCTTTTGACCCAATGAACAAGTGTGTTTGGAAAATGGCAAAGGCAGCACGACCCCGCTACATTCACAGGAGGAGAATATGTAAATAGGATTCGCTCAGTAGGAGACTTCTGGTTCGACCCTCGAGCCATTAGTGCAGACAAACAGGTTTGGGCAGTCCTGCAGGAACACAAAGCAGCATTTGCACAGCACAAGCGTGACTGTGGCAGTCTGACTGGCTTTGTGAACATTACAGGTCCCGGCCCTAAACCCCAGAAGCAGTACGGATTTCCCCAGGAAGCAGAGGAAGAAATCTCCAAGGTCATAGAGAGTTTGTTGGATCAAGGCGTACTCAGATCAGTAGCTTCCACAAACGCACCGATTTGGCCCGTCAGGAAACCGAATGGATCATGGCGACTGACCATTGATTACTGAACAAAGTAACCCCAGGAGCAGCTCCCACCGTAGCCACGAGTCCCGAGACCATGCTCAAATAGGGACTCCAGTCAATTTTTTTTTTCGGTTTTGGACATTAGTAATGGCTTTTGTCCATTCCATTCGCTAAAGCGTGCCAGTACAAATTCACCTTTACATTCCAAGGGCAACAATACATGTGGACGTGCCTTCCACAAGGCTTCCACAACTCCCCCTCCATTTTCCACCGACAGCTGGCAAATGGTTTAGCAAAATGTTCCCGCCTCGATTGTCTGGTCGAGTATGTAAACGACTTGTTACTACTGACAGACACAAAGGGAGAGCACATTTCGCTTCTCGCCGAACTCCTAGCACTCCTAAAAGAAATTGGTTGTAAAGTCAACCCCAAGAAGGCCCAGATTCTGAAAGAAAAAGTGATTTACTTGGGAACAGTGATCACTCATGGTAAACGCGAGATCGAGCACAAGAGAATTGACTCAATCGTCAAATTACCCCTTCCCCACAATGTCTCAGCCCTCCGGTCATTTTTAGGACTAGTTGGTTACTGCCGAAACCATATTGACGGTTTCGGCACTAAAGCAGCGCCCCTTTCTGAACTTCTCAAGAAGCAGACACCTTGGGAATGGCTTCCACAGCATACAGATGCCATGGACGCTTTAAAAAGAGCACTCAGCACAGCCCCCGCACTACAGGTCCCAGATCCACATTCTCCGTACGCTATCGAGGTAGCAAGCACCGACCGAACCCTTTCGCCCGTGCTCCTCCAGGAACGCCACAACCAGTTACGCCCCATAGCATACGCCTCATGCATGTTAGACCCCGTAGAACAAGGATTTTCTGCCTGTGAAAGGCACCTACTCGCAGTTTTTTGGGCAGTGCAATACTTCGCCTACATTACAGAACTCAACCCCATCATCATCCTCACAGAACACACACCGACACAGCTATTGTTAGATGGCCGACTTAAGGATGGCACAGTCAGCCAAACCCGCGCAGCCCGTTGGACCCTTCTTTTGCAGGGTGGGACATCACGGTAAAGAGAACCAAAATCGACACCTTCCTTGCCAATAATTTGCAATATGCAGGCACCCCTCATGAATGTGAGATCATCGCCACGAAACAGAACACAGGTCCATTTATTCCCAAAACACCCCCCAGGAAAACAGATAGTACACCCCAGAGACCCCAGCCCACAGACACGTGCGCACCCCTGAAGATATATGTGGATGGCTCCTCCACAGTGTTAAACAGAGAGAGAATTACCGGTTGCGGTATATATGTAGAGGACGCGCAGGGACGCACCCTGGATGAAATTTCCTCAAAGTTGCCAGGACATGTAGGCTCGCAGGCAGCAGAGCTGGCTGCAATTGCATATATTGTAGACCACTCAGACTCGTTCCCGACCCCAGCAGACATCTACTCAGACAGCTTGTATGTCTGTAATAGTTTGACAGTGTTCCTACCACTCTGGTAAACAAGAGGATTTGTTTCCGCGGATGGTAAACCCCCACCCTCAGCCATTACTCCGCCATATCTTACAGACAGCGAAGGATAGGAAATACGGAATAATTAAGGCTCGCAGTCATCACCGTTGTTCTCCCCCTGGTAACGGTAAAGCAGACGCCCTAGCGAAGGCAGGCTCCAGGCATGGTTATTTTTGGAAACCCCGCCGAAAGCACCCCAGGACACGCAGTTCAGGTCTCACAGGCCAACATTCAGGATTTAGCGAAGGCCCAGAAAGAGGACAAGAAACTCAGGGAAGTTTTAAAGGGAACCTTCCCAGCCCGTATGACAAGTTTAAAAGCGCAATCACCACACACGACGGTGTGATTTTAAAGGATGTCATTTATATAGTTCCCAGCCAGACCAGGAACCAGATCATTTGTCAGTTCCATGACAATCATGGACACCAAGGAATTGAACTCACCCTAGCCCACCTCAGACCGCTTTGCTGGTGGCCTGATGTAAAAATCGATGTCACACACTACATTGAGAATTGCTTAATCTGTGCCCAGAACAATCCGGACAGATATGCGAAAAAGGCTCAACTGAGCTATACCCGCCCCGTTAATGGACCCTGGCAAATCTCCAGATATTTTATATAGGACCCCTACCCCCGTGCAGAAATGGTTACAAGTATGTGTTGGTGGTCATAGACACCTTCACAAAATGGGTGGAAGCATTTCCGTCAAAAACTAATACGGCCAAGACAACGGCTAAAATATTAACACACCACATCTTTACAAGATGGGGCCTCCCATGCAGTATCGAGTCTGATCAAGGCTCCCATTTCACCGGACGCGTAATGAAAAATGTCATCACGATTTTCGGCATTAGACAAAAGTTCCATATCGCATACCACCCCCAGTCAAGTGGTATTGTAGAATGAATGAATAGGACATTGAAAGCCACCCTCAGGAAAATGGTTCAGCAAAATAATAGCACCTGGGATTCAGTTCTCCCATTTGCTTTGATGTTTTTAAGAAACACGGTATCTACATCCACAGGATACACTCCCCACACCCTCATGACCGGACGCCCCATGAAAGGCACAGAGTATTTACTAGGGCTGGATTTGGCCAGCCCCGCAGTTACAGCCCTCACACATGAAAATGCAGTTACACAACTAGTACAGAACATGAAGGCAGCTCAACTCGCCGCAGCAGTGAGACTTGGAACCAGGAAGAAACAGAGCAAGGCTTGTTTCGACAAAACAGTACACGCCACTGAGTTTACAATAGGGCAACAAGTTATGCTTTCCCTTTACAACCCCAGTTCATTCCTCTCCCCCAAATTTTCCGGACCGTACTCCATTTCAGACAATGTCAGCCCCTCAGTATACAAAATAACCTATCCCAATGGTAAGTCTGCGTGGTTTCATATAAACCAGCTCAAGGCTTACAGCTCACAGAATAACACCACACACCACATCCTGCTCGCAGCAGCAGACGATCACGCCCCGCCCACAGATGACGCATTCCTGCCCTCCCCCAACCACTCCAGCCCGTCCTCCGACACA
This sequence comes from Scyliorhinus torazame, assembly GCF_047496885.1. Lineage (NCBI taxonomy): Eukaryota > Metazoa > Chordata > Chondrichthyes > Carcharhiniformes > Scyliorhinidae > Scyliorhinus > Scyliorhinus torazame. Next base: position 217,887,095 of record NC_092711.1, on the reverse strand, counting down.
ATTTCAACTCCGCCCCCAGAGGCACGACTCCGCCTCTCCCTTCCCTCAACCAGCAGCGTCAGCGACAGTGATAGCGATCAAGATGACGACAGCCACAGCACACCACGTTACGACTACACCCCTGCACCAGGCCCCACTCCCAGCGAATCTGAGCATGATTCTACCGACCCATTTGAGATCATTTATATCAGAGCCCCTGACCCAGACCCACCGCCCGACTATTACTGATTGAAGCATAATAGCTCCAACCTCGACACACGATTCTGGCAGGCTCGTTCAGGCTCATCCAGAATGATGAGAAGGACCCCAATTTGCCCCAAGCAGCTTTAGCACGGTTACTACAGACAAGAATTTGGCAGCCGGGTGAAGATGATGACTTAGAGTCTGACTCCCACCAAATGAATCCCTTTGCGACCCTGTTCGCTATTGAGCAGTGAGGTGTCTAGATGATGCAGAAAAAGGAACCAATGGAGAGATACGGTGTCCTTTCTGATGGAACCTGCACCATGTTTGTTGAATGTTTGTTCGTTCGTGTTATCGTTAAGTGTTGTGTGCAAACTCGGAAAGTTTTTCACGGCCCCACGTCACCACTCCTTTAACCCCCCCCCCGGCTGTTAATGGAACACATTTGTCCCAGACAATAGTTCAGAGGAACTAGTTTGTCACCAGAATCTTGTTAAAGGTATAAGTTTGTCCCAGACAATAGTTCACAGGAACTAGTTTGTCGACAGAACACGACTCATTGTTGCTCTCCTAATTCGAGAGGCAGCCCCCCACGATGACCACATTCTTACCCGTTCTTGCCGGTTGCTCAGGCAGTGGAGAAACGGCATTGGTCCCCGCCCTGCCTGAGGACCCCCCTCTCGTCAGCTACGCTCGGGTAGAGCACATACGGCATTGATCACCGTCCTACCCGGGGATTCCACCCATTTCTGACCTGCCTCGACCCATACACACCCCATTTTGTCTCATTACATTCAAAATTCTTTTGTTTGGTTTTGCCAATCCTTAGGTTGCTTCCCGATGCTATTTACATCCTCAAACACCGGAATGGTAAATCACACAGGCTGCGAGACGGCTCGCAGTACGGCAGTATCTTCCTTAGATCTCTAGTCCAAATTTTTGGTTTTTAAAAAAAATGAGGGAGTCAAAGACGGGGACCAATTATAAATGGAAATTGGCAATAAAGGACAGGCAGACAGACATACGAGATCTTAAGCAAGATAATAATAGAAATTATGCTTGTGTTCACAGAACTCCAGAAACCCAGGAACCCCAGAGGAAGACAAAGAAGAAGACCGACAAAGATGAAGACAGCCTTCGTGTTCACATGGATCTTAGCGGGATCCCTTCAGTTGCGCGCAGACGCTACACCCCTGACGCCTACCACACAAACCGTAAACGATTCTCACCCCTGTAATACATGGAACCCCGAGATAACTAGCCCACGACAGCTAGCAATACCCCGACCTGGTGTGATAAGTTTATCACCTGGTACTCACTCTCATATATAGTCAAAGCACTCTTAGTGCTGGCAATACTTTGCAGTGTCGTGCAAACGTTTAGAGTCAAGAAATGGCGAAGCAGAGCATATCGCTCTCGCACCCCGGTATACAGATTTAGGTCCCCCATTTTCGGATTTCACCAGACCCCCGAATCCATTGGGACGGATTAAAGAGCATCCATTTTGTTTAATGTATTCTGTGGAATAAAGAAATGTAAACCTCTGTGTCTGACTGCCAGGCCAGAGAAATTTGTGTGCTATTATTTTGTAAAGTTTAAGATGTATAGATTATTTTGGGATTGTTTGTATTTTTGGATTGTTTGAATGAGGATAGTTTATTGAGAATAGTTAGAGGTTCCAGTTTTTTTATTTTTCTGTAATGCATATATTAATGTCATAGCGCCCCGTAGAGTTTTATGATAATGAATGTATTTAAAATGGTTTAGGTAAAATTGTGTTGCATAGGATAGGACAGTGTAGAGCCTAAGTATGGGTGCCCCAGCTGGTCAGAGGATGAAGACGACATAGTAATGTGATCCTTCACGCTTCGGGTTGGGGATCACAAGGAAGGAGTGTAGCCATCTGGGATGGCCACGTCCCGATTACAAACTGGACACTTGCAAAGAATGCAGGGAAAATTGGACAATGCTAAGAAACAAGCAGGTGCAAGCTCTGTCTGTTGATTAGAACCTTAAACTCTCAGACAGGACAGAAACTACCAAACAATCTACATACTAATGAACCATGTCCGGGGACAAAAGGGAAACATTTAGATACACAATATTAAGGCAGACTCCCTGGCGCCAGAAGAAGCTAAGACAAAGCAGACTGACAGTCACCAGGACTCGCAGGAGAGAGACCTGCCTAGCAGCTGCACCAGACCAAGTAAGTCCCAAGTCAACGCACGCTACGAGATAGATGCTCCTAGTTGCTACACTGTAAACAGCTCAACCCAGCAGCCTCAGAACCGAGCAACGGCCATTGTTCCTCTGACTGAGTGAGCACCCGAAGCTAAGTATAGGCTTTAGTAATAGTGGTAGTTTAGTTTGTAGAGTTTATGCATGAGTAGATTTGACTGTGTGTAAATAAATGAGCATTGCTTTTGAACTTACTAACTGGTGGATCGAGTCATTGATCAGTATTCGGTTCTGAACCTTGTGGCGGTGTCGAAAGATACCCGGCGACTCTTGAGCAAATGTGATTAAACAGAGCCAAATTAAGAGCCAACCAAAAGTTAGCAACAATAGTCGGAGACTTTTTCCCAGAGTAGAGGGGTCAATTACTAAGGGCCTTAGGTTTAAGGTGCAAGGGGCAATGTTTACAGGAGATCTACGAGGCAAGTTTTTTTTACACCGAGGGTAGTGGGTGCCTGGAACTCGCTGCCGGAGGAGGTGGTGGAAGCAGGGACGATAGTGATGTTTAAGGGGCATCTTGACAAATACATGAATAAGATGGGAATAGAGAGATACGGACCCTGGAAGTGTATAAGATTTTAGTTTAGACGGGCAACATGGTTGGCGCAGGCTTGGAGGGCCGAAGGGCCTGTACCTGTGTGGTACTTTTCTTTGTTCTCTGTTCTTTAATACAGTAACTCTATGCTGATGAAGTCCACCATCATTGGGAATGACTGGTCACTGTTTTGATTCAATGCTTTAATGTAGTCTAAAGGGTCAGCAAATGAGGAATATATACTTGATGCTCGATCAATAACTCCAGAAGCGAGATTGGATGACAATTGAAGGCTTTATTGCACTAGATGTTTCCCCCAGCAGCGCAGGTACAGAATGCAGCTGCTAGGGAGACACAGACTCTTATACTCCGCCTTACTGGGCGGAGCCAGCAGGCAGGCTTCACCAATGATCTTCCTGTCTCAGGTACCGCCCACACCAATGATCTTACAACCTCAACCTTGGTACCGTAATACCCCTAATACCGACTATCACAATACTCTCTACAGATCATTTGAGTAATGTTTAGGGATGCAAAACAGATCGAGGTCATAGCCTTGTTGATCAGCCGCCGCCATGCCGCTATCGCACTTTGACCCCGTGTTCAGGTCCCAACACCCCAGGGCGTTTGCACACTGAATGGCGGGCATGCATGCATAGTGCGCCCTCATTTCTTTAGCTGGTCGCGGCCGTCATTTTCAAAGCCGCTCACTGCCGGCATTTTTAAAAGCCGGCTCCTCCAGCTGTTGTGCATGAATTCCCGCTATCGGGAACGCCGCGATGCACGGCTCCGAGACCCTCCCGACACCCGCCCACGATGACCCACCCGCGGGTCGCGACCCCCTCTTTGAAAATGCCTGTTTCAGACAGTGTCAGCTATATTACCCCAGGTCCAGCACAGATGCTCCTCTAATCTCACTCTCTCAACTGCCCTATCTGTAGCCTGGGGGTTTCTGTAGAAGAATTGAACAGTATTAAGAAACTTTGGTTCTAAACTTGTTCATATTGATTCTTCTCCAGAAACTGAAGTTCTGTATGGAGTCCCAATGCCTTCAGGTTCAGGAGATGATGCCGACAATGTGAGACATCCAGGCCAAAACTGCTCAGGTCTGAAAGCAGTGGAAAACCTGGACACGCCATCCGTGATTTGAGTGGTGGTGTCTAAGGCATAGCTCATTCAGTGATGACCATGGCTGAGGGCCCCCATGTCCCAGTCATTGACGGACAGCTCCAAGATGTAGGTGGACATTGCTGAGGCACTCCAGAGCGTGACCCAGTCACTGAGGACCATCGCTGAAGGCGTCAACATCATGGTGCAGACAATGGGAAGCCTCCAGGACTAGCAATGCCAGGTGACTCAGAGGCTTCTGCAGCTCACTCCAGCCGTACCACTGTCCCATGAGTCACCCAGGTCCCTGTGGGTACCCTCAGGAAGGGCTAAAGCCTAACCCGGGGCCTTTCACTAAGGAGACTAAGGCAGTCTCTAGTTCTTCTGAATCCCCCCCTCCTGACACCGGTGATTCGCAAGCACAGCAGGCAGAACAGGATGCCACGGCAACACCTGTGACACCGGTAAGCGGGCCGGGGCCCTTTGACTCCAGGCCTCTAGAGGACATCTGCTAAAGGGCATCAAAGGCAACAGGGCGCAGAAGGTAGCAGGCCGGCTCCACCTCTGATGTGCATCCTGGGGACACACCAAGACATAGCAGGATACCACGAAAGATCAAGAGTGAGGTGCACTTGATTGGCACTGGCGAGGTCACTATCTGTAGCTAGGGGCAATGGAAATCTGTCACAGTAAAATGTTCATCATTACAATATTTCACACCTGATACATGTGAAGGCTCTGTCACTTTAGTCTTCATAGCGGGCTTACCCCGCCCCCCCCCCCCCCCCGCCCCGTTCCCCCCAATGCTCCCCCCCCACCCTAGCACAGTGGTACAAGATCAAAAGCACCTATGCAGACTCTTTCATGAGGATTGGTGTGAGTGTGCTGGCAAGAGAAAGACAGGAGCCAGACTTAATCAAGAACACCAGAGCTTTCTTCACAGCGATTGGACATCACTCTCTGCCTTATTTAGTGACCTGCAGATAGTACCAACACAGGCCCATCACTCTGGTGTGAAGTTACGTAGACTTGGAGGGGGGAAATCAGAGCCTCGCTTGTCCTCCTAACATGCCGGACCCTTGCCGCCGTCTGTCCTCCAGCTTCCCGCTCCTCCTCGGGCTCATTCGCCTTCCCCTCCTGATCCTTCTCCTCCTCAGATGAGGCCACATGTCCCTCCTCCTCTTCCTCCTCCAGCATGCTTCCTCGCTGCTGTGCTAGATTGTGGAGGACACAGCAGATCACTACTAAGTGGGAGACCCTCTGCCGCATGTTCTGTAGAGCCCTGCCATGCAGTCCAGGCTTCAGAACTGCATATTGAGCAGCCCGATGCACCACTCAATCACAGCTCGGATGGCAATGTGGACCTCATTATAATGGGTCTCTGCCTTGGCCTCAGGCCTCCGCACTGGCTTCATCAGCCATGACCTCAGCAGGTATCCCTTGTCCCCCCATGAGGCAACACGTCATCCTGGGGTGTTCCTCGAAGACAACAGGGATTTCTAAGTGCCCCAGAATGTAGCTATCGTACACACACCCAGGGTAGTGGGAACACACGTGCCTGATCCTCAGGTGGTAATCGCACATGATCTAAACATTCAAGGAGTGGAAACCTTTCCTGTTAATACAGGGCACACCCTGATGCCCCGGTGTTCATAGAGTGACATGAATGCCATTGATGGCCCCGGAACCTGAGGCATCCCGGCATTGGTGGCGAATCCTGCAGCCAGGGCATCTTGGTGGGCCTGATTCAGGTTGAAGGTGATATAGTCTGATGCCCGGGCATACAGGGCATCCATCACCGTTGGATGCACCTGTGGGCTGAAAACTGTGAGATGCCACACAGGTGCCCGCTGGAGCCCTGGAATGACCCGATAGTATGAAGGTTTCATGATGCAGTTACCTTCACGAGGAGCCAGTTTCCCCCTCCTCCACAGGGTGACATATCCGCAAAAACATGGCACAGGTGTCATGAGAATGTCACTTTCAGAAATGTTTGTCTGCTCATGTTACTGCAGTGATGTCAGAGTGTGGGTGGAGCAGAGCTCTGGCTCTGCTTTTTAGTTTAACTTTGAGAAAAGCTTGGGTGTGTCTGTGTTTTTTTGGTTTTGTTTCAGTGTTGGAACTGAAGCCAGACAAAGCAGGTGTACTGTTGTTGTCTCTGCCATGAAAAGACTATCTCTTGATCATTTGGTGAATTCAGAATTATAAATGTTCTCAGTAGTGAATTTAAACCTGATGTACTTCTGTAAAAAAATATTTATTTTGTCTTCTGGATGTTGTTTGGGAAGTTACTGAGCATTACTTAGTGTTGTATTCTTTGGGGATTGTATTTGAATTAATGGTTGCTAAGATGTTCACTGTATGTTTTAAAAAGATGTTAACTTGAGTTCATTGCTTTAAAAAATACTTTTCGATTTCTGCTGGATCACACCTCTAGAGTGGGCCGTGTGCTCCCCATACCACAATCTAGTAAAAGTTGTACGTAGGTGAACTCCATGATGTACTTTGGGGTTCTCTAAACCCTGGCCCATAACACAGATACCACAATGTTTCCCTGCTGAGGTATTGTCTTCTGCAGCATATCCTGCCAGTCAGCTCATGGAAGGACCAACGACTCCTGTATACCTTCGCACAGTGCTGGCCTCCCCTTCTGGTCCCCTCCTCAGCCTGTTGGCAGTCGGATGTTCAGGATGTGAGGAGGCTCCCCAGACATGTGGCGCCACCTCCAGCCTGAGATGGCCTGCCTGCTTCTTCTGTGTCTGCCCGCTGATGTATTAGGCAGGTCGGTTCGATATGGACTGCACTCGATGCAGGGAAGCTAGAAACAGATGTCTAACACTGGAGAAGATCCAACACTGTTTTATTCAACGATAGAACTGATATACATATTCAGCTGTGGTTCGACACTATACTGAGCTGACTGGAGACCTTGTAGTAGCCTGACCAGACTTACTAGCTACCGCATGGTGTTTGCACTTGCTAGCTCGTGGACTCTGACTGTCTCAGTGGCTGGGTTCCGAGAGAGCGGGAAACCTAGTGCCCTCTGGCTTTATAGTGGTAGTGTCCTGTCTGGTGATTGGCTGCACTGTTTTGTGTGCTTACTGGTCATCCTGTGTGTCAATCACTGCCTGTCTGCATCTCATTATATACATGAGTGGCTATTATGACATCTCCCCTTTTTGTTTTAAGATAAATAAATACTTAGGTGTGTATGCGTATATATATATATATATATATATGCCTGACTATATACAAAAGGTGTCTAAATGAACGTATATACATAGGAAGGTGTCGATAGTGCAGATACATGGCAAACGAAACAATATTTACAGAGGTTAAATCGATGAAGTCACAAAATGTACAAAAGTTCAGTCCACAGATTCAGTCTTTGTGGTGAGCGACGAATTCTTGTCGATCGCCGCAGAGGTGGATCAGGCGCTGCCTGCATGTGGATAGGTGGGATCATTGCCATCGTGGTGGTCGCATGGGCCGGCAGGATTGCTGGTAGATCGGTGGCCTCGTGGCAGGGTACGTCCGGAGGAAGCATCGTAGCGGCGGGGCACTTCAGTCAGGTAGCGGGCGTGGAACTCTTCGCAGTGCCCGTCTGTTGCGCCGTAGCAGTGAGCCATCAGCCATGCGGACAAGGAACGATCTTTGGTCCACTTGTTTGATCGCAACAGCTGTGGCTGACCAGCCGCCCTCAGGCAACTGGACACAAACGTGATCATTGGGGGCCAGCTCGGGTAGATCCGTGGCATGAGCATCGTATGTGGCCTTCTGTTGGGCCCGTGACTGCTGCATTTTCTGTAAGACCGTGAGGTGGTCAAGGTCTGGAACATGGCTGGCTGGAACTGTGGTCCTCAGAGTGCGACTCATGAGCATCGGCGCTGGAGACAACCCAGTGGACAGTGGGGTTGCCCTGTATGCCAGCATCGCCAGGTTGAAGTCGGAGCCTTAGTCTACAGCTTTGCATAGCAACCGCTTTACAATATGGACCCCTTTCTCGGCCATCCCGTTTGACTGCGGGTAGTGGGGACTGGACGTTACGTGACGGAAGTTGTAGGACTGTGCAAAATCAGACCATTCCTGGCTGTAAAAGCAAGGACCGTTCTCACTCATTACCGTGAGCGGAATCCCATGCCTGGCGAACGTATCTTTGTAGGCTTTGATTACTGCCTTCGACGTGAGGTCGGACAGTTTCACCACTTCTGGGTAACTGGAGAAGTAGTCGACCAGGAGTACGTAGTCACGCCCCTTGGCGTGGAAAAGTTCTACATCTACTTTGTGTCATGATATACACCAGTATATCATGGTGCAGATACACACACACTGATGGACACGCAGCAAGACCAATCAACACACACCACACCGCAGCCAATCACCAGTTAGAGCACACTCACTATAAAGACAGGGGGCATCAGAGTTCCCGCTCATTCGGTATGAAGTCTCCTACAAGGACAGAGCTTACAGCTTACAGCACAGGTCCTCACCATGTGCTGAGTGCATAGACTGGTTCGGACAGGCATAGGTCTTTAGTTTAATCTAACATCGTGTTCACCCACAGTGAAAGTATGTTCAAGTGAGTGTTGGTGGCCTGTGTGTGTTCTGCGGATCCAGAACACACAACACATCACTTTGGACCACGGAGCATTTCCTTGGGTTGAGCTGGTTGAAACTTCTGACAGGTAGGGCAGTTGAGGAGTGTGTCGGCAATGTCCTGACTGATGCCTGGCCAATAGACTGCCTCCTGAGCTCTGTATAGGCATTTCTCGACCCCAAGGTGACCCTCATGGAGTTTGCCCAGCACCATAGCCTGCATGCTCTGAGGAGTTACAATCTTGTCGAGTTTCAGAAGGATTCCCTCCACCACCGTCAGGTCATCTTTTACGTTATAGAACTGGGGACATTGTCCCTTCTGCCAGCCATTGGTAAGGTGCTGCATCACACGCTGCAGCAGAGGATCCTTGGCCATCTCCTCACGAATTTGGACCACCCATTCGTCAGAGGCTGGAAGGTTGGTGGCACACAACTGCACTTGCACTTCTATGTGGCAGATGAAGTCACTTTGTTCACACGGTGTGGTAATGGACCTGGATAGGGCATCTGCAATGATCAGCTCTTTGCCTGGCGTGTAGACAAGGTATGGGGACTTGAGGCACTCAGGGTCTGTTGGGCTGTCGGGATCGGAATCTGGCATGCTTTGTTGTATTGAGCGGACACTTCTGCGCCGCAGCTGGGATCGCTGGCTGCTGAGCGGTGGAGCAGATCTGCAAAGGGCTGCATAGTGGCCAAACTTGCCACACTGTAGACACCGACGTCCTTTTGCCGGACATTGCCACTTTAAATGCGCGGAGCCACAATTCGGACACGCCATGACGTCGACGTCAGCGCGTTCCGTGCGCCATCGCACATGCGCAGTGCGGTCGGTCGACGTACTCACCTGCGCAGTCGGGTTGTCGGGCTCGTCGTCCATTCGGTCGTGGCGTGCATGCGCAGGGACCCGGGAAAAGCACGCGAAACGGCCACTCTCCTCGATGCTCAGGCCCTGCGTCTGTGCAACGTTCCACCTCGTGGGAGGCCAGCTTTGCAGTTTCTGCTGCCCTGATGTGGGAGTAACGATTCTTAGCATGCTCATGGACAACGCACGTCTCGATAGTGGCAGAGAGGGTCAACTGTTTGACTTTCAGGAGCTGCTGCCGAAGGGAGACGGAGTGGACCCCGAAAACGATCTGATCCCGAATCATGGAATCAGCCATCGAGTCATAGTTACATGACTGCGCTAGGATGCGGAGATGGGTGACGAAGGACTGAAAAGGTTCATCCTTACCCTGAAGCCTCTGCTGGAAAATGTACCGTTCAAAGCTCTCATTCACCTCAATGTCGAAGTGGCTGTCAAACTTTAGCAGGACTGTTTTGAATTTTGTTTTGTCTTCGCCGTCAGCGAATGCAAGGGAGTTGTAGATGTGGATGGCGTGAGTGGATATTATGACACCCGCTTCAGTTCTGATACTCACAGTGAGGAAAGCCTATGTGGAACCCAAACCAGCAAACATATTTGTATCTGTAAGGAATTGGAGAAGGCGAGAGACCGACAATCAGTTAGGGCTTCCATCGCAGGACTCTCAAATCCCCCAGGCCTCCCACACCTTTACTGCCCTGCCTTCTCCCAGTGCCATCCAGTGAGCCAGTTGTGCTGGCAAACTTCTCCCTGCACGCTCACTCCCAGTCAGATCAGGAGCCCCTAGACCCCAGACCTCTTCCAGCAAAATTAGGGAGATCGTGCTCAGCTGTCCTCTGCTCATCCAGAAACATAACCATTGAACGTGAGAGGATATTCAGTGGTTAAGCCCTGCTCTTTAGTGTTTAATTGTTGGCAGCTGCCTCGATGGTGCTGACACTCCTAGAGTTCAGGCAAACTGTTCAGGCATCAAAGGCTGCTGGACATGCAGTGCACAAATCATCCTCTCAGACATGGCACCTGTTCCTTCAAGGAGAGAACAGGACCGTGAAATGCTCTCACAACTCACAACTAACAAGGCTAATTCCTCACTTGAAATAGTCTTCAGCTGTGAAGCTATAGGCTGCTCACAGTCAAAGGGAGTGAAATTGACTTTCATGAGAGAAGCTGCGGCAGGGCCCTGTCTTGGGAGTTTTTAGGCTGCTGCTGTGGTTGTCTTTGTTATGGGTCTGGTAAATATTTAAAGATGGCTTTAAGGCCTCACAGACGCAAACCCCTTCACGCCCCTGCCCAGGAGAATCCCCCAGCTTCGCTCCCTCCTGGCCCCCCTGGACAATCCCTATCCCTCCCGAGCACTGGGGCAGCAGTTCTGGGGCCTTTGAGAAGCATGCTGGAAAATGGAAAGGACTACAAACCTCCTCACTCCCACTCAGTAGCCATTGCAGCAGCTTCCCGTTATTGTAAAGGAGTACTAAAAGATGCCCGTGTGACTTCTCACTGTGGAGTCGGGTGACTCCCGGGAGTCCGCTGCATTCAACTTCAATCTCGCGAATGAGATGGAAATTAATGCAAATTAGGCTGAATGACCTTGGGAGCGGGCCTGGTGAATTTCAAAATGTTTCGTGCCCAGCGTGAATCTCAATTTCGGCCTTTCCCGCTATTCACCCGGAACGCCCGAATTGGCGCCAGGCACAATGCGGTGGCTGTATCGCACCCAGTATTGTAAAGCTGAACTCATTTCAAGGATACATCGGTGAGAATTTTTAAACTATTGTGCAGACTAAGGTTGGAAATGAGTGCCTTTCATTTGGGCAGCACGGTGGCGCAGTGGGTTAGCCCTGCAGCCTCATGGCACCGAGGTCCCAGGTTCGATCCTGGCTCTGGGTCACTGTCCGTGTGGAGTTTGCACATTCTCCCCGTGTTTGCGTGGGTTTCACCCCCACAACCCAGAAATGTGCAGGGTAGGTGGATTGGAAATGCTAAATTGCCCCTTAATTGGAAAAAATTAATTGGGTACACTAAATTTTTTTTTTTTAATGAGTGCCTTTCATTTTACAGATACTGTTGAGCTCTGTGCTCTTGATGTTTATGCCAATGAGAGAAAGGAATCATTGAAGCAGAAAGGAGGTCAGGGCTGTTTGTTGGCAAAACACACTGTTCCTGGCTTAATCCACCCAATGAAAAATAAACTTCTTAAAAGCAGATCGGGGTTAAGTTGATTTTTGTTACGGTGACATGTTCAATTCCTCACATATAATTGTCTCTTGCAATATATCGAGCCATTCAATAATCCAGAAATGATGACCCAGATCTTCTAGTCTCCTGATGGTCTTTCCCCAGAGTTACTCTGGACGATAAGCTGAGGGACCCCTTGGAACTCTCCACGCATTGACGACACGGAGTTTTTACTTCCATTGGGCAATTCGCTTGTGTCTGGATGTGATGGGTAACAATGCCTGATGGGAATTTTAGTTTCCAGGGCGAGGCTCGGTTTTCCTGTCCTTCTGGATTTTAGCAAGCCGGATAAGGGCTGTATCTGTATGTTAACAGGGATGTTTTGCTACAGCTGTACAGTGCATTGGTGAGATGACACCTAGAATACCCCATACAGTTACGGTCTTCTTATTTTAAAAAGGACATAATTGCATTAGAAGCAGGGCACTTGTGAACTGAAGAATGAGGGTTAGAGATAAGGGGCCTCCCATGCAAGATGGAGACGTCTTGTGATGCAGTGGATAGCGTCCCTACCTCTGAGTTCTGGGTCTGAGTCCCACCCCAGGACCTGATGGCCGAGGAAGGTAGGTTCATAATGCGGCCAAAACAGATTGAGTGTAAACCTGCAAAATCCTTCCAACAGGCCAATAGCTGGCGGTAAAGGCGGGAGAGACTCCTGGTCAGCCACGATTGATGTGGAGCAGCTTCCCTCAAACTGCAAGATTCTGTCGTCCGACTAGCAATCTGTTCTGGAAATTAGTAACTATGGAAACAGATGAAATTGTCTTGGTGTGGGATGAGAATTGGAAATGAAATTGGAATATGAGATGGGGAGAATTATTTTCTGTCACAAGGTTGTGAGTCTGCAGAATTATCCTCCCTGGAGAGTGGTACAGACAGCGTTGCTGAATATTTTTGAGGCCGAGCTAGATCATTCTTGACTAACCAAGGAGTCAACCGGTTACAGGGGAGCCTGGCAGGAAAGTGGCGTTGAGGTCACAATCAGATCAGCCACGATCTTATTGAATGGCAGAGGAGGCTGGAGGGGCTGAGTAGCCTACTCCTGCTCTCATTTTGTCTGTTTGCGTGTTCGTATGTGTGTAGGTATTCAGTGAGGACAACACCCTGGCTCAGATGTTAATTGATCCATCGTTGAATAGTTTGTTCTGGGCTCAAAAATGCAGAATACTAATTTGTGAAAAGAACAAAACTGCTGCATTCACCATGATTGGGAGAGTTCGGGGTCGACAGTATTATCATCCTATCCCAAATGTGTGTCCATGGCTTGTAGTTTCATAGAATTTACACTGCAGAAAAAGGCCATTTAGCCCATTGAGTCTGCACTGGCCCTTGGAAAGAGCACCCTACTTAAGCCCACAGCCTCACCCTATCCCCGTAACCCCACCCAACCCAATCTTTTTTGGACACTAAGGACAATTTAGCATGGCTAATCCATCTAACCTGCACAGCTTTGGACTGTGAGAGGAAACCGGAGCACCCGGAGGAAACCCATGCTGACACAGGGAAAAAGTGCAAACTCCACACAGATAGTGACCCAAGTCGGGAATCAAACCTGGGACCCTGGAGTTGTGAAGCAATTGTGCTAACCACTGTACTACCGTGCCCCCCCCCCCCCCTTGTCCGCTGACAGCACTATACTGCATCTTGTACTGGACCCAATTCAGGTGAATTGATACCAATGAGTGGAAAACGGAAATCGATTCTGTTGTTCAGGACCTTTCGATAAAATATCCAGATACAGGAAATAGCCAGATAAAATACTAAATGCAGTAGAGAAAAACAAACCCAGGGCAGGTTAGCCAGGACTACGGCACATGGGTCCAAACTGATACAAGGCTAGCTTAGAATTGACTTCCTCATGCAAAGACTAGTGCTTGAAAAGCAGAGTATGGGGGATAAAGCCTCTGGAGTCACTCAAGAGGTTGTCCCTCAATTATCATCATTGAGGGAGTCATATATTACTCAGCAAAGGGTCTGGGAAGCCATCCTCATTCATACATGCCTTTGGGTTTGAACTCTCCTGAGTTGTGTACATAAATCTGGAAATTTCCAATTAATCAAAAATGTGTTTTTCAGATTCTGGTTGATCTTAAATAAGCATTTTAATGAAATGTATGGGCTTTTGAGTGTTTATTGATGTTAACTGAATAATATGTACACTACAAAATGTTGATCAGTCATATGGCATGTACAACGTTCAGTCCAGTGACAGTCGTCTGTCACACCTCTAATCTGTTGACATAATGGATGGCTTTCCAAAATGCATATTTGTTTCTGCCTGCTATCACTCTGAAGCTAATGCATTTTGGTGGGTGCAAAGCCACAAGACAAATAGGTCAAGGCATATTCAGTTAGCATAAATATAGCCTTTCCATTATTGTGACGAGTGAATGCAGTGCTGTCTGGACAGCAAATGGTTCACAATTCCTCCTTACAGAACTTCACATGGTTGCAAAGTGAAAGTGTGAGAGACTCAGAAAGAAATTTAACTTGTTAAATTTAAATAGCATTGTGGCTCTGGGGGCAACTAATAAGCGACCCTGGCATCTGAGTGTCCTTGAGAATACTAAAAGCAAACGGGATCTCCTCGTTATATTGAATATTGTATTGCATCACCTTATTTAGTTCCAGATGCAATCCATGCCATTTTTCTGTCTCTGCCTCTGATCCATGCCTGTATTTTCACATAACCACCTCTCCACTATTTCAGTGATAACCTTGGAACTTGCTACAGAGCTGTTCAAGGTTATTTGGCAGCCAGGGTATAAAAGATCTATCAGGGTTCTGTTTCTTGAACATAAACAGTGATACTCCTCGCAGCACTGTTGACAGGGGTGCTACTGTCTTGACAGGGCGATGGCATTTAGCTCTCACTCTGCCCTTCAAAGGAAGTGTCACTGTGAAAAGGATAAGATGAATCAAGGCAGCATCCTTTACCATATCTTAAACCGAAAGAGGCACCAGCATCTCCCCACCTGCAGCTGTAAGCACGAATCCAAGGAGAAGGTCGCACTGGGATCGCCTTACGTCGCCTGCAAGGCTGCCTCCGAAGTTCTGCTCAAGACTGTGAACTTTATTAAAAACCTGCCCTCTTTTCGGGGGCTGCTGCAGCCGGACCAGCTGCTGCTGCTGGAGAACTGCTGGGCTGCCCTGTTCGTGTTGGGCTTGGCTCAGGAAGGTGTGGATTTCGAAGTGATTGAACCGTCAAGGACCAGCATTCTGAAAGAAATTCTAACAAACCGGGAGGGCAAAGGCAGCGATGAGAAAACAATCACTGAGCCATCAGCTGCAGAAGTGCAGAAAGTCAAATCGTTCTTAACTAATTGCTGGAGCATAGACATCAGCACTAAGGAGTATGTGTACTTAAAAGGGATCGTTTTATTCAGCCCAGGTGAGCTATCCCACTGAAGTCCCTGGCTCAAAGCTTGATTTTTTTATTTTTAGTAAACCCATGTGGAAATTATTGAATTGACACTGAAAGATTGTTAAGTTTATTCAGGAAATCCGAATATTTTGTGTCTTGTGTCATTCATGAGAGAACAAAGACACTCATTCGCATTTAAAAGGCCACTCTGGCAAAACATTATTTGTTTCGCACCCGGAGGTTCAAATGAACGTATAAACTGAGAATGGAAAACTTTTAAGGAAGGTGGGTTTGTGATAGAGTTAAACGGAAGTTCATGGGCACAGCTAAAGGAGGAAGCTGAATAGGAAAAGCACTGGGTCAGGGGTGGGAGCAGGGAAAATGTGGGGAAAATCAGCTTTGGTTTAACTTTCAGTGAAATAGTTCTCTCAGAAATGTCGCAAAATCTCTTTGGTCAAAACTCCCAGCCAAACTGTCCTTTTACCTTTTAAGGAATTAAAATTGATACTCTTCACAACCACTGACTGAGATTTCAAATAAATTACAACGTGTTTCAAAGCAAGCGCAATGACTGGATTACCATTTCGTACTAAAGTGAATCTTTTTGTAATGTTACACTGGAAACTGTCACGCGTGGAAATTGTCAAATTACTATTGTTTCCAAACGTGTTTGTTTCAAATTTTATACGAGAGACAGATAGATCTTTGCTTAAACGATGGTTCTGATCAACAATGTGTTGTGAAAATTGTTTGATAAGGAACAAAACTGTTTAACCTTGACGGAAAATGTTGGCCTTCAGAGCTGATTGGCACTTCAGAAGGTTCAGAAACATGCTGGTGTCAGTGTTTTCAGCAGAGGCTATATGCAAAATCATGACAGGCAGCTCACATATTGGATTGTATTATGTCCACAAAGGCGTCAATACATTTCACCACTTTCAACCTCAGATATTCAGAGGTTGCCCCGAGGAGATTAGCTGGAAGATTTTAACTGCATTTAAAATGACAACTGGATGCTGCCCTGAAATACCCTAATCTGAGGTTATTTTAAGCGGTGTTCTGTAGATTGGCAGTTTTGTGATCTCCACTGGGCTTGCAGGCATGAATTTATACATGAACATGAGAACACAGGATCAAAGATCACTGTGGTCCACTTGGTCATCCCCAAGGATGTGTGGGTATTTTTGGAGGGGTGTGAAACAAAAAGGAGGAGGCCCAGTTGCTCCTTGGGCCTGCTCTAGCATTCAATTTACCGTGGCTGATCTGTACTCAACTCCATTCACTTGACTTCTGCATATCCCTTGAAACCCTGAACCAATTGAAATTCTAGCCATCTCAGTCTTGGAAGCATCAATCCATACTCCGCCAGCATCCATTGCCTTTTGAGGGAGAGGGTTGCAGATTTCCATTACTTTTGTGAAAACGAGCTTCTCTGGGAGACACTGGGCAGTTTCGGAAACTTGCCCAGTCCTGTGGGATCTGTGAGTTTACGTTCACTCGTGGCCTGGGTGAAGTTTGTGTTGACATTGACCAGAATTGTTTTTGAATTGCCCTGGGTAGGAAGATAGGAAATTTTGTTGACAGAAATATTCAGCCCAACAAATGTTCCCCTTTTTGTTCCATTTGAGCCCCAGATTCCAGCCTCCTCCAGGTTCCTTAATCCTTTCTTTTTACAGAAATGTAATCATTTGTCCCTTGAACCCATTTATACTTTATTCAACACCCTTGCATTTAATGCCACCTGCAAATTTCATCGGTTAGATCAGACACAGAGCTGGACAAAGGGTCACATGAAGATATCAAAATATGCACTTTAGTGGGAAGAATAAAGGAGCTGAATATTATTTAAATGGAGAAAGACGGCAGAAAGTTGCAACACAGAGGGATTTGGGGATCCGCGGGCATAAAACACAAAAGGCTAGCAAGCAAATGCAGCAGGTAATAGGGAAGACAAATGGAATGTTCACCTTTACTTCGAAGGAAATGGAGTGTAAAAATAGGGAAATCTTGCTAAAACTGTACAAGACACCAGTTAGACCACTCAAATAAAAGCAAAATACTGCGGATGCTGGAAATCTGAAATAAAACAGAAAATGCTCGATAAACTCAGCAGGTCTGGCAGCATCTGTGAAGAGAGAAACAGAGTTAACATTCCAAATTTAAATGACCCTTCTACAGAGCTAGTTAGACCACACCTGTTTTGGTCACCTCATCTAAGGATAGATATAGGGGGCGATTCTCCAATATTGGGCAAAAGTGTTTGTGCCGATGTGAACGCCGTCGCGAACCATAGGGGGCCAGCACGGCGCAGGAGCGGTTCCCGGCACTCCTGCGCCGTGCTGGCCCCCTAATCTGTCATGCCTGGGCCCGGTCCACGCCGCTCCAGCCTCCTTACGCGGCGCCAAATGGGCACCGTGCCAACCCGCGCATGCGTGGGGGACTTTTGCGCGCCAGCCCCGACCAACATGGGGTCGGTGTTCAGGGGCCGGCCGTGCCAGGAAGTAGGCCCGGGGGGATGGGGTGGAGAGAGGCCGGCCCGCCGATCGGTGGGCCCCGATCGCAGACCAGACCCCATTGGAGGACCCCCCCCCGGTGAAGGAGCCTCCCTCCCCCCCGCCCCCCCCGCCCCCCCCCCCCCACAGGCCGCTCCCCCGTGCGTTCCCGCAGAGCTCCCGCCGGCAGCAACCAGAGGTGAACGGCGCCGGCGGGACTCTGTCATATAGGAGCGGCCGCTCGGCCCACCCGGGCCAGAGAATCGGCGGCCCCGCCGATTCCAGCGGCCCGCGGCTGGCGCCGTGCCAAACGTGCCGGCGCAGATGGCACCGATTCTCCGCACCTCGGAGAATCGTGCGCCGGCGTCGGGGCGTCGTGGCGTGGTTGCGGTGATTCTCCAGCCTGGCCCGGGGCTCGGAGAATCGCCCCCATATTGGCATTGGAGGCAATCCAGAGAAGGTTCATTAGGTTGGTCTTGGGCGTGGAGGGATTTTCTCATGAAGAGAGACGTATTAGGTAGGGTCTGTATTCATTGCAGTTTATTGAGACATATAGGATTCTCAGGGAGCTTGGCAGGGTAGATGCTGAGAGGGTATTTCCTCTTGTGGCAGGTCTTGTAGGACCAGAGGGCATAGTCTGAGAGTAAGGGATCTCCCATTTAAGGCAGAGATGAAGAGGATTTTTCTCTCTCAGAGGATAGTGAATCTGTGGAATTCTTTGCTGCAGAGAGCTGTAGGGGCTGTGTCCTGAAGTATGATCAAGGCTGAGATAGACAGGTTTTTAATCAGTGAAGGAATTAAGGGGCATGGGTATATGGCAGGAAAGTGGAATTGAAGATTATCACATCTGCTCAGTCATGATATCATTGAATGGCAGTACAGACTTGATGGGCTGAATGGCCTACCTCTGATCATACATCTTTTGAAATGAAATGAAATGAAATGAAAATCGCTTATTGTCACAAGTATTATGGTCTTATGTGCTGATCTCTGTGACTGACTTCATTATATGGGATTCAATTGCATGAAGCTCAGTGGTAATGGAGGGATTGGAGGGCGCTGGCGGGGTACTTTTTTGGAAATATATGAAATAGTTCAATATATTAGGATGACATGGTGGCACAGTGGTTAGCACTGCTGCCTCACAGCGGTTCAATTCTGGCCTTGGGTGACTGCCTGCATGGAGTTTGCACATTCTCCCTGTGTTTGCGTGGGTTTCCTCTGGGTGCTCAGGTTTCCTCTCACAGTCCAAAGATGTGCAGATTAAGTGGATTGGACATGTTCATTTGACCCTTAGTATCCAAAGATGTGCAGGTTAAGTGGGATTACAGGGATAGGGTGGGGGAGTGGGTTTAGGTAGGATGTTCTTGGTAAGGTGGGTGGGACTCAATGGGATGAATGGCCTGTTTCTGCACTTCTATTTGCTCCTACAATCCTCAACCCCCACCCCCTTGATTTTAAACATTTCACCATTGTGAGGAAAGTTTGAAATTCCTAAATTCACAAAGTCCTGAGTGTAGTGACCTTTACATGGGTATGTACATAAGGGGTTAATGGGAAATTGAAAGATCACTAGGGGGCAGCACTGGTGGGTATAAAAGCAGACGCAAGCGGCTCTCTGCCTCGCTTGGTAATTAGACTGTGACGAGAGCAGGAGCATAGATCTAGCTCAGGGCTACTAGTGTGGTCAGACATAGCTACTGTATATAAACGTTGTAACCTTTCTACTGGTATTGATCTTAAAGTAAGAACTAACGCAGTTGTTAAATTCTGTTACTCAATAAACCTTTCAATACCTCTGGACGACTTCGAGCCTTCTTCATCAAACTGCAGAAAGCCTCTGCGGCAACTGGATTGAGTAACGCATGTTACATACAGTAGTGCTACCAAACACACTACAGTAAGGTAACAAAAGATGGTACCAGGCCAGCTTTAAACGAACAATACTAGCTAGATTAGGTTAGAGAAAAGAAAGAAAAAGAACAGAAATTAAAGTACCGACTGATCGACTGTGGAAGACTTTGCAACATTTGGATCCTAGACAACCAACCGATGCGATGAAACACGTGCAAGCTCCATGGCAGCTGAAAACTACCGGTAACTTAAATAGTAACTGGACAATGTTTAAACAACAGTTTCAAATATACATGGCAGCTACTGACTTAAACACAGCCTCCGACGAGAGAAAGATTGCGCTGCTACTAGCAAGGCCAGGCCAGCAAGCTATAGACATTTATAACTCTTTCATTCATGTTGAAAATGAAGACAAAACTAAATTTCGAGTCATACTCGCAAAATTTGAAGAACACTGTCAAACACAGTCTCATGAAATCCTGGAAAGATTTAACCTCCGCAACAGGTTCTAAAAAAACGGCGAGACAATCTCTAATTTTGTCACAGATCTCAGACCCTCACAGGCATCTTCTTCCGGCCGCCGGCTCCAATTCAAATACGTACGCGCATGCGCACAGTCAAGAGAGACGCGACCCGGCAAGAGCCCGTTCTGCGCAAGCGCAAGAAGCTGCGCATGCGCACTACGCAAAATAGTGTCAACGCCCACTTAAAGGGGAATGTCCTGCACAAGGGAAAAGTTGTTTAAAGTGCTCCAAACTGAATAATTTTGCCTTCCAGTGTAAGTCAACAGCAAAATATCACTCTCCAACACAGAAACATGCACACTTCAAGGTTCACACAGTGGATACAATGGAAAACCAAACACCCGAAGAAAATTTTTCCGACCACGAAGATTTCCACTCCTGGGAGAACACATACTTCCTCGGAATAATAGATTCGGCAGAGGAACTTCAAGCGCCGACCACGAATCCTCAATACGTTAATGTCATTGCCTCCAAAAGTAAATGGAAAGACACGGAGCAAGTGAACAACTCCCCAATTACGTTCAAGCTTGACACGGGAGCGTCTGCAAACTTGATGACAAGCATAGATCTCGCATCCATCCCAGGGACACACGAGATGATGCATGATGCATGCAAGTTAAAAGACTGCAATGGCAACCAGATCACCTCAAGAGGATCATGCCACCTACAAGTAGTCGATAAGAGGGTCACAAAAAGACTACATTCGAGACCGTGGACGACAAAAAGACATCGCTGTTAGGTGCTCAAGCCTGCAAGGACTTGCGGTTGGTCCAGGGAATATTCATGCACACGAATGACTCATCACGACTGGACGATGGCATCTAGCTGCTGCTCAACGAGTATTCTGACGTCTTTCATGGCATGGATACGTTACCTTACAAATACTAAATCCTGCTCTAGGAAGATGCAAAACCTGTCATTCATCCACCTAGGAGGGTACCAGCTCCCTTGCGGGACAGGCTAAAATCAGAACTCCTACACCTACAATCTCAAAGGCATAATATCAAAGGTCACACAACCGACTGACTGGGTCAGCTCGCTGGTGTGTGTCAAGAAGCCATCAGGTGACCTCAGAATCTGTTTAGATCCCAAAGATCTGAACAAAAATATTACCAGGGAACACTACCCCATCCCCAAGCACGAGGAGATAACATGTGAAATGGCAAATGCTCGCATCTTCGCCAAACTTGATGCTTCCCAAGGTTTCTGGCAGATGCAGCTCGACAATTCCAGCAGACTTGTGTACGTTCAACATGCCATTTGGACGATACTGCTATAATCACATGCCTTTCGGGATCACCTCCGCATTCGAAATCTTTCACAGAGTCATGGAGCAGATGACGGGGGGCATTGAAGGTGTCAAGAGTATATGTCGATGACATCATCATATGGTCAACGACAGAAGAAGACCACATTGCTCGATTAAGACAAGTCTTCAAAAGAGTTCACCAATTTGGATTGAAACTCAACCAATCCAAGTGCACCTTCACATGCTCATCTCTGACCTTCCTGGGTGAAACTATATCAGTGCAAGGGTTGAGGCCGAATGATGAAAAGATCACGGCAATCTAGACCATGCAGCAGCCAAGAGACAAGAAAGCTGTGCTCAGGTTTCTTGGATTCATTAACTTCCTAGGCAAGTTTATACCGAACTTATCAACAAGGACGTCAGCATTACGAAACGTGATAAGGAAGGGCACAGAGTTTGACTGGACTCCACGCCACCAAGAAGAGTGGGTGGATCTAAAGCGCCAACTGATGGCAGCTCCAACTCTGACATTATTTGACCCAGCAAAACCCACAAAGATTTCCGCCGACGCCAGTCAACATGGAATTGGTGCAGTACTCCTCTAACAGGATGACCAATTGGACTGGATCCCAGTTGCATATGCGTCTAGAGCGATGACCGCCACAGAGTGCAGGTATGCACAGATAGAGATGGAGTGCCTGGGTCTAATCACAGGAATAACAACATTTCACCACTGTGTGTACGACCTTACCATGTTCCTAGTTGAGACTGATTATAGACAGCTGGTCAACATAATTGAAAACAAATCTCACTGATATGACGCCGTGCCTACAACGCATAATGATGAAGCTGAGGAGGTATGACTTCACACTGCTCTACACTCCTGGGAAGGACCTCATAATATCTGACACACTGTCCCGAGCCATTGACACTGACAGCTCACCTCCTGCATCCATTGACGATGTAGAAGCTCAAGCACAGTTGTGCAGAGAGACTCTCCCAGCATCTGACGAGAAGCTGCAGCAAATTTGTCTGGCGACACGAGAAGATGCGGCCTTGCTCCAGGTCATGCACAATCTTCAGCATGGCCTGGAGCCTGCCATAAGGGCAGTGCCTGCAGTTCCAAAACATCAAAACTGAACTGTCAGTAGCGGACGGATTAATATTGAGAAACGACAGAATCGTTATTCCACTAACGCTCAGGTCAGACACGCTCCATAGGATTCACGAGGGACATCTCGGAATTGAAAAATGCAAAAGAAGAACAAGGCAATCCGTCTACTGGCCTGGGATAAATGAGGACATTACAAACATGATACTCACATGTGACACGTGTCAAAACCATCAACCGGCACAATGCAAGGAGCCACTCCAGCAGCATGAGATGGCTACGTCACCGTGGAACAAAGTTGGCATAGACTTGTTTCACTTCATGGGTCAAAACTATGTCCTTATCATTAACTATTACTCCAACTTTCCGGAAGTAATGAAACTCCCGGATCTCACGTCCGCATCAGTTATTAAAGCCTGCAAGGAAACATTCTCGAGACATGGTATTCCACAAACAGTCATGTCCGATAATGGTCCTCGCTTTGCGAGCTGGGTATGGATGGAATTCTCCAAGAAATACAACATCAAAAACGTGACATCGAGTCCACACTTTCCCCAATCCAACGGCAAAGTAGAAAAAGGTGTACACATTATCAAACAACTCATAAGCAAGGCCACTGACTCGAATTCTGACATATACTCGGCTCTATTATCATTCAGATCATGACCGTTGAGCTCAGGGCTATCACCAGCTCAAATGCTCTTCAATCGAGATGTGAGAACAATGCTACCAGCGTTACACTTCAGCAATCCGGATCACTCACAAGTGCTTGACAAGATACAACACCAACGTCACAAACAAAAGCAACACTATGACCGGCATGCAAAATCGCTGCAACCATTAGCGGTCAATGACATGGTTCGACTGCGACACCCAGATGGAGGATTGTCCAACGCGGCAACAGTGCTACGATAAGCAGCGCCACGATCATACATTGTAAAGTCCGACGAAGGTGTGCTGTTCAGGCGCAATCGCCGAGACCTGCTAAAGGTTCCACTTCCTGAACCTGTCTTTCCAACGTTAATTCTACAGGACCCACTCACTCGACAACACTTGACACCATCAGCCGGTGAACAGACGGACATTAAAACCTCAGTGTCTCCATGCCCACTTAGGAGATCAACTTGAATCAGACGCACATCCAACCGTCTGAAACTGTGAACATTGGACTGAAGCAATCATTGATTTCTGTAATGCATTTGCACACGATGTAAACTATGTTTGTTCCATTCTAGGAACAACACTGAAACTATGTTTAAAAAAAGGGGGGGATGTAGTGATCTTTACATGGGTATGTACATAAGGGGTGAATGGGAAATTGAAAGATCACTGGGGTTGCACTGGTGGGTATGAAAGCAGATGCAAGCGGATCTCTGCTGCTCTTAGTGATTAGTCAGTGACGAGAGCAGGAGCATAGATCTAGCTCAGGGCTACTAGTGTGGTCAGACATAGCTACTGTCTATAAACATTGTAACCTTTCTACTGGTATTGATCTTAAAGTAAGAACTAACGCAGTTGTTAAATTCTGTTATTCAATACCTCTGGACGACTTCGAGCCTTCTTCATCAAGCTGCAGCAAGCCTCCGCAGCAACTGGATTGAGTAGCGAATGTTACATACAGTAGTGCTACCAAACACACTACAGTAAGGTAACAAAAGACTGAGCTCTGGCAGGTTTATTTTGTTCTGGTCACAGCACTCTCTTATAGCCGGGTGTTGCATTCCAAAGCCAAGGGACAGGGCTTCCAGTCTTCAATTATTAAGAGACTGGACCCCATAGAACTCCCGACATGCTCTCTGACCTCCGTGGGAATTGCACAGTAAGTTTGAACTGCCCAAGAGGACTCCCCTGCTCCCCAGGACCCTCAGAAAATGTCTCCGACTCTGAGTCCTCCAATCACTTACATTGACTGTTACCTCCAATCCCCCGACTGGCTCGCCCAACCACGTTAAGTCCCGACTGCCCCCAAGATCAGATCTGACCACGCCCACCTGAATACCCCTCTGACCCAACCTGATTATCCACAGCCTGACTACCCTCTTCCTGCCCACTCCAACTATCCTGACCTCCCTACCCACTCTCCCACCTATCAACCTGCCACTCTACCCACCCGTCACCTCACCTAACTACCACCCTATCCCCACCTGCCACCCTACCTAATTGCCACCCTAGATACTTGTCACTCTACCAAACTGCCATCTTGTCCAACTGCCACAATACCCACCATCAGCTAACCACTGACCCACCTTTCTCACCCAACCTGCCACCTTACCTGTTCATCAACATTCATCTATTCATTCATTCACTGTCCGTGAATTTAAACTTAAAATATGGCAGCTAGTGCTGTAACAGGTGTGGGGAGCAGGGGCGGGGGAGGGGGGGGGGGAGGTGAGTGTTCTGTCTTCTGCTTGATGCTATAGTGCTGCGATGGATCTCTTTAATGGACACTATGCTCCACATTGCTGGAGAAGCCCGGCTCAGACCAGGCAATAAATGCAGAGCAACATGGAGGCATGGAAAGGTTTGGATGGTTTGGCAGTACAACCATGATTTCCGCCTGGCAGAAGAGGTGGACCAACGTGGGACATCTGGAGGGTCATAAACGGATACCGAAAAAGGGCTTTCAAATATAAATCGCAACAAAATCGACTGAGGGGAGAACTAAAGTCGAGAGTAAAGATATCAGTCGCAACTAGAAAATCGCCAGTGATCGAGTTATTGCTGGCAAATATAATTTTTTTGCAAATCAAGTGATTGCAAGGTCAGAATGTTACTGACTCTGAGGGATGTGATGCCAGGCATGGCAGGGGCTGGGCATAAAATGGGCACCGTTCCCGCTGAGTATACACCGCTAAAATGTTCCAGGAGAGACATTGATCAATTGAGGCTCTAAGTGGCCAAGTAATGGCTGCTTAATGGCCTCTTTCTGCTGCCGCTAGGATTTTACCTGTGATGGGGAAGGTCTGTGTCAAGTGTTCAGCCTGCCAGGTGAGATGGGGGTGCAGGGGAGGAGGGGGGTACAGGAAGTGCCTCCTTATCGGGACCGTTGTGTCCATTGGAGAGCCCTTCTATCCAAGGTAGTGCCCCCCCATCCGACTCCTCCTTCGCCCCTCCCCAGTCTTTCCCCTCCTTCCTTGCTCTGTCCATCGTGACTCCCTACTCCCCTCACCGCGTTCTGTCAGCCTGGTCCTGTTGATATTCTGAACTTGCCTTCAAGTCAGGCTTCATCGCAGCTCACATCCCCCTGGGAATTGCTGCAGT
Source organism: Scyliorhinus torazame (assembly GCF_047496885.1). Classification (NCBI taxonomy): domain Eukaryota; kingdom Metazoa; phylum Chordata; class Chondrichthyes; order Carcharhiniformes; family Scyliorhinidae; genus Scyliorhinus; species Scyliorhinus torazame. The sequence goes on along the minus strand of NC_092711.1, from coordinate 217,861,487 downwards.
CCCAGCAGTGACCACAATTCCTGGTGGCGCTGCTGGGACCCCAGAACTGCCAGCCCGATGGCCATTAAATGGCTGAAGGGTGTGAGCTCACCAAGCTGGGGAAGGCTCTGCTCGGCCCTGACTTTTATGCAAAGGAGTGAGGTCCCCCCCCACCCGCTCCGTGTGAAATTCAGCCCCGTGCGAGTGTGCATTTAAACCAATAATAAAAAAATGTATGTCCTGAAACAAATTCTGTTATAAATCTTCCATGGGTGATGCTTGAAGACACAGGGTCCTAGGTTACATAACCCCTGAAAACCGGTCATGGTGCACGATAAACCCAGAGCCATTCGATGTAATAAAGACAGCATGTATTGTTTATTCGTTTACATGATTTTTGTGCTCAGCCAGCTCTTAAAAGCTGTTGATAGGCTGCATCGCCGAGGGAATCAAACATTAATATTTGCTCATTTACAGAAAGCTAGACTGCACTGCTCAAAGGGGAGGTGTATTGTGGCTGGAGCACCTGCTGGGAGTCATGTGTGAGCTGAACCTAACTTGGAAAGATGGGTGATTGAACATTCATACGTAAGGAATAGGAGCTGGCACAGGCTATTTGGCTCTTTGAGCCTGCACTGCCATTCAACAAGATCATGGCTCAACATTTCAAACTCAACACCATTTCCCAGCACTATCCTGCTATCCCTTCATTCCCTTAGTTGAGATATTTCATGACGAGAGTATTGATGAGGGTAACGTGGTTGATATGATGTACATGGACCTCCAAAAGGCATTAGAGAAATTGCGACACAATTGGTTTGCCAGCAAAGTGGAAGACCATACGATAAAAGTGTAGGTGATCGCATTAATGCAAAGTAGTGTGAATGTCAGGAGACAAAGAACAATGGTAGTTGGTTATTTTTTTGTATTGAAGGAATGCTGCTGCCCAGGGACTGGTACCAAGATCACTGCTTTTCCGGATCTATATTACTGATTTTGTCAAAGTTTCAAAATTTGCACATGACATCAAACTTGGCAGTATAATGTACTGTGGGGAGGGTAATGATAGACGCCAAGAGGTCAGAGATAGGATGGTGGATTGGTAAAACACTTGGCAGATGTGAATTAACCCAGAAAAGTGTGAAGTGATGTATTTTGGTAGGAAGAACAAGGACAGCCAATATAATTTAAAGGGTGCATCGATAAAGTGAGTACAGGAGCAGAAAAGCATGGGGGCATATGTGGTCAAAATTGTTAAAGACCGAAGGGCAGGTGAACAATTGGCTAAAATGGCATATTGGATACATGACTTTATAAATAGAGGCACAGAGCGTAAAGACAAGGACGTTATGATGAACCATTTGTAAGAGTCTTCACAATTTATTCCCTTATGCGCATTTCTTTTATTTGGCCGCTATCATTTTTGATCCATGTGCGATTAATGACATGTATCTTCAAGTCAAGTAGCAGAGAGAATGAGGAATTCAGGAATGATCTCTGCCATTTTAACAGGAACTTCAGGCTTTTCAGCACCAGAGAGCCAGAGATGGGGTGGGACTCGGTTTGATTGATTGGCTAGTGGCCAGTGAATTGGCCCAAAAGGCCGTACTCTGCACGGTAGCAGTGGTGATTGGATCTTGTCCCAGTGGAATAACCCTTGGGGACACAGGAACAAGTGGTTGGATTCTCTGCACCCTAAAATCGCGTTCGGCGACAGGGCAGAGAATCCGTTTTCCTGTACGAATTCGGGACCGACGCCGGTTCCACTATTGTCCGCCCCTGAAAAGTACGCCGCGCCGAGTATCCACCACATCAGGCCATTGCCTGAGGCCCGCGCCGCGATGCTCTATCCATGACAGCCAAATTCCCGACCACATGGTTCTAACCTGGTCCTTCCGTTCGGGACCGTCGTGTGGTGGCTACGGACACAGTCCGGGGCCGCCACAGTTGAGGGAGGGCCAATCAGAGGGCAAGGGGGACCTCATTCGGGATTGGGGGCTATGTATGCAGGTGGTCCAGGTCAGGCGAACGGCTGATGCGGGGCACTATTTCGGCTGTCCAGGTCCGCGGGCTGAGTCCGCCATGGAGCACGGCACGGCATCTGACCCAGAAGTGCGGGAGGCCATATCGGCAGCTGGAGCTGCGAGCTCCACGACAGCTGCCTGCCAGCCCCCTGCAAGGCTGTGAATCTGTTGCCTTTTGCTGCCTGTTTGCCTGGCGTAAAAGACCACAGTTTTCATGACCTTGGGGGACATAGTCCCAAAAACAGAGAATCCAGCCCATGGACTCTATATATCCTCTATATTTACTCCAGTGTCTAGTGTGCATTTGTCTAGTGTGCGTGTGTGTGTGTAGAGGGTGGGGGGGCAAGCTGAGGCAGTTAATTAGGAATTAGATAATAGTTAACCAATTAATTTTGCTGCATATTTCATTACAATTCTTGTTATATATGAACAGTAATCGTGTTTATATTTGCAAACCTGGTGACTACATTATTGGGTAGCCAAGGGCCAAATACTGGGTATTTTTCTAAGAATTATTGGTGAATTCACTTGTGTTGTGACTCTGGTCAAGTTGGGCTGGATTTGACCATGCACCAGCCCAGGGTGTAGTAACAACATATAAAACAGTGCTCAGCCTCAATCAGAGTACGGTGTCCAGTTATGGGCACTGGACTTCAGGGAGGATATGGAGACTTTAGGGAGGGTGCTAAAAAGCTTGACTAGAATAGTTACAGGAAGGAGAGATTTCAGTTACGAGGAGTGATTAGAGAAACTGGGGTTGTCCCCCTTCGAGAAGAGAAGGCTGAGGGGAGATTTAATAACAAAATCATGCAGGGTCTACGTTGAGTGGATAGGGAAAAAAACTGTCCCCATTGGCAGAAGGACACTTATCTAAGGTGTAAGGCAAAAGAAGCAACAGGGATATGAGAAAAAACATTCTTTACAGTGAGTCGTTTGGATCTGGAATGTAGTGCCTGAATGTGTGGTGGAGGCAAATTGAATCGCAGCTTTCAAGGTGAAATTGGGTTACCACCTGAAGAGAAAACAAACTTGCAGGGTGACAGGGAAAGGTTGTGGGGATGGCACGAGCTAAACTTTTCTCGCAGATAATTAGCATGGATTCAATGGGCCAAATAGCCTCCTCTGCTGTATCAATATTTTGATTCCACGAAATGAACCAGATATGACATGAGGTAAACTTTCCTACGCAGTGAGTGAACTGCCTCAGAGCGTGGAAGAGGTAGGATCAATCGTGGCTTTCAAAACAGAATACTGTGAGGCGCATCCTGAAGACATGTGCAGAATGGCGGGAGGAAAGAGTCAGGGATTGGGTCTACCTAAATGCTTCCTGCAGATAACCAGCGTGGACTTGATGAAGCATATGGCCACCATCTTTGCTGTGATCATTCTATGACCCTGTAGCAAACTCTTATTGATCTCTGACTTGAATATGCTCAATGACTGAACATCCCCAGTTCTTCAATTTAGAAATTTAGAAGATTCACAAACCTTTGAGTGAATTCATTTCTCCTCATCTCGGTCCTAAATGATGAACCCATTATTCAAAGACTGCGGGTTCGATTTTCCGGCCCCCTCCAATCTTCCGGTCTTGCTGAAGTCCAACCCGCAAGGCGGGTTCCCCAGTGGCGGGGCAGAAGCCTGGACATTTTGGCGGGCCTTGAGGATCATGCTGGCGCCCAATGGCTCATCGCATCCGCCACTGGAAAACACACCACGGCGGGGACGGAATATCCCGGCCTGTGATCCTGTGTTTTAGATTCCCCAGCTACCCTGTCAAGTCCCTCAAGAAATGAATATGTTTCACATTAATGTTTCAAATGGATCACATCTCATTCTCCTAAACTTCAGGGAATATGGGTCTTGTCCACTCAATTTTTCCTCATAGACAATCCCTCCATCCCAGAAACCAGTCGAGTGAACATTTGTTGCACATCCTCCAGGTGAGGAGACCAAACCCACAAATACTACGCCAAATGTGCCCTGCACAATTATAATAAGACCGCTTCGATGCTCGATCAATGACTCCAGAAGCGAGATTGGATGACAATTGAAGGCTTTATTGGACTGGATGTTTCCCACAGCAGCGCAAGTACAGAATGCAGCTGCTAGGGAGACACAGACTCTTATACTCCGCCTTACTGGGCGGAACCAGCTGCTAGGGATACACAGACTCTTATACTCTACCTTACTGGGCGGAACAAGCAGGCAGTCTTCACCAATGATCTTCCTGTCTCAGGTACCTCCCACAGCAATGATCTTACAGCCTCAACCTTGGTACCGTAATACCCCTAATACCGACTACCACACCCTTTACTTATATTCCAATCCCTTCGTCACAAAACCTATTTGTTTTCCAAATTGCTTGCGGTATCAATATTGACCTGTGATTCATGTACAAGGACACCAAGGTTCCTTTGAATGCAAACATTTCCCAGTCTCTCAGCATTCCTAAAAAATATTTTCCTCTTTCTTTTTGTTTCCAAATCTTTTCCTACTTCACATTTTGCTGTATCACATTCCATCTGCCATATTCCTGCCCACACACCCAATATGTCTCTCCCTCCGCAACCTCATTTAAAAAAAAAAATTACAATTAAGGGGCAATTTAGCATGGTCAATCCATTTACCCTGCACATATTTTGGAGATGAAACGCACACAGACACAGGGAGAATGTGCAAACTCCACACAGGCAGTGACCCAGGGCCGGGAAAGAAACCGGATCCTCGACACTATGAGGCAGTAGCGTTAACCAGCAGCCTCATTGACTCATTCCCATTGCTTACTTTCTCACCTATCATCAGTAAACCTGATTGCGTTACACTCAGTCCTCTCATCTAATCATCAATGAAAATTGGAAATAACTGAGATCTGTACACTGATGCTCTTGGTACTCCACTAGTTGCAACCTTCCAACCTAAAAATACCCCATTTATTCTGAGTCCTCACGCTGAGGGTTTCATGGTGGGCAGGAGCGGAGAATCCAACAACAGGCCAAAAGTCGGAAATCCGCCGGCATAAAAGTGGTTTGTGATTCTGCCGATGTTGGGTTAATGGTGATTGGGTTATCCCGCTGCCTAGTGACATCAACGCCATTTGCATTCATTACCATCCCATGAATGCTCAATAAAACATCTGCTCACCGGAACCTCGTGACGGCTACCCAATCTTGCGTCATGCCAGGGGGAGATTACGCTGGCCTGAAACCCGTTTCTCAAGGAGTGCCCTGGGAATGCGTTAGTCTAGGAACTGAGGGTCCACTGAGGAATGAGAGCGGCGTGAGAGAAGACTCAAATCTTTTTTGACTCCTTAAGGAGGTGGTGCACCTGGAGGGAGGTCAGGATGCCTCGTCCCCATGCAACCTACATCTGGATGGTGCATACCAGGGAGTGTAGCCATGGGGTGCAGGGCCGAGCGCAAATCTAGCAAGCTGCTCGACCAAGGTCTCCATGATGGTCGCCAATCTTCCCATGGCGAACTCGAGGCTCTCACATGTTGGAGCTACAACATCAAGCAAAACGTGGACAGGCTCCTTTCTCGTTCACTCTAGTCTGCTGAGTGACAGTCGAGTGTCTGCCTGATGCTCCCACCGCCTGCTGCTGCATCTCCACCATTTAGATGGCTGTTGGTCACAGGAGTTCATCATCTTACTGGGACTGAGCAGGTGGCTGTCGCCAGCAGCCCTCTGAGTGATGGAGTCCTGGGTTGCCCCTGCCTCCAACTGCTGCAGGGACGTGTTGTGCCCGAGTCTGATCTAGAGCTGAGTCCCACTGCGGTGTGTGTCCTTGCACTGGTGGAGGGTGTGGGTCAGCGATGTGATGGTTCTTCCAGTGCTTCCTCTTTGGACTGGGGGCTTGGACTTATATTTGGCTGCCTCTTGGGCCCCGACCTACTGCAAAATAGAAAATAGCGAATAAAGTTAGTTTTGATGAACATTAGCAATATAATACTGCATGTGAATCGCTGTGGTTATCAGGATTTGATGAAGTGATGGAGCTGTGATCTGAACTAGATTGGTGGGAAAACCAAACTCCCCCTCCCCATGGGAGATCCCCTGCCCAATCCAGCAGGTTCCTCAAATTCAATGAGGGCAATGGTGTTGGCTGCCCTCCCCGGGTCCGTGCTCTCCTGCCCCTGTTATGTGCCAGCTTTCACTGTATGAAGACATAAGAAAGGCATTTGGTCAGAGGAGCAGAGGTTTGGGTGCGATGCATGTCCCCTCTGTCTGGTGAGCCCTCCCCAGCAGGGACAGAGGATCGAGTGTGAGCAACACGATGAATGGGATGGTGATGATGTGAAAATCTCCCTGAGAAAATGAGTGGTTAATGTTCCCCGCTAACAGTGTGACAAAAGTAGCTGTTTTTGTACACGATGCAATGCTGAGAGTTTAACCTTGGAGCGAGGCTGAGGATGAATTAACCTGGCGGGACAGGTGAGATCATCCATCCTCCTGCTCCTTTGACAGGCGTTTGAGGTGTGGTTGCCAGCCATGCTGACCTCCTCCGCGCAGGCTGTCAGGCCTGATTTATCTACTGGACCCATTGCTGGGACACAGGACATACCTGTGTGCCCACACGTCTCTGATCAAAGCCTGCAAGGCCTGGTGGATGGCGTGGGTGCTGCCCTCTTCATGAGGCTTTCGACATTGGGCCTTCTTCTCGTGCATGGAAAAATCAGTAGTGGCCTCCTGGAGACAGGTGGGCTGGAGAGACATACGTGTTAGATTGGCGCCTAAATTTGGCCCGTTAGCTGATGGCAGGTGGATAAATCAGCTCCTGACAGAAAGTTTTTTTTTTCATTCTGATTCCCCCCTTTATAAATGTTACCGTATTTTTGCCAACCCTTAAATGTAGAGTGTTCCAATCTTATATGAATAGCTCGTTTAGTAAGCTCAAGGGAAGGTAAAATATTGAGGGTCAGTTTATGATTACACACACACGCACGCGGGAGGGGTTTTGCGACATCCAACCCTATCGCACTCATACAATAAACAGGGGATAAGGAAAAAGGAAGCGAGTTCAGAGCATGACCACAATAAAATACAAGTTATGGTTTTACATGTGCCCAGGCCCAAAATGAAAGTCAAATGGACTGTTCCTTCCGAGGCGAAGTTGGCAAATTCTCTGTTTTTCCAGAATTAAGACTTCCACAGTGGGCGGAGGCACATAGAGTGAGTAAGTGGTGGGGGCACAAGTTCCAGTGTTCAAGTGGTTTTGATGAGGGCCACAGTTCTTTCTGTTGCTGCCTCTTTGATTGTAGGCAGCAGAGGTTGCTGGTCTGGAGTTGGCCTGTTCTCCTCGGAGATTACAAGGCCCAAAGGAATTCAGACAGCCCAAGCCTCAGTCGTGTGACACGGGTTTCGGGTTGTTAAAAGGAGGCCCTCTTGTTGGAACCATTGTGTTAGGACAGTCGATGCTTAGACCACTAGCAGCATTATTGGAAATTATGTGAACGGCTGTCTTTGTTCAAAGCTGGCTGGAGCAGACAAACTGTCTGCTGGGCCATTGTGTTAGCTTGGCTGGAATGTTTATACGATGCAAGGTGCATTACATTCCAGGACCTTGGAGGTGTTGTTTAGCCTTTGTTCACTTTGAAACGGCTCAGAAGTTTCCAGAAGCCAGCAGATGAACAACTGGAGCGATCTCGTCAGCTCAGCAATTGTCCATTTTATTAAAAGTGCAAAAAAAATGATTTTATAAAGTAGTCGAGCTGACAAATATAAATATATATAGAAAACATTTATTTTCTTTCACGTTTCGACTATGACAGTTTGACGGGAGCGGGAAAGCTAATTTTTTCATTTCCATGTTTAAAGGCTGGGAAGGAAAAGCGGGATTTGGTCGTCGGAGCTGCCCTTTGCTGATCATGGGGAAAACCCGTCCCCGTAAGTCAAACCTCCCTTTCTTCCTATCCACTGCCTCCCTTAAACCCGCCCCTCTCCTAACCTGACGATACCCTCCTGGCCCAAGATCAGGAACTTACCAGCTCCAAGGATCCATGAGCCTTGCTTTTCTTTTCCTTCTGCAGTTCTGACAGTAGCCACTAACGACTTCTTGGCACTGCCGGGATTGATGAAGCTGGCAACCAATCGGATTGGCTGACAACTCCAGAGGGCTGGACCTCTACCTCGATATCAATGAGGGGAGGAGGTCCCACTCAGCCCTCATTAACCTGCTCCGCAGCGCTTTCTGGCTCCACGCTGACGTCAGAGCGTTCTACTGAGTCCCACTCCCCTGCCTTATCCCTGTAACCTTGCACATTCTTTCTTGTCAGAGAACAATCCAGTTCCATTTAGAATACCTTGATTGAACCTGCCTCCGCCACTCTCTCAGGAAGCTCCTTGCAGACTCCAACCACCCTCTGGGTGAAAAACAAAATCCTCACATAACCTTTACTCCGTTTTATCATTATTTTGAATCTGCCCTCTGATGTGTTGGGTGCTCTGGATCCGTGGAACACATACAGGCCACCAACACTTAAAATAGTGCAACACTATTTTATTAAGTTAGAAACTGTTGAACATACTTTCACTGTGGGTTAACACGATGTTATATTAAACTAAAGACCTATGCCTGTCCTAACCAGTCTATGCACCCAGCACATGGTGAAGATCTGTGCTGTAAGTTGTAAGCTCTGTCCTTGTAGGAGGCTTCATACCGAATGAGCGGGAACTCTGATGCCCCCTGTCTTTATAGTGAGTGTGCTCTAACTGGTGATTGGCTGTGGTGTTGTGTGTGTTGATTGGTCTTGCTGTGTGTCCATCAGTGTGTGTCTGCACCATGATATACTGGTGTATATTATGACATCCCCCCTTTTATAAAAGAATGTATGTGTGTGGCAATAAATAATGTATGGTGTGAATGTTCCTAACTACCTGTGGGGTGCAAAGACATATTTACAGGACTACGTACATGAGAACTAAGCTATTTACATGGGAAGGTGCCTGGTGCAGAGAAGCAGTATGCAACAAGAATAACCAGATCAACACTACATACAAACCAGGGAAACGATCAAACAAAGCAACAAAACAATTCAGAGAGTCTATAAGTCCGCAAAGTTCATAAATTAAGTCTCTGAGGTGAGCGACGAATTCTGGTTGACCGCCTCAAGGGTGGGTCGAGAGCCGCCGGTTCAAGATCGGGCTGGACTGCATCAGAGTCAGGGGGAGGCAGAGTGACAGGGAGCTCTGCATAGTCCGTGGCACGGTCAGCAGGAGGGCGAGGCGATAATGGAGGATCACGTGGCGAGCGTGGAACGAGACGAAGGGCGCGTCGATTGCGGCGCAGAATAGAGCCATCCAGTAGATGAACCAGGAACGAGCGGGGGCCACCTGCCGAAGGACAACAGCGGTTGCAGACCAGCCCCCATTTGGAAGATGGACGCGGACGTTGTCATCTGGAGCCAGAGCAGGGAGATCAGCTGCACGGGAGTCATGAGCCGCCTTGTGTTGTGCACGAGACAGCTGCATCTGGCGAAAGACCGGAACGTGATCCACGTCTGGGACATGGATGGACAGCACCGTTGTCCTCAGGGTACGACCCATGAGTAACTGGGCTGGCGACAGGCCAGTGGACAGCGGGGCGAAGCGAAAGGGCAACAAGGCAAGGTGGAAATCGGACCAAGCATCGGCAGCCTTGCATAGGAGCTATTTAACTATATGTACTCCCTTCTCTGCTTTGCCGTTAGATTGGGGGTACAGGGGACTGGATGTTACATGGGCAAAATTGTACCGCCTGGCAAAGTTGGACCATTCCTGGCTGGCGAAGCAGGGGCCATTGTCCGACATAACCGTGAGCGGGATGCCGTGTCGAACAAATGTTTCTTTACATGCACGAATGACAGCAGACGAGGTGATGTCGTGCAACCATGTCACCTCCGGGTAATTCGAAAAGTAGTCCACGATCAGGACATAGTCTCTACCCAGCGCCTGGAACAGGTCGATGCCCACCTTGGTCCATGGTGACGTGACCAACTCATGGGGCTGCAGTGTCTCACGTGGTTGGGCCGGCTGGAAGCGCTGACAAGTGGGGCAGTTAGAACATAGAACATAGAACATTACAGTGCAGTACAGGCCCTTCGGCCCTTGATGTTGCGCCGACCTGTGAAACCATTCTAAAGCCCATCTACTCTATTCCCTTATCATCCATATGTCTATCCAATGACCATTTGAATGCCCTTAGTGTTGGTGAGTCCACTACTGTTGCAGGCAGGGCATTCCACGCCCTTACTACTCTCTGAGTAAAGAACCTACCTCTGACATCTGTCCTATATCTATCTCCCCTCAATTTAAAGCTATGTCCCCTCATGCTAGACATCACCATCCGAGGAAAACGGCTCTCACTGTTCACCCTATCCAATCCTCTGATCATCTTGTATGCCTCAATTAAGTCACCTCTTAACCTTCTTCTTTCTAATGAAAACAGCCCCAACTCCCTCAGCCTTTCCTCATAAGATCTTCTCTCCATACCAGGCAACATTCTGGTAAGTATCCTCTGCACCCTTTCCAATGCTTCAACATCCTTCCTATAATGCGGCGACCAGAATTGCACGCAATACTCCAAATGCGGCCGCACCAGAGTTTTGTACAGCTGCAACATGACCTCATGGCTCCGAAACTCAATCCCTCTACCAATAAAAGCTAACACACCGTACGCCTTTTTAACAACCCTCTCAACCAGGTTGGCAACTTTCAGGGACATGGACACCGAGATCGCTCTGCTCATCCATACTGCCAAGAATCTTACCATTAGCCCAGTACTCTGTCTTCCTGTTATTCCTTCCAAAATGAATCACCTCACACTTTTCTGCATTAAACTCCATTTGCCACCTCTCAGCCCAGCACTGCAGCTTATCTATGTCCCTCTGTAACTTGTAACATCCTTCCGCAATGTCCACAACTCCACCGACTTTAGTGTCATCTGCAAATTTACTCATCCATCCTTCTACGCCCTCCTCCAGGTCATTTATCAAAATGACAAACAGCAGTGGCCCCAAAACAGATCCTTGTGGTACACCATTAATAACTGGACTCCAGTCTGAACATTTCACATCAACCACCACCCTTTGTCTTCTTCCAGCTAGCCAATTACTGATCCAAACTGCTAAATCACCCTGAATCCCATGCCTCCGTATTTCCTCCAGTAGCCTACCGTGGGGAACCTTATCAAACGCTTTACTGAAATCCATATACACCACATCAACTGCTTTACCCTCATCCACCTGTTTGGTCACCTTCTCAAAGAACTCAATAAGGTTTGTGAGGCACGACCTACCCTTCACAAAACCGTGTTGACTATCTCTAATCTAATTATTCCTTTCCAGGTGATTATACATCCTATCTCTTTAAACCTTTCCAAGATTTTGCCCACAACAGAAGTAAGGCTCACTGGTCTATAGCTACCGGGGTTGTCTCTACTTCCCTTCTTGAACAAGGGGACAACATTTGCTATCCTCCAGTCTTCTGGCACTATTCCTGTAGACAAAGATGACTTAAAGATCAAAGCCAAAGGCTCAGCAATCTCCTCCCTAGCTTCCTGGAGAATCCTAGGATCAATCCCATCCGGCCCAGGGGACTTATCTATTTTCACACTTTCCAGAATTGCTAACACCTCCACCTTATGAACCTCAAGCCCTTCTAGTCTAGTAGCCTGAATCTCAGTATTCTCCTCGACAACACTATCTTTTTCCTGTGTGAATACTGACAAAAAATATTCATTTAGCACCTCTCCTATCTCCTCGGACTCCACGCACAACTTTCCGCTACTGTCCTTGATTGGCCCTACTCTTACCCTAGTCATTCTTTTACTCCTGGCATATCTATCGAACGCTTTAGGGATATCCTTGATCCTACCTGCCAAAGACTTCTCATGTTCCCTCCTGGCACTTCTTAGCTCTCTCTTTAGGTCCATCCTAGCTAACTTGTAACTCTCGAGTGCCCGAACAGAACCTTCATGTCTCATCTTTACATAAGCCTCCTTCTTCCTCTTGACAAGTGTTTCGACTGCTTTAGTAAACCACGGTTCCCTTGCTCGACCACTTCCTCCCTGCCTGACAGGTACATACTTATCAAGGACACGCAGTAGCTGTTCCTTGAACAAGCTCAATATTTCCATTGTGCCCATCCCCTGCAGTTTTCCTCTCCATGCGATGAATCCTAAGTCTTGCCTCATCGCATCATAATTGCCTTTCCCCCAGATATAACTCTTGCCCTGCGGTATATACCTATCCATTTCCATCACTAAAGTAAACGTAATGGAATTGTGGTCACTATCACCAAAGTGCTCACCTACCTCCAAATCTAACACCTGTCCTGGTTCATTGCCCAGTACCAAATCCAAAATGGCCTCGCCTCTCGTTGGCCTATCTACATACTGTGTCAGGAAACCCTCCTGCACACATTGGAAAAAACGGACCACTCTAAAGTACTCGAACTATAGCGTTTCCAGTCAATATTTGGAAATTTAAAGTCCCCCATAACAACTACCCTGTTGCTTTCACTGCTATCCAGAAGCATCTTTGCAATCCTTTCCTCTACATCTCATGAACTTTTCAGAGGCGTATAGAAAACCCCTAACAGGGTGACCTCTCCGTTCCTGTTTCTAACCTCAGCCCATACTACCTCAGTAGACGAGTCCTCATCAAACGTCCTTTCTGCCACCGTAATACTGTCCCTGACTAACAATACCACCCCTCCCCCTCTTTTTCCTCCTTCCCTGAGCTTACTGAAATATCTAAACCCCGGCACCTGCAACAACCATTCTTGTCCCTGCTCTATTCATGTCTCCGAAATGGCCACAACATCGAAGTCCCATGTACCAACCCATGCCGCAAGTTCACCCACCTTATTCCGGATGCTCCTGGCATTGAAGAAGACACACTTTAAACCACCTTCATGCCTGCCGGTACACTCCTGCAACTTTGAAACCTTACTCATGACCTCACTACTCTCAACCTCCTGTATACTGGAGCTGCAATCCAGGTTCCCAAGCCCCTGCTGAACTAGTTTAAACCCTCCCGAAGAGCATTAGCAAATTTCCCCCACAGCATATTGGTACCCCTCTGGTCCAGGTGTAGACCATCCCGTTTGTAGAGGTCCCACCGACTCCAGAATGGGCCCCAATTATCCAGAAATCTGAAACCATTCCTGTAGCCACGTGTCCAACTGCTCTCTCTCCCTATTCCTCATCTCGCTAGCACGTGGCACAGGTAACAACCCAGAGATAATAACTCTGTTTGTCCTAGATCTAAGTTCCCACCCTAGCTCCCTGATTTCCTGCCTTACATCCCTATCCCTTTTCCTACCTATGTCGTTGGTACCTATGTGGACTACGACTTCGGGCTGCTCCCCCTCCCCCTTAAGGATCCCGAAAACACGATCGGAGACATCACACACCCTGGCACCTGGGAGGCAACACACCAACCGCGAGTCTCTCTCGTTCCACAGAATCTCCTATCTATCCCCCTAACTATGGAGTCTCCAATGACTAATGCTCTGCTCCTCTCCCCCCTTCCCTTCTGAGCAACAGGGACAGACTCTGTGCCAGAGACCTATACCCCATGGCTTACCCCTGGTAAATCCCCCCCCCCCCCAACAGTATCCAAAGCGGTATACGTGTTACTAAGGGAAACGACCACAGGGGATCCCTGTACTGACTGCTTCCTGAGCACTGTGTTGGCTATGTCCTCATTAATGCCAGGCCAGAACACTGCCTTTCGGGCCCATCGGCGACACTTTTCAATGCCAAGGTGGCCCTCGTGTAGTTGTTCCAGGACGAGCTGGCGCATGCTATGCGGGATGACAATGCGGTCCACTTTTAGAAGAACCCTGTCTCCTACTGCCAAATCATCTCTGACATTATAGAACTGAGGGCATTGGCCCTTGAGCCACCCATCTGTTAGGTGGCGCATGACACGATGTGGCAAGGGGTCAGCCGCCGTCTCGCGGCAAATTTGGATGAGGCGTTCATCCGTGACAGGTAGATTGGAGGCCGCGAATGCAACATGGGCGTCAACCTGGCAGACGAATCCCGCTGGGTCACATGGAGTGTTGACTGCCCTGGAGAGAGCGTCAGCAATGATGAGGTATTTGCCTGGGGTGTATACCAGCTGGAAGTCATATCACCGGAGCTTGCGAAGAATACGCTGGAGGCGAGGCGTCATTTCATTCAAGTCTTTCTGTATTATATTGGCCAGCGGGCGATGGTCGGTCTCGATGGTGAATTGAGGAAGTCCGTAGACATAATCGTTAAACTTAACCTCACCAGTCAGAAGGCCCAGGCACTCCTTTTCTAACTGCGCGTAGCGCTGCTCCATGGGGGTCATCGCACGTGACGCATATGCAATGAGGGCACATGATGAGGCCTCATCACATTGAAGGAGCACTGCCCCAATGCCGGATTGACTGGCATCGGTCAAAATTTTGGTCTCCTTTGCTTAGATAGCTAAGACCGGGGCCGTGGTCAGTTTTGCTTTGAGTTCTCTCCATTCGCGGTCGTGGGTAGGGAGCCTTTGGAAGTCTGTCGTCTTCCTAACCCGGTTCCTGAGAGCTGTGGAATGAGAGGCGAGGTTAGGGATAATTTTCCCTTAAAAACCATGCCCAGAAATCGGAGGACCGCCTTCTTGTCCTCTGGTGTTTTCATAGCTGTGATGGCAGCTACTTTGTCCGCATCCGGCTGCACACCCAATTGGGAGATGTGGTCCCCGAGGAACTTGAGTTCTGTCTGACCAAAAGAGAATTTGGCCCTGTTGAGGCGGAGGCCATGCTCTGTATACGTCTGAATACGCGCTGGAGGTGACTAACATGCTCCTGCGGGGTGGTGGACCAAATGATTATGTCATCGACACAGACGCGAACACCTTCAATGCCTTCCATCATTTGTTCCATAATCCTATGGAACACGTCTGATGAAGATATGATCCCGAACGGCATCCCGTTGTCGCAATATCTGCCAGAGGGGGCTGTTTAGCACAGGGCTAAATCACTGACTTTGAAAGCAGACCAAGGCAGGCCAGCAGCACGGTTCAATTCCCATACCAGCCTCCCCGAACAGGCGCCGGAATGTGGCAACTAGGGGCTTTTCACAGTAACTTCATTTGAAGCCTACTTGTGACAATAAGCGATTTTCATTTCATTTCATAAATGTTCAAAGTTTCCTGCTGGATTTATCGAGCTGGATTTGCCAGAATCCTTTTGAGGCGTCGAGTTTGGTGAAGAGCTTGGAGCGAGCCATCTCGCATGTGAGCTCTTCACGCTTGGGAATTGGATAATGCTCCCTCATGATATTGCGATTTAGATCCTTGGGATCAATGCAAATTCTCAATTTGCCGGAAGGCTTTTTTACACATACCATGGAACTGACCCAGTCGGTCGGTTCCGTGACTTTGGAAGTCACTCCTTGGTCCTGAAGGTCCTGCAGCTGCTGCTTGAGGCGGTCCATAAGGGGTGCTGGGACCCTGCGAGGTGCGTGCACCACAGGCATGGCATTCGGTTTTAATAAAATCTTGTAGGTGTACGGGAGCCTGCCCATGCCCTCGAAGACGTTGTGGTGCTGGTTGATGATGGCGTCGAGCTGCGCCCTGAGGTCAGTGTCCTGAAAGGCAGACGCGTCAGCAAGAGAGCGAGAGTGAACTCTCTGAACTAGGTTCAACAGCTTGCATGCCTGCGCGCCAAGCAGGGAGGCTTTCGAGGAGCCCACGATTTCAAAGGGAAGGATGGCTTTGCGTGAATTGTGCGTCACTTCAAGCTGTCATGAGCCGCTGGCAGCAATGGCATTGCCATTATAATCTAATAGCTGGAAGGCTGATGGGAGGATGGCTGGTTTGACACGAAGGCTTTGGACGTCAGACCGCTCAATGAGATTGGGGAAGCACCAGTGTCCAGGCGGAATCGTATTTGGTACAGGTTGACCGTAAGGGTGGCACACCCCTCATCGCCTGGATCGATGCTGTATACCGACAGTGGCTGGTGTCTTTGCTTCGGGTACACTATGTTTTTTGTAACAATACCGACTCGAAAATGTGCCTTCGGGTCCTCGCTGTCAATATCGGGTCCACATCGGACTCGGTGACCGTGGGTTGAATGGCCCGGATATTCCTGCGAGGCTGGCCGGAGCGATACGAATTGGCAGGCCGAGCTGATCTGCATAAAGCAGCATAGTGGCCACGTTTGCCACATCTCTGGCATTGTCGGGATTTGGCAGGGCATTGCCGCTTTAAGTGGGCGGAGCCACAGTTGCCGCACATTGTAGCGTCAGTACGTTTGCTGCGCCACCGCGCATGCGTGGTGCGGCCATACGTGGTGCGCGCCTGCGCAGTACGTTCGTCGATCTCGCCATCCCCTCGTTCGGTGCGCACCAGCACGGGAGTCCGTGAAAAGCGCGCAAAATGGACGCCCTCATCCAGGCTGAGGCCCTGGAGTTGCTCGATTGCTTGGACCCGTTCTGCCTCGTGGGGACCTTGCCGCACCGTTTCAGCCGCTTGGATGTGGGAATACCGACTAGTGGCGTGTGGCACGCAGGTCTTGATGGCGGTCGCTAGGGTGAGCTGCTTTACCTTGAGGCGCTGATGGCGTAGGGGGTCTGGCTAAACACCGAAAACGATCTGGTCGTGTATCATGGAGCCGGAGGTGGGCCCGTAATTACAGGACTGCGCAAGGATGCGGAGGTGGGTGAGAAAGGACTGGAAAGGTTCATCTTTACCCTGCAAACGCTGTTGGAATACATAGCGCTCAAAACTTTCATTCACCTCTATGTTGCAGTGAGTGTCAAACTTGAGGAGGACCGTCTTGAATTTTGATTTATCTTCGTTATCAGCAAAGGTGAGAGAATTGAAAATGTGGATGCAATGTTCCCCGGTCGTGGATAGGAAGAGACAGATCTTCTTGGTGTCCGAGGCGTCCTCCCTGTCTGTGGCCCCAAGGAAGAGCTGGAAGCTTTGTTTGAATATCTTCCAGTTGGCCCTCAGGTTACCGGTGATGCGGAGCAGCGGCGGCGGGCGGATGCTGTCCATTTTGCAGGATGACTGTCTGCTGGTGGAAGGTAGATCACTTGCAGGTAGGTCTAAGAAGTTCTAATATCTCTCAACACCTGGTATCATGTTGTGTTGGGTGCTCTGGATCCGTGGAACACATATTGGCCACCAACACTTAAAATCGTGCAACACTATTTTATTAAGTTAGAAACTGTTGAACATACTTTCACTGTGGGTTAACACGATGTTAGATTAAACTAAAGACCTAAGCTCTGTCCTTGTAGGAGGCTGCATCTCGAATGAGCGGGAACTCTGATGCCCCCTGTCTTTATAGTGAGTGTGCTCTAACTGGTGATTGGCTGCGGTGTTGTGTGTGTTGATTGGTCTTGCTGTGTGTCCATCAGTGTGTGTGTATTTGCACCATGATATACTGGTGTATATCATGACACCCTCTAGTTCTTAGAACCACAGAGCCATGGAATTCCTACAGTGCAGAAGGAGGCCATTCAGCCTATCAAGCCTTGAGTGGGAACAGTTTTTCATGATTTATCCTGTCCAAACCCCGAAGGATCTTGAATGCCTTTGCAGGTCTTCTCTCAGCTTTCTTTACTCCAAGGGAAACAGCCCCAACCTCTTCAATCTATCCTTATTGCTACAGTTCTTTATCCTTGGGTACATTCTGGTGAATCTCTTCTGTTCTCCCTGCAATGCCTTCACATCCTTGCTCAAGTATGGTGCCCAGAACTGGATGTGGGTTGTGAGGGTCAGAGGATTAATTGCCACTTAGCCCCAATTAATTTATCCAGTTCTATTTCTTTATTTGTACTACTGATAGTTATGAAGCCTTTCAAAACACACAGTTAAAAAGCAGTGGGAGCAGATAGCCATGGACGTCAATGCCAGTAGTCAAGCCCCAAAGGGTCTGGGTGCAGTGTCACACAGGAGTGGTCAAGGTCAGTGAATACACCTTCAAATGCGAAATCACCAACATCAGTAGCCTCATACACTGTTCAAACCACGGGACGTCATTACTCAATCATCAGCTATCCATATTAAACATGATTCATACTTGAATGCTACACCTTCCTCTCACACACTTAGCACTGCCACAAGCATCACACCCACTTCTCTTAGATTGCACACACTGCCCACGGTTCAATCACGACAGGAACATCAGCGAAATTCAGTTACTTGGCACTCACGGTCACACTTCCCTCTCTCTTGCAGAAGAAGGTGATGCACAGCCAGAGCAGCAGACGAGAACTGGTGGGGAAGAGGCATGGCTGCAGATGGCATAAGCATACAGCTCTTACTTCCACACCCCAACACACATCCCCCCCCTCCCCCACCTCTCCAAATCCCTTTCCCTCACCATAATCTTACCCCTGTGCCTTTTACATCTCAGATACTGAAGAGGTACAACTTGACCAGGCACAGGGGAAGACCAAGAATTGCGTGATGACGAAGATGCACGAGCACACGATTTGACATGACCACATGATTTCACGAGCACACGATTTGATACTCTCACTCACCAGCTCCCATGCTGACACTGCACATATATTAGAAAAAAGGTTAAAGGTGAGATTTGCATGTGGTGAGATACCGGATACAAGTGCACTCCAGCCAGGGCAGGGAGGAAGCTCCGTGCAGAGGATGGTGCTGCACATGGGTTCAGCTGCAATCCACTCAGGTGAGGATTTTGATGAGGCAGACTACAGAAGGAGCTCAATGGGTGCACAGGGCACAATGCACGGTGCATTGGGAAACCTGCATTTACAGTCACAGATCATGGAGAAACCTGGTACAAACTCCACGCAGGGATTTGTGCAGACCTTGGAGTTCATCCTTTCCACCATAGAACTGGTGGATAACTCTATTTGTGGACCCAACCATGTGTTGTGTTTAATGGCGATGTATCTGTTTGCATTGCAAAACAAGCATCTTGCACCGACAATCTGAGTTTGGTAGTGGAAGCTCAGTTTGCAAGCTACAACTGCTGCTGTGATGACCATGGACACCATTTTTCAAAGGTGCTTGAAGGGAATCACGGCAAGTCAGCAATCTGTCCTCCAACAGATTGTTACATTTGCTGAGGTGGTACCCCAGGCGGTGTAGCCATGGCTCTTTGGAGCATGAATCTGTTGTCCACAACTTCTTACCTGTGTACTCTGTCAGACAGCTGCTGCCCAAACCAAGATGTTCCTGACCAAAGCCGGCCGTTTCAAGGTTTAGAGTTGGCTCAATGTCTCCCTGCTGCAAGACCATCCACAGTCTCCCCCCAGTGAAAGGTAGGAGTCTTCCTCCAGCCTTGCTGCTGTCACTGAGCTCTTCATTGTGTAGGAGCAGTCGGACAAACAAAGGCACATGGAAGTCAGGCACGAAAGGGAAGGCATGGTTGTGCACAATATGGCATGATTTCTTTCATAAATTTGCTTTGGTAATGCTTTATCTTTGAATTGTGGCCAAAAAAACATTGATGATCAGTAACAGAGTGAAAGTGAGAAAGTGCTGTTGATGAATGGGAAATTGGAGTTGTGGTTACAGGTATCATAGTTGAATTAGTTCTTTACATGTAGCTGGCCAGAAAGCACATATTTAGGTTGCTGCGTCTTTTGCCCTTCCTCCTCCTCCACTTCCTCTTCGTATTTCCGCTCATCAGCTTCTCTCCCGATAACTGATGCCGAGGGCTGTCCCCTCATGATGGCAAGGTCGTACGGCATGCAAAGACAGCCAAAAATCCTGGCACTCACTCTGCCAAGTCCTGCAGGGCTCCACCTGAGCGGTCCAGGCAGCAGAAGCCTTGTTTCAACATGACAATGACATTTTGTGCTTCAGCATGCCTTTAGTGGTGTGTGTGTGTGTGTGGTTGCAAACTAGTGTCACTCGTTAGGCGGTCAGCAAGTAGACCCTGTCATCTAGTAGCCACCCTTTAGTTTGTTTTAAAACTGTGAAAGGCAGATGCTCGAGTGGACTGCTGTAGAATAATGACTGATACTAGGATACCAGTCATTGACCTGCATGATTTGCTGCCTCTGGTTTCGTAGCAGCCTGATGTTAATGGAGTGGGGTACCAGTTCCAGTACTTAAGCAGAGTTGAGATGTGGTGCTCGCAAAGCTATATGCATGGAGTCAAGAGCACCCTGCGTCACGGGAAAGCCTGCAATGCTAGTAAAGCTTTGTGTTCACTCTACCTGCCTATCTCTGGAATGAGAGTGAAATGTAATAAACACACTTTGAATAAAGAATCTCAGTAGCCTTCTTTAAGCAACAGTGCATGGCAAATTGGAAGATGAAGTAAGTATCTCCAGCACTAACCTGAAGGAAACAGACGTATCAAAGTTCATCACCCTGGTCATCTTGGCAGCGACTGGTAATGCAGTACGTGTTGTGCTGAGGTTAAAGTTATCACTGCAGCAGGTGGCAGACTTCAACGGAGCAAAGACATCACATGTGCTGTGGGATTTAGGTGGTAAAATTAGTCTTTGAACACCCTGGGGAGGCATGGCCCCCTGCTACTTTCTTCTCCTTATCTTCCAGCAACTTGTCCTGCTCCACTTGGCACCTGCTCACTCTCCCCATCATGTTCTATTCCTAAGGTAATGCCAACAATCACCCCCACATCTGGGAGCAACTTGTACAGAAACCTTGAAGTCAGCATAAAATTCCATTCTCACCCTTCACATCATTTCCTTTGGCCTAGCTAACTTCCTCAGATCAAGGGAAATTAAGGATGAGCCATTGCCCAGCCAGCGATGCCAACATCCTGCAAATGAATAGAATGCAGCTCTTTATCTTCAAACTATCTCTTCAAACACAGCTCTTCATCCACACTACAAAGAATGAAGCTAAGACATAGCCCTGGGAGCCTTCTGAACTCAATTCTGGCAGCAGTGGAATCTCTAAAAAATAACATTGGAATATTTTCCTGTGTATGCTGAGTTGAATTGCTATTGAAGCAAATGCAAATTACGAATGACAAATGTTTTAAAGAGTTTGAAAATTGGTAAACTGACCCATATACCATTGAGCTGTGAGCTGTGACTCACCTCTCAGTCAAGAGCTTGTGATCTGAGTCTTGAGCCCATGTTCTAGGTAGTGAGGTGAGCGCTGCACTGTCAGAGGAAACATTGAACTCATGGCACTATTTAAGTAGGTGAGTTTTCCTGGTGTTCGACAATATGTTTATCTGTCGAACATCACCACTAAAACAGGTAACCTGACCATTAATTTAATTGCTGCGACTGGGACCTTGCTGGGTCCAATTTCATTGCTCTGTTTCCGACATTGCAAAATCGGCTACACTTCTCAATTATCTTCCGGGCATCCTAAGGTCATGAAGGATGATTATGCAAATTAAACTTTTCCCTCAGATGCAAGCATGAAACTATAATTTTAACGATGTTTGAATTGCTTCTGAAACAAATGGATGTCCTTAGATTCGATCAGTGTTTTGCCAGCGTGGTTTTATTTTTCCTATTGGGAAATGGGCTAATTTCAACATTTTTCATTTTGGTAAAGGCCCAGAGCACAAATAGCTCAGGAATTTGTATGAATCTATCAGGCTTTTACAAATGCAGCCCGACTATTATCCCCAACCCATTTCTCTAATGTATTTCTGTGTTTCTTTTTTATTTCTGTAGATGTATCAGGACTGCACTCCCCACAGTACATCTTGTGCCTGCAGCAGGAGGCTGAGCGAGCCCTCACTGAATACACCCACTCTGTCCACCTTCGAGACACATCTCGCTTCAACCAGATACTGCTTGCACTGACGTCCTTAAAGAGCATCAACACGCCCGTCATCACACAACTCTTTTTCCGACCACTGATTGGAAACGTGGAAATGAATGCTTTGCTGATGGAAATGCTGTACACCAGTTAGTCACACGTTGCTGTGTGCGCTAAAACTTTTAAACGACAGACAAGACAGTTGTGCTTTTCTTTCTATTGAATGTGCTAACTTATTTGTCACAATTGTGTTCTCTAAATGTTTAAGTGGTATTGATTATGCCTGAACTGTGCCTAACCTACGTAATCTGAAAAGCAAATGGATGCATTAAAGTATATATAATGTTTACCTTAAGTGGATGCTTTAAGAAAAATGGAGAACAGTCTATAAATTTGTTCACAGCCGCAGGCCAACTCAAACTGGACGGCACCATTCTCAGATGTATGTTTTATAAGCTCATTCATGGGATGTGGGCATTACCCATACCTAATTGCCCTTGAGAAGGTGGTGGTGAGCTGCCTCCTTGAGCCACTGCAATCCTTTAGAAGAATGAGAGGTGATCTCATTGAAACATATAGGATTCGTAAGGGGCTTGACAGGGTGAGTGCTAAGAAGATGTTTCCTCTCTTGGAAGAGTCTAGGACCAGAGCTCTTCCAGCTCGCAAGGTGTGCATTTATCCTGCCCTCTATGTTGGAGGATTAAATGACCATTTTGCGCCTGAAAAATGAATGCAATGTCATCAACTCTTTAGACACTCCTTAAACATAGGAGTATTTTTTTTTCAATGTACTCGGCAATTTCAAACACACAAACTCTGGGCAGGATTTTCTGTGTACCGCGCGGCATGTTTTGCGCCGGCAGAGGCGCACCCCCCCCCCCCCCCCCCCCATTGGTTGGTGGCGGGATCTTCTGGTCCTGTCATTTACAACAGGTTTTCCCATTGCTCGCACCTTCTACTGCTGGGGAAACCAAAGCGGCGGAGGGGCGGGGGAGTGTCCGACGGGACCAGAAGATCGGGAATGGCTGGAGAACATCAGCCTCTGATTCGAACCAATTGCAAATTTGAGGGCGGTGTTCGGTGGAGAGAGACGGCAGATTCTCCGTCATCTCTCCAACCCTACATCCGACCTACTTCGATCCAACAAGCATCCAATTTTAAAATCTGGACCCGCTTATAATCTGCCCCCCCCCGCCCAAACCCACCCCCCACCCCCAGCAAGAAAGGTAACATTCTGCAGGCGCTAGAAATTTGAAATCAGAAAATTCTGGAAATACTCAGCACGTCAGGCATCATCTGTGGAGAGGGAAACAGAGCATGCTCCAGGGCAGGGAAGAATGGATGGTGGGGGCGGGGAGGAGGGGCGGTGGGGGAGGTATAGGGAGATGAAAGAGCAAAAGGGAAGAAGAGGTTCAATCACAAAAGGGGCGATAGTGCAAGACAAAAGGAAATGGCAATTGAACTAGGAAAGAAATTAAAGGTGGGTGCAGAGAAGATGCAAATCAGGAAAGCAGAACCACTAACAATGGCTGCTATTCACCGAACGAAAAATGGAGGCGGGGTTTAGGATCTGAAATTGTTGAACTCAGTGTGCTGGAAGTTCAGTCATATTTTGTCTGTTTCTATTTGCGATTCTAGAAGGCTGTAAAGAGTCAAACTGAAAGATGAGGTGATGTCTCTCGAGGTTAGCTTGAGGTGTCACACTTGTAGATTGAGTGGAGGTGTCCTTGCAGTGCCAATCTGCATTGGGTCTCCCAGCACAGAGGAGATTCAGAATGAGCAGTAATAATAGTTTACTAAATTGAACAAATCGCTTTTTCACCTGGGAGGAGAGTTTGGTGTCTTGAAAGGAAAGGGTAAATAGGCAGGTGATGCACTGCCTGGGTTGGCATGAAAAGGTGCCGTACCAAAGGGAGGGGATGTTGGGGGTGAGTGAGGAGTGGGCCAGGATATTGGAGAGGGAAAGGCCTTTCACAATGCTGAATGGGCGGGCAGGAGAACATGTGTTTGGCAGCGGCACAATGCTGGATCTGATGGAAACACCAGGGGATGATCAATTGAATATGGAGGCTAGTGGAGTGGAAGGTGAAGGCAAGAGAAACCCGATCATGGTTCTGCGATGGAGGGGAAGAGGTGTGTGAAATAGAGGCCAAATGGTGGAGGCCAATCTTTCATTGAGGAAACACAAAGACAAATTGGAAATTTTGGTATGGAAGGTTCCACTGCCAGAACAAATGCAACAGAGATGGAGGAACTGGGCAAATGGAATAGAATCCTTACAGGAAGTGGGGAGAGAGGAAGTATAGTCAAGGTAGCTGTGGGAGTCAGTGGCATTATAGTTAATATTGACCAATAACCTAACACCAGAAATGGAGGCAGTGAAGTAGAGGAAGGGAAGGGAAGAGTCAGAGGTGTGAATGTGTGGAAAGGGTGCAAACTGGAAGAAAAGTCAATTAAAGTTTCCAGTTCCTGGCGTGAGGAGGCAATGACGCTAATTCGATCAGCAATATAAGTGGAAAAGAGGTGGGGGAAGAGAGCCTGAGTCAGATTGGAACAAAGAATGTTCTACATATCCCACAAAATATCAGGCATTGCTAACATCCGTAAGGATTCCTACAGCAATACCTTATGTAACAATAATAATCTTTATTGTCACAAGCAGGCTTACATGAACACTGCAATGAAATTACTGTGAAAAGCCCCTAGTCGCCACATTCCGGCGCCTGTTCGGGTACACAGAGGGCGAATTCAGAGTGTCCAAATGACCTAACAGCACGTCTTTCGGGACTTGTGGGAGGAAACCGGAACCCCCCCCCCGAGCAAACCCCCGCAGACATGGGGAGAATGGGCAGACTCCGCACAGACTGTGACCCAAGCCGGCAATCGACTTGGGACTGTGGAGCTGGGAAACAACAGTGCTAACCACTGTGCTACCTTGACGCCCACAGTATTATTTGGAGGATGTGGGTAGAGTTAAAGGAGAAGTTGGTTAATTTGAGAACATGTTGAGCCGGGCAGAGGAGGGTAGATGGGGAGAGTGGCTTCCCAAGGAAGAAGCAGAGAAGCCCTCAAACTGGACGGTCGTCCATCATTTTACTTCCCTGCCCCACTCCCAATCTGATCTGCATGCACTCGGTCTGCTTTGCTGTTCCCCTCCACCCTGGTTGGATTGTTCGGGGGAAGCAGCTGGCACAGGGATGACAGGCTGAATGGATTCCTTCTGTGCTACTCACTCGTGTGTTTTTTCTGATTTGTTGAAGTGGGTTTTAACGTGACCTGCCTGCAATTCATTGAACGATAGAGGTACTTTAAGCAGGACCCTAAACCAAGGTAGATTAATATTACTTTTGTGGGGCTGGGAGAAGCTGAATTGGTGCTGCAGGCATTTCAAGATTAATTTAGATGATTGCTATACGCAAACTCTCTCACCTGCCTCCCCAATTACACAATTTTAAATAATTGACACACAAGGGGCGTCATTCTCCGACCCCCCGCCGGGTTGGAGAATCGCCGGGGGCTGCCGTGAATCCCGCCCCCGCCGGTTGCCGAAGTCTCCGGTACCGGATATTCGGCGGGGGCGGGAATCGGGCCGCGCCGGTTGACGGGCTCCCCCGCTCGATTCTCCGGCCCGGATGGGCCGAAGTCCCGCCGATAAATTGCCTGTCCCGCCGGCATGGATTAAACCACCTTTTGAACGGCGGGACAAGGCGGCGTGGGCTGGCTCCGGGGTCCTGGGGGGGGCGCGGGGCGATCTGGCCCCGGGGGGTGCCCCCACGGTGGCCTGGCCCGCGATCGGGGCCTGGCCCACCGATCCGCTGGCGGGCCTGTGCCATGGGGGCACTCTTTCCCTTCCGCCTCCGCCACGGTCTCCACCATGGCGGAGGCGGAAGAGACTCCCTCCACTGCGCATGCGTGGGAAACTGTCAGCGGCCGCTGACGCTCCCGCGCATGTGCCGCCCGGGGATGTCATTTCCGCGCCAGCTGGCGGGGCAACAAAGGCCGTTTCCGCCAGCTGGCGGGGCGGAAATTCCTCCGGCGTCGGCCTAGCCCCTCGATGTTGGGGCTCGGCCCCCAAAGATGCGGAGCATTCCGCACCTTTGGGGCGGCGCGATGCCCGTCTGATTGGCGCCGTTTTGGGCACCAGTCGGCGGACATCGCGCCCTTTCAGGAGAATTTCGCCCAAGGACATATTCGGGCAGGTGTAATATTCTCCCCAGGCTGCATCAACTGAAAGGCCACACACAAGTCAGCATATTTTAGTTACAGCAAGTGCACAGTGTTGTACATTTTAAATACTTGATTTGCCTCAGAGATGACACAAAGAGAGGGATCTTACCAGAATTTGGCAAAGTGTCAGGATCTCAGTGAAATCTGGTGTGGAATTCTCCAGTTCGACAGAGGGCTGGATTCTCCGATTCTGGGGCTATGTCCCCCATGTTGGCGTGGGAACGGTGGCGTTTTATGCCAGACAAAATGGCGCAAAACGGTCACCGATTCTCCGCTTTGCTGAGGGCTAGCAGGACGGCAGCATAGAACACCCGGCTCCAGCTGCTGATATGCCCCGGAGAATTGCCGGGTCCGTGACCTCGCCCCCACAGTGCCCCCAGCCCCAAATACCGTGCCCCCTGCCCGCGGATAGGCTCTCCCCAAACTGTGATGGCGCTGGACTGAGTCCGCAGCCACCACACTGAGATCCCGATGGATGAGACCATGAGAGACCCACGCCGTCGGGAACTTGGACGGTCAGGGGTGAAGCATCGGGGGAGGGGGGTCCTTAGGCAATGTCCTGAGGTCGTCGATACGTGGCGCGGTGTACTCCTAGAGTACGCCGCTTTGGTGGGGGTGGAGCATCGTGAAAGCGGCGCCGCCCCCGATTCTGTCGTAAACTTGATTCTCCGGCTGATTGCCAAATGCGATTTCGGTGTCGGCGAATGGAGAATCCAGCCCCAGTTTTCTCTCCAGACCTTGAGCCCCTTTGCCAGAAAAAAAGTAAGTGGACATGGCCTATACTGTCACTCTGGTGAGGTGAGGACTCTTAGAGCTGGGAACCGCGCTCCACACAGATCGGGGAGCCACCTTCAAAGGGCACCCCCACCAGTGCTGCAAAATGAACCAGTCCACAAGCAATCAATGGATTTCCTACTGCTTTTCCTTCTCCTATTACTTTTTAGCACACATCTCAGAGGTCTCGGGGGCTGTGCCCCCACCCACCACTGACTTTCATATCCGGCACCCCTCCCCCCCCCGAAAGGTCACTCCTGGTAATCCTCCTCCCTGCCAACATTCATCGGCAGCATACCCCTTCCATGCCTCCATCCACGCCCCCATCTTCACACATAGACGGAAAACCCCCTCCCCCACAAGTCCCACTAGGGCCCACCCTTGGCACTGGCTCCTGGCATAGGTTGCCACTGCCAGGCAGTGCCAACCGCAGTGCCAACCTGTGCCAGGGTCGTCCCTCTACCTCCCGAGGACTATACTTACATCTGCACCCTCCGAGGGATCTCCTCGACAGCCGCACATCTGGCCCAACGAGTTGTGGCTGGCGTGGACACTAATAACATTTAATTGAAATGAAATTTATTCAAAAAAGGTTCATGCCCTCTGTGGGTGTGAATCTTGTGACACCGAAAGCGAAGGGTGGGGAAAATTCGTAAACGCAATCTTGCTGGTGAGAATCAATTTTCCTGATTCTCCTAAGATCTTCTTGGGCAGCACGATAGCACAAGTGGCTAGCACTGTAGTTTCACAGCGCCAGGATCCCAGGTTCGATTCCCCGCTGGGTCACTGTCTGTGCGGAGTCTGCACGTTCTCCCGTGTCTGTATGGGTTTCCTCCGGGTGCTCCGGTTTCCTTCCACAGTCCAAAGACGTGCAGGTTAGGTGGATTGGCCATGCTAAATTGCCCTTAGTGTCCAAAAAAGGTTAGGCGGGGTTATTGGGTAATGGGGATAGGGCGGAAGTGAGGGCTTAAGTGGGTCGGTGCAGACTCGATAGGCCGAATGACCTCCTTCTGCACTCTATGTTCTTGTTCTGTCCATTTAGCCAATCCCGTAAGCATGAGGGTGGACTCAAGATTGCACCCTAAACGTGCAACAGGTTTATTTACAAGGGTTTTAAAATATCTCTGCAATCACAAAATGTCTTCACTCACGCTTACAGCTCAGCTTCTGGTAGTATTGTGGTATTTGTTTACTTTGCTCTGAAACCACACCCAGGCTTAAGCAATCATGCACAGTGAGCATAAATCAATTGCCAGACTCACATAATCAAACACAGAGCAAATAAAAAAAAACTATACACAGCCATACAGAAAGATTTACAGGGGTCACACACTGAAACAAATTGTCCGTGCATTCCAACAAAAAAAAATAGAGGGCACATTGGACAGACGATGAAAAGCTTGATCGGAAAGATTGGTTTAAGAAATGTATTAAAGGAGGTCAGAGAGGTTTAGAGGGGGATTTTTGGAACCTCATGAGGAGGCAGCTGAAGGCACAGCCATTGATGGTGGAGTTTTAAAAATCACGGCTACACCAGAATTGGTGGAGTGCAGATATCTCAACGAGGTCGAGCTGGAGGTAATTACACAGATAAGAAGGGGTAAAGCCATGGAGGAACTTGAAAATAACAATGGCACTTTTAAAATTGAGCTGCTGATTTATGAGGAACAAGTTTAGGTCAAGAAGATCAGGAGTGACGGCAGTCGTCCTTTGGATGAGGTCAATTTCTACATACAGTAGGGTAGAATGTGGGAGGTCGACCAGGAGAGCATTGGAATAGCCAGGTCTACAGGTAACAAAGACTGAAACGACTACACGATGACATTAATAAGTTCCATCCAACCATCAGACTCACCATGGACTACTCTCCAAAATCAGTTGCATTCTTGGACACACTCGTCTCCATCAAGGACGGTCACCTCAGCACTTCGCTTTACCGCAAACCCACGGATAACCTCATGATGCTCCACTTCTCCAGCTTCCACCCTAAACACATTAAAGAAGCCATTCCCTATGGACAAGCGCTCCATATACACAGGATCTGCTCAGACGAGGAGGAGCGTAACAGACATCTACAGACGTTGAAAGATGCCCTCGTACGAACGGGATATGGCACTCGACTCATCGATCGACAGTTCCAACGCGCCACAGCGAAAACCCGCACCGACCTCCTCAGAAGACAAACATGGGACACAACCGACAGAATACCCTTCGTCGTCCAGTACTTCCCCGGAGCGGAGAAACTACGTCATCTTCTTCACAGCCTTCAACACGTCATTGATGACGATGAACATCTTGCCAAGGTCATCCCCACACCCCCACTACTTGCCTTCAAACAACCGCGCAACCTCAAACGAACCATTGTTTGCAGCAAACTACCCAGTCTTCAGAACAGTGACCACGACACCACACAACCCTGCCATGGCAATCTCTGCAAGACGTGCCAGATCATTGACATGGATACCACTATTACACGTGAGAACACCACCCACCAGGTACGCGGTACGTACTCGTGCGACTCGGCCAACGTTGTCTACCTCATACGCTGCAGGAAAGGATGTCCCGAAGCGTGGTACATTGGCGAGACCATGCAGGCTCTGCGACAACGAATGAACGGACATCGCGCAGCAATCACCAGGCAGGAATGTTCCCTTCCAGCCGGAGAACACTTCAGCAGTCAAGGGCATTCAGCCTCTGATCTCCGGGTAAGCGTTCTCCAAGGCGGCCTTCAGGACGCGCGACAACGCAGAATCGCCGAGCAGAAACTTATAGCCAAGTTCCGCACACATGAGTGCGGCCTCAACCGGGACCTGGGATTCATGTCACATTACATTCATCCCCCACCATCTGGCCTGCGTAATCCTACCAACTGTCCTGGCTTGATGTAATTCACACCTCTTTAACCTGGGGTTACCCCATCTCTGGATCTGTAAAGATTTAATCACCTGCTAATGGTCGCATTCCAAGCATGGTTTGGCATATTTGAATTTGTCTATATATGTGTTTCTGGAACATACCTCTTCATTCACCTGAGGAAGGAGCAGCGCTCCGAAAGCTAGTGACATCGAAACAAACCTGTTGGACTTTAACCTGGTGTTGTAAGACTTCGTACTGTACAGGTAACAAAGGCATGGATGAGGGTTTCAGTAGCAGATGAGCTCCGGCAGGGATGGGTAATGTCCAAGGGATGAAAATAGACAGTCTTGGTGATGGTGTCGATGTGTAGTTGAATGCTATCTCGGAATTAAGATTGGAAACTGTCTGGTTTAGTCTTCAGTTTTTACTGTGGAGAGGGACAGAGTTGACAGCTTGGGACCAAAGATTGAAATGTGGACCAAAAACAAAGGTTTTGGTCTTCACAATATTCATTTGGAGCAAAGTCCTGTGTATCCAGTGCTGGATGCCAGATAAATCATGTGACAAATCTGTCAGTGAAGGGGTCGAGAGGGATGGTGGTGAGGTAGAGCTGGGTATGCAACCTGGCACTGTGTTTTCAGATGCCGAAACCACAGGATAGAATGTGGATAAGAGGTGGAGTGTTCAGGAACAAGGGTAGATTCTTTCTGCAACAACTCACTTGCCTGACGCAGAATGGGTAAAATAACTTGTCAAATTTTGTATCTGCATTGTATGATCTTGAACCAAGCTTTTGGTAAGATCCTGTTTTGGGGCAAATAACAGTTTGTTTAAAGTAAAAGTTTGAGATTCAAGACACCTGTTCAGTGAATAAAGCTCCAAGATTCTATGGGTTTTGAACAAACAAAAATACATTTTACTATACAAGGTTGGAAAGGTAAAAAATGTACAATATCTATCTTGCACTCTAACATCAGTGTTATTGTGAGGTATATGTCAATTAACAGGTAAACTGTGGTCGAACACACCAGGCAATAAATGACAAGTGTGACCAAGACAGATTCCATGATTTCTCAACAAGTCATCCAGACATCAGTAACACTGGAGTCAACCAATCTTGTTGAAAGTTTGTCTCTCTCCCGAGAGGGATTCCAGTTTTCACCTTTTAAGATCTCTCCTTGGAATTCTTTCCAAACATTGCTCCAACTTGGACGGCGTCACCGACTGCCCACCACGCAGGATTTCGATCTCATCTCCTGAGACCCTGCTCCCCTGGATTCCCGAGTCAGCATTCCAGCACCAGCTCACAAACAGAACTTCAGCTCTCCAGCAGTGCCGGGCTGAACACTACCACTCCAAACAGCTCACGGCACACAACCTCTTGCTGCCTCCTTCCTTTGCCAGGGCTTTGGCCCACTACAGCCCTTTTTCTGCTTGGAAGCTCTTTCTCCGCTCCTCTTTCTTCTGAACTAGTGCCTCTCCCTGTTTCCTCTTCCTGGGAATTGTCTCAATTATGATGCTCCCCTCCTTGGCATGTCACTGAAGTTTCACACCAGCTTCTTTTAGCACGGGGCCCATCCTCATCCTGAAGAAACACAAAAACGCCGCCTGAGCATGCACTGTCTGCTCCAGCCTGCGCACGTGCCAAACTCCTGTGGCATGCTGGGAATGGGGGTCCTTAGCCTCTGGACGATGCAGTAAGATTGGATCTCACGTCAGCAGGCATGCTAAGCACAGTGGAGGTGCAATATTATGTCACTGCTATATCTAGTATCTGATTTTGCATATCCTCACAATTATACAAGAAATTAGTCACATTGAAAGAAAGATTTGCATTCGTAGAACTAAATTGTTTTGCTTGTTTTAATTGAATAGCGATTTATTTCATGTAATAGCAATGTGTGGTGTTTAATATTGACGCCACTTCGAAAACTCCATCCCCACTGTCTACTCAATACAAATGTTGCATTTGTCTCCAAGGCTGAAGGCTTTAGCAGAGGAAATGAGCTACATAATTCAAACATCAGCTCCCTTGTGAACTATTCAGTTCTATGTGGGGCTGGCCATGCCAATTCAACTAAACTAACAGTTGTTTAAATACATGGAGCCAGAAACTGCTCTCTGGATAGTTTGTTGGAGGGAAGTTTGCAGATTTGGAGGAGTTGGAGGGGAAATACCAGTTGCCAGAGGGAACATACCAGTTGGCGAAGGGGAATGGATTCAGGTATCAGAATGTGAGGGACTTCATGAGGAAGGAGGTGGCTTCATTTCCGGCACTGCGACCCCTGGTGCTGCAGGAAAAATTGCTGTCCGAGGAGGAAATAGGAGAGGGCAAGGTCTCAGATATATAAGCGGAGCTGTTGAAGAGGGAGTGTGTCCCTGTGGAGGAGGTTAGGGATAAGTGGGAGGAAGAGCTGGGTGGGTCTTTGAGGTTGGAGTGTGGAGTGAGGCTTTGCGGAGGGTTAATGCTGGCTTATCGTGCACAAGTCTCATCCAGTTCAAAATGGTACACAGGGCCCAAATGACGGTGTCTTGTGGATCTTTCCAGGGGTGGAGGATAGGTGTGGACGGTGTCCGAGATTGGGGGGTTTTGGACAGGATTTGCAGACATAATCTCAAAGATTTTTGGGGTAACAGTAGCTCCGAGTCCAGAGGTGGCAATATTTGGAATGTCAGAGGGTCCGGGAGTGCAGGTGGGGGAGAGAGGCTGATGTATGTTGACCTTTGCCCCTCTGATAGCCCGGAGACGGATTTTGTTGTGCTGGCGGGAATCGGAGCCGCCGAGTGCAGGTGTGTGGGTGAGCCACTTGGCAGAGTTCCTGCACTTAGCGAAAATCAAGTTACCCATCAGAGGTGCAGAGGAGGGTTCACCTCGAGATGGAAGCTGTCCATCAACTTCTTTAAGGAGTAGTGAGTCACCCGCAGGGGAGGGGGTGGGGGGGGGGTCATTTCCTGTTTGGGCTGGGGGGTCTGGGTTAAAAGTTAAAAGGGGGGGGCAGGTGTGGGGTGGCAGCGGGTAGAGTGGGGGTGGAGGGGGGAGACTTGCAGGGGGGAGTGTAAGGACATTTAGGCTGTTTGCTTTTGCCGCAGTTTTTTGTTTTTCTTCTTCTTTGTTTTGTATATATTTTAAAATGCTTCCAATAAAATATATATTTTTTTTAATGGAGAGATTGAGAGGTTTAGGCCTATACTCGCTGGAGTTCCGAAAAATGAGATATATAAGATGCTAAAGGGGATTGACAGGGCAGACGTAGTCCCGTGTTTCCCCTTGTTGGACATTCTGGAATGAGAGGCCCTGGTTTTAGGCTCAGAAATGGCAGAATTAAAACAGAGAATTACTTCTCTCAAAGTGTCGTGAACCTGTGAAATTCTCTGTCCCAGAGTGCAACGGTCACCAGAGCAGTGAACAAATTTAAGGAGGAGGCAGATATCTCTCCACCAGGGATTTTTTTTGGCTTCAATAGGAATTAATATCAAGACAGATGTCTCTGATTTGAGATTTCTAACTATTGATCATAGGTGATAATCAAAATGCTGAGTAATATACAGAGGTGGATGAGGGTTTTGGTTGAACACAATTATATGAGGGTTATTAGCAGCAACAGCTATATACAGCTCTGCAAAGGCCTTGATCTGGCCAGGGGCCCAGCAGTTACAAAGGCTGATTACTTCACTATGTGCTTGACTCGTAAGGTATACATAACATCTTACTGATACAGAGTCACAGACAGTATTGAACATCTGCAGTGGGGAATCACAGGCAACACTGATTATCTAACTTGAAGGCTGCACCTTTTATCCTCCAGCCTTACACTCGGTGATCTCAGCACGATGCCACTATGCAGCTTCATCATGGTGCATAGGAACATTAGGGCTATGAGCAGGAGTGGAAAATTCAGACACCCAGCTGGCTCCACTATTCAATACGATCATGGCTGAATTCATCTCGGCTTCATTTCCACTTTCCTGCCCACTCCTCATAACCCTTTATCCCACTACTAATTATAATAATCTTTATTGTCACAAGTAAGCTTACATTCACACTGGAATGAAGCTATAGGTGCTCATTCCAGCGCCTGTTAGTATATGGAGATGAATTCAGAATGTGCAAATGACCTAACATCACGTCTTTCCGGACATGTGGGAGGAAACCGGAGCACCCGGAGGAAACCCACGCAGTCACAGGGAGAATGTGCAGACTCCCCATGACAGTGACCCAAGCGGGAATCGAATCTGGGACCCTGGTGCTGTGAAGCAAAATGCTAACCACAGTGCTGCGGTGCTGAGGATGTCGGCGGCATTGCCCGCGCGTTGGCCGACACAGAGGTGGCCCAGTCCCAGAGGGAGATGGTGTAGTCACTGGCTGATGTGGCACAGACCTGGAAGGTGGTGGCACAATTGCAGCCTGTTGTGGCGCAGTCCCAGAGAAAGGTGGTCCAGTTCCTGTGCTCCATTGCCTCGACTATGGAGACGCTAGTTGAGACCAGAGCGGGCCTTCAGGACTGGCAGTACCAGGTGGTGGGGGAGCCTTAGGGGCTAGCTCTGCTTGCATCCCCTGTCCCACTAAGGCACCCCTAGGGAGGAGGTGATGCAGCCGATGCCGATAACTCCCTTAGGGGAGGTGCTGGAACACCGCAGCGACTTGTACACCTCCCTCCTTTTCCTTTCGCATCACATGGGCAGTGGGCAGTACAGGACGGCACATGCCACCTGGGACACCCATGCAGCAGCTGGGCCCATCCAGGCCTGTGGTCCCAGAAGATGGCTGCCAAAGGAATCCCAGGTAATAGGCCGGGAATCGCAGCAGGCCGCTTCCACTTCTGGAGCGAGATTCTCTGACCCCCCGCCGGGTCGGAGAATCGCCGGGGGCTGGCGTGAATCCCGCATCCGCCGGTTGCCGAAATCTCCGGCACCGGAGATTCGGCGGGGGCGGGAATCGCGCCGGTTGGCGGGCCCCCCCCGGCGACTCTCCGGCCCGTATGGGCCGAAGTCCCGTTGCTAGGATGCCTGTCCCGCCGGTGTGGATTAAACCGCTCTCTTACCAGCGGGACAAGGCGGCGCGGGCGGGCTCCAGGGTCCTGGGGGGGGGCGCGGGGCGATCTGGCCCCAGGGGGTACCCCCACGGTGTCCTGGCCCGCGATCGGGGCCCACCGATCCGCGGGCAGGCCTGTGCCGTGGGGGCACTCTTTTCCTTCCGCCTTCACCACGGTCTCCACCATGGCGGAGGCGGAAGAGACTCCCTCCACAGCGCATGCGTGGGGATGCCGTGAGCGGCCGCTATCGCTCCCGCTCATGCGCCTCCCAGCAATGTCATTTCCACGCCAGCTGGCGGGGCACCAAAGGCCTTTTCCGCCAGCTGGCGGGGCGGAAATTAGACCGCCGTGGGCCTAGCCCCTCAAGGTTGGGGCTCGGCCCCCCAAGATGCGGAGGATTCTGCACCTTTGGGGCGGTGCGATGCCCGACCGATTTGCGCCGTTCTTGCCGCCGGTCGGCGGACATCGCGCCGATACCGGAGAATTTCGCCCCTGATGTATCATCTGGGAATCCACCTAGACATAGCGTTAGGGCCCGTAAGACCAGAAAGGTAGACATCAGTTAGGTTGGCACAGGTGGGCACATAAGATAGCAGTTTGGGCTAGGGCACTAACTTGTACATATATATTTTTAAAATTAATTTACGGGGTGTGGACATCGCTGGTTACACCAGCATTTTTTGCCCATCCCTAGTTGCCCTTCAGAAGGTGGTGGGGATTTGCCTTCTAGAACCGCTGCAATCCTTGAGGTGTAGGTACACCCACAGTGCTGTTAGGGAGGGAGATCCAGGATGTTGCCCCAGCGACAGTAAAGGAATGGCGATACATTTCCAAGTCAGGGTGGTGAGTGACTTGGAGGGGAACCTCCAGGTGGTGGGGTCCAGGTACCTGCTGCTCTTGTCCTTCTGGATGGTCGTGGTCGTGGGTTTGGAAGGTACTGTTGAAGGAACTTTGGTGAGTTCCTGCAGTTTATCTTGTAGATGGTGCACACGGTTGCTACTGTCTGTCGGTGGTGGAGGGTTTGATGTTTTGTGGAAGGGATAGCAACCAAGTGGGTTGCTTTGTCCTGGATGGTGTCGAGCTTCTTGAATGTTCTTGGAGCTGTGCTCATCCAAGCAAGTGGTGAGTATTCTATTTATTTTATTAGTGTCACAAGTAGGCTTACGTTCACACTGTAATGAAGTTACTGTGAAAATCCCCCCGTCGCCACGCTCCGGCACCTTTCGGGTACACTGAGGGATACTTCAGAATGCCCAATTCACTGAACAAGCACGTCTTTTGGACTTGTGGGAGGAAACCAGAGCACCTAGAGGAAACTTACACAGATACGGGGAGAACATGCAGACTCCACAGACAGTGAACTAAGCCAGCAATTGAACCTGGGACCCTGGCGCTCTGAAGCAACAGTGCTAACACTGTGCTACCGTGCCGCCCTCCATTACACTCTTGACTTGTGCCTTGTAAATGGTGGACAGGCTTTAGGGGGTCAGGAGGTGAGTTACTCGCAGTAGGATTCCTAGCCTTTGACCTGCCCTGGTAACCACAGTATTAATGTGGCTAGTCCAGTTCAATTTCTGATCAATGGTAACCCCCAGGATATTGATTGTGGGGGATTCAGCGATTGTAATGCCATTGAATGTCAAGGGGCGGTGATTAGATCCTCTCTGGTAGGAGATGGTCCTTGCCTGGCACTTGTGTGGCGCAAACACAACTCGCCACTTATCAGCCCAAGCCTGGGTCTTGTCAGGCCTTGCTGCATTTGGACATGGACTGCTTCATTACCTGAGGAGTCACAAATGGTGCTGAACATTGTGCCGTCATCTGCTAACATCCCTGCTTCTGACCTCATGATGGAAGGGAGGTCATTGATGACGCAGCTGAAGATGCTTGGGCCTAGGACACAACCCTGACACTATGCTCACAATAAACACATGGGGCGAGATTCTCCGACCCCCCGCCGGGTCGGAGAATTACCGTGGGCTGGCGTGAATCCCGCCCCCGCCGATTGCCGAATTCTCCGGCACCGGAGATTCGGCGGGGGCGGGAATCGCGTTGCGCTGCGCCGGTTGGCGGCCCCCCCCCCTGCGATTCTCCGGTCCGGTGGCCTGGCCTGCGATCGGGGCCCACCGATCTGCGGGCGGGCCTGTGCCGTGGGGGCACTCTTTTCCTTCCGCCTTCGCCACGGTCTCCACCATGGCGGAGGCGGAAGAGACTCCCTCCACAGCGCATGCGCGGGGATGCCATGAGCGGTTGCTAACGCTCCCGCGCATGCGCCGCCCGGCAATGTCATCTCCGCACCAGCTGGCGGGGCACCAAAGGCCTTTTCCGCCAGCTGGCGGGGCGGAAATCAGTATGGCTTGGGCATAGCCCCTCAAGGTTAGGGCTCGGCCCCCCAAGATGCGGAGGATTCCGCACCTTTGGGGCGGCGCGATGCCGGACTGATTAACGCCGTTTTTGGTGCCGGTCGGCGAACATCGCGCCGATACCGGAGAATTTCGCCCATGCTCTCTGCATTACAATCTGCTTCGGTGCTTTCTCAGAATGGTGTCAGGGATGGGTTGGGCTGGCTGCAGAGGGGGCGCTGAGGGCGCAGGGGGTGCTGCATGGAGGGTTGGGGGGTGTTTGGCCACGGACCCCAGTTCAGCCAGCGCTCACTGCTCCCGTGTCCCGCCTCCATCACCCTACCCCACCTCCGCCACCCCAGGGGTTTGGTGGGAAGTGTGAGAAAATGACCAATTTGCATGCAGGGATCACCCAGGTGGACGGTGAAAAGTGCTACCGTGGGCGTGAGTCAGACATTGGCAAATGGTGTGCAGCAGCAGAGATCATCACAGAGCGGGTCACCATCACCCTCCATCCCATGGACCAGGCCCGCTGTACTGCCAACCCAGAGCCCATACCCTGTAGTGAGGCAGGTAGAAATAACAGAGGGGTTGGAAGGGGAGGGTATTGTGCAAGGTGGGTGTTCATGGGAGGGGGTGGTCGGCCGGGCAGGGCAGTGGGGGTGGGATGGAATGTCTTTGCTGTTGGCCAGGCTTCCTCGTTGGTGGAGCTGGAAGCGATTAGAGCGTCCCCATGATGACCCAGGCACACACGTTATGCGGCATCCCGTACCTGCTGGGCCGCATGTCCTATCTATCCTGGCCCTCCTCCACATCCTTCTCGTCCATCAATGACTGACATTAATCCTCCTCTTCCAGCACGTCGCCTCTCTGCTGCATGATGTTGTGGCGGACGCAGTAGGCCATCACGATGTGGGAAAACCTCAGCGCTACACTGGAGGGCCCCTCCAGAATCGTCCAGGTACCTGAACCGCATCATCAGGGATGCTGAAGCACCGCCCGATCATGCCCCTGGTCGCTGAATGAGTGTCGTTGTAGAGGGTCTCTCTGTTGGTGTGTGTCCACTGGATAGGTGTCATCAGCCACCCCCGCAGTGGATGACCCTTGTTGTCCAGGAGCCAAC
Organism: Scyliorhinus torazame; assembly: GCF_047496885.1. Lineage (NCBI taxonomy): Eukaryota > Metazoa > Chordata > Chondrichthyes > Carcharhiniformes > Scyliorhinidae > Scyliorhinus > Scyliorhinus torazame. Next base: position 217,823,433 of record NC_092711.1, on the reverse strand, counting down.
CCCGCAGCCAGAACCATCAAGTATGCCAGGATGAAGGCGTCATGCACACTGGCCGGATATCGGATGCAGGCTTGCATGATGTGCACCTCGTGGTCGCACAACAACAGCATGTTCATCAAGTGGAACCCCTTACGGTTTGTGAAGACTGGGCCGTTATGGTCCGATGCTCATAGGGTGGCATGCATCCCATCAATCACCCTCTGGACCCAGTGCACCTCGGCGATGGTGGTGTACCCCACGTCCTGGGCATCCTGGTGGGCTCTGTCCACATTGAATTTCAAATGTTGTGGCAACCGAGCAGATAGGGTCTCCTTGAAGACACCGAGGTCTGTGAGATGCCGGAAAGGTTCCCATTCAGCGCCTGGAAGGGCCCCGTGGCGTAAATGTTCAGGATGACTGTCACCTAGAAGGCCACAGGGAGCGGGTGTCCTCCCCCATGCCCCCGCGGTGCCAGGTGTGCCATGATCTGGCAGATATGTCGCACTGTCCTCCTGCTCAGCTGGAGTCTGCGATGGCATGTGTGGTAGTATGTATTGGGGGTCATGTGGGACTGGAAGCCCTAATGTCATTGGCTGACAGATCCCGGGTCCTGGTTGGCCGTTGACCTCAGCCCTGAAGGCGAAGTATAAGAAGCCGGTGCCTTCCCCCGCAGGCCAGTTTACTATCGAGCTGCTGGGGAACAGACACGCTTAATAAAGCCTCATCGACTTCACTCTTTTCGTCTCACGGAGTCTTTGTGCGCTACAATTTATTAAGCGTGCCTAAAAAGGACTATGGAGCTCAGGATCATTCCAGAATGCCTGAGGATCAGCCCCCACGCAGTGAATGCGGCAGCAGCCTTCAAACACTGGCAGACTTGCTTCGAGGCCTACATCAGACCGACCACTGGCCGGGTCTCAGACGAACAAAAAACTGCAGGTCCTGCACTCGAGGGTGAGCACGGAGATTTTCACCCTCATTGAAGACACCGACGATTTCCAGACGGCGTTCGCAGCACTGAAAAGTCTCTATGTCCGCCCAGTTAACCAAATCTACGCTCGCTACCAGCTCGCGACGAGACGGCAAGCTCCCGAAGAATCGATGAACGAGTTCTACGCCGCGCTACCCGCGCCTACGGCCCCGACCGCGCGGCAGGCCATTGGGCCCCGTACGTACCCGTCGCGGCAAACCCCCCCCCTTCCCGCGAGGTCGCCGCCGTCCCGGGGCCACAGGGAGCCCTACAGGCAGTCTATGTGTCCTAACCCCCCCAGCACGCTATGTGCGACTGGCAGGCGCAGCCGCTCTGGGTCCCGAGCACCGCAGCCCCGGGAGAACTGGGAGCCCTGCACGCCGCCTACGCTCCCCAACCCCCCTCCCCGCAGTCCATGTATGACCCGCCGCCGGCGCTCCCGATTTGGGTGCCGGCCAACACTCTCCACGGAGAGGAGGGGGTTTTTCGCATCCCGAACGCCACCCTCACCCCCGTCCCGCGCCCCACGCCTGACCCGCCGGCTCCGCCGACTTGGGCCCCGACCACCGCTGTCCCCGGTAAGGGAGCTCCGCGCAGTCCTAGCGCTCGCCGCCCCATGCCTGTCCCGCCGGCGCCGCCGACCTGGGCCCTCACCCCCGTCCCGCGCCCCACGCCTGACCCGCCGACCTGGGCCCTCACCCCCGTCCCGCGCCCCACGCCTGACCCGCCGACCTGGGCCCTCACCCCCATCCCGCGCCCCACGCCTGACCCGCCGACCTGGGCCCTCACCCCCGTCCCGCGCCCCACGCCTGTCCCGCCGGCGCCGCCGACCTGGGCCCTCACCCCCGTCCCGCGCCCCACGCCTGACCCGCCGGCGCAACTTACCTGGGCCCCGACCACCGCTGTCCCCGGCGAGGGAGCTCCGCGCGGTCCTAGCGCCCGCGGCCCTGACGCTCGCAGTGAAGGAACTCCGCGCGGTCTTAGCGCTCCCCAGACCGCCCAGCACACCATGTGCGACCCGCAGATGCCGCCATTTTGGGTCCCGACCACCACGAGGGGAGGAGGGGCGCCGCCATCTTGGACCGCCCCCGACCTGTACGACGCATGGGGGCGGTCATTTTGTCCACCCCCGACGCCATCTTGTGACCCCCCAGCCACGTGCGATGTATGGGGGCAGCCATTTTGTCCATCCCCGACGCCATCTTGGACGGCAACAATGGACCACACCCCACTACTACAACCACGGCTCGCTTCGGTTACACTCGATCAGGCTCGGCCCCGGACTCTCCAGACGACGACGACAACGGTCCTAATTAACGGCCACGAGACGCCATGCCTAGTCGACTCCGGGAGCACGGAAAGTTTTATACACCCCGACACGGTAAGACGCTGTTCCTTAACTACCTACCCCAGCGCACAAAAGATTTGCCTAGCTGCAGGATCCCACTCCGTACAGATCCAGGGATTCTGCATAGTCACCCTAACGGTACAGGGGAGGGAATTCAAAAACTACAAACTTAACGTCCTTCCCCAACTCTGTGCCCCCACATTACTGGGATTAGACTTCCAATGTAACCTACAGAGCCTTACGTTTAAATTCGGCGGCCCCATACCCCCACTCACTATATGCGGCCTCGCTACCCTCAAGGTGCAACCCCCGTCCTTGTTTGCGAACCTCACCCCGGATTGCAAACCCGTCGCCACTAGGAGCAGACGGTACAGCGCCCAGGACCGGACCTTCATTCGGTCCGAAGTCCAGCGGCTACTAAAGGAGGGCATAATCCAGGCCAGCAATAGTCCCTGGAGAGCGCAGGTGGTAGTAGTGAAGACAGGGGAGAAACAAAGGATGGTCATTGACTATAGCCAGACCATCAACAGGTACACACAACTAGACGCGTACCCTCTCCCCCGCATATCCGACATGGTCAATCGGATTGCCCAGTATAAAGTCTTCTCCACCGTGGACCTCAAGTCCGCCTACCATCAGCTCCCCATCCGCCCAAGTGACCGCAAGTACACAGCCTTCGAGGCAGACGGGCGATTATACCAGTTCCTACGGGTCCCTTTTGGCGTCACAAACGGGGTCTCGGTCTTCCAACGGGAGATGGACCGAATGGTTGATCAACATGGATTACGGGCCACGTTCCCGTACCTCGACAATGTAACCATCTGCGGCCACGATCAGCAGGACCACGACGCCAACCTCCAAAAATTCCTCCAGACCGCCAAAGCCTTGAACCTCACGTACAACGAGGACAAGTGCGTTTTTAGCACCGATCGGCTAGCCATTCTGGGCTACGTAGTGCGCAATGGGATAATAGGCCCCGACCCCGAACGTATGCGCGCACTCATGGAATTTCCCCTCCCGCACTGCCCAAAAGCCCTGAAACGCTGCCTGGGGTTCTTTTCGTACTACGCCCAGTGGGTCCCCCAGTACGCAGACAAGGCCCGCCCCCTAATACAGACCACGACCTTCCCTCTGTCGACAGAGGCTTGCCAGGCCTTCAGCCGCATCAAAGCGGACATCGCAAAGGCCACGATGCGCGCCATCGACGAGTCCCTCCCCTTCCAGGTCGAGAGCGACGCCTCCGACGTAGCTCTAGCGGCTACCCTTAACCAAGCGGGCAGACCCGTGGCCTTTTTCTCCCGAACCCTCCACGCCTCAGAAATCCGTCACTCCTCAGTGGAAAAGGAAGCCCAAGCCATAGTGGAAGCTGTGCGACATTGGAGGCATTACCTGGCCGGCAGGAGATTCACTCTCCTCACTGACCAACGGTCGGTAGCCTTCATGTTCGATAATGCACAGCGGGGCAAGATTAAAAATGACAAGATCTTAAGGTGGAGGATCGAGCTCTCCACCTTTAACTATGAGATCTTGTACCGGCCCGGAAAGCTGAACGAGCCGTCCGATGCCCTATCCCGCGGCACATGTGCCAACGCACAAATTAACCGCCTCCAAACCCTCCACGAGGACCTCTGCCATCCGGGGGTCACTCGGTTTTACCACTTCATCAAGTCCCGCAATCTCCCATACTCTTTAGAAGAGGTCCGTACAGTCACAAGGGACTGCCACATCTGCGCGGAATGCAAGCCGCATTTTTTCAGGCCAGATGGAGCGCACCTGATTAAGGCTTCCCGCCCCTTTGAACGCCTCAGTCTCGATTTCAAAGGGCCCCTCCCCTCCACCGACCGCAACGCATATTTCCTTAATGTAGTGGACGAATACTCCCGCTTCCCTTTTGCCATTCCCTGCTCCGACATGACCGCGGCCACAGTCATTAAAGCCCTGAACAGCATCTTCACGCTGTTCGGTTACCCCGCATACGTCCACAGCGTCAGGGGGTCCTCTTTCATGAGTGACGAGCTGCGCCAGTTCCTGCTCAGCAAGGGCATAGCCTCAAGCAGGACGACCAGCTACAACCCCCGGGGGAACGGGCAAGTAGAAAGGGAGAACGGCACGGTCTGGAAGGCCGTCCTACTGGCCCTACGGTCCAGGGATCTCCCAGTTTCACGGTGGCAGGAGGTCCTCCCGGACGCTCTCCATTCCATCCGGTCGTTATTATGTACAAGCACTAATCAAACGCCGCACGAGCGTCTCCTTGTCTTCCCTAGGAGGTCCTCCTCTGGAACGTCGCTGCCAACCTGGCTGGCGGCCCCAGGACCCATCCTGCTCCGAAAGCATGTGCGGGCACATAAGGCGGACCCGTTGGTCGAAAGGGTTCACCTCCTCCACGCAAACCCCCAGTACGCCTACGTGGAGTACCCCGACGGCCGACAGGACACGGTCTCCCTGCGGGATCTGGCGCCCGCCGGCACCACGCACACCCCCCCGACACCATCAACCCAACCGCCCCCCTTCCTGCCACCGCCGCACCCCGCGACCGCCCCCTTCCCAGGAGGATCAGTCCCCCTCCCCTTTGCACCGACAGCTGAAACCGTGCGGCTCCCGGAGGCGACAACGCTGGTACAAGCACCACCGCGGGGGCTGAGGCGATCGACACGGACGACGAGACCGCCCGACCGACTCGTGGCGTCGATGTAAAACAAAGATGGACTGTTCAATGAACATTTTGTTTTTCCTATACCCTCTGTAAATAGTTGTAACAGGACGATACTGTCCAATACTGTACTACCATGTAACTGTTCTATCCTCCCAGGACCAGCCCTGTAAACCCTTACCACCATACGAAGCATCACCCCGCCGGGTTCATTTTTGACAAGGGGTGAATGTGGTAGTATGTATTGTGGGTCATGTGGGACTGGAAGCCCTAATGTCATTGGCTGACAGATCCCGGGTCCTGGTTGGCCGTTGACCTCAGCCCTGAAGGCGAAGTATAAGAAGCCGGTGCCTTCCCCCGCAGGCCAGTTTACTATCGAGCTGCTGGGGAACAGACACGCTTAATGAAGCCTCATCGACTTCACTCTTTTCGTCTCATGGAGTCTTTGTGCGCTACAGCATGCCATGTCCGGCAGGTCCACGAATGGCAGGTGCTGCCGGTATACACAAGGTCTCATGTGGTGCCTCCTTCCCTCCACTTTCTCCTCAGCCTGTTCGACGGCTAGCTCTAGATCCTCACCGTCTGTCTCCTATTCCTCAGGGGCAGGCTCGGCTGCTGCATGTTCCTCCTTCTTGAGCAGCTCCAACTCGTACAGCATCAGTGCATCCCCCAGGGCTGCGGCGACTAGGAGGAAGGACACCATACCCCCGTGCCCAACAAGGTCCATGCCACCGGTACGCTCCGAGGCTTCCGCCCGAGGCCCCCTCATGTAGGGATTACTTGGGTGGGCTATGTGGTGCCCTGTCGGGGGGTGGCGGCTGGTTGGGGGGGTGGTATGGTGGAGGGTGGTATGGTGGAGGGTGGGGTGCGGTGGTGGTATGACAGAGGGTGGGGACTGGGGTGTTGTGAGTTGGGGGCACTCATACGGCCAGTGCCACTCTGCAGAACTACGGACCACAGTGGTCGGTCAGTGGGGTCCGAAGCAAGATGGCTGCCTTGCAGGCCGCGGCAATGGCAGTGCCTGCCTGGACACCCCGGGCCTGTGGGAGACAACCCGTCCCCGCGGTCCGTAACCTTGTCACACACCCCACACCCACCCCAACCGGCCCTAGACGTCCCGGAGAATACTGGGTCAGGCCGGCTAATGATATTCAAACGGCTTCTACTGTACGTGCGGAGTGGAACGCATTGATGTCACTACCGAGGCACCGGAGAATTGCAAACACATGAAACCGGCGCAGACACAATTTCGATGTCAGACTGGCTTTCGCATTTAGCCGAGTGCCTTGATTACTTATTCTTCCATTAGACAGCAAGGTTCACTACTTCTTCTATTTTATTTTTTTTAAATTTAGGGTACCCAATTCATTGTTTTCCAATTAAGGGGCAATTTAGCATGGCCAATTCACCTACCTTGCACATCTTTGAGTTGTGGGGGGTGAAATCCACGCAAACATGGGGAGAATGTGCAAACTCCGCAAGGACAGTGACCCAGAGCCGGGATCGAACCGAAGACCTCGACGCTGTGAAGCAGCAGTGCAAGGTTAACTACTTCAATAACCATCTGCTTCTGATGGGTTACATATAGTCACTCGTAATGTATAAAGTAAATAAAAGTGTACCTACACTGCATGGAACTCCCTCCCAAACAGCACTATGGATGTACCTACACTGCATGGAACTCCCTCCCAAACAGCACTATGGATGTACCTACACTGCATGGAACTCCCTCCCAAACAGCACTATGGATGTACCTACACTGCATGGAACTCCCTCCCAAACAGCACTATGGATGTACCTACACTGCATGGAACTCCCTCCCAAACAGCACTATGGATGTACCTACACTGCATGGAACTCCCTCCCAAACAGCACTATGGGTGTAGCTACACTGCATGGAACTCCCTCCCAAACAGCACTATGGATGTACCTACAGAACATGGAACTCCCTCCCGAACAGCACTGTGGGTGTATCTGCACCTCATGGAGCTCCCTCCCTAACAGCTCTATGGATGTACCTACTGCCCTTGGAACTTGCTCCCTAACAGCAATGTGAGTATACCTACAAAATGTCTGGTACCTTAGCTTCACCCAGCAAGACATCGTCTTACCAAGCTGGAATCTAATTAACTCCACAGGGAACCACGTTAATTAGAACAAAATTCCATTAGCCCAAGCTTTTTACAATGTTTTAATGACTCCAGCAGTCAAACACACTGGAAGCTCCAAGCCTTACTGCACCAAATACCTATAATACAATACATCTGAAATACCGACATTCATCACAACAGTGGAATATTGGCTACCATTGGAGATTTTTAAGCTGGTGAGTAACTCTGATCAGAAGGGAAACCAATTAATGTGTCAATGTAACATTTTAGATATGCCAATGAGAATGACTTGATAACCACTTCACACTCAAGATCTAGTCAAATGTGAAGAAGCCCACTGAAATGTTGGTTACATGAGCTAAGCACATGGATATATTTGGCTGAATTCTCCGATTTTGAGGCTTTATCCCCATGCCGGCGTGGAAACGGTGGCGTTTTACGGCCAAAAACTTGGCGCAAAAGGGCCACCGATCCTCCGTTAGGCTGTGGGCTAGCAACCGAGCAGAGTAGAGCACCCGGCTCTAGCTGCCGATATCACCCAGAGAATTGCCGGGTCCGTGGCCGCGCAGGTGCACGGAGGCGGCCTGCAGCGGTCGCGCCGTGCAACATGCCGCTGGCCGCTCGCGGATGCAGCCTGCGAAATGGCGCCACCCTTAGGCCGGCTCGTGAGTCCCAGACTACCCCGCAACAGTGCACCCAGCCCCTGAAAAAGTTTCCCCTGCCCGCGGAACCCCCCCTCCCCGGTCTGTGGCATGGCTGGACTGAGTCCGCCGCCGCCACGCTGAGTTCCCGACGAATGATACCACACGCGACCACTGTCGTCAGGAACTCAGCGGTTGGGGGGTGGGCCTCAGGCAAAGTACTGAGGCCATCGATATGGCGTGCGCTGTACTCTGCCAGTACGCCGCTTTGGAGGGGGCTGAGCATCGCGGCGCCACCCCTGATTTGGTAATTTCTCGTGATTTTGCTGCTGCCGGCTGGAGAATCCCGCCCAATCCTTTAATAGGAATATTATGATTTCCATCTATTTCAATGATTGAGAAAGAAATACGCCAGGGTACAGAGTTTAGTTGCAAATTATTCAATGTCTCTTTCTTCTTTGAAGAAAATTTCCAATAAGGGGCAATTTCCGCGTGTCCAATCCACCTATCCTGCACATCTTTGGGTTGTGGGTGTGAGACCCCCGCAGACACGGGGAGAATGTGCAAACTCCACCCAGACAGAGATCCAGTGCTGGGATTGAACCCGGGTCATCGGCACCATGAGGCAGCAGTGCTAACCATTGCGTCACTGTGCCCCCCTAGTTTTCCAATGTTGATTTGAATGGTAAAACTGAGATCCGAGGCTGCATTCTCCAAAAATGGGGCCATGTCACCACGCCGGTGTAAAAACACTGCCGTTTCACGCCAGACGTTCCGTTAGACAATTTACAGCTATTCTCCTACCTGCAGGGGGCTGGCAGGGCCCTGGAGTGCTTCTCACAGCCTCAGCTGTGGATACGGGCCTCCACACTTCCGGTTCCGAGTCCATGCATGGACTTGGCGGCGGCTTCGAGCGGCCGGGCCGAACGCGATGGCGGGCTCAGCTGGCGGAACTGGGCCAACATAGGAGGTCCCAACGATCTGCCCCGCGCTGCTCGATTTAACCCGCCCGATCGCCGCCCCAGCCACCCATAAGGTCCCCCCCCGGTACTTGATACAACCATCCCCCCCACCAGGCCGCTGCGGACCGGCCAGATATGGTTAGAACAGCAGTGTCAGGAATTCGGCCAGTCGGGACTGGAGCATCGCTGGGAGGGCCTCTGGCAATGGCCCGCCAGCCGCGCCGCGTAAACCACGTGCAAGCGATTCTCCGGGGAGTGGAGAATCGTGGGAGCGCCGCTGGGCCCGATTCGGGTGTAAAAGTGGATTTTCTGCCCCGCACCAAACTCGATTTCGGCTCGGGTCTGCGGAGAATCCAGCCCCTATTGTTTTAATTAAACACTAGCAGAAATGTGCCGGAAATACACAACACAGCAAATTGCATTTAAGTTGCGCCTTCAGTATAGTGAAGATGTCCTCAGGGGTTTTACAGTCGTGTTAGTTATCAAACAGAATTTGATACTGAGTTGTCGGGTGACAATAGGAGAGGTGATACTACAAGCTTGATCAAGGAGAGGGATACTAAAGATGTCTTAAAAGAGCAGCGAGAGGCAGGGAGGCTTAGTCAGAGGTTAGGGTCCAGGAGCTAAAACCATGGATGGCACATGGCCACCAATGGTGCAACTACAGGCGGCATAGTGGTTAGCACTTCTGCCTCACACCGTCAGGGACCCAGGTTCGATTCCGGCCTCGGGTCACTGTCTGTGTGGAGTTTGCACTTGCTCCCTGTGTCTGCGTGGATTTCCTCTGGGTGCTCCGGTTTCCCCCCACAGTCCAAAAATGTGCAGGTTAGGTGGATTGGTCATGATAAATTGTCCCTTAGTGTCCAAAGTTTAGGTGGGTTACGGGGGACTTGGCCTAGACAGGATGCTCTTTCAGAGGTCGGTGCAGATTTGATGGGCCGAATGCCTTCCTTTTGCACTGAGGCGATTCTATGGATTCTATATCATTGCCAAAAGGAAAATCCATTTTGTCACAATACTGTATACAGCTTCAGTGCCATCTGGTGGCTTTATTAACGAACAAGATTGTTAAAGCAAATCAGCAGAGACTGATTAAACAGCTGAGCTGTTAAATACATGGAGCATAGGAAAAAGAATAGACCCTTTCAACCTGTTCCTCTATTCAACAAAATCATGGCTGACTATAACCTAGTTCCATACACCGGCTTTTGTCCATATCCCTCAATAAAAATCTACCTATCTCACATTTAAAATTAACAATTAATCAGCATAAAAAACTGAAAATTGTCACACAGCAAACTTGGCACACCAAGCGAGTGAATTAATTCTCTGTCTGGGTTTCACACTTATCACTACCTGTTACAAAGCCCACTCAGAGGTCCAGAGAGGCCAGGCCCACTTCCAGCTTTTGAGGACCCTACCCATAATAAAAAAACGAAGGGCAGAATTCTTGGCCCCCACCCCACCCTCCAGCTGCATGTTAACGGAGGCTCTCAGGATTGGAGGTACTGGGGAGTGGAGGTGCCGGGTAGTGGAGGTGCCGGGTAGTTGAGGTGCTGAGGAGTGGAGGTGCCGGGGAACGGAGGAGTGGAGGTACCGGGGAGTGGAGGCGCCGGGGAGTGGAGGTGCCGAGGAGTGGAGGTGCCGGGGAGTGGAGGTGCCGAGGAGTGGAGGTGCCGGGGAGTGGAGGTGCCGGGGATTGGAGGTGCCGGGTAGCGGAGGTGCCGAGGAGTGGAGGTGCCGAGGAGTGGAGGTGCCGGGGAGTGGCGGTGCCGAGGAGTGGAGGTGCCGGGGAGTGGAGGTGCCGAGGAGTGGAGGTACCGGGGATTGGAGGTGCCGGGGATTGGAGGTGCCGGGTAGCGGAGGTGCCGAGGAGTGGAGGTACCGGGGAGTGGAGGTGCCGGGGAGTGGAGGTGCCGGGGAGTGGAGGTACCGGGGAGTGGAGGTGCCGGGGAGTGGAGGTGCCGGGGAGTGGAGGTACCGGGGAGTGGAGGTGCCGGGTAGCGGAGGTGCCGAGGAGTGGAGGTGCCGGGGAGTGGAGGTACTGGAGAGTGGGAGTGCCGGGAAACGGAGGCGCCGGAGATTGGAGGTGCCGGGGAACGGAGGTATCGAGGAGTGGAGGTGCCGAGAAGTGGAGGTACCGAGGAGTGGAGGTGCCGAGGAGTGGAGGTGCCGGGGAGTGGAGGTGCCGAGGAGTGGAGGTACCGAGGAGTGGAGGTGCCGAGGAGTGGAGGTGCCGGGGAGTGGAGGTGCCGAGTAGTGGAGGTGCCGGGGAACGGAGGTACCGAGGAGTTGAGGTACTGGAGAGTGGGAGTGCCGGGGAACGGAGGCGCCGGGGAATGGAGGTGTTGGGGAGTGGAGGTATCAGAGAATGGATGTGCCGGGGAGTGGAGGTGTTGGGGAGTGGAGGTACCGGAGATTGGAGGTGCCAGGAGTGGAGGTACCGGAGAGTGGAGGTGCCAGGAGTGGAGGTGTTGGGGAATAGAGGTGCTGAGGAATGGAGGTATCGTGGATTGGAGGTGCCAAGGAGTGGAGATACCGGGGATTGGAGGTGCCGAGGAGTTGAGGTACTGGAGAGTTGGGGTGCTGGGGAACGGAGGCGCCGGGACTGGAGGTGCCGGGGAATGGAGGTTCTGGGGAGTGGAGGTGCCGGGGAGTGGAGGTGCTGGGAGTGGAGGTGCCGAGGAACGGAGGTACTGGGGAATGGAGGTTACCGGGGAAAGGAGGTGCTGGGGAGTGGAGGTACCGGGGAGTGGAGGTACCGGGGAGTGGAGGTGCCGGGGAGATGAGCTGCCGGGGAGTGGAGGTGCTGGGGAGCGGAGGTACCAGGGAGTGGAGGTGCCGGGAAACGGAGATACCGGGGAATGGAGGTACCGGGGAACGGAGGTACCGGGGAATGGAGGTACCGGGGAGTGGAGGTACCGGGGAACGGAGGTACCGGGGAATGGAGGTGCCGGGAAACGGAGGTACCGGGGAATGGAGGTACCGGGGAGTGGAGGTACCGGGGAACGGAGGTACCGGGGAGTGGAGGTACCGGGGAACGGAGGTACTGGGGAGTGGAGGTACCGGGGAACGGAGCTACTGGGGAACGGAGGTACCGGGGAGTGGAGGTACCGGGGAGTGGAGGTACCGGGGAACGGAGCTACTGGGGAGTGGAGGTACCGGGGAACGGAGGTACCGGGGAGTGGAGGTACCGGGGAACGGAGCTACTGGGGAACGGAGGTACCGGGGAGTGGAGGTACCGGGGAGTGGAGGTACCGGGGAACGGAGGTACCGGGGAACGGAGCTACTGGGGAGTGGAGGTACCGGGGAACAGAGGTACCGGGGAACGGAGCTACTGGGGAGTGGAGGTACCGGGGAACGGAGGTACCGGGGAGTGGAGGTACCGGGGAACGGAGGTACCGGGGAGTGGAGGTACCGGGGAATGCATGTACCGGGGAACGGAGGTACCGGGGAGTGGAGGTGCCGGGGAGTGGAGGTACCGGGGAACGGGGGTACCGGGGAATGGAGGTGCCGGGGAGTGGAGGTGCCAACGTCCTAAGGCCCTCGATATGGCGCGCGCCATATTCTGCCAGTACGTCGCTTTGGAGGGGGCTGAGCATCACTAAAGCGGCGCCACCCCTGATTTGGTCATTTCTCGTGATTTTGCCGCCGCCGGCTGGAGAATCCCGCCCAATCCTTTAATAGGAATATTATGATTTCCATCTATTTCAATGATTGAGAAAGAAATACGCCAGAGTACAGAGTTTAGTTACAAATTATTCAATGTCTCTTCCTTCTTTGAAGAAAATTTCCAATAAGGGGCAATTTCCGCGTGTCCAATCCACCTATCCTGCACATCTTTGGGTTCTGGGTGTGAGACCCCCGCAGACACGGGGAGAATGGGCAAACTCCACCCAGACAGAGATCCAGTGCTGGGATTGAACCCGGGTCATCGGCACCATGAGGCAGCAGTGCTAACCATTGCGTCACTGTGCCCCCCTAGTTTCCCAATGTTGATTGGAATGGTAAAACTGAGATCCGAGGCTGCATTCTCCAAAAATGGGGCCATGTCACCACGCCGGTGTAAAAACACTGCCGTTTCACGCCAGACTTTCCTTAAGAACATTTACAGCTATTCTCCTACCTGCAGGGAGCTGTTAGGGCCCTGGAGTGCTTCTCATAGCCTCAGCTGCGGATACGGGCCTCCGCACTTCCAGTTCCGAGTCCGCGCATGGACTTGGCGGCGGCCTGCAGCAGCCGGGCTGAACGCGATGGCGGGCTCAGCTGGCGGAACTGGGCCAACATAGGAGGTCCCAACGATCTGCCCCGCGCTGCTCGATTTAACCCGCCTGATCGCCGCCCGGCCGCCCATAAGGTCCCCCCCCCGGTACTTGATCTCCCTGTCCCCCCCACCAGGGCGGCTGCGGACTGAGTCCCGACTGGCCAGACATGGTTAGAACAACGCCGGGGAGCGGAGAATCGTGGGAGCGCCGCTGGGCCCGATTCGGGTGTAATAATGGATTCCCTGCCCCGCGCCAAACTCGATTTCGGCTCGGGACTGCGGAGAATCCAGCCCCGATTGTTTTCATTAAAAACTGGCCGAAAAGTGCCGGAAAAACACATCACAGCAAATTGCATTTACGTTGCGCCTTCAGTATAGTGAAGATGTCCTCAGGGGTTTTACAGTCGTGTTAGTTATCAAACAGAATTTGATACTGAGTTGTCGGGTGACGATAGGAGAGGTGATACTACAAGCTTGATCAAGGAGAGAGATACTAAAGATGTCTTAAAAGAGCAGAAATAGGCAGGGAGGCTTTGTCAGACGTTAGGGTCCAGGAGCTAAAAACATGGATGGTACATGGCCACCAATGGAGGAACAACTGGCGGCACAGTGGTTAACACTGCTGTCCCACAGCGCCAGGGACCCGGGTTCGATTCCGGCCTCGGGTCACTGGCTGTGTGGAGTTTGCACTTGCTCCCTGTGTCTGCGTGGATTTCCTCTGGGTGCTCCGGTTTCCCCCCACAGTCCAGAAAATGTGCAGGTTAGGTGGATTGGTCATGATAAATGGCCCCTTAGTGTCCAAAGTTTAGGTGGGTTACGGGGGACTAGGCCTAGACAGGATGCTCTTTCAGAGATCGGCGCAGTTTCGATGGGCCGAATGCCTTCCTTTTGCACTGAGGAGATTCTAATGGATTCTATATCATTGCCAAAAGGAAAATCCATTTTGTCACAATACTGTATACAGCTTCAGTGCCATCTGGTGGCTTTATTAACGAACAAGTTTGTTAAAACATATCAGCAGAGACTGATTAAACAGCTTAGCTGTTAAATACATGGAGCATAGGAAAAAGAATAGACCCTTTCAGCCTGTTCCTCTATTCAATGAAATCATGGCTGACTATAACCTAGTTCCATACACCGGCTTTTGTCCATATCCCTCAATAAAAATCTACCTATCTCACATTTAAAATTAACAATTAATCAGCATAAAAAACTGAAAATTGTCACACAGCAAACTTGGCACACCAAGCGAGTTAATTAATTCTCTGTCTGGGTTTCACACTTATCACTACCTGTTACAACGCCCACTCAGAGGTCCAGAGAGGCCAGGCCCACTTCCAGCTTTTGAGGACATTACCCATAATTAAAAAATGAAGGGCGGAATTCTTTGCCCCGCCCCCCCCCCCCCCCCCCCCCCCACTCCTCAGCTGCATGTTTCTCACCAGCGGGAGGCAGCGCAACATGCGCTGGTGGCAACATTCTCTGCTCCCATCGCTTGTCAATGTGCTTTCCCACCCCACTGGGAAACACACTGGCAGGTGTAGCCATTTGGGATGGCCACGGCCCGATTACAAAATGGACACTTGCAAAGACTGCTGGGAAAATTGGACAATGCTAAGAAACAAGCAGGTGCAAGCCCTCTCTGTTGATTAGAACCTTGAACGCTCAGACAGGACAGAAACTACCAAACGATTTACATGCTAATGAGCCATCTCCGGGGATAAAAGGGAAACATTTAGATACACAATGTTAACACAGACTCCCCGGTGCCAGAAGAAGCTAAGGCAAAGCAGACTGACAGTCACCAGGACACGCCCAGCGATCAGGGAACCACCCCTCTATTGGAGGAAAATCGATACCGATGATTGGGAAAGACCCAATTAGTTGAGGCCAAGTTCAAGGCCTGCCCAAAAGAGCGCGAAGCCCTTTTCAGTATAAAAGGTATCGCCCAAGGGAGAATCCTCCTCCTTTGGCTTTGGCTCTCAGCGAAGGGAGAGACCTGCCTAACAGCTGCACCAGACCAAGTAAGTTGCAAGTCAACGCACGCTACGAGATAGACGCTCCTAGTTGCTACCCTGTAAACAGCTCAACCCAGCAGCCTCTGAACTGACTAACGGCCATTTTTCTCTGACTGAGTGGGCGCCCGAAGCTAAGTATAGGCCTTAGTAATAGTGGTAGTTTAGTTTTGTAGAGTTTATGCATGAGTAGATTTGACTGTGTGTAAATAAATGAGCATTGCTTTTGAACTTACTAACTGGTGTATCGAGTCATTGATCAGTATTCGGTTCTGAACCTTGTGGCGGTGTCGAAAGATACCTGGCGACTCTTGAGCAACTGTGATTAAATAGAGCCAAATTAAGAACCAACCAAAAGTTAGCAACACAGGGGTGTGCTGCCAGCGGGACCAGACAATCCCGTCGCCGGTGAGCGGATGGAGTATTCCGGCTAAAGCTACATGAAATAAGACAAAGCATCAAAAAAGACGTGAGGTATGACTTCTATTTTAAAAAATTTAAAAACTGCTTTTATCGCCTTTTTCTGTACAATGTGATAACTATTTAGGAGAAATCTTGCTTTCCTGCAACGTCACAATTGATATTAAGAATGGCGACACCATTCAAACACTCTTGACCAAGAGTTGAATGGCAATAGTTCTTTACCTGCTTCAATGCATCGAACGCGCGTCCACCTGAAGCCACCAATGCAGAAAAGCTGCCAAAAATGCACAATACAATTGTGATGTTCGAAAGCACCCCAGAGTCCAAATTCGAGTATCGCTTGGAGTTATTAATTTGGCTTGCATTCCAGAGAAGAGTGTTTGAATTCTTTGGACTTTATGTTGAAAAGCTACCCATTATAAAGAGCGACTGGGAATGAATAGTACGACAACTTCAACTTCAACCATGTGCTAGCTCTGCTACCTTAACGTATGTAGGTTCTTACATCCTCCTTCACACGCCACTCAGATAGGCTGCACAGGTGCTGCCTGATGTACAATACGGATAAACAAAACATACTTTTTTTCCCCTATATTTATGCACATAAAATAAGTTGCGAAATGTATCAAGGCAACAAAATTAAGGTGTCTAAATTTGAGGTTCCTTTTGAGCTTGAGGTCCAGGTCAAATGGCCCACCTGCAGTGCCCCTCATCGCCACAACACCCATCCCCTTTGATTGGCCTTGGCTGTTACATAGAATTGTGGCTAAATAGGTAGCACCATGTCTCTGAGCCAGATGTTTGAGGTTCAAGCCCCACTGTGACTACAGAAGGAACATTCATGATGTGGATCAACAGGTTGATAATCGGCCTGCTAGTTCTTCAAACATTTCCTCACCATTCCCTAAAGAGGTGAAAGGTGTTGCAAAGCCAATTTTCTGTCTTCAATACTTGAGCTTCAACTTTAGCAAACATTCTACAATCCTGTCCCAGCACTGGTGCCAATGTCCAATAAACCAGAGTCCCTCGTTCCCACAAACACCTCCTTACCCTCCATATCCCAATGCCAATTTGCATATGGCCCAGGGTTTCCCCTGTCCTCAGCTTCCACCCCACCAGCCTCCATGTTCAATGGACCATCCTCTACCATATGTGCCAACTCCTGTGTGATATCACAAACATATCATCCCCTGCCAGTCCCCTTTCCACATTCCAAAAGGACTGTTACTTTTTCAGCAAATTGGTCCACTCCTCTGTCACTCCCAATGCTCTTCCCCTTCCCATGGCACCTTCCCAGGCAAGCACCTGCCCTTTTACCTCCTCCCTTCTCACCATCCAGGGCCCCAAACACTCCGTCCAGATGAAACCAATAATTTACCCGTACTGCTCTCAGTGTAATGTGTCTTTAAGGGATTGCAGCATGACCTCACTGGAAGGAAGTGTGCCATGTTCCAATTTCACTTTTACTTTCAAGCCAAACAGTCAGCTCTACTGCTGATCTCTTCAAGCTTTATACCTATGTATAAATGTTCCCATGTGCTTCATCTCAATAAAATGAACCCACAGCATGTTTACTTGGTGCATTTATATCATTCTGATGCACACACGGTTTGCTCACAATAGGTCTCCCTAGACTGAGAAGAGACCAAGGCAGGCCAGCAGTATGGTTCAATTCCCGTAACAGCCTCCCCGAACAGGCGCCGGAATGTGGCGACTAGAGGTTTTTCACAGTGACTTCATTTGAAGCCTACTTGTGACAATAAGCGATTCTCATTTAATTTTCATTTTTCATTTCTTCCTTGGAATAACTCGTTAAAATTGAAAATAGAGACAGGCCAAGATACTTCTCTGTCTGGGTACAGCAGCCAAATGTGAAAACGAAAGTAAAAACTCAGAGCGACAAACGAGATCCAAACCAAAGCAAAAGTAAAACCATCTCCCAGAGCCACAGCCCAGCTCCGCCCACACAATGACATCACTGAAGCCATGTGATAAGACACAAACTTCTTAAAGGGACACTCTCATGACAAACATAAGTTTGAGGAACAGTACCTCACTTTTTGATGAGGCATTTCACAGTCTGCTGGACTCAACATTGAGTTTAAAAATTTCAGACGATAACCTCTGCCCCCATTTATTGTTATCCTGTTTTATTGTGCTGGTTTCTTTTGAATGATCACTGTTTGTTGATGATTTTGCTTTTTCCCATTTATACCTCCTCCAGATCGATCTCTTGACTGTTTCACCTGTCCCATTCCCATCTCCTTTTGCCTTGCATCATCATCATCCTGTTTGTCATTTATTCTCTGCTCCGTTCCGCCCTACCACAGGCTTTCCCTTCTTCTCTTCTTCACCTTCCCTTTTTCTCTTCCTCTGTGCTTGCTTAAAATATGTATCATTTCTAATGCCCTCCAGGTCTGATGAAAGGTCATCAACCTGAAATGGCCTGAATGTGGCTGTTTGGATGGAGACCTGACATTATGGTGGGGGTGATATCTGGCCCGTCGGCACACTCAGGCAGATGGCATTACGTCCCCGGCTATTTTACATGCTAGAGGTAACTGAGATCTGGCAGGCAGATTGCTGGGCAATTAAGGGCATTTCGTAGTCACAGAGGAGTCCGGAAAGGAGAGTTAAATGAATGGTTCATTGGCAAAATAAAGTATGTATAAATAACAGCCCCAGTTCCTGCCAGGATTACTCTGCAGCTCGACCCCTATCTGGGCAGGTTTTTAATGTCCAGAGTTAACTACCCTGTTAATGGGCCTTTGCCCCTCAGCAGGGGAGCTCATACTCCAAGATGCTCACAGGGAGAATAATCAGTCTCATGTGGACTTGTGATAAAATCAAATGGCTGACCAGATGATTGACCAACATACTTTAATCAAAAAAAATAATCAGCATACGCATGGGGCTAGTTTCTCCATTTCAGGCACTATGCCCCCATGCCGTCGTATACACTGCGCCCTTCCACGCCAGAAAAACTGGTGTGTAAAGGCCATACATTCATAGTCCTGCAGGGGGCCAGCAGGGACCTGTCGTGTGATGTGTTAGGCAGGTAGGTTCGATGTGGACTGCAGTCGGTGCAGGGAAGCTAGAAACAAACGTCTAGAACTGGAGAAGATCCAATACTGTTTTATTCAATGATAGAACCGATACACATATTCAGCTGTGGGTCGACACTATACTGAACTGACTGGAGACCTTGTAGTAGCCTGACCAGACTTACTAGCTACCGCATGGTGTTTGCACTTGCTAGCTCGTGGACTCTGTGGCTGGGTCCCGAGAAAGCGGGAAACCAAGTGCCCTCTGGCTTTATAGTGGTAACGTCCTGTCTGGTGATTGGCTGCACTGTGTTGTGTGCTTACTGGTCATCCCCTGTGTGTCAATCACTGCCTGTCTGCATCTCATTATATACATGAGTGGATGTTATGACATCTCTCCCCCTTTTTTTTAGATAAATAAATACTAAGGTGTGCGTGCATATCATGCCTGACTATATACAAAAGGTGTCTAAATGAACGTATATACATGGGAAGGTGTCGATAGTGCAGATACATGGCAAACAAAACAATGTTTACAGAGGTTAAATCGATGAAGTCACAAAATGTACAAAGGTTCAGTCTACAGATTCAGTCTTTGTGGTGGGCGACGAATTCTTGTCGATCGCTGCAGAGGTGGATCAGGAGCCGCCTGCACGTGGATAGGCAGGAATCGCTGCCATCGCGGTGGTCGCATGGGCCGGCAGGATTGCTGGTAGATCGGTGGCCTCGTGGCAGGGTACGTCCGGAGGAAGCATCGTAGGCGGCGGGGCACTTCGGTCAGGTAGCAGGCGTGGAACTCTTCGCAGTGCCCGTCTGTTGTGCCGTAGCAGGGAGCCATCAGCCATGCGGACAAGGAACGATCTTGGGGCCACTTGTTTGGGGCCCTCAGGCAACTGGACACAAACATGATCAGTTGGGGCCAGCTCGGGTAGATCCGTGTCATGAGCATCGTATGTGGCCTTTTGTTGGGCCCGTGACTGCTGCATTTTCTGTAGGACTGTGAGATGGTCAAGGTCTGGAACATGGGTGGCTGGAACTGTGATCCTCAGAGTGCGATTCATGAGCATCTGCGCTGGAGACAACCCAGTGGACAGTGGGGTTGCCCTGTATGCCAGCATCGCCAGGTTGAAGTGGGAGCCTGAGTCTGCAGCTTTGCACAGCAACCGCTTTACAATACGGACCCCTTTCTCGGCCTTCCCGTTTGACTGCGGGTAGTGGGGACTGGAGGTTACGTGACTGAAGTTGTAGGACTGTGCAAAATCAGACCATTCCTGACTGTAAAAGCAAGGACCGTTGTTGCTCATTACCATGAGCGGAATCCCATGCCTGACAAACATTTCTTTGCAGGCTTTGATTACCCCCTTCGACGTGAGGTGGGGCAGTTTCACCACTTCTGGGTAACTGGAGAAGTAGTACCAGGAGTACGTAGTCATGACCCTTGGCGTGGAAAAGGTCTACACCTACTTTGGACCACGGAGAGGTTACGATCTTGTGCTTTTGCAGCATTTCCTTGGGTTGAGCTGTTTGAAACTCTGACTGTCTCAGTGGCTGGTTCCCGAGAGAGCGGGAAACCTAGTGCCCTCTGGCTTTATAGTGGTAGTGTCTTGTCTGCTGATTGGCTGCACTGTGTTGTGTGCTTACAGGTCATCCCCTGTGTGTCAATCACTGCCTGTCTGCATCACATTATATACATGAGTGGGTATTATGACATCGTGAATCTTGCAGCTTTAGCTGCAGATAAGGGCCCCTGAACTTCCGAGTCAGAGGCCGTGAATGCGCACGGCGGCGGCCTCCAATGGCCACACAGTGCTCCATGGTGGACTCAGACCGTGGAGCTGGACCTCCCAAATAATGCCCCCGATCGGCTGCGTGCCCGACCTGGACATCCCGCCCAAAAATAGCCCGGTCCCCTATGAGGCCCCCCTGCCCTGCGATCGGCCCGTCCCGACCATAGCGGCCGTGGACTGAGTCCGCAACCGCCATGCTAGTATCCCTAAAGGCAAGACCATGTTAAATCTACCCCATCGAGACTTCGGCCGGTCGGGGACGGAGAAAGGCGGGACGGGCCTCCAGCGATGCCCGCAGGTAGGGGATATGCAGCACACTTTTTGGGGCCTGGAGAATCGGGGTATCGGGGCCGGTACCGATTCCATACGCGAAAGTGGATTCTCCGCCCCGGCGCCGGATACGATTTTGGCGTTGGGGTGTGGAGAATCCAGCCCATGGTTTCTGAGTGTTCCTTGGAGTGGGGGAACATTCCGATTGTGGGAACATTCATCAACATTAATGGAGTCATAAGTGCCAGTACTTGTGTGAAATGTGTTCCCCCTCCTTCCCAATGGGGCCTTTACTTTCTCCTGTTCCCACCCTGGGGGATAGGAGCCATTTCCCCTTGACACCCACCCCCAAGTGCCATATTGGCCCCTCATCAGCTGTAGACGGAGGCAGTGATATCAAGCTGGCGTCTGTGAATAGGTGCCAATGTAGCGTTAATCGCACTGCCATTATCTTTGATGTTTGGGCCATCATCCAGGATGCAGTGTCCCCACTCGATATGGGCTGCTATCTCACTTATTGTTAACACCTGTTTTTAAAAAAAATTGTATTCTATAAGTTTCCTTCAACTCCAGCCTTGCTTAAATTCTCAATTCCTTGTTAAATCCCCCATTTCCCTCTCCAACCAAAATAACGGGCCTCGACCGAAGGACGGTTTCAGGGCATTGGTGTTGAATGATATAAAGACCAACCTGTCCTTTGATTACATTTGTTCTTCAGGAGCACACACGCTGTTTGTTTAACCGCGCCCCCACCCCGCCTTAAACTTTTAGCCTGGTCGTTTTGGGTAAACAATTTAAAGGGGTCAACTTGTGCCAGACCTGCATGGGTACTCTTGGATTACTGCACAGCTCAGAGGGGTCGTTGGTGGGGTCTCTCTCTTGTCTTCGAGAGATTCCCATGTTACCTTATTGGGGTTGCCAACTACGGTTGGGCAAATTCCTGAAGGCCTCATTGGGGGAGCGCATTCTTCGACCACTTTGCCTGCCTCTGGCCGCTTGACCTGTCCATATTCTCAGTCCCACCCCCGCATACTCCTACTGGTCACTTCAATGCATCCTCCCTTCCGTTTTACAACCTTCCCCCCCCCCCCCCCCCCCCCCAACCGACTGGAACTCTCCATTACCAAATCTGTTGATTCTTGATTGTCAGCCAATCTGCCGCATTCTCTCCCGCTTCCCCCCTTTGAAGGCTCAAAGTAAACTAGTATGACCACCAATAAAACAGCCCAAGCGGAGATTTTGGGAGAATCAATACCACTGTCGCTCCTGTCCGCTGGCTGCAGTTTTACAGCAACAAAGAACAAAGAACAAAGAAATGTACAGCACAGGAACAGGCCCTTCGGCCCTCCAAGCCCGTGCCGACCATACTGCCCGACTAAACTACAATCTTCTACACTTCCTGGGTCCGTATCCTTCTATTCCCATCCTATTCATATATTTGTCAAGATGCCCCTTAAATGTCCCTATCGTCCCTGCCTCCACTACCTCCTCCGGTAGTGAGTTCCAGGCACCCACTACCCTCTGCGTAAAAAACTTGCCTCGTACATCTACTCTAAACTTTGCCCCTCTCACCTTAAACCTATGCCCCCTAGTAATTGACCCCTCTACCCTGGGGAAAAGCCTCTGACTATCCACTCTGTCTATGCCCCTCATAATTTTGTATACCTCTATCAGGTCGCCCCTCAACCTCCTTCGTTCCAGTGAGAACAAACCGAGTTTATTCAATCGCTCCTCATAGCAACTGTATAGACCAGTGAGAAAAGGTTAATTAAATATCAATCCTCCATTATACCTGAGAATGGCCAGGCCCTGGGGAGGGAGGGGGCTGGCGGAGGGGGGGGGGGGGGGATTAATTCTGCCAACTCCCATCTTTCATCGACTGCCAGAGACAGATTACTAGAGATGGTTTAAGAGAGCATGAAAGATGAGCTGGGAAATCGGACGAGAGTACATTAAAGTATTTTATATATGTATATATTCATTTTTAAAATTATGTTAGTTGTAGTTTATTGCAGAAATAGGGGCGGCTCATCAGTTGTTTCAATTTATTTGAATTGAGATTGGTCAGTTTACATTGAGCAATCGGTGGGTGTTTCAGCTTCAGGGGTACCACTGGTTGGGATGGGAAAATCCCAGGATTTGGGCCTCTCCCAGCTCCGCGATTGGATCTTTTTCCAAATCCCAAATTGTTGGGCGATGGGGTAGCTTCGTTACAGCCAGAGTAGGATATTCCCCGTCTCCCCTTGAGTGAGACTGCAACACGGGTGAGTCCAGATGTTGGCAAATGTGCAGTCTGCAGGTTCCGAGTTACGTTCTGTGTGTGTGTGTGTGAGAGAGAGAAAATAGTTTGTTCCTGGGCTGTGGCGCCACTGCCAAGGCCAGCAAACATTTCCCTAGAGATGCTTGGTTCCTCCGCCCCACAATGGGCTGAGCGGCCGCCCGTTTTCGGCCGGTCCTGCTGGCGTAAATCAAACCAGGTCCATACCGGCAGGACCTGGCTCTGCGGACGGCCTGCAGAGTCCTCGGGGGGGGGGCAGGGGGATCTGGCCCCGGGGGGTGCCCCACGGTGGCCTGGCCAGCGATCGGGGCCCACCGACCCGCGGGCGGACCTGTGCCGTGGGGGCACTCTTTCCCTCCGCGCCGGCTGCTGTCAACCTCTGCTATGGCTGGCGCGGAGAAGAACCCCCCTGCGCATGCGCTGGGATGACGCCAGCACACGCTGGTGCTCCCGCCCTTGAGGCAACTCACACCGGCCGGTGGAGGCCCTTCGGCGCCGGCTGCCGCGGCGCCAACCCCGTCGGCACCGGCCTAGCCCCTGAAGGTACGGAGGTTCACGCCACTCCTCGGCACCGGTACGGCCCGCCCCGCTGGGTAGAGGAAAGTCCCGCCCCGTAAGTCCCTCCGAGGAAGGTGGAGCAGGAAGACGCCAGCTCTTCTTCACCCACGGCTGCACTTCATAGAATCATACAATTTACAGTGACGAAGGAGGCTATTCGGCCCATTGAGTCTGCACTGGCCCTTGGAAAGAGCACCCCACTTAAGCCCATACCTCCACCCTATCCCCATAACCCAGTAACCCCCCCTAAACGTTTTGGACACTAAGGGCAATTTTAGCATGACCAATCCACTTAACCTGCACGTCTTTGGACTGTGGGAGGAAACCGGAGCACCGGAGGAGACCCACGCCGACACGGGGAGAACGTGCAGACTCCGCACAGACAGTGACCCAAGCCGGGAATTGAACCTGGGACCCTGAAGCTGTGAAGTGACAGTGCTAACCACTGCTCTGCAGTGCCACTTCCAGTGGTTGCCAAGCTGGGTCGGGGAGTGTCTAGTGTGTTGGGGAATAATTTTCCTTGCTGACCGCTTGGGAGGGGGATACTACCACGGGAGACTGATCCCTGGCCAGGTCGCCGTCAGAAGTCTCGGATGTCTGGGTCTCCGTTTCCACGTCGGAGTCAATGATCTCTTGCATCTCGGCGTCGGGGCCTCCAGGGGTCTCCATGAGTCGCGGTGATGTGGCTGGAAGATGGTTCCTCCGGAGGGCCATGGCATAATGCTGTTCCCTGCTCCAGAGGTGGTCAAGGTGCTTCCGCATCGTCCGCTCTTACATCTGTCCGTGGTACGAAACCAGCCCATTTTGTCATGCCACAGCCCCTGGAATCTACCGGTCCCGAAGTAGTGGACGTAACCTGCGTACCCTTGTTTAAACTGCCTGGTCTGTGTCTGCCTGTCTTGATTCCTCCTCTGCTGTTCCTGACTCTGTCGCACTTTCCCGCCATTATTGGGGAACGTGAGACTGAGACACGTGCTGAGTCACCGCCTCATCATGACAGTCGTGGCATGCAGCGTGATCCGATAACAGAAGAAAAATCTAGCCAGCCACGTTTTCACGGACTCCATAGTCTGCTTCTTCAGGCTCCTTTACAAGGTCTGCACTGCTCACTCGTCCAGTCTGTTCGAGAAAGGGTGACAAGGGGTCTTGCGTATGTCTCACACCCCATTGGCCTTCATGAAACACTCAAATTTTTCATTGGTAAAGGGGGTGCCATTATCTGTAACCAGCATCTCCAAAATGCCTTGGGTGCGAAAGGAGAGCTGGAGCTTCCCAAACGTTGCCCTCGATGTGGTGGGTGACATCCTGTGGACTTCCAGCCACTTGAAATGGGCGTCCACTATGTGATGAAACATTGATCCTTGGAAAGGTCCGACAAAATCGGCCTGTAGGTGCATCCAAGGCAGGGGAGGCAGGCAGGAGTTCTTGGCATGTGCTGCACTGTTGGGCCAGACATTGGATCGCGGCATACAGGCCTGGCCACTACACATAGCTTTGGGACAGCATCTTCATTTTCTGTTTTTTAAATTTAGAGTACCCAATTATATATATTTTCCAATTAAGGGGAAATTTAGCGTGGCCAATCCACCTTACCGGCACATCTTTGGGTTGTGGGGGTGAAACCCACGCAGACATGGGGAGAATGGGCAAACTCCACATGGACAGTGATCCAGGGCCGGGATTCGAACCCGGTCCTCAGCACCGCAGTCCCAGTGCTAACCACTGTGCCACGTGCCGCCCAGCATCTTCATTTTCAACACTCCCGGGTGCCTGTTATTCAGATCTTGAAGGATGGCATCTCTGCCCTTGCATGCACGTGAGCCCCCCCAAACCCTGTATAAGACAATATGATGCACTTTCGCCAATACAGAGGTTTTATGCGTCCAGTCGCATATCTGGGCAGTGGTGACTGACAACATACCCATAAATTGAAATGGCAAAATGAACTCATCGGCTCTCGGCAGAGATTGTGGGGGGACGGGACGGATCGGCAGCCGGAGCCTGCTCAACTTTTCTGCGTTTGCAATCTGCATGCCTGGGCAATGCTCGAAGATGCACTCCTATGCTTCTAGGAACAGGGCTCAGAACTGAATCCGGATGGACGCTATTGGCGGGATCATCGTGTCCTCTTTAAAGAACCCTAGCAATGGCTTGTAGTCTATGATGATAATGAATCGATGCCCATAGACGTCCAGGTGAAATTTCTTCACCGTGGATACGACGGCCAACCCTTTTTCGATCCGAGCGTACTTTCACTCCGTCGCGGCCAATGTTGTAGCCATCTGGGATGGCCACTTACACCAAGAAACATGGACGTTTGCAAAGCCCAAAGGGAAATATGGACAATGTAAGATTCAGGCAGGCACAGAGCCTACATGTATATTTGTGAGCAAAGAATCCAGACAGCATCGAAACCCCAACCGATTTGCATTTTAATGGCCCATCTCCGTAAGACAATGGACTGATACTCAGGTAACTGATACAAGCCCAGACATTTCGGTGCCACTCCCTTTACTCAGGAAGCATAAACAGCAAGGTCAATGACTGCTCAGGACACGTCCAGCCATCAAGGCACCCCCCCTTTATTGGCTCAGATCAAAGGCAGTGATCAAGAACTGCCCAATTAATTGGGTCCAAACCTAAGGACCACCCAAAAGAGCGTGAAACTCCCCAAGGATAAAGAGAGACCCTGCCATGTGTTCAAGCTCTTTTGGACCTGGCGCTCCGACAACGTCCATCTCCAACTGCAGCACCACGACCAGGAGCAAGTCCAAGTTCTATGCTCGCTACCAGATGGCTGAGCAGCAGTTACTTATCCAGACCCAGTAGATCCAGATTCGAACAAAGGCCACTGTTCCTCTGGCCTACGCCGGGTGCCTGAAGTTAAGTACAGGTTGTCATAGTTGTTAGGTGTAGTTTAGCTCGTAGTGTTTATGTTGCATGTGTAAGTTAATCTTGCGTGTAAATAAAGTATCATTGAACTTAAACTAACTAACCGGTTGTTGGGCCTTTGATCGATATCCGGTTGAACCTTGTGGTGGTATCATTTGATACCTAGCGACTCTGATAGCATATCATATAATTATCTAGATAAAAGAAGGGCATCCTTATCGACTGCCATATTTATAACGAGTAAATATAGCAACAATGTCCTGGACGGGAATGCTGTTAGCCGTCCTCTTCCATCAGCCATGTGGTTGGACCATAGAGCTCTGATTCCATAGGGAGAGATGTTGCACATTACCAAAAGAAGCTTGAAGGGGTCGTAATGCATCAACAATCCGGACGACATTAGTTATTGCTTTACCCGGGCGAATGTTTCATCCTGAGGTGGTTTCCACACCCATTTTCGGTGCTTCTTCAGCAATGCATGCAGAGGGGCGAGGATGGTCCCTAGACCAGGAATATATTGCCCATAATAGTTTCGAGACCTAAGAGCGGCCATAACTCTGTCGCATTTTCCTGAGTGGGAGTTTGTCTAATCGCCCGCACCTTCTCCTCTACCGGGTGCAGTCCATCCCAATCCATATGATACCCTATGTAGGTTACCTCTTTGGTGTATAAAATGCACTTTCTACTCTTGAGGCAGATACCCGTATTGCAAAACCAGCGGAGGATCTTCTCCAGGTTGCTCTGGTGCTCCCTTTCCGTGACTCTGATGACCAGGACGTTGTCCAAGTAGACCGCCACACGCGGTAGCCCCCTCAGGATGTTCTCTATAATGCTCTGAGAAATTGCGCAAGCTGACGACACGCCAAACAGCAGTTGTTTATTCATAGAGGCCCCTGTGGGTATTAATAGTTAAGTAACACCTGGAATCGGGGTCCAGCTCTAGCTGGAGTTAAACGTAGCTCATGTCAAACTTGGAAAAGAAGTGACACACAGCTAACTTTGCATATAGGTCCTCTTTCCAGGGCATTGGCACCTGTCCAGATGGGAGGCCTTCCTGACGGTCAACGTATAATCACCGCACAGGCATTGTCAGGTTTAAGTACCAGGCTTACCGGCGCTGTCCAATCGGCAAATTGCACCGGTTGAATAATCCTGAGGCCTTCCAGTAGGCTGAGTTCAGCTGCTACCTTCGCCAGCAGTGCACAGGGGACCAGAAGGGCCTGGATGTACTTAGGCTGGGCCTCAGGGTCCGCATACATTTGGGCACAGCTCCCTTAATTTTGCTCAGGCTTTCCTGGAAAACTTCAGGATATTTTCCTAGTTCTTCATTAAGTCCTCCTGTGTCCATCTGAAAGATCCATTCCCAGTCCAACCGGAGGCATTGGGTCCAGTCATGGCCCAGCGGACTTGGTCCAGGGCCCTTCACTATTATTTAACAGTAGCCTGCTGCCTGAAAGTCACTGGGGTCATTGTTGCGCCTGCTATGGTTAAGGGTTCCCCTGTGTAGGTCACTAGCCTCACCTTGGTGTACAGTAAACTCAACAGTTGAACTCCAGTCCTGGTTCTCTCAAACGTCTGTCTCCCAATTACCGAAACCACGGTCCCCATGTTCAACTCCATCTCTAGCGGGTGGGTATTCACCTGGATGGTAATCCTAATGAAAGCAACTCGTGGCGCGGGTTGCATACACTCCTCGTATTCAGATTGGTCTAAGTGGAGAATCCGTCCTCTCAGCTGGCATCTCCCTCGGGTAGGGCAGTGGGTTTTTTGGCTGAGCTGCGGTCTCCTATCCCTGCGATTGTGCCAGCCACAAGTGACGCATTGAATCATCCACCAATTATGGGGAGGCATCTCACCTGGCTATAGTGGCACTTGACCAACAGGCCTGGTCATAGCAGTGCTTGGGCAAGAGTGCGTTCCCGGGGGTCTCAGTCCTAGAGGGTGCTGTGTGCAGGAATGTGAGGTATTCTGCACTGCTTACCTCCATCTCTGACATCTCTTGGAGCTCCTGGACTCCTTTCTCTGCATTCTCCTATGAGAGGGAGATCTCAACGGCCTTCTTAGGTCCAGCAATGGCTCGGCCAGCAGTTTCCGCTGGGTCGCCATATTGTTTACTCCGCATACAGGGCATCTCGGGTAGCGATGGGCCGCAGTCACAAACCTCTGCCAATTTTGCGAACTGCACCCAAAACTGGGCAATGGAATCCCCTGGGTTACTCTCGGCCGTAATAAATCGGTACCTCTGTACGATAACCGATGGCTTGGGCTGCAGTGGTTTGCCATGAGTGCCACTCGCTCTTTGAACATTTTGGAGTCTGGGGCCATGGGTTACAACAGGTTCTTTATGATGCTGGAAGTAGCGGCCCCACAGGCGGTCAGAAGAATGACTGTCTGGGATCATCCCCAACGATAGCATTTACCTTAAAAAAATAGCGCATATGCGCCACGTACTGAGTTCAGTCTCCACACTCGCATCAAAAATATCGAGTCTGCCAAAGGGCGACATTTTCACAATGGTGCAAACCTTATTCCTTTGTGAGAGAAACGAACCTGCTCCAATGGTTAGCAGCTCCGACTTTAGTGTCATGTGAGAGTACCTTTAAGAAATGGGTGTTTATAAATGGGTGTGTATATAAGTATCTGTAGTGAGAGCACCTTTAAGAAATGGGTGTTTATTACTGCAGTGATGTCAGAGTGTGGGTGGAGCTGGGTTGTCTGTCAGCTTTTTACTTTCATTTTAGGCAGTGTGCTGCAGGGTGCGTTTTAGTTTTGTTTTCAGTGTTGGAGCTGAAGCCAGACAGAACAGGTGTACTGTTGATCTCTCTGCCCTGAAAAGACTATCTCTTGATCATTTGGTGAATTCAGAATTATAAATGTTCTCAGTAGTGAACGTAAACCTAATGTGCTTCTGTTAAAAGGTGGTTCTTTTGTCTTTTATTTTCATAGAACTTACAGTGCAGAAGGAGGCCATTCGGCCCATCGAGTCTGCACCAGCTCTTGTAAAGAGCACCCTACCCAACCGCACACCTCCACCCTAATCCCCATAATCCAGTAACCCCACCCAACACTAAGGGCAATTTTGGAAACTAAGGGCCATTTAGCATGGCCAATCCACCTAACCTGCACATCTTTGGACTGTGGGAGGAAACCGGAGCACCCGGAGGAAATCCCCGCACACACAGGGAGAACGTGCAGACTCCGCACAGACAGTGACACAAGCTGGGAATCGAACCTGGGACTCTGGAGCTGTGAAACAATTGTGCTAATCGCTATGCTACCGTGCTGCCTTCAATTTAACTGTAGTAACTCAGTCTAACTGAACCAGCTTGCTCTAAGCCACGTGCTATGGTGTGATGCTGCTGATCAACCCTGTCTAACTCTCTCGATATCTGTCTGTGGAAAGAGGCAGGGTGTGAGTGCCTCATCCCTTTTATAGTGTTTATGTCATGCCCCCTTGTGGTGATGCCACCTCTGAGTGTCCTGACTGCCCATTGGTTGTGTCCTATTCTAAGTGTTCATTGGTTACATGTTTGCATATCATGACAGTGACTGGATGAATTTGCTGAATGAACAATCCTGAGACTTGTTAGTCAGATCCTACAGCTCTTTCCAAATATGGTATAGCTCTAAATCATGACACCAGACTATGGCTTGTTTATTTGAATCCAAATCTAGATAGAATGGGTGGAACTTTGTGCCCCCACCTCCCCTTACTTCAGAGGTGATTTCATAGGTGGGGGGGCACGATTTGATTGGTTAAAAGGGTGCAGGGTGGAGCCTCCATTCATGAACACTGCCCCTCCCCCAACTGGCACCCCCATCCCTCCCTTGCACTGTGGCTTCACAGCGCCAGAGTCCCAGGTTCGATTCCCGGCTTGGGTCACTATCTGTGCGGAGTTTGCACGTTCTCCCCGTGTCTGCGTGTGTTTCCTCCGGGTGCTCCGAATTCCTCCCATTTTCCTCGTCCTGAAAGACGAGCTGTGAGGTAATTTGGACATTCTGAATTCTCCCTCTATGTATCCGAACAGGCGCTGGAATGTGCCGACGAGGGGCTTTTCACAGTACCTTCATTGCAATGTAAGCCTACTTGTGACAATAAAGATTATTATTATTACCTGCCTCTCCCTCCATGGACTCACTGTCGATCCCTCATGATGGCCCAGGTGTAGTATTAGCTGTGTAGTGACCACTGTTCCTGGTGATGCTGTAGGCACCGGCGAATTGCCAGCTACTGGATTTCCAGTTTGCTCAGAACTCAATACAACTGGAGGGCTGAGGCTGCCCAGGGAAGTGCCTGATCCTCAGAAAATTTCATTGGGTCGCCTGATAATGTTTGGCGAGGGGCTCCCACCAGCTTTCCAGTGAACCCTGCCTTAAATATTAGAATCAAGTCCCACATGTCTTTCATGATGGACATCTTGGGCAGGATTCTCCGCAATCGGCGCGATGTCCGCCGACCGGCGCCAAAAATGGCGCAAATCAGTCTGGCATTGCGCCGCCCCAAAGGTGCAGAATCCTCCACATCTTGAGAGGCCGAGCCCTCACCTTGAGGGGCTAGGCCCGCGCCGGACTGATTTCTGCCCCGCCAGCTGGCGGGAAAGGCCTTTGGTGCCCCGCCAGCTGGCGCGAAACTGACTTTGCCGTGCGGCGCATGCGTGGGAGCGTCATCGGCCGCTCACTGCATCCCCGCTCATGCGCAGTGGAGGGGGTCTCTTCCGCCTCCGCCATTGTGGAGACCATGGCGAAGGCGGAAGGAAAAGAGTGCCCCCACGGCACAGGCCCACCCGCAGATCGGTGGGCCCCGATCGTGGGCCAGGCCACCGTGGGGGCACCCCCCCCCCGGAGCCCGCCCGTGCCGCCTTGTCCCGCTGGTAAGAGAGGTGGTTTGATTCTCGCCGGCGGGACAGGTATTCCAGCAGCGGGATTTCGGCTCATCGCGGGCCGGAGAATCGCCGGGGAGGGGCCTGCCAACCGGCGCGGCGCGATTCCCACCTCCGCCGAATATCCGGTGCCGGAGAATTCGGCAACCGGCGGGGGCGGGATTCACGCCAGCCCCCGGCGATTCTCCGACCTGGCGGGGGGTCGGAGAATCCCGCCCCTATTTCTTGTTCATCTTTTGTAATCCTGAACTTTTCTAGTTCAGAAAATCTTGAGATCTTTCAAGTCTGTGTCCAAACGTTGTCACTGATGATTGATTGTGGCTTGACAAGTGTTACTGTGAAAAATTAAGGGCCCCAGAAAGGATGCATTTCCTTTGAAACAACAGATGACAACTTGTTTGCATCCAACGGCCATCGCTCATCTCAAAGACGTTTTGACTTACAGAATCTTTACAGTGACAGAAGGAGGCCATTCGGCCCATCAAGTCTGCACTGTCTCTCTGAAAGAGCGTTCAACCGAGTCCCACTCCCCTGCCTTATCGCTGTAACCTTGCACATTCTTTCTTTCCAGATAACTATCCGATTTCCTTTTTGAATACCTCGCTCGAACCTGCTTCTGCCACCCTTTCATGAAGTTCCTTCCAGTCTCTGACCACCCTTTGGGCGAAATCATTTTTTCTCACATCACATCTACTCCTTTTGCCCATTATTTTGAATCTGTGTCCTTTAGTTCTTGATGTTTTCTTTAGCGGGAATAACTTTTCACTATTTACCCTGTCTATATCCCTCAGGGTCTTGAACACCTCCATCAAAACTCCTCTCAATCTTCTTATCTTTCCCAATGTGGGCAGTTTCGCCAAACAATTACACAACGGTGTCACCTAAATTGTACCCCGTCAATAAACCCCACAGTATCCCAGGAATGAATACGTTTTTAAACTTTTAATTAAAACTTCACTGTGGCTTCACTTACAGTACTGCAAATGTAGGTTGCTGCAAATGTGACTCATCTTACAGCTTTTACAGGTAGCTCAAGTTATTTTTAATTGGCAGCTTGAGTCAAATAATGCCAAAGAATTATTATTAATCCTTGCTTTAATTTGCTTTATGTGTGTCACTGCACCACTTTAAATTCAGAATCAAGGTATTCAAATAGAAAATGGAGACAGGAATAGGTCCATCAAATTTGAATTGCCAAAGATGAAAGGATGTCAGTGTGAATTTGATGAGGAGAGACATGCCAATGTTTAAAATATCTAAACATTAGACAGGAAATTCAAGGCAGGAATTAAAGTCAACTGTTGGCATAAAAAACTATAAAGCGATCTTCCCAAACTTCCCAGGAGACCTTCGAGATGTCGTTCTTGGATAGAGCGAGATTGTGACCAGTCCATTGGCTATGGATCCCTGACCCTCCCGGAAGTCTCCAAGTTAGGCCTGGTCACATACTGTGGATGGACACTGTCAGGTGATGCTCTCTTTTAAACGGGAGTTGATAGGGCAATTGGTGGCTCAGGTTTTAGACAGTTTCAAAAAGCACTTAACTCCTCTGTCAGCTATTAGTGCCCAGCTAGAAGTGAAGGAAGGAACTGCATCAACTAAAATATGGATGAAGAAGATAACAGCAGCTGCAAATCGGTGCCATAAATCTTTCACTGCAGGAAGGACTTCAAGGCAGTACACAGAGTGTGACCCAGATTCATCAGGATGTTGTCTGGATTGAGGAAATTCAAATACTATGAAAGGATTTGAGAATCAGAGGTGATTTTCAGTAAAATGGATATGATTATGGTATGATTGAGAGATGTGTTTAAAATTACAAAGGAATGGAAGTGACAAGCAAATAAGTTTTCCAATGATTACGAATTGTAGAACAAGTGGATTTAGATACAAAATGAAATATAGTGGACGGGATTCTCCGAGCTCGCGCTGGTTCGGAGAATTGGCGGGGGCCGCGCGAATCCCGCCACGCCCTCCGACGCCAGGCCGCCGATTCTCCCGGTCTCCGCGGCGCTGGTCG
This sequence comes from Scyliorhinus torazame, assembly GCF_047496885.1. NCBI lineage: Eukaryota > Metazoa > Chordata > Chondrichthyes > Carcharhiniformes > Scyliorhinidae > Scyliorhinus > Scyliorhinus torazame. The sequence continues at coordinate 217,790,341 of NC_092711.1, read as the reverse complement.
GGGACCATTGAAAGCGGCCCCCGCGGCAATTCTCCGCGCTCGACGGGCCTAGTCCCGCCGGCGTCGTTCGTGTATGGTCCTACCCGACGGGACCTCGGCGTTCTGGTTGCGGGGGCCGTCCTGGTGGGCGTCGGAGGGGGAGCCGACTCCGGGGGGGGCCTCCACGGTGGCCAGGCCCGCAATCGGGGGGCTACCGATCGGCAGGCGCGCTCATTCCCGAGGAGCCTATCTCCCTCACGCCGGGACCCTGTCGGGCTCCTTGTTGCCCGGGGGCCGGCGCGGGATGGCTGTGGCACGCATGCGCAGTCCCGTGCCGGCCGGCTTTCAGCACCAGAGCAGCACAGAGCAGTCCGGCGCCGGTCTAGCCCCCGAGGAAGGGGAGAATGACTGGGCCTGGAGGCCCGCTGACGCCGGCGTCGCTCGCGCCAGTTTTGACGACGGCGTCAACACTTGGCCGGGATTTTGGAGAATCCCGGCAATGAGATTTAGGAGAGAGAGTGGGAGAATCTTTTTTTTACATGAGAAGCTTGTGAGGCTCTGGAATGTCCGACCAGAAATGATGTTCAAAACAGAATTCATACCAACATTTAAGAATAGATTAAATAACTGGTTAAGGAGAATGCAAGGATTTGGAAATAAAGTGGCGCATGGGATTAAGACATTTGGTCTATCATGGCTCTCCTAAGGAGAAATTCACATGCTGCCACTCCCCCGCCCTCGGTCTCACACTCCTATACATTCCTCCTTTTCAGATATTTAGGGCTTGTAAGGAGGCTTCCCGCAACATTTACCAGCCTCATTCCGCCTCGTGAGATCTAACAACGTTTGTATGTTTAAGTGAGCAGTTAATCTCACTTGATTATGTTTACGCCAGATCTACCCAGCACCCGAGAGCTAACAGCCTTGCGTCGAAGACCCCAAGCAAAGAACAAAGAACAAAGAAAATTACAGCACAGAAACAGGCCCTTCGGCCCTCCCAGCCTGCGCCGATCCAGATCCTTTATCTAAACCCATCGCCTATTTTCCAAGGATCTACTTCCCTCTGTTCCCCGCCCGTTCATATATCTGTCTAGATGATGCTATCGTACCCGCCTCTACCACCTCCGCTGGCAAAGTGTTGAGGCACCCACCACCCTCTGCGTAAAAAACGTTCCACGCACATCTCCCTTAAACTTTCCCCCTCTCACCTTGAAATCGTGACCCCTTGTAATTGACACACCCACTCTTGGAAAAAGCTTGTTGCTATCCACCCTGTTCATACCTCTCATAATTTTGTAGACTCCAATCAGGTCCCCACTCAACCTCCGTCTTTCCAACGAAAACAATCCTAATCTACTCAACCTTTCTTCATAGCTAGCACCCTCCATACCAGGCAACATCCTGGAGAACCTCCTCGGCACCCTCTCTAAAGCATCCACATCCTTCTGGTAATGTGGCGACCAGAACTGCACGCAGTATTCCAAATGTGGCCTAACCAAAGTCCTATACAACTGTAACATGACCTGCCGACCCTTGTACTCAATACCCCGTCCGATGAAGGCAAGCATGCTGTATGCCTTCTTGACCACTCTATCGACCTGCGTTGCCACCTTCAGGGTACAATGGACCTGAACTCCCAGATCTCTCTGTACATCAATTTTCCCGAGGACTCTTCCATTGACTGTATAGTCTGCTCTTGAATTGGATCTTCCAAAATGCATCACCTCGCATTTGCCTGGATTGAACTCCATCTGCCATTTCCCTGCCCAATTGTCCAATCTATCTATATTTTGCTGTATTCTCTGACAGTCCTCTTTGCTATCTGCAACTCCACCAATCTTAGCATCATCTGCAAACTTGCTAATCAGACCACCTATACCTTCGTCCAGATCATTTATGATATCACAAACAACAGTGGTTCGAGCACGGATCCCTGTGGAACACCACTAGTCATCTAGTAAGACACTCCCTTCCACCACTACTCTCTATCTCCTGTTGCCCAGCCAGTTCTTTATCCATCTAGCTAGTACACCCTGAACCTCATGCGACTTCACTTTTTCCATCAACTTGCCATGGGAAACTTTATCAAACACCTTACTGAAGTCCATGTATCTGACATCTACAGCCCTTCCCTCATCAATTAACTTTGTCACTTCCTCAAAGAATTCTATTAGGTTTATAAGACATGGCCTTCCTGCACAAAACCATGCTGCCTATCACTGATAAGTCTATTTTCTTCCAAATGTGAATAGATCCTATCCCTCAGTATCTTCTCCAACAGTTTGCCAACCATTGATGCCAAGCTCACAGGTCTATAATTCCCTGGATTATCTCTGCTACTCTTCTTAAACAAAGGGACAACATTAGCAATTCTCCAGTCCTCCGGGACCTCACCCGTGCTCAAGGATGCTGCAAAGATACCTGTTAAAGCCCCAGCTATTTTGTCCCTCGCTTCCCTCAGTAACCGGGGATAGATCCCACCCGGACCTGGGGACTTGTCCACCTTAATGCCCTTTAGAATACCCAAAACTTCACCTTTCCTTATGCCGACTTGACCTAGAGTATTTAAACATTCATCCCTAACCTCAACATCCGTCATGTCCCTCTCGTTGGTGAATACCGATGCAAAGTACTCGTTAAAAATCTCACCCATTTCCTCTGACTCCACGCATAAATTCCCTCTTTTGTCTTTGAGTGGGCCAATCTTTTCTCTAGTTACACTCTTGCTCCTTATATACGAATAAAAGGCTTTGGGATTTTCCTTAACCCTGTAGCCAAAGATATTTCATGACCCCTTTTAGCCCTCTTTATTGCGCGTTTGAGATTTGTCCTACTTTCCCGATATTCCTCCAAAGCTTCATCAGTTTTAAGTCGCGTAGATCTTATGTATGCTTCCTTTTTCATCTTAGCTAGTCTCACAATTCCACCCGTCATCTATGGTTCCCTAATCTTGCCATTTCTATCCCTCATTTTCACAGGGACATGTCTGTCCTGCACTCTAATCAACCTTTCCTTAAAAGACTCCCACATTTCAAATGTGGATTTACCCATAAACAGCTGTTCCCAATCACATTCCCTAGCTCCTGACGAATTTTGTTATACTTGGCCCTTCTCCAATTTAGCACTCTTCCATTAGGACCACTCTCATCTTTGTCCATGAGTATTTTAAAACTTACGGAATTGTGATCGCTATTCCCAAAGTAATCACCGACTGAAACTTCAACCACCTGGCCGGGATCATTTCCAAATACCAGGCCCAGTATGGCCCCTTCCTGAGTTGGACTATTTACATACTGCTCCAAAAAAATCCCTCCTGGATACTCCTTACAAATTCTGCTCCATCTACGCCTCCAACACTACATGAGCCCCATTCAATGTTGGGGAAGTTAAAATCTCCCATCACAACCACCCTATTGCTCCTACATTTTTCGATAATCTGTCTACATATTTGTACCTCATCTTCATGCTCGCATTTGGGAGGCCTGTAGTAAAGTCCCAACAAGGTTACTGCACCTTTCCTATTTCTTAGCTCTACCCATATTGCCTCAGTGCTCGAATCCTCCATAGTGCCCTCCTTAATCACAGCTGTGATATCATCTCTGACCAGTAATGCAACTCCTCCATCCCTTTTACCTCCCTCTCTATCCCTCCTGAAGTATCTATACCCTGGGATATTTAGTTGCCAATCTTGCCTTTCCCTCAACCAAGTCTCAGTAATACCAATTACATCATATTCCCAGGTACTAATCCAAGCCCTAAATTCATCTGCCTTACCTGCTACACTTCTCGCATTAAAAAAAATGCACCTCAGACCACCTGTCCCTTTGCGTTTATCATCTCTTCCCTGTCTACTCTTCCCCTTAGTCACAATGAGTTTATTATCTAGTACCTTACGGGCTTTAGTTGCTGCCTCTTTACTGACCTCTAACTTCTTAATCTGGTTCCCATCCCCCTGCCACTTTAGTTTAAAACCTCCCCAACACAGTTAGCAAAAGCACCCCCTAGGACATTGGTTCCAGTCCTGCCCAGGTGTAGACCATCCGATTTGTAATGGTCCCACCGCCCCTAGAACCGGTTCCAATGTCCCAAAAATCTGAACCCCTCCCTCCGGCACCATCTCTCAAGCCACGTATTCATTCTGAGTATTCTTGAATTTCTACTCTGACTGTCTTGTGGCACTGGTAGCAATCCTGAGATTACTACCTCTGAGGTCCTACTTTTTAACTTATCTCCCAACTCACTAAATTCTGATTGTAGGACCTCATCCCGTTTTTTACCTATATCGTTGGTGCCTATATGCACCACGACAACTGGCCGTTCACCCTCCCTCTTCCGTATGTTCTGCAGCCGATCTGAGACATCCCTGACCCGTGCAGCTGGGAGGCAACATACCATTCGGGAGTCTCGTTTTCGGCCACAGAGACGTCTGTTTACTCCCCTTATGATTGAATCCCCTATGACTATAGCCCTGCCAGTCTTTTTCCTACCCATCTGTGCAGCAGAGCCAGCCACGGTGCCATGAGCTTGGCTACTACTGCCTTCCCCTGATGAGTCATCTCCCCCAACAGTATCCAAAATGGTATACCTGTTTTGGAGGGAGATGACCGCAGGGGACACCTGCACTGCCTTCCTGCTCTTTCTCTGCCTTTTGGTCATCCATTCCCTGTCTCCCTCACCAATCCTAATCTGCGGTGTGACCAACTCACTGAACGTGCTATCCACGACCTCCTCAGCTTCGCGGTTCAAAGTGAGTCCATCTGCAGCTCCAGAGCTGTCATGCGGTCCAACAGGAGCTGCAGCTGGACACACTTCCCGCACATGAAGGAGTCAGGGGCATCGGCCGCGTCCCTGAACTCCCACATTGAGCATGAGGAGCATAACACTGGTCTGGGATCTCCTGCCATTTTAACACTTTACCATAACTGATTACAAATATAATGTCAAATAATGAATAAGTGAAAGCATGCACCATTTATCACAGGTTTCCACAAACGTGCATCAGGCATACTGGCATTTCGGGGAAATCTCCCAGGTGACCGGGGAGCCCTGGGTGGTCTGACTCTGAGCAGTGTGGTATACCGGCACCCCTGATGCCACCTGGGGCTTTTACAGTAACTTCATTGAAGCCTAGTTGTGATAATAAGTGATTATTATTATTGTGACATTGCCAGCTTGAAAACCTTGACTGTGTCAACTGGGCAGCCTGGCAGTGCAATCCAGGTGGCACTGACAAGTTGACATGGGTACTGCCATTGTGCCAGGCTGGTGGTGCCATGTGGCAACTTGTCCGTACTGGGAATCAGGGCCAGGGTGCCAGGCTGTTGTGAGTTGGGGTTTGGGGGGGTACGATGACCCCCTAATTGTTGAGTTGGGGCATTGGGGGCTCTAGAGACTGCTGTGGGGGGAGGAGTCTGGAGATGGGGGCCTCTTCCTGCACTGGCGAGCAGAGCTCGTTAGTTCAGGAAATTTGATTAAATGGGGCCTCAGTGGGGTGTTCCTTGCCAAGCCCAGGAATGAAGCAGGGACCCGTTTAATAGCGGGGCCGTTGCCAGCGCCGTGAAACATCTGGCTAAACACGCCCGTCATTGGACTCTGTTCTATTACTGTTAAATTGCGTGAAAGAAAATGTAACAAAATGTACAGCACAGAAGGAGGCCACTCTGCCCATCAAGTCTGTGCCGGCTGCGAAGCAAGTCACCTAATGCAATCCCTTTTTCCAGCCTTTGTTAATTTACCATTAAAATACGGTAACCAATTATTGGCCGTAAGTAAAACCCACAGCATCAATACAATGCCAGAGTTTACTGTGGGATGCATTATCATTGGTCATAGCCATGATAGTGGAGATCCAAGGAGTTGGAAATGGACCTTGGAAGTGGACAATTCTCTGGAGATTGGTTTATTTGGACACAATGACAGCTTAAAGCCGTCCTATTATAAACAGAAGGGAAACAAATCCAAAGAACACATGCATGTTTCCCATTTTCATATCTTAAAAATCTTTATACCACCATCAGGGTTGATTAGCGTGAATTGGGTTAGCTTTATCCAATTTTGTGATTAATACCCTCCTCTTATGCTCACATTTACAATATTATTCAAATTTTACTTGAATCTGCTGATGTTCAGGGCAGCATGAAGGGGCACAAAACCTGCAAAATCAGCCTGCGAAAACATTACCAAGTGTCGTTAAAATCATAATGGATCAAGAAAATTTATGTCTGAAGGTTGAGAAAAATGACCCCAGCAAAATATTATTGTACAGCTCAACGTCACACTGCAAAAAAAAAAATTCACATTACTGGCTTGAAAGACAATCTACATCATGTTGTAGAGAAACTTGTTCAAATTCTGATCATATTTTAATCTGTTCCAATGTCCAATGCCTTGACATTTTTCCATTTTATCGAAAGAGGGTGATGTTAATACTCAAACATTTCCGGTGAAAACACAGTTGCAGAGACGTTCCAACTTCATTTGGATTGAAGTGCTAATTGAAGTTTTGACCAAAATTGGTTTTAGTATGATGGTACTATTTTTAGAGCACATTTATTCAAATGCTGCATTCTAGATTCTCACATCTGAGATTTGATGGATTTGCACTTGATGAATAGAGAAGTAGCGACACAAAGGCATCGGGGACAAGGAAGAGAGAGATATTCTAAGTTTCACCATCTGCAACTCCAGGGCAGGAGATTGGATCTTCTGTGGCACTCTGTCCTCCCATCATATTACATAATAATAATAATCACTTATTGTCACAGGTAGACTTCAATGAAGTTACTGTGAAAAGCCTCTAGTCACCACATTCCGGCACATGTTTGGGGAGGCAGGTATGGGAATTGAACCCGCGCTGCTGGCATTGTTCTGCATTACAAGCCAGTTGTTTAACTCACTGTGTTAAACCAGCCCCTTCTCAACCTACAGAGAGCAAGCTGAAGAATATGACTGAGAAACTGTCAGTGTTTGCTGTCATTACTCCTCTGAGAGTAACAGCTGCTGACATCCACAGATAGACAATTAAATCCACAAGCTGCCACCAGTGATTCACCTCTGCTCTACAAGGTGTAGGTCTCACAGTTAGAAATCAATTCAAAATGACCAATTCAATGCAAACCTCCACTTTTTATGCTATTAGTCTCACTGGAGGAAAAACCTTTCAAAGGTTTTGTCCTGTTGAATGGGTTTGTAACTGTGTACTAAATCATAATTACTTATGGAGAACCTCTCTGGCCCTGAAAAAAAACAATGAATGCTATTGTGTGCCAAACTTCACTTCAATTTGTGTAAAATTATTTTAAAAAGTGAATGTTAAAACCCGCCTGCTACATTGTGGTTGCTGTGAGGACTTTTCAACATGATTGATTGTTTAGCCTACTTTATGACAACAATGTTGGTGGACATCAGAGGTACACGATAGCCAGAATGAAACTCATGACTGGAATGGATGAAATGCACACTGCAGAGTTTGAAAAATATTTGTGGGCACCACTCTTCAAAGTCAGTTACCAAATTTCGTCACTTTTCCACTCACCACCAAATCTGGGTCATGGTCTTTGTTTAGGTCCTCATTGTCTTCAGATTGCTATCCTTCTTTTGACAGGGTGGATGCTGAAAAGATGTCTGGCCTTGTGGGAGAGACTAGAACTAGGGGCACTATTTGAAAAGCATCATTGTTCCTTATCTTTGAGAAATAAGTTCCTAATTTGGCTTCAGATCTGACATTGAGCATTGGAAATTACACTAAGGAAGAGCACAGAAGAAATATGTGGGCAAGGTTTCTGAAAGCATTTTGACCGATGTTTGTGGAAAAGGTAACATACATACTTACCACCTCCCACCCAAACGGAAAAGCAAATGAATGATCAATGAAGAATCTATTTAACACAGCCTTCTAAACATCCAATGACCCAATCTCCATTGCTCTCTGGCAAGAGAGTTCCACAGACTCGTGATTCTCTGAGAGTAAAATTACTTCTCCTCTTCCCCGTCCGACGTGGAAGACTCCCTGGGTGGGATTCTCCGCCGGCGGGATGCTCTATTTTGCCGGCAGCCCGGGGGTTTCCTGACGGTGTGGGGCTGCCCCACAATGGGAAACCCCATTGACTGGCATGCGTAACGGAGCATCCCACCGGCGGGGTGAGGCAGAAATGTGGCGCGGTGGGACGGAGCATCCCGCCACCTATTTTTAAATATTTCATTGAAAATGGTACAGGGATAGGAGGGAAAGTGGAGTTGGGACCACAATCAAGTCAGTCATGATCTTATTAAATGGTGCAGCAGGCTTGATAGACCAAATGTATTTGTATGTGAGTTTGCACTTATGTATGCATTTTTCTCTTCCTATCTCCTCTGTTTCTGTCTCTCTCTCAACCTATTTTCTCATTCTATCTCCAACTTGCCTTTTGGTTTGGGTGGGAGGTGGTAAGTAAACATCGGTCAGAATGCTGTCAGAAACCTTGCCCACATATTTCTTCTGTGCTCTTCCTGAGTGAAATTTCCAGGGCGGGATTCTCCATTAGCCATTGCCGAAATCGGGAAAGGCAATTGGGCGGAGAATCGGTTCCGACGGCAAAATCACGGGAAGTCGACTTGACGTTAAATCGCAGTGCTCCAGCACCTTGACAGTGGTATCAATGCGTTCCAGATCGTACGTACAATGGACACCATTTGCATATCATTAGCGGGCCGATCCTGTATTCTCCGCCTCCGACTCGGTTCACTTGTGCTTTTAAAAACCGTCAAACCGGCGTGGCAGCTGCTGAGGGAGTGAGAGAGAGTGTACGGAAAGTGTCCAACATCGCCATCGTTTGTTGACAGTTGTGCTGCTGGCCGGGGGGGGGAGCTTCGGCCAGGGCTGGGGGGAGTAGCGGGGTTGGCCAGGAGGTGCACTGTGGGATCGGGGTGGAAGGGCATGGAACACCATTGCCACAGCCAGCAAGGCAGCCATACAGCTGCGCAGACCACCAACACCCCACTTTGTACTTAGTGCCACGTGCTATATAGGTGTCCCCCCTGGGCATCCCCCTGGGTGCCCTCCGGCTCCAGCTGACCCATCAGTTTTATGGGCGCGCTCCAGCACAACCAGTGCCATCTTGTTGACTGGGACGAGTGTGTGTGGGGTGTGTAATGTGTATGTGCGGCTGCAACTTGTCAGCCTCTCAAGTGTCAATCACGGATTCGGCAAATCCCCCACCATTTTTCATTGGAATCGATTGTGTTCCACGCGGCACCGGTGCTGGCGCCTTAATAGTAGCGGAATCGGTCCAGATGGTGGCAGTTTTTCTGTTGTGAAAATCTACGAATTCTGCGCTGGCGTCAACACTTAATCTCAGAAACACAGAATCCCGCCCCCAATGTTGAAAGCCAGACCTGAAGCCAAGTTAGGAACTTATTTCGCAAAGATTTCAGAAATTCCTGACAATGAACAATGATGTTTTTTCCATTGAGAACTCCTCGTAGCCAGACTTGTGAAAGGGTGGCCGCATTAATATCAACAGTTGATATTGTGAGGGCAGCACGGTGGTGCAGTGGTTAGCACTGCTGCCTCACGGAACCGAGGTCCCACGTTCGATCCCGGTTCTGGGTCACTGCCCGTGTGGAGGTTGCACATTCTCCCTGTGTTTGCGAGCGCTTCGCCCCCACAACCCAAAGATGTGCGGGGTAGGTGGATTGGCCGTACTAAAATAGCCTCTTAATTGGAAAAATGAATTGAGTAGTCTAAAATTAAAAAAGAATATTTAAAAAAAAAACAGTTGATATTGTGGTTTCGTCAATGGTGGTTAAAGGCCTAAAAATAAGGTTGATTGAGGACCGTTACGGCAAATTCTGTCAAACATCTCTTCTGAAACAGTGAGCCGTGAGTTCATCTCCATTTCCTGAGATCCGTTTGTGGATATCTATGATTTTTAAAAAAAATGTCTTTTTACTGGAATTTTCCACTTTTACAAAAAATCGCATCAAAATAAACAAAACCAAAAAGACAGCTTTTGGTATCAATGTGCAACAGGTACAGGACAAAACAGTGATTAATACATAATTGGTAACAAACAAGAGTAAACAAATCAGGGGTAAACTCCCCAATATCTTCCTTCCGTGGATCATGACTCATCTGCAACAAAAAACAGGATACAGGCAACATTTACAAACCTACATCAAAATGACAGAAGAAGAAAATAATATTACGAGAACTCCAGAGCAAAGGGGAAATCGACTAACACACACACAGCACAATTTGAACTCTTCACCAGGCCCAGGCCAGGACAGGCAGCCATTATATAACTGCAAGATGACAAAATGACAAAAAGAGGACCACGCACAACCCAGCCTTCATTCCCAGCCTCGGGTCTCCCATGGAAAAAGTAGAAAGCAAGCTAGAACGCGAGACAAAAGCGAGAATCCAAACCACCACGGCCCCATCACCTAGCCCCAAATCAAGGGACAAAACAGATCACCGGACCACCAGCACCAGTACTGCCATCAACAGGACAACAGGATATCACGGGGCCTGTTGCAATGTTCCAGTGAAGCCCAACTCAAATTGTTGGAACTGCACCTCATCTTCCGATTAGGCACGTTACAGCCTTCCGGACTTAACATTGAATTCAACAACTTCAGACTGTGAACTCCCTTCTCCACCTGCACCCCATTTTTATTTCTATCAATTCATTTTCATTTCTTTCAGAGGTCAATTTTTCCCTCCCCACTGTCTCCCCTCTCCCACCCCTCCCCACTCGGGGCATCTGTTCCCTGGCCCTAGTTGTCATTTGACACACTCCCATTTCTATGTTTTCACATTAACACATTCTGATCTCTTAATGTGCCACTATATTCACCCTCCTTAGTCATTATCAGCACTATTTACATTCCCTTTGCCTTTTTGTCCAAGTCACCTTTGTCATTCGCCCCTTATCGCTGACCCTCTAGCCAGCCTCACTGCTCCACGCCCCCTTCCCCCCACTGCAATATATATCTGACCCTATTCCCAGTTCTCTCCAGCTTTCAGAAAGAGTCACCCGGACTTGAAACGTTAGCTCCCTTCTCTCTCCAGAGATGCTGTCAGACCTGCTGAGATTGTCCAGTGCTTTCTGTTTTTGTTTTCGATACCACCATCCGCAGCAGTTTGCTTTTAACCAAAAGGAATATAGTCTGGTCCCAATCCCAATTGTGATGCAAGGCGGGGGGAGGTGGGACGGGGGTGGGGGGGGTGGGGGGGGGGGGGGCACAATCCAGGATGAGAGGACCATCAGAATGGGAAGTACCCCCGGAACCACAAGACCCCACACCCCCACACCCCTCCGACAACTAGGACCAACCAAAAGGAGCAAAGATTAAGGCCACCCCAAAGACAATGGCCGGAATTCTCCGACCGTTGGGATTCTCTGTTGCTGTGCGGGTTTCCGGGCTATGTGGGGAAACCTCAATGGGAAATCCCATTGACAAGCGGAGGAGTAGAGAATCCAGCTGCCCAGTGTACAGTGCAGCACCGAGGAACACACGGCTGGGGGAATGGAGAGCTTAGCCCAATATAAATCCATATCTAATATCCAGGACACCGAGGCCTACCATCCAACACCACCACACTCATTTCACAAAGACACTAGTACGAGAAGTAGAAGCAACACCCCCAAAACCACTCTGAACAAGAAAACCATCTTTCCAGATGGCAGTGGTCGTTGGAAGATGCTGCCTAAGGAACCTTGGTGAGTTACTGCTGTGCAGCTTGTAGATGATACACACGGCTGCCACTGTTTGTCGGTGGTGGAGGGAGTGAATATTTGTGGAAGGGGGCGAAATCGAGCAGGCTGTCTCGTGCTGGATGGTGTTGAACGTCTTGAGTGTTTTGGGAGCTGCACTCATCCAGGCAAATGGAGAGTATTCCATTACACCCTTCCACAGTGTGCTTCATTGCTCCACGCCACACCTATTGCTGGCTCTTTATCCTGCCTCACTGCTCCACACAGCCCATCCCACACAACAGTATAAATCGCATCCTATTTCCAGTCCTCTTTAGCTTTGACAAAGAGTCATCCTGACTCGAAGCATTTGGCTTGATTTAACGGCCAAATAACAGAGCCCAGTTTTGAATGTGTATAACGGGATGTTTCTTGGCGCCTGTGACGCTGAGAACGACCTCGCTATCAAACACAATTCTGTTTTTTTTAGCCTCAGCAAGGCACACCTTGCCTCATTCCCATTTTTAAATGACAACCGGATCTATCACCCTCCCCTCCCCACCTCTGGCACCACAACACGGCCTCTGGACCATTCCCACACACCACCGCCCTCTGCCCCAGCTTACCTCTGAGGGAGTCAGAGAGTCCTCGAGACCACCTTTGTAGCCATCTGAGATGGCCACCTGCAAAGGACCATGGGAATTATGGCCAACCCAGGACCCAGGACCAGATACAGAGCTTCTGTGTATTTGAAATGCAGGTAGCTAGACCTGATCGAAACCCCCGCTCGTTTCCATTCTAATGGCCTATTCCCCAGAACAATATGACTGCACTCAAGAAACTGATACAGACACAGGCTGATCGGCGCCACTCCCTTGACTGAGAGAGCCCAACCGCCAAGCTCAATGACCGCTAAGGACCCGCCCAGCCACCAAGGCACCCGCCCCTTTATTGGCCAAAATCGAAGGCAGTGATCGAAGCCAGTCGAATTATTGGGTCCAAGATTAAGGACCGCCCCAAAGAGTGCGAAATCCCAGAGGGATAACAGCCATGTGTTCAGTCTCTTTTGGACCCGTCCTGTGCCAGCCTCTTTTGGGATCGGCCTGTGCCCACACCAACTGTAGCATAACGACCAGACAGCCAAGTTCAAGACCAACGATCGCTACCTGATGTGAGCCCAGCAGAGTCAGAGGCACTTCTTCAAACAAGCAATGTGAGATCAAGATAAAGGCCTTATCCATCTGCACATTGCAGGTCACCCTGAAGTTAAGTATAGGTTATTGTAGCTGGTAGGTATAGTATAACTTATTGTAGATATTATGTTTGCATGTCGAAATAATCCTTGTGTGTGTAAATAAACCATCTTTTGAACTGACTAACTGGTTGTGTGGTCATTTTACCGATATAAGGGAAAGACTTGTGGTTCACTGGTTCACCGCGATAAATAGAAATACCCAGTGTTGGCGACGCTGTTAGAACATTACATCATATCATAAAGAGCAACATTATTGGTGATGCTGGTGGGATAGTATTCCATTAAATTGGCAACATTATTGGCGACCTCTGACGGGACTCGATTAGAAGTGATTTTGTCACTCCGAGAGAACCCACAAAACTTTGAAATCCAATTGCGAGAGAAAGAAAGAACCACAAGTGCAAGCCCATATCGACCAAATCACCGAATTTCGGAAGTGTGTGCTAACCTGCATGTGTACTAACAGGGATATAAGGTAAACTCGTTAGATTGTGTCAAAACTATTGATGGAATTGCGAACCGGAATATACCTTAGGTCAGACTCGCAGTTCAAATCGCCGCCTTATTCCCCTGACCCAAATTAACAATAGGAAACAGAGATTAACGGTAGGAAACAAGAGATGAGAGGTAGAGCAAAAGAGATATTAGAAGCAATGGCCACAAAAACGATGGAACATTTAATGAACCCACAGGAACCCGAGGTCGCAGCGACCAAACAGAGCAGAGCAATGCCCCATATGGGAGGAAGAATTGAGGAAGTATTTGAAGGGGAAAGGATGGCCACTTTGGTCCACTTTTTGTGCAAATAACGAGTCAGGTCCAGGAAGCATAGGACAAACTTGGTGGGACAACCTAACTGAGGTCCATAAGAAAAATGCGGCGGAAGTCCGAAAGCCGATGGCAATAGTGTCCTGTTTGGCACAGTTCTGAGGCACAGAGGAGGTTGTGAAGACGCTCCGCAGGCAGTTAGTTGACAAAGAAGAGAAGAATGAGGGAAACAATACTGAAAGTGAAAAGATAATTGAGCAACTCCAGGAACAGTTGGCAGCTAAGGAAAAGGAGATGGCTGATGTGAAACATACACACCAATCTTGTTTAGGTCATCTTAGTAGCTTTCGGACCCAGTACGATAAAGCCTACCAAGATACACAGCACGCAGTCTTGATACGAGAAGAGACAGAACAGTAGGTAGCACAGTTAACGAGTTAATGCGCGGATTTAAAAGCAGCTTTGCGAGCACTCCACAGTTCCACAACAGAACAGAGACAGAGTACAGTAGACCACGCGAAATGTCGCCGATAGATAGAGAAATTACAATCACTGCTTTCAGTGCAGAATGGATTCAGATATACCTTTGGACAAAATGTAGACGAGGAAGGTGCCCCCGATTGGCAAGAATTAAATGAAAGCGCCCAGAGATATGTTGCACCAAAATCGTTCCATTCCAGCCCACCGCAGACCCGCACAGCTTCTTTGAGGAGATGCGGCAACAAAAAGTTATGTACGGTCTAGACGAGAGAGAGGAAGTCAAACTCATAGTTATGAGCCTTAGCCAGTCCATCAGATCAGCTTTGCCCGAACCCCAGAATGTAGCAGGAGGAACCCTACAGGAAATGAAAACGGCTATTTTAGATGCAATCGGGTACAACAAGAGAGATCCGGTAGAAGGTTTAAATCACTGTAGGCAAAAGAAGGCAGAGCACCCGACCGCATTTGCAGGTCGCGTTTGGATCCATCTTAAGGCAGTATTTGGGGACTTGAACCGCGCACACTTAAATGAGGACGACACCACTAAATGGTCCAGCACTTTAGTCTTGCATGCCACAGAAGTAGGTCAAAAGGCTTGTGTGAATTACGACCCCGCAGACCACACACATAATGAAGTTTGGGTTTTAAAGATACTCTCCAGAGCTTGGGAACACTCCCTCCACAGACAGGCAGATCAGGAACAGATAGAAGCAAATACATTGTCTATGTTGTGTTGCCCTATTATGTATTTTCTTTTATTCCCTTTTCTTCTCATGTACTTAATGATCTGTTGAGCTGCTCGCAGAAAAATACTTTTCACTGTACCTCGGTACACGTGACAATAAACAAATCCAATCCAATCCAATCCAATCCAAATATGCACCCAGTCAGGGCCAGGACCCAGCATGGATAAACAAGGGTAGACATGAGGGACAGCACCCCAGAGCACATGCACAACGAGGTTGTTATAATTATGGACACATGGGACATTACACCCGCGAATGCCAACAGAACCCCCCCGAACCAGCACCGACACCAACAATCAAACCCCCCACCTAGGAACAATGTTAGGCCCATGCATAGTGTTAGTGTACCCGTTCAGACAATTCAGTGGTCAACACCACAGATTGACGGTGTTCGGACTCCACAACTTGGGTCAGTGACGCACGCTGGGACAAATCAGGCAGACCAGTAGTTACAGGCACAGTCCGGGGACAACCAGTCGAATTTCTTTGGGAGACAGGAGGGTCCCGCACCACTTTAAACTCCTCCACCATGTTTCAACGTGACAAATGGCTCACCACAGACACCATCACCCTTAGTGGATTTACCGGACACATACAACAGGGATACATCACAGCCCCCGTAGATATTCAGGTCGGGAACATAAGCACCAGGCACCCCGTTGTTTTAGTTGACTTGTCCCAAACAGCCGAGCACATTCTGGGAATCGATTTTATGAGTCCCATAATCTTTCCTTTGATCCAGTCAATAAATGTGTATGGAGAATGGCCAAAGCAGCTAGAGCCCCCGCTACGCTCACAGGAGAGGATTATTAACATAGGATTTGCTTAGTAGGAGATTATTGGTTTGATCCGCAAACAATCAGTACAGCCCAAACAATTAGAGAGATCCTCATAAAACACAAAACTTCACTCGCACAACACAAACATGATTGTGGGAAGATCCCAGGTACAGTCACAATTTCAGGTCCCGATCCAAAACCACAGACGCAATACGGTTTCCCACAGCAAGCTGAGGGTGAGATATCAAAAGTTATTCATAGTTCATTAGACCGAGGAGTTATTCGGCCCATAGCGTCAACAAATAATAGCGTCAATTTGGCCCATTAGAAAACACGATGGTTCATGGCGACTCACGATCGACTACAGAGAACTTAACAAGGTAACCCCTTTAGCAGCCCCCGCCGTTGCCACGAGTCCTGAGACCATGCTCAAGCAGGGAGTACAGGCAAAGTACTTCACAATGCTGGACATCAGCAATGGTTTTTGGTCCATCCCATTAGACAAGACCTATCAATATAAGTTTGCATTTACATTTCAAGGGCAGCAGTACACATGGACATGCCTCCTGCAAGAATTCAACAACTCCCCCTCCATTTTCCACTGACAATTAGCCAAATGACTTTCCAAATTTTCCCGACCCGAATGCCTTATACAGTATGTGGACGACTTACTCCGACAGACGGACACAAGAGAAGAGCATGTAAAGCTCCTTTCGGAATTACTAGGTCTTTTGCAATCCATTCGATGCAAGGTCAACCCCAAAAAAGCCCAGATTTTAAAGGAAAAGATTCTTTACTTAGGCACCATCATCACCCACGGGAAGAGAGAAATTGAACACAAACGAATCGAATCAATCGTTAAATTGCCCCTGCCTCACAATGTCACTGCACTCCGGTCATTCCTAGGTTTAGTAGGATATTGTAGAAACCATATAGATGGTTTTGCCACAAAAGCAGCCCCACTCTCAGAACTACTTAAAATGAACGCCACATGGGAATTGCTTCCGCAGCACACAGATGCCATTGAAGATTTAAAATGCGCCCTAGGCACATTTACAAGTTCCAGATCCAGACCCACCCATCAAAGTGGCAACCACCAACCGAATCCTATCAGCAGTACGCCTGCAGGAAAGACATGATCGCTTAGGACTCGTAGCCTATGCCTCACGAGTTTTGGACCCCGTAGAGCAAGGATTCTCAGCCTGCGAATGGCACTTGCTTGCAGTCTTTTGGGCAGTACAATATTTTGCGTACATCACAGGCCTTAACCCAGTCACGATCTTAACCGAGCACACCCCAACGCAACTCTTGTTAGATGGTAGATTAAAGGACGGTTCAATAAACCAAATCAGAGCAGCTCCCTGGACACTACTGTTACAAGGCAGGGACATTACAGTGAAACGTACCACAACCCACACATTTCTGGCCGACAATCTTCAGTATGCAGGGACCCCACATGAGTGCCAGATCATAGTAGCCCAACACCACTGTCATGCGAGAGTGCCTTTAAGAACTGGATGTTTAAGCAATGTACCTTTAAGAAAACAGTGATGTCAGGGAGTGGGTGGGGCTGAGGTCAAGTCAGCCATTTTGCAGTTTAGTTTTGCAGGTTTTTAGTTTCAGTTTAAAAAGCAGTGGGTGGGTGTCTGTGTGTGTCCAGAGAGCCGAAAGAAGAAAGCAAGGTGCTGGAGTTGAAATCAACCAAGCTAATATATCTCTGCCATTCTACAGAAAAAAATTATCCTTTAACCTGATGTGATACTGTTTAAAGGTGTTAAGTCTCTTAGAAGTTTGAAGGAACATTTTAAGTAGTTATTTAGTGTTGCAATATTTTCTGAGTTATCTTTGAAGTAAAGGGTGTTAAGAGATCCAATGTTTATTTAAGATGTTAAGTTGAGTTCATGGAATAAACAGTGTTTTGTGTTTAAAAACCCACGAGCCCATAATTGTAATCCCACACCTAGGGAAAAGCCGTGTGCAAGGAAAAGCAACAAATCCATTAAGGGGGAGGTTGGTTGAACTCCATGATACATTTTGGAGTTCTGAAAATGCCTCGACCATAACAATTGGGGGCTCGAGGGGGATAAAAGTCTATCTATTGGATGGCTTTTGTGAACTTAAAGACAGTGAAGGATTGCATTTCCGGTGTGGTATTTTAGTTTAAGTGGGGAGAGTGTTGTGAACAATGGCTCTTTCAGAGGCTCAGAAGTTTTTGGGGGTGGAGAATGTCACACGTAGTACTTTACGGACAGAAACGATAAGCAGACTGTTAGATTTGGTAAGAACATTGCAGTTAACATTACTTGACAAAATGCGAAAAGATGAGGTAATTATGGCGGTAGTTAAGCATTTAAAGTTGCCTGAGATAGAGTTTGACTCATTGGAAATGGCAAAAATTCAGTTGCAAATTAAACAAATGGGACATGAGAAAGAATTAAAGCGGCTGGCATATGAGAGTGAGAGAGAGGGAAAAGAAAGAGAAAGAGAGAGAGAGGAAAAAGAAAGAAAAAGAGAGAGAGGAAAAAGAAAAGAAGAGAGAAGAAAGGAGAAAAGAAAGAATAGCCCTAGCAGAACATAAATAAAAAGAAAGGGAGATACAGATCAGGGAAAAAGATAAAGAGAGGGAGTTTGAACTTCAGAAAATGTCCATGAAACATGGGAATCAGTTAAAATTGGCAGACGGAAAGGGAAACGTACAGTTGGATGATAGTGATGATAGTGAGACAGAGCGTCATAGTCAAAGATGTGGTGAGGATCTATTTAAATATGTCCAAGCACTGCCAAGGTTTGAAGAGAAGGAAGTGGAAGGCTTTTTCATTTCATTTGAGAAGGTAGCTAAACAAATGAAATGGCCACAGGACATGTGGGTGTTACTGATTCAAACAAAGCTGGTAGGTAGAGCTTGTGAAGTGTTTGCATCACGACCGGAGGAGGTATCTGGAACGTATGAGGAGGTGAAGAAATCCATCTTAAGTGCACATAAGCTAGTGCCTGAAGCTTACAGACAAAGGTTTAGACATTTAAGGAAAGAATCTGGTCAAACATACATGGAGTTTGAAAGGCTCAAACAGAGTAATTTTGATAGGTGGATAAGGGCTTTGAAAATAAACCAAACGTATGAAGCTCTCAGAGAAATTATACTTTTGGAGGAATTTTAAAATTCAATTCCTGATGTTGTGAGAACTCACGTGGAAGAACAGAGTGTTAAAACTGCGAGATTAGCAGCGGAAATGGCAGATGATTATGAATTAGTTCATAAATCAAAGATTGGTTTCCGACATCAGTTTTGGTCGGTGAGGGATAGAAACTGGGGACGTGAGAAATACTAAAGTGGTAAACGTAAAGGTGATCTGATGGGAGACAATAAAGAGAGTGTACCTCAGATTAAAAAAGAAATCCAGGAGGGTGGAAAAGAAATGAAAAGTTTCAGATGTTTTCACTGATGTGGTAAAACAGGATAAGATAGTGAGGTTTGTTAGAGTGGTAAAGGAAAGCCCAAGGGAAGTGTAGGAGGTGCAAACGATTGTACAGCCTGTTCAAGAAGTAATTGTTAAGAAGGTGCCAGATGTCTTGAAAGAATTTACTTGTGTGGGTAAAGTTTACTCATGTGTATCAGGAGGAGCAGGTAAAGAAGTCACAATTTTAAGAGATACAAGGGCTAGTCAATCGTTAATGGTAAGAGATGAGGAATTATGTAGTTTGGGAAGCATGTTGCCGGAAAAGGTGGTGACATGTGGAATTCAGGGTGAGAGGAGTAGCGTTCCATTATATAAGGTAAGGTTGGAAAGTCCAGTGAAGAGTGGTGAAGTGGTAGTAGGAGTAATAGATAAACTATCTTGTCCAGGAATACAGTTTATCTTGGGTAATGATATAGCTGGATCGCAGGTGGGAGTGATGCCTACTGTGGTTGATAAGCCAGTGGAAAATCAGTCAACGGAAGTGTTGAAGGACAAATATCCTGGGATCTTTCCGGATTGTGTAGTAACAAGGTCGCAAAGTCACAGATTAAGACAAGAGGAGAAATCAAAGAGTGAAGATGAAGTTGAAGTGCAATTATCAGAAACGATTTTTGATCAGATGGTTGAAAAAGAACAAGAACAGGTGGAGGATGAGGCGGATATTTTTAGCTCAGGAAAATTGGCGGAGTTACAACAGAAAGATGTAGAAATAAAATGGATATATCAGAAAGCATATATGGAAGAGGAATCTGAGGGCATACCCGAGTGTTATTACCGTAAAAATGATGTCTTGATGAGAAAATAGAGACCTGTACATATGCAGACGGATGAAAAGTGGGCAGAGGTTTATCAAGTAGTATTGCCGGTAGGGTATAGAAAGGAGGTGTTGCGAGTTCTTAGCATGAATGGCATAATTGAAGTGGGTTGCAGCCAATGGAGCTCACCCACAGTGATGGTACCTAAACCAGACGGTACCCAATGGTTGTGTGTGGACTATCGAAAGGTGAATGCAGTTGCAAGAACGGACTCTTTTCCTATCCCACGTTAGAAGGATTGCATTGAGAAAGTGGGACAATCTGCTTTTATTTCCAACTTCCAGACATGGAAAGAACATTTAAAACATCGTATGGAGTTCTTCGATTGACTTCAGAAGGCAGGTTTGGTGATGAACCTAGCCGAAGGTCAATTTGGAGAAGCCCGAATCACTTTCCTTGCGGAGTTTCCGATACCCTCAAGACAAAGGGAAATAATGCGATTTATTAGCATGAGTGGATTTGATCGAACAGTTGTGCAAATGTTTTGTGGCGTGATTACT
Source organism: Scyliorhinus torazame (assembly GCF_047496885.1). NCBI lineage: Eukaryota > Metazoa > Chordata > Chondrichthyes > Carcharhiniformes > Scyliorhinidae > Scyliorhinus > Scyliorhinus torazame. Next base: position 217,769,886 of record NC_092711.1, on the reverse strand, counting down.
CCACTGAAGGAATTGCTGAAACAACGTAAAAAATTTCAATGGACAGCGGACTTTCAACAGGCATTTGACTGCCTGAAAGCTGTGATCACCAATGCTCCTGTGTTGGAGAATTGCAAGGGACTCTGTGGTCAGATTGAACTAAAGTATCTGATTCTAAAGAGAAATGCCGAGGAGTAGAGGAATGGCTGGATCGTGCAGAGACTTTGTTCAAAGAGACTGGAAATCGAGAAAGATTTTGGTTGGAGGAAGAAGAACAAAGAAAAATAGACCATATTATTATACCTGTTGCATGTATTTTTACTGTGTGCATTTCCTAGTGGATGATGCAAAAGTGAAAAATGAAACCATCTTGAAGTTGATGATTTTTTTTTTCTTGGGGGAGGTGTCATGTGAGAGTGCCTTTAAGAACTGGATGTTTAAGCAATGTACCTTTAAGAAAACAGTGATGTCAGAGAGTGGGTGGGGCTGAGGTTAGGTCAGCCATTTTGCTGTTTAGTTTTGCAGCTTTTTAGTTTCAGTTTAAAAAGCAGTGGGTGGGTGTCTGTGTATGTCCAGAGAGCTGCAAGAAGAAAGCAAGGTGCTGGAGCTGAAATCAGCCAAGCTAATATATCTCTGCCATTCTACAGAAAATATATATATCCTTTAACCTGCTGTGGTACTGTTTAAAGGCGTTCAGTCTCTTGGACGTTTGAAGGAACATTTTGAGGAGTTATTTACTGTTGCAATATTTTCTGAGTTATCTTTGAAGTAAGGGGTTTAAGAGATCCAATGTTTATTTAAGATGTTAAGTTGAGTTCATGGAATAAACAGTGTTTTGTGTTTAAAAACCCAAGTGTCCATAATTGTCATCCCACACCTAGGGAAAAGCCGTGTGCAAGGAAAAGCAACAAATCCATTAAAGGGGGAGGTTGGTTGAACTCCATGATACATTTTGGAGTTCTGAAAACGCCTCGTCCATAACAATTGGGGGCTCGAGGGGGATAAAAGTCTATTTATTGGATCGTTTCAGCCAATGTAAAACCCCTACCTTCTGCCCCATTGTTGAAACACATTCTTATAATAGCCTCAGACCGCATGTATGGTATAATTAAAGTGAGAAGCCATCATCGTCGTCCCCACCCGGTAATGTAAAGGCAGACGCCTTAGCCAAGGCAGTATCACGCCATGGTCACTTGTGGCAGCCCCCCGAAAGCGAACCGATACACGCAGTACAGGTTTCCCAGACCAATATTGAGGATCTAGCCCATGCCCAAAAGGCAGACGACACTCTCAAACAGATTTTAGACGGCAACTTCCCAGCCCCCTACGATAAATGGAAGGACGCACTGACGGTACAGGACGGCATAGTTTTGAAAAATGGAATTTATGTGGTCCCCACCCAGGACAGAAACCAGATAATTTACCAGTTTCATGACGGACACGGACACCAGAGGAGAGACAATACCATTGCCCATTTAAGACCATTGTGTTGGTGGCCCGATTTAAAAACCGACGTAACACATTATATAGAGAATTGTCTTATCTGCGCACAAAACAATCCAGTACGATACACAAAGAAAGGACAATTACGCCACACCCGACCTGTTAATGGCCCTTGGACAAATTTGCAACTCGACTACATTGGCCCCCTCCCCCCTTGCAGAAATGGTTTCAAATGCGTCTTAGTTGTTATAGACACCTTTACGAAATGGGTAGAAGCATTTCCCTCACGGATGAACACAGCAAAGGCCACAGCTAAGATTTTGACCCAACAGATATTTACACGCTGGGGTCTCCCCCGCAGCATTGAGTCAGACCAAGGTTCCCACTTCACCGGCAGAGTCATGCAAAATGTTCTAACAATTTTTGGAATCAATTTCATAGAGCGTATCACCCCCAATCCAGCAGCATTGTTGAACGAATGAATCGCACTTTAAAAGCGCCCATTAAAAAGATGGTGCAACAGAATAACACCACATGGGACACAGTTCTCTCATTCGCCGTCATGTTTATTCGGAACACCGTTTCCAGTTGCACAGATTTCACCCCCCACACTCTCATGCCGGACGACCCATGAAGGGAATTGAATATTTATTAGGTCTCGATTTGGCAAGCCCCTCAGTCACCGCCCTCACCCACGAAAAAGCAGTCCAACAAGTCACAGAGAATATTAAAGCAGCACAGCTCACTGCAGCTGTCCAACTAGGCGCTAGAAGTAAGCAGAGTAAAGCCTGCTTAGACAAAACCATCCACCCCGTAGAATATACAGTCAGTCAGCAAGTAATAGTTTCCTTCTACAACCCCAGTTCTTTCCTCTCCCCCAAATTTGCAGGACCCTACTCCAACTCGGACAAAGTGAGCCCCTCAGTGTACAAGATAACGTACCCCAATGGTAAAACTGGTTGGTTCCACATCAACCAACTCAAAGTCTATGGAACCCAATGTAGCCACTCCCACCACATCTATCTGGCAAGAGAAGACGATTTCGCCCCGCCCATCGATAACCTAGTTCAACCCACCCCCAGCCATGCCAGCACGTCCACGCCCACAGACCTGACCTTGTCTCCGCCCACAGGTACAGACTTCCACCTTGAGCTTGACTCCGACGACAGCGACAGCCTTCCCGAACTGATTGCTATCCCTGACCAAAGGTACGATCTCTCTGCCCCCAGTCACCACAGGCCCCGGAGCCATGACAAGGATATCTTTGCCTCCCTACCTCCCATTCCACAGCCACGGCCCAACGTGAAGTTAAAAGCTCACCACTATTCTTAGAATTCCCCCTATACCAAAAAGGGTCGATATTCTAAATGGTGAACAGGGATTCTCACTCCCTGACTCCTATGCAGGCTTAGGTGGGTGCTATTCAGGTCAAACTTTGTTTTCAAGTTAAACCCCGGTATAACCCATACCTTTACAGAAGAATTTTACCTACTTACCACTTAGTAGCATCGATCCTGGGTCCCGCGTTTCTAACTAAGTAAAATAGACTTTGTAATAACCACTGTTTCAGGTTAAAACTTTTAAGTTATTTTATTATTATATTTTTTCTTTTAATAGATGCAATCGCTGTCTTTACAGAAAAGTAAAAAGATCTTGCTTCTGGATTCTCCTGGTTGGTTGAAGAGATCTTCAGGTCCACCTTGACAATTACTCTTCTTTAGCTTTTGGTCTTCCTCAGATGTATTCGCTTTTCTGCTCGGTTGCTATGCTCTATCTTTCCCATGTACCAAGCTGTGAGAGCTGGCTCTACTGGCTGTCCCCTTTCTTAGGGTTTATTTATCTTTCTAATAGTTATTACGTTTTTATAACTTTATTGTAAAGTAACTTTTATTTCACTTGGATTGTAAAAGGTACCTTTAATCTGAATTTTTCTAACACGACTAAATATTCATTTTGAGCATGACTTCATCTCATAGATCTCTGATTTCATTGCATCCTTTGTGATGTTCAAATATGCTTTGATTTCAAAGTGGTATGACTTTTGATTCCTGTCATTTCTATCGTTTTATTATTATCAAATTGTGTCCCCAGCTCATAATTTTTACTCTGATTTGGGTCTAACGTGTGTTCCCGTAGACATGTTGTCTCCAACATTCTTTAATTTACCTGATGTCAGCAGAACTTCACACCATTTCAGTTGTCACCTAATTCAACTGAAAACCTCATCCATTCTTTTCCTGCTGCTTACTTAGATAGTTAACTTCAAGAAGATGCGAAACATTGCTTTTAGCGGTATACTAAAATCCACTCGATTGTGACTTGAAAGACCTGCTTGTTTTGTTTGCTAAGCCTGTTTGACAAAGGCTATCTGAATTTTACAGCTTTCTCCTGCAGCTGCTGTTAACCCTTCATGGGATTTTTCCCTACATTCTCTCATGTTTCTTAGATCAGGTATTGCCAGACTTCCATGTTTCAAATGACATATCTTTTCATATTTTCAATTATAGACGACAGTAACTTGCCCTTCACTCCCACCGCCCCTACGCCATACGACAAATGAAACCCCCTTTGGCACCGCGACAACTCTTGTAGACTGGTAAGACGTGACGATCCGGATCCTATGACGGCCCACACGGCCACGCCACAAAAATGGCAGACACGAGTCTGGCAACCGGGAGATGGTGATGATTCAGATTCTGACTCTCGTTTCGGTAATCCTTTTACAATGCTGTTTGGTACAGAACCCTGAGCTGTCCAGATGATGAGGAAAAGACGCCGCATAAGAATTATGGTGTCCTACTTTCTAATGGAGCCTGCCCGCCTTTTTCCTTCTTCTTTTCTTCTTGCCACATGGTTTTAATTGATGTCGACCTGACACCCAATTTCTTGATACGCTCATAGTTACTCTTCTCACAGAGACACAGACGCAATTTACTGACCAATGGCCGTTAAAGGCACAATTGTTGGATCTCACATTACTACAACTTCTTTCCGCTTGTTTCGGTCACCCAGGTAGGGAGCCACGGCACTAATCCCTGCCCTACCTGATGTTGCTCTCTTTGGTTGGCTCTGAATATGGCAGTCAATATGATCGCCTTCCTTAATCCTAATTATGTTTGCTCTAGAGTCGCCAAGTATCTTTCAATACCGCCACACGGTTGAAACCTGAATACTGATCAAAAGAGTCGGTGCACCAGTTAGTTAGTTCAAAGTCAATACTATTTATTTACACACACAGAAATATCTACTCATGCACGAAATGCTACAGACTAAACTATCACTACAGCTAAAGCCTATACTTAGCTTTGGGCGCCCACTCAGTCAGAGGAACAATGGCTGTTGTTCAGTTCTGAGGCTACTGGGGTCGAAGTGGTGAAGGGGAAACAGCTAAGGTCTGTTAGCGTGTGTTGACCTTGGACTTACTTGCTTCTGGTGCAGCTGGTGGACGGGTCTCTCCGCTGTGAGAGCCGAGTCCAAGAGAGCGATTCTCTCTTGGGGCCTTCTTCTTATATCCGAAGGGGGCTTCACACACTTTTGGACGGGCCTTGAACTTGGCCCCAATTAATTGGGTCGTACCCTGATCACTTGTATTGATCTTGACCAATAAAGGGGTGGGTGCCCTGGTGGCTGGGCGTGACCTAGGTGGCCGTTGGCCTGCTTTGTTTTCTGCTTTTGGTTTGGGGAACTGGCGCCGCGAGGCCTGGAGCCAGATCGGTTAATTAAGTATCTTCCTTTGTTCCCGGAGATGGGCCTTCCATATGCTAATGGGCCTACAGTTTCAGTCTTGTCTGGGAGCTGCGGCTCCAATATGCAGACAGGCTCTGTGCCTGCTTGCTTTCTTAACATTGTCCATTTTTCCCTGCAATCTTTGCAAATGTCCATTTTGTATTCTGGAAGTGGCCATCCCAGGTGGCTGCACTGAGGACCCCAAATGCATCCGTCGGTTAAGCTCGGGTAGTGGAGCTACGGCACTGATCACCACCCTACCTGGGGATTCCACCCATTCTTGTCCTGCAGGGGCCCACACGCACCTCATTTTCCCGTCACTTCGAGTACTCTGGAATGGTTTCCTACACTCTACGCTGTCCTTGGCAGGTCTTAGTTTCCCCTTCTCTGTTCTTTTATTGTGGTTTAAAGAATCCCTTTGCCACGGTTCTGTACGCTCACCCTTCTTTCCTTTACCTTCCGCGACCCTTTGGTCGCTCCCCACCTGCTATTTACACATATGACACACTTGGTTGCCCCATATGCTGCTACACATGAACGACCTCTGGACCGAAGAAACTTATAAAACTGGCCGCCCTAAAATTCGGCTAGTTAAGATGAGCCTCAACCACCACTGGTTGTAGTAAAGAAAAGACTGGACGGAGAAATTGTCCGCCCACTCCCGGCATTGCCCACAAGCTGCAAGAATCTCTGCACTTTAAAAATTGGTATTTCTTGTCTCTCAAAACGGTGTTTCAAAAAAAAATGAGGGAGTCACACATGGTGACGATCATAATGGGAAATTGGATTAAGGAGAGATAGACAAGTAAAACGAGATATTAACCGAAGATAATAACAGATATTATGCTTGCACCCCCAGGATCACACGGAACACAGAAGAAGACAAGATGAAGCAAGGACCGCTGACATACATTTTGATCTTCGCTGGACTCCTACAACTGCGCGACAAACGGACTATTTTAATGTACACCACACCAGGCCCAAACACTACCACACAACATGACACCCCCAGCCCGGACACTACACCACACATAGCGATAGACACTGACACCCCCACTTGATGCGAAAATATCACCAAATGGAACCCCCTTTCATACACGGTAGAGGCCCTTCTAGTAATTACAATAATCTGCAGTGTCATTCAGACACTTCGTCTCCGTAAATGGCGAGCAAAAGCCTCCTGGTCCCCGATATATACAGTCCGAGCCCCCTTTTTCGGCATTCAACAAAACTGAATTACCTGCTGTAAGAATTATAACCATGTACCTCTGTAAACTTTGCTAGATTAAGTAAAAATGTGATGCTGCTGTTTTAAAATTTTTGTCCTGTACATAAGTTCTTTTTGATATTCGCCAGCAGCATGAGAGTAGCTTAGAGTGTTAGTTGGAGATTCAATTGTGCGGATAAGTTAAATGTTTAATCGTGAAATGTTTTGTAGTGACCTGTTAGAAATTAGTAATTTGTGATGTGTTAATAGAATTAGGTAAATGCCCCAAAATATAGGACAGAGTAGTGTAGAACCTGGCCTTGACCAAGGGTGACCGGTACACCAAGGATGATAAGGGATCAACAGTGTGATCCACCAGGCTTCGCGTTCAGGATCAAGAGGATGGGATATAGCCATCTGAGATGGCCACCTGCAAAGGACCATAGGAATTATAGCAAACCCAGGACTCAGACACATACAAAGCTTCCGTGCATTTGAAACGCAGGTAGCTAGACCTGATCGAAACCCCCGCTCGTTTCCATTCTAATGGCCCATTTCCCCAGAACAATAGGACTACACTCAAGAAACCGATACAGACACAGACTGATCGGCGCCACTCCCTTGACTGCGAGAGCCCAACCGCCAAGGTCAATGACCACTAAGGACCCACCCAGCCACCAAGGCAACCGCCTCTTTATTGGCCAAAATCGAAGGTAGTGATCAAAGCCTGTCGAATTATTGGGTCCAAGATTAAGGACCGCCCCAAAGAGCGTGAAATCCCAGAGGGATAAAAGGGGACACAGCCATGTGTTCAGTCTCTCTTGGATCCAGCCTGTGCCAGCCTCTTTTGGGATCGGCCTGTGCCCACACCAACTGCAACTTAACGACCAGACAGCCAAGTTCAAGACCAACGATCACTACCAGACGGATGAGCCCAGCAGAGTCAGAGGCACTTCTTCAAACTAGCCATGTGAGATCAAGATAAAGGCCTTATCCATCTGCACATTGCCGGTTGCCCTGAAGTTAAGTATAGGTTATTGTAGCTGGTAGGTGTAGTATAACCTGTCGTAGATATTATGTTTGCATGTCAAAATAATCCTTGTGTGTGTAAATAAACCATCTTTTGAATTGGCTAACTGGTTGTGTGGTCATTTGACCGATATAAGGGAACGATTTGTGGTTCACCGAGATAAATAGAAATACCCACAGTATCGGCGACGCTGTTGGGACATAACATTATTGGTGATGCTGGCGGGATAGTATTCCATTAAATTGGCAACACCTTCACCCCACCTGACAAGGAGAACACCCCAGGGACCGATCTCTGGTAGGGGTAACCTCCCACTGGGGCACACTGGCACTGCCAGCCTGGCACCCTGAAATTGCCCCTGCCAGGCAGTGCCACTCAGGCACCCTGATCGTGCAAGGTTGGCACTGCTATGGTGACTGGGTGGCAGTGTCAAGGTGACAGGTTGGCAATGACAAGGTGCTTGGGAGGCAGATGGAGTGCCAGGGTCCATCCTGCCCCGAGCCCAACTACCAGGGGGCCTCTGATGTCTTGGGAGATCCTGCCAGGTGCAGTTTTACCTGGTCCACATTTGTGTGGACCAGTGCAAATGACGGCAAGACGAGGTCTGCCAGGTATGGACCTTTGTTCCTGGGCATTGGGAGAATCAGGTGTCGACATATATAAATGAGCCTCACGGCTCACTTAGTATGTAAATCTGGATCTCACCCAGCAAGGGCGATATCAAGATCGCGACTTCTCTTGAGATCTTGTTTGATCTCGCGAGGCGTTCAGAGCGACGTAAATCTCGCGAGAGGCCTCTTGCTGTGTGAATCTGTCTCCACCAAGCTCTCAGACAGTACATTCCAGATCCTAACCACTCGCTGTGTGAATCCGTCTCCACCACACAGATCCCGCGAGATCTAATGGCCTCGTCGCGTCACCGAGTCGGGCACGACGAGGTTGATCCATCGCGCCCATTAGCTCCACAGATGCTGCCAGGCCTGCCGAGATTTTCCAGCATTTTCTGTTTTTGTTTCAGATTGCAACATCTGCAGTAATTTACTTTCACCTTTTCCCAATACTACAGACACCTTTCGATTTTCCACCTCTGGCCCCCTTTGCCGCCGCCTCTCTGGTCTTTGTTCACTTGGCAGCTGTGACCATATGTTGGGCCAGACCCATTTTACAGCCACAGGATTCCGTCTCCCACAAAACCTCACTTGCTCTCAAAGACCTCTGCCTTTTTATTCGCCTTCAGTAAGCTGCGGGCATATTTCACTCAGCTCACTTCAGGTGTTTGTTTTATGATCTCAAAGTGCGAGCCGATGCTGAAATACCTCGAAGCCGCTGTGATTGATGGAGCGTCTTTTTCGCTCTTGTGGCAAATAGCATCACAAAATGAGGTAAATTGATTTTCTGAGGCAATAAAGGATGCAGTGCTCCAGAAAATTATCATTTTCAGTTGAAAATTTACTGACAGCATTCTGAATAGAGTGCACGATGGGCAGCCAAGGGGTGATATTTATTGTATCACATTGATGTCAATGACATGTTTGGACATGGTTCTTTCTTCCTCCTCTTTCCACAATAACTTATGAATATTAATGTGCAGTAAGCTGTGAATGCAGACAGGAATGCGGAGAATCAGCAACAACCAGGCAGGATACTTAAATGGATTGCTACGAGCAATAGAATGAGTCATCTGAGCAAAGGGAATTGTAGTTAGCTGCCTGAATACTAATTCAGAGTGAGAAAAAAATTCAACAGGTCAAACATCCCAGTCCACAGACAGAAATGATTACCCTGCGAAGGTGGTGGTGCCTTTGTCGTTGAACCACTGGAGTTCTTGACATGACAGTGTTCTCAGTTGATCTCAGAGTGGCTTCACATCCAGCAGCTTCATTTCTTCTGGTTTGGGAAATGTAGCGTCCGATTTATTGGAAAAGTTTCCAAGTGCCATTTCAGGCAGGTTTAACTGGGAGTTTTTCCCCATCTCTGTCGATGAGCTCCCTACCGCCATCTAACCACACCCAGAGCGCGATCTAGCGGAATTTGTTCCAAATTTGGTAGCGAGTGTTTACCGATGGCTGGTCGGGCGATGCCGTCACCGGTATCTAACGCTAATTATTGATGCCTCAAAGGCTTCGCGGCGCATGGGAGGTCAGGTCCTCAGGGTGTGGGGCGGGGCTAGCAGATGGGTGCTGCCACGAGCCACTGTCGACGCTGCTGCCACGGCCTTGTCCGGTGTCTGGCCGCCCCTGGCCTGCCAGCACCACTGCGAGGGGAGCTTCTGCGGGGTCCAAGATATCATCCACAGTGTAATATCTGTAAGGTATTGGAGAGGGTGTGAGTCTGACAGTCAGCTATGGCTTCTACCCCGGATCCCTCAAGCATACCTGACCCTTGCAGCTCGGTGGAGGTCGTTGGTCTTCCGACATTGAACGGTCCTCCCTGTCGTGGTGCCTGTAATGACAGCCGCTGCTGCTGTCACTGCTTCCCAGGCGGTATTGGTGGCCATGATACTGGCCCCCCTACTCCCTCAGGGGAACAGGTTGCCCCGTCTCTCATTCATAGTGTCGAGAAGCCTGCCCAGGACAGCATCACCAAAATGAGGAGTATATCTGCGTGCTGCCATTCTTGTGTTGTTGACTGGGAGGGAAAGATGAAGGAGCGTTTCAAAGCTGCTTCCCCTTGTTAGCGGTGAGCTGCTGAAGGGCACGTTGGGCGAATCAGAAGGCAAGACAACCAGGAAGGGCAAGACGCTCGTGGGGGCTCTTTTTTGGCATTTAGTGCCGTTAAATACGGGCCGCGATCTCGCCAACGCAACTGTTGAGAATTAAGCGCAAAGTGTTTCCGTTAAATCGTGCCCTGAGGCAACCTACAGAGTGAGATGCCCCGCCCTCCCCTCCCTCATCCATTGAGGCTGGATAGGATAGGTCCTTAAATGGCCATTTTAGTGGCCACTTAAGGGCATTAACAGGTGAATGGGCAGGTTTTCTACCCGAGGCCCTGCCCGTCCAAGCGTGAAATTGCATCAGGGTTTGGTGGGATGGGTTCCCAGGAATTCAATTTTATGCACCCCCCCACCCCAAGAACTTGCCTTGGAGTGAGTGTAAACATTCTGCCCTATGGGATCGCTTACAACTGCGAGAACAGCCTGACAAGGCCCCTGCTTACTGCCTCATCCAAAAGAAGGCACTCCAACAATGCAGCGCCTCCTTTGTTGTGAACCTAGATGATATGCTCGAGCCCCAGAATGAGACTTGAACACATGACCACAGCTGCTGCCAAAAGCAGGCCAAGCTGACTCTAATCACACCTTCTATAATTTAGTATGAGAAGACTCAAACCAGGCCCGTAACCTGTGAAAGCCTGATCAACGGGGAAGTGAGATAGTTCTGCAGAAAAAAATCTGTTCGAAAATTCAGGATTTCTGTGCAATTGTAAGAAATAATGCACTCAGCATAGCTTGACAGGCCACAATTGCCAGCGCACCACTAAGTTACTGAAATCACTAAAGGCATGGCGAACAGTCCAAATATAATTTTCAAAAGTAATGGAATGATGGCCTTTATCTTAAGGGGCTGGAACACAAGAGGATGAAAGTTATGTTAATAATCGTATAGTTGTCGCTTGGAACCGAAGTTGTTGAAAAAGAGACATGCTGTTGAAGTTTTTCATTTAGCACTCATCAGGATAGGTGCAAGAATAGGTGGGAGAATCACCGGGTCCATGTTGACATGCTCAGGGTTGACAAGCTGCAGCTGCACGTACACTTACACGCCCTAGATATGCACCGATCGTACCCGAAGAGATGGCGCCACTTGTGCTGGACCACATACCCATTCACCCTGACCCCACAGCCCACCTCCTGGCCACCCCCCACTATGCCCCAGCCCTGGAAGATGCCCTCCGGCCATTGTCAAGACTGTCGGCGAAGTGTGACGGTGCTGGATGCTGCCCTCTCTCTCCGCAGCCATCACGCCAGTCTCATGACTGTTGAGGACACACATGGCCCGCGCCGTCAGGAACTCAGCCCATCAGAGGCGGAGCATCACGCATGGGCCCGATAATGAGATGCCAACGAGGTTGCAACAATACATGGAGCGCGTCGCTATGGCGCTGATTTGGAGGGGATGCGGCATTGCGATTAAGCGCCAAACTGGTGCCTGCCACAATTCTTTAAAAAATAATAATAATTTAGAGTACCCAATTACTTTTTTCCAATTAAGGGGCAATTTAGCGTGGCCAATTCACCTAGCTTGCATATTTTTGGGTTGTGGGGGTGAAACCCACGCAAACACGGGGAGAACGTGCAAACTCCACACGGACAGTGACCCAGAGCCGGGATCGAACCTGGGATCTCAGCACCGTGAGGCCGCAGTGTTAACCCACTGCGCTACCGTGCTGCCCAGACTGCCAAAATTCTGGCATCAGTAGCTATTCTCCGCCCAATTGCAGTTCCCGATTTTGGCATCGGGCAACGGAGAATCTCTCCCAGCATGTTTAGAAAAAGTGTTGTCATGATGATGGAGCAAAATCCTGAATTAGGTATGGACTAATTGGGCTTTTAAATAAGATACCTGTTTTCAAAAATGGGCAGACAGCCAAATACAGCTGAGGATGTAAAATCTGAGAATGCAAAATTCGGTGATTGTCTGAGAGGTTCCTGTGTAGGTGATGCTAAGAGAGAGACAATGGAATGTCTCAACATTCTCAGACAAATACTTCAAAGCAGGAAGCCATGCAAAAGTAAACTGCCATCTCCTGTGGAGATAATGGAAATTGATTATTGTCGCTCATCAGGAATTTTATCCTGTAAATCATTCCTCAGATCTGTTTTGGGCACTTTCCACACCCAGGAATGCACAAGAGTCTGGAATAAAAAGCCAGCTGCAAAACTTGGTATGTGGGCCAGTGCTGGATATGTCAGAGTGTGTGACACAGAGGCAAGAAAAGGCAGCAGCAGTCATTGCTCTGGAAGGTAAAAAAATAAAAGTCCCGCTATCTCTCATACTGCTGAAGCAAACCAAATGAGCAAAGCCACAGCTGAAAAAGAAGCAGGGCAACTTCTCAGCCAAACTTCATGATGTTGAAATCTCAAAACCAATAATTCAACTGCGGAAGTCAGTGCTGGAATAACAAAGCTCCAACGGCTGCAATCTAGTCACTATCTAGTCCTCATAGACAAGTGAATGGCTGATTTGTATATCTTTTTGCGAACTTATTTTTGGTCTCTTTCTCATTTCTAAGCTGTGTGAATGAATGCGCATGCGCTTTATTATTTTCGGTGCGCGTTTCGTAGCTACTAAACTCACTCTTTCTGTAAGTCAACAAAGCCCGGTTAGACTGGTTCCTTTTTTGAAACATAATAATAATCACTTTTTGTCACAAGTAGGCTTCAATGAAGTTACTGCGAAGAGCCCCTAGTCGCCACATTCCGCCGCCTGTTCGGTAAATACATTGGGTCTGATATCCACAAGTGAAGGGATCTTTTTTGAACAAATGTTGTTGCAACCAACAGAGAGGGGCTGAATGAAGAAAGGGAACCAGTTCCTCCTCACCTGGGGGCATAAAAATGTGGGGATATCCCATTCAGAGTTTAGCAAATTGGGGCTCTGTTTTTCAAAGAGGAGCGGAAGCTTTAGTTTCAGCGAGAAGGATGGGTGAAGATGGAAATTGATAGATATGGGTTGGATGGTAATGAAGAGAGGAGCTTGGAATTCCTATCACTCAAGACCATTAAATTATAGCAAATGACGATTGCTCATAATTGATAATATCTACCATTGCAAAAGTGGTGATCAATTTACTACTGATTCCCAGCTCCATAATAACAGGATTGGTTGCATTGAGTTATGTATTAGATAAAAGCAATTCTTTTTTATCGTGGCAAACTTCTACGCTGTGGTGCACGGGATGTATGCATTCCTGTTTCCCACCGAAGATGCGGAAAAAGCAGAAGACCGATATACAAGTAGGAAAGCAGGGATAAATTGACCAGATTAACAATTTCTAATGCACCATTTTACCTCTACTCCAATACATATAATTTGTCAAAAGTGTAATTCCCAAATTTGACCTGGCCACAAAAGCAGCAAACTGTAAGAGTGGGGCACCTTAATATCATCACAATAGCATGGTGTCACACTCAAACTATATGAACTTATGAGCTGTAAATATGAAATTATTAAAAATAAACCTGAAATGGACACTTTCCTGTGATGTGTATTGTACTCTGGGATAACACAGGCTGCAAATGGATGCAGCTTTAACAAAAAGATACTCAAGGCCTTGAAGTTACTTCAATCTGATTTATTGAACCCGTCGCAGTTAGCACAGTTCTCTATGAGTTCGACTCTGCAAACTAAATGTGGTTACTCTGTCTGACTGAACCAGATGAGCTCTCAGCCATGTGCTGGAGGTGTGGTACCGTACATACACCCTGACTCACTCTGTAGATGTTCATCAGTGGAAAGAGGCGGAGTGTGAGTGCCTCATGCCTTTTACAGTGAGATACCACCCCTGAGTGTCCTGCCTGCTCATTGGTCATGTCCTATTCTCTGTGTTCATTAGCTGCCTGTCTGTATATCATTATCTGCATGTCTGCATATCATGGCATCCTGTAAAACAGAATTGAGTTGAGAGGTTAGGTGACCTTTCCTTTCCTCCCAATGCACATGAAACTACAAGAACTCTGAGCTAATCTTCATACCTGGACAAGTCTTGATAAAGTCATTGAAATGCAAGTAATCTTTCCCGTTGTTAGGGTTCGGGTTAGGGTGAGGATTAGGGTGAGGGTTAGGCAGGATAGAACATTTGACAGATCTGCAAAAGGTCCATTGGCTTCAGGTGGCAATTTTTGGCTTTGCAACAGGCACGACGAGAAGATTCCAGGCAACGTTTCAGGCTGATGATCTTTCATTGGAACTGGGAAAGATTAGGGCCTGGATTCTCCCTTCTTTCTGCCAAAGAGCTGACGTGATCTTGTGCATGCGCGGAACCGCCGCCGTGGTTCCGTGCATGCGCAGACCGGCCGGCATATTATAGCTCATGTGCGGGGCTTCTCTTCTCCGCGCCAGCCATGGCAGAGCCCTACAGGGGCCGACGCGGAAGAAACGAGTGCCCCCACGGATCAAGTCCGCCGTAGGTCGGTGAGCCCCGATCACAGGCCAGGCCATCGTGGGGGTCCCCCCGGGGTCGGATCACCCCCCACGCCGGTACATGAGTTAAGTGATTCACACTGGCGGGTCGGCAAAAAGTGGATGGCCGCTCGGCCCATTGGGGCCCGGAGAATCGCCAGGGGGACCGCTGCCAACGGCAACCGAGGGGCGTGGTGTGAATCCCGCGCCCTCCCGAAAAACGACGCCAGAGAATACGGTAGCCAGCGTCGGGGCGGCGGGGTGGGACTCGCGCCACCCCCCGGGGATTCTCGGACCCAGCGGGGGGTGTAGAGGTGCAATGGCTTCTGAGCAAAGGGTGGGTGGGAAAAGGGACGAAAGGAAAGTATGGGATAGGGTGGAAGACAGGAGAGATTGATTGGTAGAATTAGTCTCACAGGGCAAAGGGAATGAAGATGGGGACAAGAAAAGAAACAGAGGCCAGGATTTACCAGCTTCACCTGCCGTCAGGACCTTTCAATCCCGTGTGCTCCAGTCTGAAAGCAAAAATAAGAGAAAAACGAAAACATTCAAATCGCGTTAACAGATTTATCCAATTTGCTGTGGACAAACTCTGTCTCATTGTAATGAAGTCAGCCTTACTTTAATCTAGAATATTTGTCATTGTAAATATTTCTTCTTTTCAAGAATTAGATTGAACAGGGTCATAGCATGATCACTATTTAATAAATATTCATGTACCATTAGACTGTTAACTCATCTAACTCATTGGTTATTACAAATTCTAACATGGCCATCATCAGAGATACCAGGTATGTGGGCTCTATGTCCCAAAGACTAGGGGATCATGCCAAACAGCATATTCCTTCCACTATTTGCAATGGGTAAAGTGCAGACTGTACCCAACCAGCCTGTGCTTGCAAAACTCAGAACACAGTGTTCAACATTCGATGTGATTCCATGATTTAATATTATTTGCTAAATAATCTTCAGTGTGCTGAAAATTATGCTGACAATCAATTTAAGATTGCCAGTCGGGCTCACAGTCCAGCCTATTTGCGTGCACTGGAAAATGCATTTACACAGGGCCCTTTTCCTTGCAGACAGAAAAGACAAATTGTGCCTGCTTCAGCGAAGCAAAATAAGTGATACTCTTCATTGATTCATTTCTTAGGGCATTGCCTCGACAAATCATTGCAATGAAGTCAGCCTTACCTCAATCTAGAATATTCGCTGTTGTTTAATATTTCTGCTTTTCAAACCTGGTTTAAATTTTCAAACAATGCTCGGCAGTTAACTGTCAACTGGTGCACCATCAATTGGTGCATTTTCCATGGCAATGTCTCGACCAATCAGAGTCCACTCACCAACCAATTGGCACTCTCTTCTCAAAGTATAATGTTGTTCTTTCTCTGAAATGGGTATTTTTGAGATTGTTCTGATGAGTGCAAGATGAAAAGCTTTGACAAAATGTCTTTTTACAGCAACACTAATACCAATTGGATAGTTGCATCAATGATGTTTAGTAACCTGTCCATTAGTCCACCTGGTATTGGTCCAATAACCCATTCCTCTTCCATCCTAATGTTATCATTGCTATCAGTAGCAATGGAAAAGGTTGACCTTCATATTATAGCTCATTCTTATTGTCCCATGCCATTCTTTATGTTCTTGATAAAGATCAGCTCTCTGTAGAAGGTTTCCTTTACTCCACACAGACTTGTCTTGGGTGTCACTGATAACTGTGGGTGCCTCTCTCCTGCTGGCATTGAAAACCACAACCCGGAAGTGTCGCACTGGGACAGCTTCACAAGAGAGAGAGAGAGAGAGCAAGGCTCACTGTTTATACCTGAGCAGTGAACTTGTCCTTATGCCACACCAGTTATCCTGACTGCCACCTACGACTGTGCGAGTATTCCTCTTGTAGATGGTGAAATGTCACCTGGAAGTGCCTCACTTGGGCAGCTTCACACGAGAGAGAGAGAAAGAGAGACCACTGTTTATCCCGAACCAGTAGGCTCTCTTGAGCGAGCGTTTACGAGGTGTCCAGATTCCTTCTTGGTTCTGTACCCCAGAATTATGTTCTGGCAATGATTGTGACTCACCAGAGCGGACAATGAGAGAAAGAGAGACTAAACAAGGGTAATCTTAAAAATAAATAGTTTATTCAAGAAAATCCAGATCGTAAAGAAAACCAAACTCAGATCACAGCACACAATATCCCACTACTATGGTATGGAAAGAGGAAAATAAAGGCGGCACAACATAAATTCTTACTTTTACACAACCCTACACCCACACCCTCCCACCTCAACAAGCTGACCGAATTGGGGGGTTTCAAAAGGCTGAGAGAGTACACTCATTTCTTCTGGATGTTGGATTAAAAGGCACAAACGTCTTCTCTGCTCCTCCTTTAACACAGCTGGGCTTTTGTAACAGTATCTTCCTGTAGTTTTCTGTTTGTCTCAGTTCTGTAGAATTCTTCTTGGAGTTTCTTGCAGTCTTTCCTTCCTTGGAGCTCGTCCTGGTAGTCTCGGAATCTCGTCAATTAAATCTCTGAGAATGAATCTCCTGAATGAATCTCCTGAATGAATCTCCTGAATGAATCTTCTGGACGAATCTCCTGAATGAATCTCCTGAACTCTGTCCTGAGTTCAATATTTTAAAAGTAAAAACCTGAATGGAGTTGGCTGACCGCTCCTACTGGTAAGTTTCAGGACAAAGGCACGCTAATTGTTTACAGGATGAAAATGATATGATCAGTTTCAACACAAAGGTCCCAAAAGGGCAGCACGGTAGCACAAGTGGCTAGCACTGTGACTTCACAGCGCCGGGGTCCCAGGTTCGATTCCCCGCTGGGTCACTGTCTGTGCCGACTGATGCACTATCAATTACGACGAGACGAGAGTAGAATGTAATCGAGGCTTTATTACACAGAGATGTGTGGCCTCCTTCAGCAGCTGACGAAATGGCTGCTGTACAGAGAGCACACATATTTATACCCCACCTACCGAGCAGAGCCAGCAGGCAGGGATCTACCCCCGTACCTGTAGTACAGGGGCCTTACCGTAATACCCATATATATACAATATAATACATCAGTGGTGACTACCACATTCACCCCCTGTTAAAAATGAGTCCAGCAGGGGTGGTGGAGAACTATATACAGACAAGTTGCTTTTAAAAATCACAGAGAATATTACAAATTTAGGCAGTCTGGTGCCTTGATCTGTCGTCGAGAGCGCCGCAGTGCTGGTGACAACTCAGGCGTCGGCTTGGTCTTCGGTGTCTCCGGGAGCGTGTCGAAATCCTCTTCATTCCTGGGTGGGAGCAAGGGGAAGACAGATTGTCTGCAGTGGGGTGCGCCGGTGGAGGGGAGGGTGGCGCCGGGGCGGGGGGGGGGGTGTTGTGGGGACCCAGCTGGTGCCAGGTCCCTGAGGGAGACTGTGTCTTGGCGGCCGCCAGGGTACGCTACGTAAGCGTACTGCGGGTTGGCGTGGAGTAGCTGTACCCTCTCAACCAACAGGTCCGCCTTGTGGAGTTGCACATGTCTACAGAGGAGAATGGGTCCTGGAGCTGCCAGCCACGTTGGGAGCGAAACCCCGGAGGTGGACTTCCTGGGGAAGGCAAAGAGACGTTCATGGGGGGTTTCATTAGTCGCAGTGCGCAGGAGTGACCGAATGGAGTGAAATGCATCGGGGAGGACCTTCTGACAGCGGGAAGCCGGGAGATTTCTGGACCGTAGGGCAGCTGGATGGTCCTCCAGCCTGTCCAATTCTCCCGCTCCACCTGCCCGTTTCCCCTGGGGTTCGAGCTGGTCGTCCTGCTCGAGGCAATGCCCCTATTGAGCAGGAACTGGCGCAGCCCATTGTTCATAAATGAGGATCCCCAGTTGCTGTGGACATAGGCGGGGAAACCGAACAGAGCGAAGATGGTGTTGAGGGCTTTCATGACGGTGGCAGACGTCATGTCGGGCATGGGACGGCAAAAGGGAATCGGGAATATTCGTCTAGCACACTGAGGAAGTACGTGTTGCGGTCAGTGGAGGGGAGGGGCCCTTTGAAGTCCACGCTGAGGCGTTCAAAGGAGCGGGAGGCCTTCACCAGGCATGCACGGTCTGGCCGGTAGAAGTGCGGTTTACACTCCGCGCAGACCTGGCAGTCTCTGGTGATAGCCCTGACTTCCTCGATGGAGTAGGGCAGATTGCAGGCCTTAATGAAGTGGTAAAAACAGGTGACCCCTGGGTGACAGAGACCATCGTGTAGGGCCCGGAGTCGGTCCACTTGTGCGTTGGCACATGTGCCTCGGGAAAGGGCATCGGGGGGGCTCGTTAAGCTTACCGGGGCGATACAAAATCTCGTAGTTGTAGGTGGAGAGCTCGATCCTCCACCTCAAGATGTTATTGTTTTTGATCTTGCCCCGCTGTGTGTTATTGAACATGAAGGCAACTGACCGTTGGTCTGTGACGAGAGTGAATCTCCTGCCGGCCAGGTAATTAATGCCTCCAATGCCGCACAGCTTCAATGATGGCTTGGGCATCCTTTGCGGCGGAGGAGTGCCGAATTTCGAAGGCATGGAGGGTGCGGGAAAAGAATGCCACGGGCCTGCCTGCTTGGTTGAGGGTGGCGGCCAGAGCGACGTCTGATGCATCGCTCTCGACTTGGAAGGGGAGCGTCTCGTCGACCACGTGCATCGCGGCTTTGGCGATGTCGGCCTCGATACGGCCGAAGGCCTGGTGAGCCTCGGCCGTCAGTGGGAAAACGGTGGATTGAATGAGTGGGCGGGCCTTGTCCGCATAGTTTTGGACCCACTAGGCGTAATACGAAAAGAACCCCAGGCATCGTTTGAGGGCCTTGGGGCAGTGGGGGAGGGGGAGTTCCATGAGGGGGCGCATGCGATCGGGGTCGGGCCCCAGAACTCTGTTCTGGACCACATAGCTAATCGGTTCGTGCTGAACACGCACTTCTCCTTGTTATACGTGAGTTTGAGGAGAGTGGCGGTGTGGAGAAATTTGGAAAAGTTAGCATCGTGGTCCTGCTGGTCGTGGCCTCAGTTGGTGATGTTGTCCAGGTGCGGGACAGTGGCCTTCAGTCCATACTGGTCAACCATTTGGTCCATCTCCCGTTGAAAGACTGAGGCCGACGGGAACCCTAAGAAAGTGGTAAAGGCGGCCGTCTGCTTCGAACGCAGTGTATTGGCGGTCCGCCTTGCGAATGGGGAGCTGGTGGTAGGCAGATTTCAGGTCCATTGTCGAGAAGACCCGATATTGTGCAATCTGATTGGCCATATCAGATATGCGTGGGAGGGGGTACGCGTCAAGCTGCGTGTACCGATTGATGGTCTGGTTGTAGTCAATGACCATCCTGTTTTTCTCCCACTCCCACTTGGGCTCTCCAGGAGCTGTTGCTGGCCTCGATGATGCCTTCCCGCAGTAGCCGCTGACCTCAGGTCTGATGAAGGTCCTGTCCTGGGCGCTGTACCGTCTGCTCCTGGTGATGACGGGTTTGCAATCCAGGGTTAGGTTTGCAAAAAGGGAAGGCAGGTCGACCTTAAGAGTCGCGAGTCTGCAAACGGTAAGGGGTGATAAGGGCACGCCAAATTTCAGGGTTAGGCTCTGGAGGTTGCACTGAAAGTGCAGGCCGAGTAGCAAGGCAGCGCAGAGGTTGGGGAGGACGTAGAGGCGGAAGCCGCTGAACCCCACGCCCTGGACGGTGAGGGTGGCGATACAGTACCCCCGGATCGCCACGGAGTGGCATCCGGAGGCCAAGGAGATTCTCTGGTTAGCAGGGTGTACCGCAAGGGAGCAGCGCCTTACCGTATCGAGGTGGATGAAGCTCTCGGTGCTCCCGGAGTCCAGAAGGCAGGATATCTCGTGCCCATCGACCTTCACCTTTGTCGAAGTGGTCGCGAGGTTGTGCGGTCGAGACTGGTCAATCGTGACCGAGGCGAGACGTGGCTGGTCGTCGGCGGTTTCAGGCGATGAGTGGCCTGATGAGGTGCTGGATGGGCAGGGCTCCTGAGGCAGGTAAGATGGCGGCGCCCACGGGCCGCACGTGTCCTGGGGGAGGCAAGATGGTGGCGCCCACTGGCCACACGTGGGGGGTGCCGGGATAATAGCGGCGATAGAGTGGGCCTGGCACACTGCAGTGAAATGTCCCTTCTTGCCACTCAGGCCTTGCAGAGGGCGCTCCGCACTGGGCAGCGCTGCTGGGTTTTTTTTGACTGTCCACAGAAGTAGCATCTGGATCCCCCGGGGTTGGTTGGCTGCCACGCGGCGCAGGCGTGGGGTTGGCTGGGGGCTGTCACTGATGGGGGTCCATGATGGGGTGGCCGTCAGCGGGGTCCACGATGCACAGGTGGGGTGGGCTGCGCGGTCGGGGCATAGGCCTGAACGTGGCGTGATGCGACCGTAAGCGAGAGCGCTAGTTTTTTGGTCGCTGCGAGGTCAAGCGTGGCCCCTTCTAAAAGGCGCTGGCGAATGTAGTCAGATCCTATGCCTGCAACGAACGCGTCTCTCATCAGTAGGTTCGAGTGTTCAGTAGCCGAAACGGCCTGGCAATCACAGTCTCTCACTAGGGCGAGCAGGGCATGCCAGAAATCTTCCACAGACTCACCGGGAAGTTGGCGGCGGGTGGATAGGAGATGCCTGGCGTAGATTTTGTTGGTCCGCTGAGCGTAATCTTCCTTCAATAACGCCATGACTTCTGCGTTGGTCGGCGCGTCCTGGGCGAGTGGAAAAACGTTGGAGCTCAGCCGCGTGTACAGAATCTGGAGCTTCTGTGTTTTTGGGATTGGGTCTGGCGCAGACCCGATGTAAGCTTCAAAACAGGCTAGCCAATGTTCAAAGACTTTTTTTGGCGTTGTCTGCTTGAGGATACAGCTGCAGGCGATTTGGCTTGATGCGGAGGTCCATCTCTGAAAAATCTCTGTGTAATAAATTGATGCACTATCAATTACGATGAGACAAGAGTAGAATGTAATCGTGGCTTTATTACACAGAGATGTGTGGCCTCCTACAGCAGCTGACGAAATGGCTGCAGTACAGAGAGCACACACATTTATAGTCCGCCTACTGGGCGGAGCCAGCAGGCAGGGATCTACCCCCGTACCTGTAGTACAGGGGCCTTACCATAATACCCATATATATACAGTATAATACATCAGTGGTGACTACCACACCGAGTCTCCACGTTCTCCCCGTGTGTGCGTGGGCTTCCTCCGGGTGCTCCGGTTTCCTCCCACAGTCCAAAGATGTGCAGGTTAGGTGGTTTGGCCATGATAAATTGCCCTTCGTGTCCAAAAAGGGTAGGAGGGGTTATTGGGTTATGTGGGTAGGGTGGAAGTGAGGACTTAAGTGGGTCGGTGCAGACTCGATGAGCTGAATGGTCTCCTTCTGCACTGTATGTTCTATGTTCTAAAATGTTTCAGGAGACATCTGATTGTTTCAGGGCAGTTGCTGGGAACTGTTAAGCGTTTCCCCATTCGTGGAGACAACATTTGTAAAGCTGGGCAAAACTTATTTCCATGCTCATTTTCTCTCCCACAGTTGATCAGGGCTATCGAAACCCTTCTGCATAATTTTCAGTTATATTTGCCATGACTCATGGCTTCTTTTGTCCATGCCCTTGATGAGTCTGAGGAAGGTGTGAATTCTTGGGCGGGATTCTCCGGAATCGGCGCGATGTCCGCCGATCGGCGCTAAAAACGGTGCGAATCAGTCTGGCATCGCGCTGACCCAAAGGTGCGGAATTCTCCGCATCTTGAGGGGCCGAGCCTTAACCTTGAGGGGCTAGGCCCGCGCCGGACTGATTTCCGCCCTGCCAGCTGGCGGGAAAGGCCTTTGGTGCCCCGCCAGCTGGCGCGGAAATTACATTGCCGTGCGGCGTATGCGCCAGGAGCGCCAGCGGCCGCTCACGGCATCCCCGCGCATGCGCAGTGAAGGGGGTATCTTCCGCCTCCGCCATAGTGGAGACCGTGGCGAAGGTGGAAGGAAAAGAGTGCCCCCACGGCACAGGCCGCCCGTCGATCAGTGGGCCCCGATCGCGGGCCAGGCCACCGTGGGGGCATTCCCCAAGGACCCCGGAGCCCTCCTGCGCCGTCTTGTCCCGCCGGTAAGAGAGGGGTTTGATTCTCGCCAGCGGGACAGGCATTCCAGCAGCGGGACTTCGGCCCATCGCGGGCCGGAGAATCGCCGGGGGGAGGCCCGCCAACCGGCGCGGTGCGATTCCCACCCCTGCCAAATATCCGCTGCCAGAGAATTCGGCAACCGGCGGGGGCGGGATTCACGCCAGACCCCGGCGATTCTCCGATCCGGCTGGGGGGCGGAGAATCCCGCCCCTGATATCTGCCCTCTTGCAGCCATCCTGCTGGATTGTCTGGAGAAAGTTTCTGCCACTTTTTTCCTTAAAAATGGCAGTATGCCTTGTGCAATTTTGTCCAGGTGATGGATTGCTCTAACTTACACTCTATTGATCCATCTTTTCTACCATCGTCAGCAACCTCGCAATTCATTGCTACCCGCTCAAACAAACTCCAATATAAAATGTCCTGACGGTGAAACTTCTCTAACTTTACACTGCAATGCACAAACATATCCTTGTTTAATGTTATCCCTTCAAACACCCAGTTCATCTTTATTTCTCCTTAAAAATATGTTCCCGTTCATCCCGCTCTCCAAATTATAAAAAAAACCATAAGGCATAAAAATTAGGAGCTGGGCTAAGCCACACGGCCTCTCAAGCCTGCTCAGCCATTAAATAAAATCATGGCTGGTCTGATTGGAACTTCAACCCCACATTCCTGCCTACCCCGATAACCTTTCACCCCCTTGTTAATCAAGAACCTGTCCAGCTCTGCCTTAAAAATATTCAAAGATTCTGCCTTTTGAGGAAGAGAGTTCTAGAGACTCACGACCCTCTGAGAGAAAATAATTCTCCTCATCTCCATCTTATATGAACGACCCCTTATTTTTAAAAAGTGAATCCTGGTTCGAGATTCTCCGACAGATGAAAGATCTTCTCCACATCAATCCTGTCATTTACATCTTTCCGCAAATAAGGAGACCAATGCCCTACGCAATACTGCAGATGTGGTCTCGCCAATGTCCTGCACAACTGAATCATAACCTCCCTACTTTTGTGTTCAATTCTCCTCACAGTAAGTGATAACATTATATTAGCTTTCCTAATTACTTTCTTAACCTGCATATTAGACTTTTGTGATTCATGCACCAGGACTCCCAGATCCCTCTGCACCTCACAGCTCTGAAATTTCTTACCATTGGATAATAAGCTTCTTTTTTTATTCTTCCTGTCAAAGTGGACAATTTCACATTTTCCCACATTATACTCCATTTGCTAGCCTTTTGCCCATTCACTTAACCTATCAATTTCCTTTTGAAGCCTCCTTACATCCCCTTCACAAGTTACTTATCTACCTATATTTGAGTTAGCAACCATACTTTCAGCCACTTCATCCCAGTCATTTATATGAATTTAAAACAGTTGAGGGCCCAGCACTGATCCCTGTGGGCACACCACTTGCCACACTCTGCCAACCAGGAAAATATCCACTTATGTCAACTCTCAGTTTCATGTTAGTTAGTCAACTTTCAATCCACATTACTGGCCTATTATCTTCACACTTATCCTATAGTATACTTGCACAGAAGGAAGCCATTCAATCCATGCTGGCTCGCTGTCGGGAATCCAGTCAGTCCCATTCTTCGTAGCAAGTTTCTTTCTGTCAAGTGCCTATCCAATTTCCTTTGAAATCAATGATTGCCTCTGTTTCCGACAACAATCTCTCCCTCAATGCCAGCAAAATTAAAGAGCTGGTAATTGACTTCAGGAAACAAAGTACTGTACACACCCCTGACAGCATCAACGGGGCCGAGGTGGAGATGGTTAGCAGTTTCAAATTCCTAGGGGTGCACATCTCCAAAAATCTGTCCTGGTCCACCCACGTCGACGCTACCACCAAGAAAGCACAACAGCGCCTATACTTCCTCAGGAAACTAAGGAAATTCGGCATGTCCACATTGACTCTTACCAACTTTTACAGATGCACCATAGAAAGCATCCTATCGGGCTGCATCACAGCCTGGTATGGCAACTGCTCGGCCCAGGACCGCAAGAAACTTCAGAGAGTCGTGAACACAGCCCAGTCCATCACACGAACCTGCCTCCCATCCATTGACTCCATCTACACCTCCCGCTGCCTGGGGAAAGCGGGCAGTATAATCAAAGATCCCTCCCACCTGGCTCACTCACTCTTCCAACTTCTTCCATCGGGCAGGAGATACAGAAGTCTGAGAACACGCACAAACAGACTCAAAAACAGCTTCTTCCCCACTGTCACCAGACTCCTAAATGACCCTCTTCTGGGCTGATCTCATTAACACTACACTCTGTATGCTTCATCTGATGCCAGTGCTTTTGTAGTTACATTGTATATGTTGTGTTGCCCTGTTATGTATTTTCTTTTATTCCCTTTTCTTCTCATGTACTTAATGATCTGTTGAGCTGCTCGCAGAAAAATACTTTTCACTGTACCTCGGTACACGTGACAATAAACAAATCCAATCCAATCCAATCCACCACCATTGTGGGCATTGAGATCCAGGTCATTACCACTCGCTCTGTAAAGATGTTCTTCCTCACATGGTACCATAGCTCTTGCCAATAACATCAAATCTGTGGCCCCTAGTCCTTGTACCACCTACTAATGGGAACAGCTTTTCTTCATCCACCTTATCTGAACCTGTAGAATCTAGTCCACCTTGATTAAATCTCCCTTCAATCTCCTCCGCCCCAAGGAGAAAACTTTCAGCCTTTCCAACTAATCTTATAGCTGAACTATTTCATGCCAAAACCATTCTGGCACCACTGCACCCTCTCAAGACAGTCACATCTTCCCTAAAGCATGGTGATCACAACTGGACACAGGCTCCAGTTGTGGCCTGACCAGAGTTTTATAAAGATTCAGCATAATTCCCTGTTTTTGTACTCGATACCTCCATTTGTAAAACCCAAGAGCCCGTATACTTTGCCAACTAGTCTCATAATATGTTTTACCATCTTCAAATATATATTCAGATGAATCTCCAGGGTCGCTCTGTCCCCACATGTCTAAACATGAGACTATGAAATAAATAAAAGCAAAATATTGCTGATTCTGGGAATCTGAAAATAAAAGCAGAAATGCTGGATAGACATAGCATGTCTGGCAGCATCTGTGGAGAGAGAATCAGAGTTAACGATTAGAGTCCATGCGATTCTTCTTCAGAGCTCAATACAAGATGAGTGGTAGGAAACTCCCAGGCCAGCCAGGGCACAGGAATGGGCTTTGGGGTGAAATGGTGAAGAACACCTCGCAGCAGTCAGTGAATTAAATGTGCAACAGGAATAAGAAAAGAAATATACCCAGATAGTTCAGAGTGAATTACAGACAGAGTGACAACAACACAGAACAAATTGAACAGGGAGACTGTTGAAGCAGATGGGGCGGGATTCTCCCCTACCCGGCGGGGCGGGCAACTCCGGCGGGACGGACTGGCGTGAACCACTCCTGCGTCGGGCCGCCACAAAGGTGCAGAATCCTCCTCACCTTCAGGGGCTAGGCCCGCCCGGAGTGGTTTGCGCCCTGCTGGCCGGTGGGAAAGGGGCTTGGCGCCATGCCAACCGGTGCTGAGTGGCCTCCGCCGGCAGGCGCGAGTTGGCGCATGCGCGGGAGCGCCGGCGTGTACTGCCGCCATCCCTGCGCATGTGCAGAGGGATTCGCTTCCGCACCGGGAATGGTGGACCGGTACAGCCTCTGGTGCGGAAGGATAGAGTGCCCCCATGGCATGGGCCCGCCCGCGGATCGGTGGGCCCCGATCGCGGGCCAGGCCACTGTGTGGCACCTCCTGGGGCCAGATCCCCCGCGCACCCCCAAGAACCCCGGAGGCCGCCCGTGCCGCCAGGTCCCGCCAGTAAGGGACCTACTCCAATTTACACCGATGGGACTGGCAAAGAACGGGCGGGACTTCGGCCCATCGCGGGTCTGAGAATTCGGGGAGCCCCGGGGCCCATGGAGTTGCGCCGGTACTCGCCATTCTCCGAGGCGAGCGGTGCGACTCACGCCGGACTGGTTTTTGGCGGGCGGGAGAATTTGGAGGACGGCAGGGGCGGGATTCATGCCGACCCCCGGCGATTCTCGGACGCGGTGGGGGGTCGGAGAATCCCGCCCAAGGTGTCAGAAAGCTCAATGGGCTTTGTAAACAAAGTTGTCAGCCAGATTTAATGGACAGAATATAGAAAGGTTAGCTCTCAAACTTCTAAATCGGTGAGTTAGCCTGCGATTGTCCAGTCCAATCCTGTACACTCTTAGGATTGAAAACATCATTATATAGTCTCGCACCACAGCGATTGCTATCTAGTCTTTTTTCAATTGTTCTCTGTGTGCTGTGGTTCATACTCTGATTGTATTAATTTGGAAGTTTCGGACGTCTCTGGCCTGTCTTGCACTTTGTTACTTCTTCATTCAACTATCATCCTCCACTCATCAGCTCAATCTATTCACTGTTCTACTGACAGTTGCACTTTGCACACATTAATTTTCTGTGCTTTCCACACCATCAGCCTGCCACGACCCCTCGCAGTGAAATAGCTGAACTGGAAACACATTTATCTCTTCCACAGGTTCCACAGAAGCTTGTTTCATTCACCACAGCCGTCAAAAGCCCACTCTCATGCCCCCAGCCAGTTTAACAAAACCCTTCCACCTCTTACCAAATTTAGCTCGGGTGATCACTTTGAGGAAAGCCTAAGTTCAGTCTGCAGGCGTGACCCCGAGCCGAAGGTTACTTGTCATTTTGATTCTTCACATTGCTCCCTTGCTGACCTTTCTGTAGTTAATAAACACTGTTAAACTACACAAGACTCAATTCCTTTTCATGAGACCTACGGAATTACACACAACATCTTTCAACATGGTGGCAACGATCGGAACAATCCAGAACCTCACCGAAGCTGGAGGAAAATGTAAAACCTGAAATATTGAAAAAGCAGCATTCTGACCTCACAAAAAGGTGAATGTGCCAAAGGAGATCTCTAGAGAAAAGTTCTAAAGCAGGATTGGAAGGAGACGGCACAAGTGAAACTCTATTCTGCAGCTGAAGGTTCCATTGAATCCCAAAAAGTCCAGCTTCAATGCCCAAAGGGTACATGGTCAGAAGAAGACTGGGTTGCCAGAAACTCCTAATTTGTCAGCCGATCCAAATACTCGGATGGTTACCATAATGCCTCGAGTGGAAGTCAGCCAAGACATGAACCGACAGCAAGAAGAATCTCAACCTCCGGCTCTGATATCTGTTGGTACGATACCTCTAGAAGCTATTACACAGATGCTGCAACTGCCAACCAGACAATGCTGGAGCAGAGAACCGGCCTTCATCTGAATATAGAATACCTCAGCAAAGCAAGGAGGTAATTCAATACGAACACCTTTGCACAGAAAGCTAAACTGCAAGATGAGGCCATTGCTAAGCCACACCCACACAATATGAAGAGACATCTTCCATCCCAGCATGCATCTCGGCAGGCCGCACGGAGGAAGAAAAACAGAATGCGCACAATAGACAAGCTGCGAGTTCGTTCTCCCCATAAGGAAGTGGATAAACCAATAACCACTGATAACACCAAATGGGCGGGGGTTGGGGGCCGTTGGTGAGAAGGAGCCATTCTACTCCAGGGAATGAGAAACCAAATTCCGGAAAGCCCACATTCAAAGCAACCTCCTGTTCAACAAGGCTTGCCCAGTACAATAAAGGCTGAAACTCCTCCAACTATTGTAAAGACATGTTCCCATAGCCTCTGAGTTCCAGGACAGTGCATTGGGAAGGGGTAGCCCAATGATGTGCGGGGAACCACCCCCACCCCCGACCACCCTCCTGCCATCCCTGGGATATTTCCCGTAAGGATTAAATGCCATTTGCCTGGGAAGTTCAAATGTCCGATGGACAATTTCCCTGCACTGTGAACCATCCAAAAATACAATTTAAATTATAATTGTTGGATGGTTCCAACTAAATTACATGAAAAAAATATAAGCAAAACCATATCAAACTTCTAGTTTGACTACTGTACTGAGCTTCCCTAACTCCCTGCAGGACCCCTGACTACACCCAACAGCCCACTGCAACCTTTTATGCCCCCTGGGACACCCTCAAACCCCCCCACAGCACCCGTATCTGCCAACACTCCATGGGACCCCCCCATATGGGAACCCCAAATCCAAACAGCTCCTACCCCACCCCTGACCCACACAAGGCAAAAACTGCACCCACTCCCCAACTGTGCATCCCCTATCCACCCCCCTCTGCTGCATCCCACCTGATTCCACCCCTTCCCCAGCGTCTGCAGCTCCAAGCAAACCCAGTCTGCAAACTCCCTGACTACATCCCCAAACTGCATGCCCCCCTCCCCTGAGACTACAGGGGTAACCGGTACCAGGGAACGAGCATTGTCTTGCAGCATTGCGGGACAAAAGTCTTGCACCAAGCTCTCCATTGCAGCCGTCACCCATTCTGTGTTGACCTGGTTGCCTCGGAATGATGGCACCATGCCCTCGAAAGGAAGGCAGTCGCTCCTCAATCTTCCTTTCAATCCAAGGAATGTAATTGTCATACCTTCCTGATGTTTCCGACATTGCCTTTGGAGCTCCAGCAACAGTGGCTTGACTGAGACCTGAGGCATGTCTTCCCATTGGGCCTCCACAGATTCCGAGGCTCCAGCAGTCCTCAGAGTGCCAGCATCCAGCGATGTCCCTGCCTCTGCCAGCAGTGGATCAAAAACAGTGAGGTGCTCACCAGTTTGTGACCCTGAGGCTGCTCTGGAACTAAGTCCTGCTGAGGTGTGTGTCTCTGCACCGGTGTGTGTGTGTGTGTGTGTGAGCGCTGTGATGATTCTTCAATCTCCACATAAGAGAAATCATCCGTGCTGGTCTTGGTCTTTTCTTGGACCTGGCAGGTGGACTGCCTGGGTGGTTTCACAGTGGTTAACTTCACAGCGCCAGGGACCTGGGTTCAATCCCCGGCTTGGGTCACTGTCTGTGCGGAGTCTGCACGTTCTCCCCGTGTCTGCATGGGTTTCCTCCGGGTGCTCCGGTTTCCTCTCACAAGTCCAGAAATATGTGCGTGTTAGGTGAATTGGACATTTTGAATTCTCCCTCCGTGTACCCGAACAAGTGTGGCGACTCGGGGATTTTCACTGTAACGACATTGCAGTGTTAATGCAAGCCTGCTTGTGACGCTAATAAAGATTATTATTATTATTATGGGCTTACAAGAGAAGGGAGATTTCTTTATTTCATGGCAGAGGCCTTCGAATACGGGAGATATGATTCACATCAGTTTTGAATGATGGATGAAACTGCGTTGGATCCTCATTTGGTTGGTCGCCCACTTCACCGTTGTCATGATATTCAAGTGAACATCACAGCACATACACACATACATAGTGATGGACAGATCAACGGACCAATTAGCACACACAACACGACAGCCAATCACAGACAAGAGCATACACAGTACAAAACAAGGAAAACGACACTTCCTGGGCAGTCCAGCAGGAGACGGCTCAGGGCAAGGACCTCCAAGCCAGACACTCAGACAGTCACCATGTGCTGCGTACCAGAGTTTGTTATATAAATAGTTAAAAGAAATAAAACGGCTTTGTACCAATCGCAACCGTGTTGGTTCGTCTGTGTCTCCGAGTACCCAACACTTCATGGTACCAGAAGTGAATAAAACCTACCCACAAATCTGCCACCCTGCGCCATGGACACCTTCAACACACCGCAGCCGTTGCAAGTCGCTGGGAACCTTGGCGTAAATTGGACGCTGTTCAAACAGCGCTTCAAACTCTTTTTGGAAGACAACGAAAAACAGAGCGCCTAGGACAAAAGAAAGATCGCCATCCTCCTCACCACCGCAGGTCAGCATGCCATCCATGTCTACAACTCCCTGGTGTTCGCGGAAGGCGAGGACAAATCTAAATACGACACAGTTCTCCTCAAGCTCGACCAGCACTTTAACGTTGAGGTCAACGAGAGCTTTGAGAGGTATGTCTTCCAGCAGCGCCTGCAAGGTAAGGATGAGCTCTTTCAGTCATTCCTGACGCATCGCCGCATACTCGCTCAGTCCTGCGGTTACAACACCACCTCAGAGTCCATGATCATGGACCAGATTGTTTTTGGGGTTGCCTCGGGCAGCCTACACCAGCAGCTTTTAAAAATAAAAGGCCTAACCTTAGCATCTGCAGTTGAAGTCTGGGTCCTGCACGAGAACGCGACTAGCCGCTATGCCCAATTTCAGGTGACCGAATTGGCGCGGAGGGGTCCTACGCGACCGGATCGGTGAGCCAGGTGCCCCACGAGGCCGAAAGGGTCCAGGCGATCGAGTTTCTCCCGGCCCGCGGCCCGGATGAGGGCGGCCGTTTTGCGCGCTTTTCGAGGCCTCCCGCGCTTGTGCGCGCCAAAACCTACGGCAATACTGAGGGGCGTGATGCGCAGGCGCGCTCGACGCAAGACCGAACTGCGCATGCGCAGTGGCGCAACAAACGCCATGGCGTCACGACGTGCGGCAACTGTGGAGCTGCACATTTAAAAGGGCAATGTCCTGCAAAAACCTGACAATGCCTACGCTGTGGCAAGGTGGGCCACTACGCTACTTACTGTCGAGCAGCTTAACCTGTCGATCTTCCACATCTCCGACAACCTCGCAGGAATGTGCGGACCATTCAGCCTCCACATTACGACATCCAGACCGATGACACAGATGACCGAGACGCCTTCCGGGTTGCGGTCATTGATGGGAACCGAGTCAACACAATCAATCCGGGTGATGAATGGTGTGCCACCCTGACGGTCAACCCGAATTCGTCGCCCACCTACTAGACTGGACTTATGAGACTGTTTACACGTTGAACTCATGCAACTACTGTTTTAACATGTTTATGTTCTTATCGTTACAGGTATTCGTTTTATCGTTCCACATTTCCCCGTTCTTTGTTATGGTGCAACTGCGTTATTATGTCACACCCGACATCGCCCCTTGTATATAGTTAAGCCCCATGTACATGCTGTAAATATTACACACACACACATTTAGCTGCACTCAGTACACATCTCTATTTATAACCACGTAGGCACATAATCTTGTAAAAAAGGGGGATGTCATGATATTCAAGTGAACATCACAGCACATACACACATACATAGTGATGGACAGATCAACGGACCAATTAGCACACACAACACGACAGCCAATCACAGACAAGAGCATACACAGTACAAAACAAGGAACACGACACTTCCTGGGCAGTCCAGCAGGAGACAGCTCAGGGCAAGGACCTCCAAGCCAGACACTCAGACAGTCACCATGTGCTGCGTACCAGAGTTTGCTATGTCAATAGTGAAATTAAATAAAACTGCGTTGTACCAATCGCAACCGTGTTGGTTCGTCTGTGTCTCAGAGTACCCAACACTTCAACCATCAGCGCAGGAGTGGTGGATTTCCCCTCCCCCACCCCCGGCCAGCTTCAGGCTTCATAAAAGCCCATGAGGATTTTTTAATCTTTGGAATCAGGGATCTCTACATCTTACTGTGAGCTAACTTGTCCTGCATGAAAAGAGTGTAAGCAGGTCATGGGCCAGAGCAGATACTAAGGATGCCTGGCATGTGTGGATGGTGAGTGGGACCAGCGAGTTGATGAGAACACAGCCCACAGGGGAGATGAAGGTGTGTGTGGGAGAGTGAGTGGTGGTGTCCCTTTGAGCTGATAGTGAGTGAGCTCCCTGCGGATGTGCAATGGGTGTGTGAATGTGAGAGCTGAGAGTGAAGAGAAGAATGAATTTAACTGCCGAAAAGTAAGAGATGGTTGAATTGCCGCTGACCACCGCTGCTACGGTCACCCATGCTGGGTTGTTGCCCCGGCTCACTGGTCTCTGATGTGTTGGGTGTTCTGGATCACATACAGGTCACCAACACTTGAAATAGTGCAACACTATTTTATTGAATCATTAACTATTTAAACATACTCAGACTGTGGGTTAATACGTTACTAGCTTTAACTAAATACCTTTGCCTTGTCCTAACCCGTCGATGCACTCAGCACATGGTGAATGTCTGTGTTGCAGGCTGTGAGCTCTGTCCTCCTAGCTAGCTGCTACTCGAATGAGCGGGAACTCTGATGCCCCCTGTCTTTATAGTGCGTATGCTCTCACTGGTGATTGGCTGCGGTGTTGTGTGTGTTGATTGGTCCTACTGCGTGTCCATCAGTGTGTGTCTGCACCATGATATACTGGTGTATATTTTGACAGTCTCCTTCCCGGGCGAGAGTAGAGGGCGTCACTCCGCTCCTGCACAACAGCAGTCTGTTGAGGGAGACATCAGAGAGCTTGGGGCAGCAGTCCTCGCAGCCATCCGTTGCCGTCGATCAAGAGGAAGTGGCTGTTGAGCGCTGGGACAGTCTTTAAATGGTGATGGCGGGGTGGGCGACTCAGAGGCCGCCCACCATCAAGCTGGCATGAATCCCATAGCCTAAAATATTTTGCTCTGAGTGCTGTATAATGCGGCATGAAAACCTACCATCGCCGTCGTTCCCGGTAGCAAAACGTCACTTTTCCTGCCAGCCTTTGTCAAATTTAGGGAAAATTCCACACAGGCTCTTGGACCTATTGCAATTCCTTATTTCTTTTTCTTTCTGTAATTGTTAAGTTTATAAAACTCTCAGTTGGCATTTGATATCCAGTGATAAAACCTACCTTATCCTTTACTCATTTTTAGCCTCCTGTTGCTTTTGTCATTGGCTTCTTATTAATAAAAAAAATGATAACCATTACTCTGCCTCGATACTCAAATGAATTTTCAGCATGTTTAAAAATTTTATGACACAGAGGAGATTATGTTCACATCAAATCACTCTCTTTCAGGTAAAATTGTATTAATAAGTTACTTTGATAGTTCTGCAGTTCCAATACTCTGTTTTTTGTCATCATTCATGCCAATGGGTGAAAAATCCGAGTATTACCCTTTTCGGGCATGGGAGTTGCAAATCGTGACGATCCTGCACCTGGTGCCTTTGAGGAAGGCAATATCCAGACTTCATGCTGCCTCCCCTTTTAAATGATTTTCGCTTGTAGATTAGCACAATCCACTCTGCTGAAGGGCTGTACACTGGAAGCGGGGCCTACCCGCATCCATGGTTAGTCTGCATGTCTTAAAGGCAGCCAGTCCCTCTGGAAGGAAGGTTAGCTGCACTCATTAAACAGAAGTTGTTGTGGGCTATCTGTGGAGGAAGTGGTTACAAGGAGAAGGACAACAAATGCAGCAGCAGCGCAAAGGAGTGAAGCAATGTCTCCGCAAGGGGCTAGGAGGCCAACAAGGTGATCAATGAGGAGGAAATGGGGACAAATAGATGACTGATGAGGTCAATTAGCAGACTCTTCTCCCGGGTACACGGCAGCAATGCCGCAAAATGGTCTGACCACCATTTTCAAATCCACTCTGGCTACAACTTTGTGTGAATAGGAAAGGGCGCTAATGGCAGCTGCTTGTGCCAAACTGGCAGAACTAGCACCGAGTCAGTTAAAAAGGCTGATTGATGTCTGATTGGTGTGCCCACTGCATACATCCTGCCCACATATAGCACACCCATGCTGGAGCCCTCTCAGTCAGTGGTGCTGTGCGGGATATATTGAACGTGTCTGGAGGCATTTCTAGCGGCTTTCTTTTCGCCTCAGTGTTTCTGAAGCACTGGCACCAGCAACGCTAAGGAACCCAATTTCATGGCTACTGAATTCAGAATACAATTCTGTTTTTTTTTAAAGGAAGATATCCATTTCACGACAACAGGACATCACAAAGTGCTTAATGGCTGGCGAAGTATTTATGAAGTGTCGTGTAGAAAATGTCACAGTCAATTTTGAAAGGAAAGCAATGTGATGAGGACCTGTTTGTGCATTTCATGTTGATTTTGGGATAAATATTTCCCAGGGCACTGGGAGTAACTCAATTGCACTTCTTCAAAATCGTACGGTGGGACCTTTCACGTTTGCTGAAAGGACAGACAGGGCCCCAGTTGCATGTATTATCCAAAAGATGGTACCTCTGACAGTGTAGCACTCCATTAGCACTACATTGGAGTGCTAGGCTTTGATTGTGCACTTAAATTCACAACGTTCTGACTCAGAGATAAGAGTGCAACCTCTTACCCCATGGCATTTCATTGTTGCTAAGGACATAGAACATAGAACATAGAACATAGAAAAATACAGCACAGAACAGGCCCTTCAGCCCACGATGTTGTGCCGAACCTTTTTTCTAGATTAATCATAGATTATCATTGCATTTACAGTGCAGAAGGAGGCCATTCGGCCCATTGAGTCTGCACCGGCTCTTGGAAAGAACACCCTACCCAAGGTCAACACCTACACCCAACACTAAGGGCAATTTTGGATACTAAGGGCAATTCATCATGGCCAATCCACCTAAACTGCACATGTTTGGACTGTGGGAGGAAACCGGAGCACCCGGAGGAAACGCACACATGGGAGGATGTGCAGACTCCGCACAGACAGTGACCCAAGCCGGAATCGAACCTGGGACCCTGGAGCTATGAAGCAATTGTGCTATCCACAATGCTACCGTGCTGCCCTTAAGAACAAATTAATCTACACTATATCATTCTACCATAATCCATGTACCTATCCAATAGCTGCTTGAAGGTCCCTAATGTTTCCGACTCAACTACTTCCACAGGCAGTGCATTCCATGGCCCCACTACCCTCTGCGTAAAGAACCTACCTCTGACATCCCCCCTATATCTTCCACCATTAACCTTAAATTTATGTCCCCTTGTAATGCTTTGTTCCACCTGGGGAAAAAGTCTCTGTCTACTCTATCTATTCCCCTGATCAACTTATCAACCTCTATCAAGTCGCCCCTCATCCTTCTCCGTTCTAATGAGAAAAGGCCTAGCACCCTCAACCTTTCCTCGTAAGACATACTCTCCATTCCAGGTAACATCCTGGTAAATCTCCTTTGCACCTTTACAAAAGCTTCCACATCCTTCCTAAAATGAGGCGACCAGAACTGTACACAGTACTCCAAATGTGGCCTTACCAAAGTTTTGTACAGCAGCATCATCTCCTCACGGCTCTTAAATTCAATCCCTCTGTTAATGAACGCCAGCACACCATAGGCCTTCTTCACAGCTCTATCCACTTGAGTGGCAACTTTCAAAAATGTATGAACATAGACTGGGGCAGCACGGTAGCATTGTGGATACCACAATTGCTTCACAGCTCCAGGGTCCCAGGCTCGATTCCGGCTTGGGTCACTGTCTGTGCGGAGTCTGCACATCCTCCCCGTGTGTGCGTTGGTTTCCTCCGGGTGCTCCGGTTTCCTCCCACAGTCCAAAGATGTGCAGGTTAGGTGGATTGGCCATGATAAATTGTCCTTAGTGTCCAAAATTGCCCTTAGTGTTGGGTGGGGTTACTGGGTTATGGGGATAGGGTGTAGGTGTTGACCTTGGGTAGGGTGCTCTTTCCAAGAGCCGGTGCAGACTCGATGGGCCGAATGGCCTCCTTCTGCACTGTAAATTCTATGATGATAAAACCCCAAGATCTCGCTGCTCCTCCACATTGCCAAGAACTCTACCGTTAACCCTGTATTCCGCATTCATATTTGTCCTTCCAAAATGGACAACCTCACACTTTTCAGGGTTAAACTCCATCTGCCACTTCTCAGCCCAGCTCTGCTTCCTATCTATGTCTCTTTGCAGCCAACAACAGCCCTCCTCACTATCCACAACTCCACCAATCTTCGTATCATCTGCAAATTTACTGACCCACCCTTCAACTCCCTCATCCAAGTCATTAATGAAAATCACAAACAGCAGAGGACCCAGAACTGATCCCTGTGGTATGCCACTGGTAACTGGGATCCAGACTGAATATTTGCCATCCACCACCACTCTCTGACTTCTATCGGTTAGCCAGTTCGTTATCCAACTGGCCAAATTTCCCACTATCCCATGCCTCCTTACTTTCTGCATAAGCCTACCATGGGGAACCTTATCAAATGCCTTACTAAAATCCATGTACACTACATCCACTGCTTTACCTTCATCCACATGCTTGGTCACCTCCTCAAAGAATTCAATAAGACTTGTAAGGCAAGACCTACCCCTCACAAATCCGTGCTGACTACCCCTAATCAAGCAGTGACTTTCCAGATGCTCAGAAATCCTGTCCTTCAGTACCCTTTCCATTACTTTGCCTACCACCGAAGTAAGACTAACTGGCCTGTAATTCCCAGGGTTATCCCTAGTCCCTTTTTTGAACAAGGGCACGACATTCGCCACTCTCCAATCCCCTGGTACCACCCCTGTTGACATAGCCACGTTATTTGTGCAGTCACATCACAAATGCTTCAAGGTGAAAAAATATCGGGACCAAAGCACACTTTTTGTCAACTAAATTGAATGGAGGTGGCGTTGCAATTAGTCAGCAAATACGTTATGCTTTTTGTACACACTGTCCATCATCCAAATAATGATCAGTTTGTATTACTGACAGGTGCCACTTAGTATTGATTTGATTTGTCTGCCTGGCCTCAGCACATTGATCAGCATTTCTACCATAGTCTATTTTGTTCTAAGTGCTTTGTAGTTAACATTCAATTATTCTGAATTGCAGTACTGTACCTGTGTATATTTCCACTGAAGCTATTATCTCAACCGGATATTGAGTGAGTGCGCTCCTTGGGCAAGTACCAACTGATCAAAGAGAGTCAGCATGGATCTGTGAAAGATAAGTAATGACTCACTAATCCAGTTCATTTTTCCTGAGCGGGCCACATGGGAATTTGAGAATATCTTTGGCTGCTGTCTTTATGGTGTTGTGAAAATTGTGTGTTTCCCCTTACTGCCCATGATCAGTATGTTTGTACATAAGGTGTGAATCTCCTACCGTCAGATTGATTGTCCCAGTTAACTAAATCCAGCAGCAAGATTTTGTAACTTTTAAAATAAAGAAACTTATTTATTAGCACACACATTCCCCAGATATTTAAAACGTGATGTCTCACTTGTCTGACACCTAGATTAAGGGCTGGATTCGCCGCAGCCCCGCGCTGAAATCGCGTTCGGCGCGGGGGCAGAGAATCCAATTTCATGCCGAAATCGGGCCCGGCGCCGGTCTGGCGATTCTCCCGGACCCGAGAATCGGCGTGATTGCGGAGTACTCCGCGTGGCTGGGAGTCCATTGACTGAGGCTAGCCCAGCGATTCTCTGCTCCCGACCGGCCAAGTTCCCGACGGCATGGAACTAACCTGCTATTGCCGGTCGGGATGCTCGCATGGCTTCCGCGTCCGTCCTGGTGGGGGCAGGGGGATCGGACACCGGGGGTGGGGTGTGCCTATAGTCAGCCGGTGGTTAGGCCCGATGCAAGGGCGCGCGGCCCATCGGGGGTGCCTACATTTCGGAGCTGCCTCCGTGGTCCAAGTCCGCAATGGCACTCGCAGCTGCTGCAGGCCACCACCGCGCGCATGCGCGGATTCGAAACCGGAAGTGCGGGGGCCCGTATCCGAATTACTCTGGGTCCCTGCTAGCCCCCTACAGGGCATTCAATCAGCTTTTTTTTTGCAGGAATCTCCAGCGTAAAGCTCCAGCGTTTCTATGCCGGCGTGGGGACATAGTCCCATTTTGGGAGAATCCAGGCCTCGATACAGATTAAGGTGAAACAATGGGCGGGATTCTCTGATCCTGAGGCTAAGTGTTGACGCCGTCATAAACGCCGTTGCGTTTCTCGATGACGTCAACATGGCCTCAGGATCAGCAATCCTGGCCCCTCGCCGCTCCAGCTGCTGATCCCGACGTCAACTGGGCACCACGTGATCCTCGCATGCGCAGTGGCACGGGCGCCAACGCGCACATGAGCAGTGGCATCGGCGCCAAAGTGCGCATGCGCAGTGGCTCCCTTCTCCGCGCCACCTCCAACGCAACATGGGGTTAAAGGGGCCGGCGCGGAAGAAAGGAGGCCCCCAGCCTGAGAGGTCGGCCCGCCAATTGGTGGGCCCTGATCGCTTGCCAGGCCACAACGGTGCCCCCCTCCGGGTCGAACCCCGCTCACCCCTCACAGGCCGCCCCAGACCCTTTCACGCCGAGGTCCCGCCGGCTAAGAGCAAGTTAGAACGGCGGCGGCGGGACTCGGGGTTTCTGTTACGGCCGCTCGGCCCATCCCGGATGGAGAATCGCCGAGGAGGGGCCACGTAGAGCGGCCCCCGGCCGGCGCCGCGCCGACCGCGTCAGCGCCAATGGTGCAGAGTCTC
Source organism: Scyliorhinus torazame (assembly GCF_047496885.1). Lineage (NCBI taxonomy): Eukaryota > Metazoa > Chordata > Chondrichthyes > Carcharhiniformes > Scyliorhinidae > Scyliorhinus > Scyliorhinus torazame. The sequence continues at coordinate 217,731,028 of NC_092711.1, read as the reverse complement.
CGGTCTGCGGCATGGCGCAATTCGCGGCGGTCGCGGCGATTCTCCGGCCCGGCCGCGGGCTGAGAGAATCCCGCCCATTATGCTTCTTATTTATGGTATTCACAGCCTCTTTTGTGGCAAGTCTGAAGTTTATTAGGCGAATTGGTATTTTAACTGAAGTGAAAGTCTTGTAAAGCAAAAGATTCTCAATAAGCCACAAAATGTTTGTTCTCAGGTCACTCAAAATTGGAACGGATTGGGAGAACTCTTCTCCCACTTTCAAGGTATTGCTGCTATTATCTTGGTTACTTAGGTGACTTGCAGTGGGTTTGAGAGCTTTCAGTGGAATTTCGTCTGCAGAACAGCCTTGCTGTTTTAAAAACAAATGGAAAGTATGGCTGTCTCAGCAGATGAACTTTTCCGAGTTCAAAGTCCTTCTCCACATAAGGTGGGTGGTTAAAATAAGTGTTGTGGTTTCACACTTGAGCATTTGAGACAGCCAGTGTTTTGGTATTTAATAATAATAATAATCTTTATCAGTATCATAAGTGGACTTACATAAAAACTGCAATGAACTTACTGTGAAAATCCCCTAGTCGCCACACTCCCGCGCCTGTTCGGGTACACTGAGGGAGAATTTAGAATGTCCAAATCACCTAACAAGCACGTCTTTCAGGATTTGTGTAAGGCAATTGGAGCACCCGGAGGAAACCCACTCAGACACGGGGGGAACGTGCAGACTCCGTACAGACAGTGACCCAAGCTGGGAATCGAGCCTAGGTCCCTGGCGCTCTGGAGCAAGAGTGCTAACCACTGTGCTACTGTGCCATATTTAAAAGAGAAGTTCACTTTGATAATACCATTTGAATTAATTTCAGGAAAACATGAGTCTGGAAGATTCCTTTTGTTCCCTCTTGCGACAGGGAAGTGTTTTCATTCTACAAAAGAAGTCAGGTGATCCTTGGGCAGCTATTTTTACAGTCTTTTAGGGTCAGTTTTGTTGTGTTATGTACTCTGGGATAACACAGGCTGCAACTCAATGCAGCTTTGACCAAAAGATGCTCCAGACTTTGAAGTAAGTTCAATATGATTTATTGAACCATTAGCACAGTTCTCTATGAGTTCGACTCTCCTGCTAATCCTGCTACAGTAACTCAGTCTAACTAACCAGTCTGCTTTAAGCCACGTGGTGGGTGTGATGCTTCTGATCTGCCCCTGTCCTACTCTCTAAGTGGAAAGTCGCCTGTGGAAAGAGACAGAGCATGTGTGCCCTGTACTTATATATGGGTTGTGCAATGCCCCCTTGTCACCTCTGGGTGTCCTTACTGCCCATTGGTCGTGTCCTATTCTATGTGTTCATCAGCTGTATGTCTGCATGTCATGACGCCTCTGGTGCTCCCTCTAGTGTTTACTTAGTCGTAGTGTATTTACATTAACCTCTTGTGTATTTACAGTGATGAATATCACCACATCCCCCTTTTTTTGTGTTACATATTTTCTGTACAGTTAAAGGAAAATTGAACAAAAACAGATAAATAAGTGGTGACATGTACAAGTTATGATGACATTGAGGATTATACAATACCAAATAATAGTTATGATGACATTGAGGATTATACAATACCAAATAATAATTATGAGTCCAAAGTTCATGAATTTACACGGTTGAGTGGCTTTCTCGTGCTGTTATGGAAGTGTCGATGTTGATGTTGCCATTCCCTTGTGAACGCCGTCAGTGTCCTGGTGTTTACGTAACCAAGAAGTCATCAGGAGGTGTTCAAATGGTCAAATCACTTCATTGTCTGAGGTGGACTCTTTTTTTTTATGCTTGTGGTAACAATTCTTGATGACATCTTTCATGAAAGCTGGTCTGCTTGTCCGTAGTGTAGCAAACGTGAATTGGTAAGATGCGTTGACATGCCATGGTATGTTTGCACTCTTGCCATTGTGCTGAGCTGAGCAGTAACATTGTCCTGCATTTGCAGAGTTGTACCATGTCGTACCAGTCGTTGTTCCATTGTCGTTGTTTGTCGTGCGTGGTGTTCATGTTGGTGCCTTTGGTACGCTTCTTGTTGTTGTCTGTGTTGTTGTTTTTGGAGGTTTTGTTGTTGTGTTTGTTGCGCTCAATGACCACACCGAGTGGCAAATTTGAGTCCTTCACAAAGTTACTTGTGTCAGTGTCCTTTGTGACATCTGCTGTTTCATTGAGCGTGCCGCCTCTAATTCCTTCATGTCCAGTTCACTTGAATCACCTTTGGTTTCCTGATGCTCCCCGCCTGGAGTCATTTCAGGTTCTTGTGGAGTGGCTCGAGTAGATGAGGTTTGAATTAATGTGGTGTCACTGGAGTCACGAGTAGCCTCACTTTGATTGTCGAGTGCCTCTGTACATGCTAGCTGAGATCTGTCAGTCTCGCTGAGATGTCGTACATCTTGTATGGGAATTGTGAAGCCTTTGTCACTTGTCGCACATACAGTGGGTAGACCTTCAGTGTCTTCTTGTCGATTAGATGAGCTGGATAGACTGTTAGAGTCTTCTTCTGGTGGCTGAAATAATCTGGGTAGACTGTCATAGTCTGTCTGTTGCTCACGTGAGCATGGTAGACTGTCATAGTCATCTTGCTGTGCACTGGAGCGTGGCAGACTTGCATCGTCTGCTGCTGGTTGCTCAGATAAGGTTGCTAGACCTTCATGGGCATGTTCATGCAAGGACTCTCTTTGAAGCTTAAGTAGTATGAGTCACCCTGGTTAGCTGAGGTCTGTATAAAAGACAGACAGAAAGCGCACTCAGTAAGCTCTGCGCAGGTGAAGGAGACACAGCCTGAGTGAGACACATCCAGAGTGGGAATTGGAACTTGGTAATTTGGTGCAGTGAGGTAATTCGGTGCAGAGTGGGCGAAGGTGCTTTTCCCTACTATTTTGTTCTCTCTCTTTCTTCTGGCCTGTAACTTTTAATCTGCAGGGAGAGAACCAGAGAGCATCTGAGAACCTGGGAATGTAAGTGATTTTTATTTATTTTTATTACCTTTTCAAATTGTGTGTGGGGGTGGGGGGGGGGTAACTGAAGTGACATCACAGTAAAGCTGTGACCTGATTGGCTGGTTGGGAATCTACACTAAATTTAAAAATTAAGCATTGTTAAACTAATTAAACATAATTACTTGATTACTTAATTATAATGTAGAAGGTTATCTAAGCCAGAGATCAGAGAGTACTGTATTTAGCTTTCACATTTATAGTAGAAATCTAGTGCTAGGAAACATATCGTTAACAGTAGCATTAATTTACTAATTAATTGATGCAATGTCAATTAGAGGGGTGCAGTGCTCTCACTGTGAGATGTGGCAGGTCCTGAAGGCTTCCAGCATCCCGGATGGCTTCATCTGCAGAAAGTGTACCCAACTGGATCTCCTCACAGACCGCATGGTTCGATTGGAGCAGCAGTTGGATGCACTTAGGAGCATGCAGTTGGCGGAAAGCGTCATAGATCGCAGTAATATAAATGTGGTCACACCCAAGATGCAGGCAGAGAAATGGGTGACCACCAGAAAGGGCAGGCAGTCAGTGCAAGAATCTCCTGTGGTTGTCCCCCTCTCGAACAGATATACCCCTTTGGATACTGTCGGGGGGGATAGCCTATCAGGGGAAAACAGCAGCAGCCAGAGCAGTGGCACCACGGCCGGCTCTGATGTTCAGCAGGGAGGGTCAAAGTGCAGAAGAGCAATAGTCATAGGGGACTCTATAGTCAGGGTCACAGATAGACGCTTCTGTGGACGTGAAAGAGACTCCAGGATGGTATGTTGCCTCCCTGGTGCCAGGGTCCAGGATGTCTCCGAAAGGGTAGCGGGCATCCTAAAGGGGGAGGGCAAACAGGCAGAGGTCGTTGTACATATTGGTACTAATGACATAGGCAGGAAGGGGCATGAGGTCCTGCAGCAGGAGTTCAGGGAGTTAGGCAGAAAGTTAAAAGACAGGACCTCGAGGGTTGTAATCTCGGGATTACTCCCAGTGCCACAAGCCAGTGAGGCTAGAAATAGGAAGATAGAGCAGCTAAACACGTGGCTAAACAACTGGTGTAGGAGGGAGGGTTTCAGTTATCTGGACCACTGGGAGCTCTTCTGGGCAGGTGTGACCTGTATAAGAAGGATGGGTTGCATCTAAACTGGAGAGGCATAAATATCCTGGCCGCGAGGTTTGCTAGTGTCACACAGGAGGGTTTAAACTAGTATGGCAGGGGGGTGGGCACGGGAGCAATGGGTCAGAAGGTGAAAGCATTGAGGGAGAACTAGGGGATAGGGCCAGTATGGCTCTGAGGCAGAGCAGACAGGGAGAGGTTGCTGAACACAGCGGGTCTGGTGGCCCTAAGTGCATATGTTTTAATGCAATAAGTATTACGGGTAAGGCAGATGAACTTAGAGCTTGGATTAGTACTTGGAACTATGATGTTGTTGCCATTACAGAGACCTGGTTGAGGGAAGGACAGGATTGGCAGCTAAACGTTCCAGGATTTAGATGTTTCAGGCGGGATAGAGGGAGATGAAAAAGGGGTGGCGGGATTGCGCTACTGGTTAGGGAGAATATCAAAGCTGTACTACGGGAGGACACCTCAGAGGGCAGCAAGGCTATATGGGTAGAGATCAGGAATAAGACGGGTGCTGTCACAATGTTGGGGGTTTACTACAGGCCTCCCAACAGCCAGCGGGAGATAGAGGAGCAGATAGGTAGACAGATTTTGGAAAAGAGTAAAAACAACAGGGTTGTTGCGATGGGAGACTTCAACTTCCCCAATATTGACTGGGACTCACTTAGTGCTAGGGGCTTAGACGGGGAAGAGTTTGTAAGGAGCATCCAGGAGGGCTTCTTAAAACAATATGTAGACAGTCCAACTAGGGAAGGGGCTGTACTTGACCTGGTATTGGGGAATAAGCCTGGCCAGGTGGTAGAAGTTTCAGTAGGGGAGCATTTCGGGAACAGTGACCACAATTCAGTAAGTTTTAAAGTGCTAATGGACAAGGATAAGAGTGGTCCTAGGGTGAATGTGCTAAATTGGGGGAAGGCTAATTATAACAATATTAGGCAGGAACTGAAGAACCTAGATTGGGGGCGGATGTTTGAGGGTAAATCAACATCTGACATGTGGGAGGCTTATCAATGCCAGTTGAAAGGAATTCAGAGCCGGCATGTTCCTGTGCGGAAGAAGGATAAATACGGACAATTTCGGGAACCTTGGATAACAAGAGATATTGTAGGCCTCGTCAAAAAGAAAAAGGAGGCATTTGTCAGGGCTAGAAGGCTGGGAACAGACGAAGTCTGTGTGGAATATAAGGAAAGTAGGAAGGAACTTAAGCAAGGAGTCAGGAGGGCTAGAAGGGGTCACGAAAAGTCATTGGCAAATAGGGTTAAGGAAAATCCCAAGGCTTTTTACACGTACATAAAAAGCAAGAGGATAGCCAGGGAAAGGGTTGGCCCACTGAAGGATAGGCAAGGGAATGTGTGGAGCCAGAGGAAATGGGCGAGGTACTAAATGAATACTTTGAATCAGTATTCACCAAAGATAAGGAATTGGTGGATGTTGAGTCTGGAGAAGGGTGTGTAGATAGCCTGGATCACATTGAGATCCAAAAAGACGAGGTGTTGGGCGTCTTGAAAAATATTAAGGTAGGTAAGTCCCCAGGGCCTGATGGGATCTACCCCAGAATACTGAAGGAGGCTAGAGAGGAAATTGCTGAGGCCTTGACAGAAATCTTTGGATCTTCACTGCCTTCAGGTGATGTCCCGGAGGACTGGAGAAAAGCCAATGTTGTTCCTTTGTTTAAGAAGGGTAGCAAGGATAATCCAGGGAATTACAGGCTGGTGAACCTTACGTCAATGATAGGGAAATTACTGGAGAGAATTCTTTGAGACAGGATCTACTCCCATTTGGAAGCAAATGGATGTATTAGTGAGAGGCAGCATGGTTTTGTGAAGGGGAGGTTGTGTCTCACTAACTTGATAGTTATTCGAAGAGGTCACAAAGGTGATTGATGCAGGTAGGGCAGTGAATGCTGTCGATATGGACTTCAGTAAGGCCTTTGACAAGGTCACTCATGGTAGACTGGTACAAAAGGTGAACTCACACAGGATCAGGGTTGAGCTGGCAAGGTGGATACAGAACTAGCTAGGTCATAGAAGGCAGAGAGTAGCAATGGAAGGATGCTTTTCTAATTGGAGGGCTGTGACTAGTGGTGTTCCGCAGGGACCAGTGCTGGGACCGTTGCTGTTCGTAGTATCTATAAATGATTTGGAGGAAAATGTAACTGGTCTGATTATTAAGTTTGCAGATGACACAAAGGTTGGTGGAATTGTGGACAGCGATGAGGACGTTCAGAGGATACAGCAGGATTTAGATTGTTTGGAGACTTGGGCGGAGAGATGGCAGATGGAGTTTAATCCGGACAAATGTGAGGTAATGCATTTTGGAAGGTCTGATGCAGGTAGGGAATATACAGTGAATGGTAGAACCCTCAAGAGTATTGAAAGTCAGAATGATCTAGGAGTACAGGTCCAAAGGTCACTGAAAGGGGCAACACAGGTGGAGAAAGAAGGTAGTCAAGAAGGCATACGGCATGTTTGCCTTCATTGGCCGGGGCATTGAATATAAGAATTGGAAAGTCATGTTGCAGCTGTATAGAACCTTAGTTAGGGCACACTTGGCGTATAGTATAGTGTTCAATTCTGGTCACTAAACTACCACAAGGATGTGGAGGCTTTAGAGAGGGTGCAGAAGATATTTACCAGGATGTTGCCTGGTATGGAGGGCATTAGCTATGAGGAGCGGTTGAACAAACTCGGTTTGTTCTCACTGGACGACGGAGGTTGAGGAGCGACCTGATAGAGGTCTACAAAATTATGAGGGCATAGACAGAGTGGATAGTCAGACGCTTTTCCCCAGGGTAGAGGGGTCAATTACTCGGGGGCATTGGTTTAAGGTGCAAGGGGCAAGGTTTAGAGGAGATGTACGAGACAAGTTTTTTACACAGAGGGTAGCGGGTGCCTGGAACTCGCTGCCGGAGGAGGTGGTGGAAGCAGGGACGATAGTGACATTTAAGGGGCTTCTTGACAAATACATGAATAGGTTGGGAATTGAGGGATACGGACCCAGGAACTGTAGAAGATTTTCGTTTAGTCGGGCAACATGGTCGGCACGGGCTTGGGGGGCGAAGGGCCTGTTCCTGTGCTGTACTCTTCTTTGTTCTTTGTTCTTTGATTGCGTTCTGAAGTCTTGCATTGCTTCCATCGTGGAGTCTGTCAATGAGCTCGCTGTGGAGGCTTGTGTCGCTCTCTCTCTGGAGTCTGGCATCGTTCCTTGTGTGGAGTCATGCAGTGGTCTCGCTGTGTATTCGATCTGTGCGCTCTCAACGGAGTCGTGCAGTGGTCTCGCTGTGGAGTCATGCTGTGTTCTCTGTGTGGAGACATGCAGTTGTCTCGCTGTGGAGTCTGTCATCGCTTTCTGTGCGGAGTCGGGGACTCTTCGTGGTGCGTGGACCACTCTCTGTGTGAGACGGGGACTCTTCATGATGGGTAGGCCACTCTCTTGGCGTCAGGCCACTCTCTGTGGGCTTGTACCACTCTCTGTCTCAGGCCGCAGCTGAATCCTGTACTCATGGGTCAGGATGTCGTCTATGCTGGGCTGAGGATCCTCAAATCCAAAGAACTCGTCCATGACTGTGTCGGATGCTTCAATGTACACAGGCTGCAACTCGATACAGCTTTGACCAAAAGATACTCCAGACTTTGAAGTAAGTTCAATATGATTTATTGAACCATTAGCACAGTTCTCTATGAGTTCGACTCTCCTGCTAATCTTGCTATAGTAACTCAGTCTAACTAACCAGTCTGCTCTAAGCCACGTGGTGGGTGTGATGCTTCTGATCAGCCCCTGTCCTACTCTCCAAGTGTCACCTGTGGAAAGAGACAGAGCATGTACCCTGTCCTTATATATATGGGTTGTGTGATGCCCCCTTGTGGTACTGTCACCTCTGGGTGTCTTGACTGCCCACTGGTCGTGTCCCATTCTATGTGTTCATTAGCAGTATGTCTGCATGTTGTGACGTCTCTGGTGCTCCCTCTAGTGTTCACTTAGTCGTAGTGTATTTACATTAACCCCTTGTGGATTTACAGTGTTGCATTTCACCACAAGTTTTAAAATGTAAAAAGTTATTTGACGTTTTACTGGGACATGAACTTTCAAAATGAATTTAATAAGGTTCCACACACAACATTATTAGCAGAAACGAAATGTCACAGAATTAGGAGTAGTTTTGTAGAACGGGTCAGTGATTGAGTGGGAACTATAAGACAGAGCATAGGGGTTGTACAGCCAAATTTGCAGTCCACATTAAGATAGGAGGCACTTTAAGTCATGCAGATAGGATCAGGAAGGTACTCAATGTTATTGATGGATTGTGAGTAGCAAAACTGTGGAAACTAATAATAATCATTATTAACATAGAACATAGAGCATACACTGCAGAAGGAGGTCATTTGGCCCATCGAGTCTGCACCGACCCACTTAAGCTATCACTTCCGCCCTATCCCCTTAACCCAATAACCCCTCCGAAAGGCAATTATTCATGGCCAATCCACCTAACCTGCACGTCTTTGGACTGTGGGAGGAAACCGCAGCACCCGGAGGAAACCCACGCAGGCATGGGGAGAACGTGCAGACTCCACATAGACAGTGACCCAGCGGGGTATCGAACCCAGGACCCTGGCGCTGTGAAGCCACAGTGCTATCCACTTGTGCTACTGTGCCGTCAGAATGATGTCCAGTGTGTAGAATTTCACCAGTCTTTGCTTCGATACAGTCCACATTTGCTTTCACTAACCTCTTCCTGTTTTCATACCGCTAAAAATGCTGCCAATCTGTTTCTCTCTCTCTCGCTAGTCTACTCACATGCTATCATTTCTCTTTATTGATTTCCTGGTCCTTCTTTAAATGCTGAATGTCAAAGTCCTCACAAACCTCCTGCGTGGGAGTCTTTTTGGCAACCGTATAAGCCTCTTCCTTTATCCAAAACTCCTCTTGTTAGTTACAGTTGGATCACTTTTTCTGTGGGGCTTTGAGCCATAAAGAAATGTACATTTGTTGCAAGGGAAGATAAAGCATTGATCATGTAACAGAACGTCCCTTCAATCACAGCATTAGCACTTTAAGACACACAATTCATTCTGACGTTATATTGTGCTTTAGAAGTCCGAGTTTTCTATCGCAGTTATCGAATGATCGATAAAACAGGACACAAAGGAGGGTATTGTGGTTGTTCAGGTTTGAAGTTGAATATCCTTCCTCCCCAAATAAATTTAACTTCAAGTGCCATTGAAAAAATATCACAGCAAATTAACGCACAAATCCCAAAAAAACCTGGGTTAAAATTCCAATTTTCTTTCAAAGCAAATTAAGTTACATCAATTTTGGATAGTTTGGGATATCCCAGGAAGACGATATTGGTCTTGGAGGGGTATGGAGACCGAGTGTTCATGCCATGAGGTGATGACCTGGTTGCTTAAGACGTCACGTAGCGGTGCGAGGGAGTTCTCACCGGAGCACAAGTCTGGATGGCTGCTCAGCGAGTAAATAAACTGTTGTTTGTGATAAGTCCTTGATCGCCTGTCTTTGGGAACCCGGCATTTCGATAGGGCACACCCAGATTCACCAGCAAACTGGATAGTTTTTGAACCATTAATGAATGGGTGAAACTGTGCAAGTGACACATCCCCCAGAAGAATAAGCTTGAATCCATCTAGTGCCTGTCAAATCCACAAGACATCGTAAATTGCTTTACAGCCCATCAAGTAGCTTTAAAGTGTAGTCGCTGCTGTAATGTGGGGAAATTAGGGTGCCAAATGGCACAGGAAACTAGCAAAAGCAGCACAGTAGCACAGTGGTTAGCACTGCTGTCTCACAGCACCAGGTGTCCAGGTTCGAATCCAACCTTGGGTGACTGGCTGTGTGGAGTTTGCACATAATCCCCGTGTCTGCGTGGGATTCGTCTGGGTGCTCCGGTTTCCTCCCACAGTCCAAAGATGTGCAGGTGAGATGGTTAGGTCATGCAAATTGCCCTTTAGTGCCCGATTCGCATCCTTCTGCACTGTAGGGACTCTGTAATTTTATGATTCTATAAAATTACTCCCTATGAGAGGAAGGAGCCAGAGCTACAATCCATGTGCCAACTATGGTGCAATTGTTAGCATACCCATTTCTCAGTGAGAAAGTTATCCATTCAAGTCTTTTCCCAGGGACATCATCTGATGCTTCAATTAAGAGCTGTTCTGTCTCTCATTCTGGATATTGGACTTAAGCTCAGTTTGTTTGTTCAGGTGAATGTAAACAATCTCATCCTACTGTATCAAAAAGGAGGGGAGGTATCCCTCCAATTGTCTTCCTGCTCCTAGAGGTGCACTAAGGCAGGCTTTTGTCTCTTTCCATCGCTAGCTGTTCCTGGGACAGCTAGGCTGTCACCAGAGACTTATGCAGCTTGAGGGGAACCATTGCACATTAAGCATGGCTGACCAGGAGTCTCTCCCTCTCTTACCACGAGCCATTGGCATCTTGGAAGGATTTTCAGGTTGTCATGAGAATGTTGCTTTAAGAAATGTTTGGCTGTTCATATTACTGCAGTGATGTCAGAGTGTGGGTGGAGCTGGGCTGACTGTCAGCTTTTTAGTTTTGTTTTAGGCTGACTGCTGAATGGTGCGTTTTAGTTATGTTTTCAGTGTTGGAGCTGAAGCCAGACAAAGCAGATGTACTGTTGATCTCTCTGCTATGAAAAGACTATCTCTTGATCATTTGGTGAATTCAGAATTATAAATGTTCTCAGTAGTGAATGTAAACCTAATGTGCTTCTGTTAAAAGGTGTTTCTTTTGTCTTCTGGATGTTGTTTGGGACGTTATTAAGGATTACTTAGTGTTGTATTCTTTGGGGGTTGTATTTAAATTGATGGTTGCTAAGATGTTCACTGTATGTTTTAAAAAGGTTAACTTGAGTTCATAGAATAAACATTGTTTTGCTTTAAAAATTACTTTCCTATTTCTACTGGATCACACCTGTAGAGTGGGCCATGTGCTCCCCATACCACAATCTATTAAAAGTTGTGGGTTAGGTGAACTCCATGATACACGTTGGGGTTCTCTAAACCCTGGCACATAACAAATTGGGGGCTCGAGGGGGATAAAAGTCTATCTATTGGATTGGCTTAGTGAACTTAGACAGTGAGGGGTGAGCATATTGTGGTTGCTTTTCAGGTGTGTTATTCTAGTTTTAGTAGGGAGTGTGTTGTGGACAATGGCTCTTTCAGAGGCTCTGAAGTTTTTGGGGGTGGAGACGGTCACACGCAGTATCTTACGGACACCAATTAAAAGCAGACTGTTAGATTTGGCAAAAACATTGCAGATAACTTTGCAGTGGGCAGCACGGTAGCATTGTGGATAGCACAATTGCTTCACAGCTCCAGAGTCCCAGGTTCGATTCCGGCTTGGGTTACTGTCTGTGCGGAGTCTGCACATCCTCCCCGTGTGTGCGTGGGTTTCCTCCGGGTGCTCCGGTTTCCTCCCACAGTCCAAAGATGTGCAGGTTAGGTGGATTGGCCATGATAAATTGCCCTTAGTGTCCAAAATTGCCCTTAGTGTTGGGTGGGGTTACTGGGTTATGGGGATAGGGTGGAGGTGTTGACCTTGGGTAGTGTGCTCTTTCCAAGAGCCGGTGCAGACTCAATGGGCTAAATGGCCTCCTTCTGCACTGTAAATTCTATGATAATCTATGATAACATTACCTGACAAAATGTGAAAAGGTGAGGTAATTATGGCGGTGGTTAAGCATTTAAAGTTGCCTGAGATACAGTTTGACTCATTGGAAATGGCAAAATTTCAGTTAAAAATTAAACAAATGGAACATGAGAGAATTAAAGCAGCTTGAATACGAGAGAGAGGAAAAAGACAGAGAGAGAGAAAGAGACAGAGAGGAAAATGAAAGAGAGAGAGAGGAAAAAGAAAAGGGGAGAGAAGAAATGAGAAAAGAAAGAATAGCCCCAGCAGAACAAAAAGAAAGAGAAAGGGAGATACAGATCAGGGAAAAAGATAAAGAGAGAGTTTGAACTTCAGAAATTGGCCTTGAAACATGACAGTGAGTTGAAATTGGCAGACGAAAAGGGAAACGTACAGTTGGATGATAGTGATGAGGATAGTGAGAAAGAGCGTCAAAGTCGAAGGCTTGGTGGAAATCTATTGAAATATGTCCAAGAATTGCCACGGTTTGACAAGAAGGAAGTAGAAGCCTTTTTCATTTCATTTGAGAAGGTTAAAACTGCGACGTTAGCAGCAGAAATGGCAGATGATTATGAATTAGTTCATAAATCGAAGCTTGGTTTACAACATCAGTTTCAGCCTGTGAGGGATAGAAACTGGGGACATGAGAAATACTCAAGTGGTAAAGGTAAAGGTGATCTGATGGGAGATAATAAGGAGAGTGTACCTCAGGCTAAAAAAGAAATCCAGGACGGTGGAAGAGACATGAAAAGTTTCAAATGTTTTCACTGTAATAAAATGTTGGTGGTTGAAGAAAAGCACTGGGAAGGCTGATATGGTAAAACAGGATAAAGCAGTGGGGTTTGTTAAAATGACAAAGAAAAGCCCAAGTGAAGCGAAGGAGGTGCAAAAGATTGTACAGCCTGATCAAGAGGTGACTGATAAGAAGGTGCCAGATGTCTTTAAAGAATTTATTTGTGTGGGTAAAGTTTACTCATGTGTTACTCAGGTGGAGCACGTAAAGAAGCCACAATTTAAGAGATACGGGAGCTAGTCAATCCTTAATGGTAAGAAATAAAGAGTTATGTAGTTTGGGAAGAATGTTGCTAGAAAAGATGTGAATTTGTGGAATTCAGGGTGAGAGGAGTAGTGTTCAATTATATAAGGTAATGTTGGAAAGTCCAGTGAAGAGTGGTGAAGTGGTAGTAGGAGTAATAGAGAAACTATCTTGTCCAGGAATACAGTTTATCTTGGGTAATGATATAGCTGGATTGCAGGTGGGAGTGATGCCTACTGTGGTTGATATGCCAGTGGAAAATCAGACGACTGAAGTGTTGAAGAGAGAATATCCTGGGAGATTTCCGGACTGTGTAGTAACAAGGTTGCAAAGTCACAGGTTAAGACAAGAGGAAAAATCAAAGAGTGAAGGTGCAGTTGAAGTGCAATTATCAGAAATGATTTTTGATCAGATGGTTGAAAAGCATATACGGAAGAGGAATCTGAGTGTATAGCAGAGTGTTCTTACCGTAAAAGTAATGTCTTGATGAGAAAATGGAGACCTTTACATATGCAGGCGTATGAAAAGTGGTCAGAAATTCATTATGTAGTATTGCCGGTAGGGTATAGCAAGGAGGTGTTGCGAGTTGCACATGAGGTACCAGTGGGAGATCATTTGGAAATAAGGAAAACCCAAGCTAAATTACAAAAACATTTTTATTGGCCTGGACTACATAAAGATGTAGTTACATTTTGCCAATCACGTCACACATGTCATGTGATAGGGAAACCTCAAGCAGTGATAAAACCAGCGCCCTTAATACCCATTCCAGCATTTGAGGAACCGTCTACAAGGGTCTCGATTGATTGCGTAGGACCGCTTCCTAAAAAGAAAATTGGGAATCAACATCTTTTGACTATAATGGATGTGTCCACTAGGTTTTCAGAGGTCATTCCAGTACGTAATATTACAGCTAAAAAAATTGTGGAGGAGTTACTTAAATTCTTTACTAGATATGGACTACCCACAGAAATACAATCGGATCAAGGATCAAATTTTACCTCAAGGTTATTCAAAGAAGTTATGGACAGCTTAGGAATAAAACAATTTAAATCAACTGCGTACCATCCAGAATCGCAGGGAGCGTTAGAAAGGTGGCATCAGACATTAAAGACGATGTTGAGGGCTTATTTTCAAGATTACCCAGAGGATTGGAATAAAGGAATTCCATTCGTACTGTTTGCAATTAGGGATGCACCTAAGGAGTAAACCAAATTTAGTCCTTTTGAACTAGTTTTTGGTCATGAGGTAAGAGGACCACTTAAATTGAATTAGGTAAAATTGGTGAGTGAGAAATCAGAAATTACATTCTTGGATTACGTGTCAAATTTTAGGAAACGATTAAATAGAGCAGGTGAATTGGCTAGACAACATTTAAAAGTTGCACAAAATGTGCTGAAACGGGTAGCGGACAAGAAATCCAAAGTTCGTAGTTTTGCCAGTGGAGATAAAGTTTCAGTATTATTACCAGTGGTAGGTGAACCTTTAAAAGCAATGTTTTGTGGACCTTATCAGATTGAAAGGAAATTAAGTGAGGTGAATTATGTGGTAAAAACACCAGATAGAAGGAAGAATCACCGAGTGTGTCATGCGAATATGCTTAAAAGGTACTTTGAAAGAGAAAGAGAGAAAAAGGAGGAGGTTTTAATGATTTTAACTCAAAGTGACATACCAAATCCAGATGACTGTGAATTTGACATACCTCAAATTAAATTGGAAAATGAGGATGTTCTTAACAATTGGGATAAATTGTTGAGTTACCTTCCAAAGAAAAATCGGACTGACCTGAAATAGTTATTGATATCACATGGGCAAGTTTGTGGAGATAAATTGGGAAGTACTAAAATGGCTATACATGATGAAGATGTGGGAAATGCTGTTCTAATTAAACAACATCCATATAGCCTTAACCCTTTAAAGTTGGCACAGGTTAACAAAGAGATTGAGAGTATGCTTAAAAATGGCATAATTGAACTGGGTTCCAGCCAATGGAGCTCACCCATAGTGATGGTACCTAAACCATACGGTATCCAACGGTTGTGTATGGACTATAGAAAGGTTAATGCAGTTACAAGAATGGACTCTTATCCTATCCCATGTTTGGAGGGTTGCATTGAGAAAGTGGAACAATCAGCTTTTATTTCCAAACTAGATTCACTTAAAGGTTACTGGCAGGTACCTTTATCCGAAAGGGCGAAGGAGATTTCAGCTTTTGTGACTCCAGATGGTATTTACCAATTCAACGTTAAGTCATTTGGCATGAAAAACGCACCAGCCACATTTAAACGGTTAACTAACAAAGTCCTTTCAGGATTACCCAATTGTGCGGTATACATCGACGATCCGGTAATTTTCAGCCAGACATGGACAGAATATTTGAAACATCTGATGGAGTTATTCGATTGACTTCAGGAGGCGCGTCTGGTGATAAACCTAGCCAAAAGTGAATTTGGAAAAGCCCAAGTCACTTTCCTTGGCTATACAATCAGACAGGGTCGAATGGTCACACAGGATGTGAAACCAACAGTTATTGTGGAGTTTCCGATACCCTCGAGACGAAGGGAAATAATGCGATTTCTTGGCATGAGTGGATTTGATTGAACATTTGTGCAAAGGTTTTGTAGCGTGATTGCTCCACTGATGGACTTGCTGAACAAACTTCAAAAATTTCAGTGGGCAGCGGACTTTCAACAGGCATTTGATGGCTTGAAAGCAGAGATAAGCAATGCTCCCTGTGTTGAAGAATTACAAGGGACTCTGTGATCAGATTGAACTAAAGTTCTGACTTTAAAGAGAAATGACGAGGCGTAGAGAAATGGACGGATCGTGCAGAGACGTTCTTGTTCAAAGGGACTGTCAATGGAGAAGGATTTCAGTAGGAGGGAGAAGAAAAAAAATGGGCTATATTATTATACCTGTTTGCGTGTATTGTTTTTTGAAACGAAAAGTATATGTACTGTGTGCATTTCTTAAAGGATAGTGAAAAGGTGAAAAATGAAACCATCTTGAAGTTGATGATTTTTTTTTTTCTTGGGGGGGAGGTGTCATGAGAATGTCACTTTAAGATATGTTTGGTTGCTCATATTAATGCAGTGATGTCAGAGTGTGGGTGGAGTTGGGCTGTCTGTCAGCTTTTTATTTTCATTTTAGGCTGTTTGCTGAAGGGTGTGTTTTAGTTTCGTTTTCAGTGTTGGAGCTGAAGCCAGACAGAGCAGGTGTACTGTTGAGCTCTCTGCCATAAAAAGACTATCTATTGATCATTTGTTGAATTCAGAATTATAAATGTTCTCAGTAGTGAATGTAAACCTAATGTGCTTCTATTAAAAGGTATTTCTTTTGTCTTCTGGATGTTATTTAGGAAGTTATTAAGGATTACTTAGTGTTGTATTCTTTGGAGGTTGTATTTGAATTGATGGTTGCTAAGATGTTCACTGTATGTTTTAAAAAGGTTAATGTGAGTACATAGAATACACATTGTTTTGCTTTAAAAATTACTTTTCTATTTCTGCTGTACCACACCTGTAGAGTGGGTCGTGTGCTCCCCATACCACAATCTATTAAAAGTTGTGGGTTAGGTGAACTCCATGATACACTTTGGGTTCTCTAACCCTGGCCCGTAACAAGGTTCACACTGAACCTGGTTGACCGCGTTAAGTACACACCTTCCTTAGCCATCAAGTCCTGGGGTGGGACGCCAACCTGGGACTTCTGGCTTCGAGGCAGGGATGCTACCCATTGCCCCACAAGAGGCAGCAGCTCTGACCCGTGTTTACCTCTCAACTAACATTAGGTGCTTATTGCCTTCTAGCTGTTTGTGGTACCTTGCAGTGTGAACATTGGCTGCTACGTGACAAAAGTAAATTTGGTTATAATGCGCGTGAGGGCATTGTGATGTTGTGAAAGAAGAAAGCCTACGTTTTCTTCATGATCAAATCAACTGAGGAGCTTAAAGCTCGTTTTTCCATGATTAACATCTTCCAAATCATTGAGGATGGCTGTGACTGACAATGAAAAAGCATTAATTCCCTGGAGCACTAAGACAGTAACCTTTTTTCCTTCAATTAATATAGTAAACCTGTATTATCTAATTTGGAACAATATGTTCCTTGTTTCTATGTATGACTCATACTATTTTCTCAACATTGATACCACTCAGCAGTTGTTGGATAGAGCTCTGAGCTAATGACAAAAATATACCTCCATTACTTTCTAATTTTTTTGCAATTAAGAATGATGAGTTAGGAACATTTGTATTTTTCAGTAAAAACAACAGTGTCTTTCACAAAAATATATCATGTTTGCCTTCAAGTTATTATTTGTGCGTAATTGCTCAAGTATATTAGCCGAGCTCGTGTCATTGAACACAAGACATTAAGATCAAGGTTAATATTTATGTCAAGAGAAATTAGATGTGTTATGGCCCCCTCGAAAGCCACGGACTATGTTCCATCCGGTTTCCTATATTTACCTCTGAGAATGAAGTCCCCCAGGTAATTGGGGGCAGGGTTTCCCCTTAACAAGGGTGAACCTCTGTATAAAACGCCCGACCTGAGTGCAGGTCAGGGACTGTGGCCCTTTGGGGAGAGGAGTTGCTGGTACTGTATATTGTGAAAACCTGAATGAACCAGTAGCTCATTTTTATCCTACAGTATATTCCCGCATCTCTTTATTAGAATCATAGAATTTACAGTGCAGAAGGAGGCCATTCAGCCCATCGAGTCAGCACCGGCCCTTGGAGCCCATGCCTCCACCCTATTCCCGTAATCCCACCTTACATTTTTGGACAATAAGGGGCAATTCAGAATGGCCAATCCACCCAACCTGCACATCTTTGGACTGTGGGAGGAAACCAGAACACCTGGAGGAAACCCACGCAGACACAGGAAGAAAGTGCAAATAGACATGCACCCAAAGCCAGAATTGAACCGGGGACCCTGGAGCTGTAAGGCAGCAGTCCTAACTACTATGCCAGCCTGCCGCCCGTTCTACAAGAGGGTCAGGAGATTATTGGACCAAGGTAGAGAAATGGCTAAGTGGAAGAAATGGGCAGTGGTGTGTAGCAGGGGGGCGGGAGGGGGGGTGGAAGTGCAAGGGAGATGAATGGGGAAGAGCTAGAAGATGGAGAGAAAGAAGGGTATATTTTCAGTAAGTTGCAGCTGTGTTTTGGAAAATCTCTTGCAGAGGAGAGGTAGGGCTAGCTGCAGGACATTGAAAAAACCTGCCATTTATCTAGCGCCTTTCACCACCACCAGGCATCTCAAAGCACTATACAAACAATGACGTACTTTTGAAATGTAGTCATTCTTGCAATTTGGGAGGTGCAGCAGCCAATTATGTATCCAGCACGCTCCTACAAACAACAATCAAAGGATTCACAGATAATCTGCCTTTGTGGTTGGGTTGAGGGACGAATATTGGACACTGGATTCGCCTCCCCTGTTCTACTTCAAATTAGTGCTTTGGAGTCATTGACACCACCTGAGATGGCAGCAGAGTTTCAGTCTCACCGAAAAGGTAGCTTCTTCAATGGTGCTTTCCTCTTTCGGTATTAACCTGGATTATCAGCCTTGGTTTTAGTGCTGAGGTCCTACATTGCTACCAGCTGAGCAAAAGCTGACACTCCTGGTTTAGCTGATGGAGGAGTGATGAAGGGTAGGTAGGTGGGGGTATGGCGGGTTGGGGGTGTAGGAGGGGGTGGGGCTGGTGAAACGGTTGTGATCCAGATATTTTTGTTACCTCGTCAGGGTTTGGGAGGGAAATTCAGGCCTTCGGGTAAAGATGTGGAGTGGTGTAGATGTCGCCACAGCAATTTAATTAAAATGCTTCACATTTGTCTCACATATTGAGACTTTGATAAAGGGGGGGGATTTTCCGGAGTCCCAAAATGGACATTTACGCCGATGGGCTTTCCCCTTGATAGAGTCCACGCCCCGGCTAATGGCATAATAGGGTTTTTGACGTTCTTTGATTTCTCACTGAGGATGGCTTCGAAGTGTAGTGTCTCACAAAGAACATCAAACTATGTATTGAACAAAGCTAACTTATTAACACTACAAAATAAATAGATTCGACTTGCTTGCTAAGATAGAAAGTAAGAAGTCTTACAACACCAGGTTAAAGTCCAACAGGTTTGTTTTGGATCACTAGCTTTCGGAGCACAGCTCCTTCCTCAGGTGAAGCTGCGCTCCGAAAGCTAGTAGTTCGAAACAAACCTTTGGACTTTAATCTGGTGTAAGACTTCTTACTGTGCTCACCCCAGTCGAACGCTGCATCTCCACACCATAAGATATAAATATTACAGATTGACTAAAACTATAATTCTAACTACAGAGTTCCTGATAACAAGGCAATTCTCTATCTCTCCTAACAACCAACTTCCCGAATCAAGAGTATCAAGTGGTCCACGTGTATGCACTTGATTGCCATCTAGTGGTTGGATGTAGACACAGCAAATTGTTAACCCTTAATTATCCTTATAATACCCATATTGTCACAGGATTCCTGCCATGAAAGGTCAGGAACCCCATTGTCAGACATTTGAATATCATTAGTGGGTCTCCCTGCTGTATTCCCCACCCCAATTGAAGGATTGCGCCAACACACCTCCCACTCTCCCATCACACCCACCCACCAGCGTGTCGCCATGTTGGCTGGGTTTAAAAAGGATCCTGGCAAACAGGGACCTGGTGAATGGACCCGCTGGGGGTGCACCTGTAGTTACAGACCTCAGAGGGGAGAGGGTCATGTATGGGCTTGCAGTTTAACCCACACTGCCCCCAAGAACATCCTGCCATTGGTAGGTTTCAATTGGGGACGTCCGTGGGTGGTGGGTTGTTCTCTGGGCGGGTCCCATTCTGTGGGGGTAGGGGTATTCCCTGAACTGGGGTGGGGTTCACTTGTCTAAGTGGGGAGGGTCCTGTGTCCCTTTAAAAAGGGCACCCTGGTCTCTCAGGAGCTGAGGTTGCTCATGCAGAACCTGCCCCTCCAGCATGACGTTGTGGAACCTGCTCCTTAACTTTTTTTTCTCTAGATTTTTGAAAATACGATAGGGAAACTCAGTAAAGCAGCTGGCAGGCTGCCCTCTGCTTTACCCGCCAGAGACAACACTTAGGAATTAAAAAAAAAAAATTCCACCCTATGAGTCCTTGCACCCTTAGCAAATCCCTCTGTGTTAATCGAGCCAAGCTGAGTGTCAGGGCTGGATCATCGTAGCAATTATGTAATATCGCAATTGCCAATCACAGCACTATCTGTAGATTCCACACACACTCGAGGAATGATCAATCTTCTGTGAATGTTGACCCCTGACATTTGGCTAGAAAATCCCTAATTTGTTATAGATCCCGTGTATAAATTGATCCAGCTTGTGAAAGTTAGTAATTTTCTCAGGTGGACAGCATGACACCAAAAAAATAGCATGAAAACAAATGACTACTGGTAATTATAATTTCCCTGATGTTCTAATCGTACACCAATATTATTAGACTACCTACACCTTAATCACAATATCTTCTGATACCGTGCTTCATGTTACATCTTAGAAAGCTATTTGGCATGCAAAATACCTTCAGTATGAACCCATTCTGAGGAGGGATACCAAGAAAACAAGAGACGCTAACAACATCAGATCGGAAACTGCATTTCAGCCAATCCTGGTCTCTAACCCAGCCAACGCTATGATAAACAACAAAACAGAGGGTGCTGGAAAAAACTCAGCAGGTCTGGCAGCATTTGCAGGGAGAGCAAATAGAGCTAACACTTCACGTTCATGTGGCACTTCTTCAGAATTAAGGAGAGGAAAAATGTGTTGGACATACTGTAGCTGGGAGAGATTGCAACAGAAGTGTAGCAGAGTTAAGAAGGCGCGGTGTGGGACGGGAGTGGGGGAGGATTACTGTATTGAGATAAATAATGGGTGTGATATTTTTCAAAAAATGTTAAGATGGTGGAGAAAAGTCCAAAGTTGTCCAGCTCAGCGTTGAATGCAGAGGGCTGTAACGTGCCTCATCGGTAGATGAGATGCTGCTCCTCCAGCTTGCGTTGGGCTTCACTGGAACATTGCAGCAGGCCAGGGACGGACATGTGCGCATGAGAGCAAGTTGCCAAGTTAAAAATGGCAAGCGACATGAAGGCTGGGGTCATGCTTATGGGCAATAACAAATAACCTGTTATTGCTTTTAATTTCCAGATCTCATGATCACATCTACTAATTATTTTGGACTAGTTATCTTTTCATGATGTTTTCCTCTCATACAAGAGACAATGCAAGAGGATGGCACCCCAACTAACATGAATTAAAAAGTGAGATAATATTTTATTTGTAGATTTAAAGTAGTGTTGGGTGGGGTCACTGGGTTCTGGGGATAGGGTGGAGGTGTTGACCTTGGGTAGGGTGCTCTTTCCAAGAGCCGGTGCAGACTCGATGGGCCGAATGGCTTCCTTTTGCACTGTAAATTCTATGATAATCTATGAGAATGTGGCGATTCATTGTAGTTTTGCCCTTCTTCAAGAGGAAATCTGGTCTACGACTACCACTGCTTAGGATCGGAACATAGGACGTAGAAACAGGCACAGGCCATTTGGCACTTGGAGCCTGCTCCGTAATTCGATAAGTCATGGTTAATTTGGTCTTGATCTCAGCTCCACATTCCTGCCTGCCCCCTATAACCCTTGACTGTCTCTCAAAAAATCTACCTTACTCAACTTTGAATAAATTTAAAGATCCATTACACTATCTTCTGAGGAAGAGAATTCCACACTCTAATCACCCTCTGAGAGGAATAAAAATCACCCTTTCTCTGTCTTAATTTTACCCTCCGTCCCCAGGTTTTAGTGTCCCCCACGAGAGGAACAATTCTCTCAGTACCCGCCCTATCATGTTCCCCCAGGATTGTAAATGTTTCAATAAGATCACCTCTCATTCTTTGAAACTCCATTAGGTTCAGGCCTACTCTGTTCAACCTTTCTCAATCGATAAGCCTTTAATCCCAGGAAGACTCAACTGAACCTTCACTGAACTACTTCTAAAGCAATTATGGGCATGATTTTATACCCGGAAAATAGAGTCCCATTTTGGGTGCCAATTGCGGGGTGTTTCTCGGCGACTGCAGCACTCTGCTTTTTTTTGGCTCGACGAGTAAACGCCCCGACAAAGCCTTACTTACCTCGATAATGGATTCCAGCACTTTCCCGATGGCCGATGTTAGGCTAACTGGCCTACAATTTCCCATTTCTGCCTCACTCCTTTCTTGAGTAAAGGTGTCACATTAGGTATTTTCCAATCCGTATGACAATTTCAGAGTCTAAGGAATTTTATAAGATTATAACTAACGCATCTACTACCTCTGCAGCCAATTTTTCTAAGGCTCTAGGATGAGGGTTATCTGGTCTTGGGGATGTGTCAGCCTTTAGGTCTAGAAGCATTCCTAGCATATTGCCCTTGGCAATGATGATTCCTTTAAGTTCATCCCTCCCTATCACCTCTTGATTTTCAATTATTTTTGGGAAGTTTTCCAAGACTTCGACTGTGAAGAAAAATACCTGATCAACGCCTCTGTCAATCTTTATTTTTCAAATATCAATTTTCCAGGCATCTTCCACAGTACCAATACTAGCTTTAGTTACTTTTTAAAAATTAATACTCACAGAAACTCATCTTGTATGTATTTATTTAATAGCTGGCTTTCTCTTATACTCTGATTTCTGCCTCTTTCTTATATTTTTGCCCCATCTTTGTTGGTTCTTAAAGTCTGTCCAATCTTCTGACCCACCACTGATCTTCGCAGGTCTGTGTAGTATTTTTTTCAATTCAATACTCACCTTGACATTCTTATTTAGCCTACTGTAAGCATGGCGAAGCTGACCACTAACTGGCAAACATTTTTCATACCCTTTGAAAGTATTATTTGTGTTTAAGTCGACCCCCTACTTCTTTGCAGAAGAATTTGGTCTAAAAAAACTTGACTTTACATGAGTGTGTATGGTACTTCAGGGAAACATTGACCTGGCTGGGATTTCCTATCAATAAATTGTATCGCAGGGCATCACTGCATGAGTTCCTCAAGGTAGTGACCCAGGCACACGTGGATCAAATGTGCCATTCTATTTACCTACCCCCTGCTCTGTTTTCTTTGCTTATCTCTTATTCAGGGTCAAGTTCTTCAGTTGCACTGTGGCTAATTGAGAATCATGAGGAAGAACAGAAAAGACGTCCAGGATATAAAATGGCCACACAAGGCATATGATGAGGTCCCATTAACTCTTTTGGATCGAACATCATAGGCACAGCTACCTGGGAGAAACAGTGAAGCAGGAATTCAGAAGTTGAGATAAGCAGGGATCTGTGACCGAACTATGAAATCTTATTTGGTGAGGATCTCTGACACAGCTAAACCTCCAAATTTAAAAAAAGCGACTCTGAAATTCACCACAGCCCTATCTTTCTGTACGTTGAGTTCTTCCACTTCGTGATTATATGTAGTTGTTTTGTTGTTTCATGTAGGTCACACATGCAGATGTAATGTCAACACTTTCATTCCTTGTAGCACTGGGTAGCAAGAGCAGAATTATTCCTCATATATTAGCCCAGAGAAACACTAAATACATGCAAAAGGCCATTTGGGTCTTTGTGTGTCATAAAGCTCCTTGTTTGTACAAGTTCAGAGTACTCTTACCCCATAACTGAGCTATGACGATTCGCACAGCACAATGCAGGTGGAGGGCGTCTTCTCTGGAGGACCTGGTTGGCAACACTATCCCAAAAATCATGGGCGCAATTTTGCAGGTCTGTTAGCTGCGGGTGCATATCCTATAATGACTGCAAAATATCATGATTTGCGCTGGCAGAGGACGGCCATCAAAGGGGACCCCGGTCATAGGGTGGGAAATACAGCAGGCTGCCTCTGCATGTGATGTACCACCTGGGGGACCACCCAGATGGACCATTAGAGCACATAACATTAGAAAGATAGACACTAGTTAAGTTGGCATGGGTAGCGTTAGGCGCTAGGGCACAGTACTTGTAAATGTCACAATAAACATCTGTTCACAGATGTTCCTAACCGTCTTGGTC
This sequence comes from Scyliorhinus torazame, assembly GCF_047496885.1. Taxonomy (NCBI): domain Eukaryota; kingdom Metazoa; phylum Chordata; class Chondrichthyes; order Carcharhiniformes; family Scyliorhinidae; genus Scyliorhinus; species Scyliorhinus torazame. The sequence continues at coordinate 217,707,142 of NC_092711.1, read as the reverse complement.
CTGTATCTGAAAGGTGTGATGATGGATTGGGCTCAGTGTAGAGGGTTGCCGTGGGGAAGGGGAGGGGGTGTGGGAGGCCGGTGGTGTGCGGTTTGGGTGTTGGGAAAAGGCATGAGTCAATGACCCTGGGCCAGTTGGAGGTTACCCCCCCCGGGTGACCTCCGGAGGTGGCAGGGGACGGTGCCAGATATGTGGGGGTGTCATGTGGTGGGGCCTACCCGGTGAGTTACCCACCATCACTCAACACCCCAATAACAACTCCTCCTCCTATCCCCATCCCTGCCTCCTCAGAGAGTCGATGGACCCGTGAGATGGAATGGCCAGCATGCGTGCAGGTATCATCCGGGCAGACAGTGGGACATGATACCGGGGAAGGAGTCAGACTATGTCAAACGATGTGGAGAACCAGAACTCATCGTGGAGCAGGTTGTCATCATCCTCTGACCCATGGACCAGACTCACTGATACGGCCAACCCAGGGCCCACACCCTGTGGTGAAGCTGGTGGGAAGCTCGGAGCGGGGGTGGAGATGTTGGGGTGGGGGGGGGGATGGAGTGCAGGGACGAGGGTGTAGGGGAGTGGTGGGTGGCCATGTGGGGGGTATGTGGAGATGGGATAGGATGGCTGATGTGCCTGTGGTCAGGACCCCTTGTCATCGAACCTGGAGGCGATTAGATTGTCCCATGCACAGCACCCCGGCGCACACATTGTGAGGCCTCCTGCTGCATCCCTTGCACAAAAATCAACAGGTTTGTCCTCGAACTCCCCATGCTTAGTCTTCAAATGCCTTTGAAGATTTGAGGGTTTTAAACTTTCATTTACCAGTACTTCCCTGCATATAACACACATGGGGCTGGATCTCCGCTGTCAGGGTTCTCTGTTGCGCCAGCAGCCGAGGGATTTCCTGACGGCATGGGGCTGCCCACAATGGGAAACCCCATTGGCTGGCTGGTGAGACGGAGAATTCTGGGGGCGCGCCGCACCAGAAATCCAGTGTGGCGGGAGGGAGAACCCCTCCAATGGCCTTTACATCCTCATTTGCATTGGCACAATTAAAGCCATACCTCAAGAAATTATCTTTCTACTGCTTTGCTCACAATTTCAGTTTATTCTTAATTGTTTGTTCATGGAGCTCTGGATACAACTCACACCAGCACTGCTTTGTCCTGCCTTGGACTCTCCTGTGAAGCTCTCTCCGGTAGATTCAATTGTGAGATCCTGGCCTGTTTTTGCCTCGGGTCCTCTCTTCCTTATTACAAAATAATCCATCTTCAATCCTTCACACAGTCCTGTTGTCTGCTTGCTAGCAGCTACAAAATGGAGGAATCTCTTCTCCATGATTTCACGCCCAAAGCACGGATACACAGGACACGTGGCGTCAGTATATGTGCTGGGTACGTAACCTTCTCTCTGCTGTTGCCTCTGGTGGCATGACTCCGTAGTTCAAATTTAAAGGTCGGTCGCGGCCTGCATTCTGTTTTTTACTTTGAAACTTTATTTCCACTACCTGATTTTTCCAAGTTTATGACTTTTTAACTACTGAAAAATAAAACGACCAGTTGCACATGCTCATCCTTGCATTTACACACAACCTTTGTTTTAAATATATCCCCAATTCTTTAGAAATTTAAACAGGTATAGAAGAAAGTACAATCTTGTTTTTACTTTATAAAGTATGACTTAAGACGAGATGAAGTAACTTGCAGACACATGCAATGTCACAATATTTCTTAGTGGTTCAACTGCATTGCACGGTCAAACATCCAAGTAATCTCCTGCTCCATTCTCATCAAAAGCACTTACTTCCTGGTTTTCAGAGAGTGGCGACGTAAAGTGATGGCTGTAGGTTTCTTCCTGTTGACATGTGTCAGCCGTATTGACTGGCCTCGTTTGATTGGTATTCCTTGACGACACACCTGGCTTGGCTTCCCTCTCACTGTCCAGTAGCTGCATCCACCACAGTGACAGACTGCTGACCACTTCGTGACCAGCACTTCACGTCGTGGGAGTGCAAGCGGACGCTGTGCGGTTGTTGAACAGCTTGACCACTGAGCCACTGGTCGCGTACTGCCGATCGGTGGTGGGGGATGAGCCGAGCAGCGCGCAGAGCAGTAACACCAGAGCGGAGTGCCAAGCTGGGGCCACCACTGTTAACCTCACACCGCCGAGGACCCGGATTTGATCCCGAGCGCGGGTCACTGTCCGTGTGGAGTGCACATTCTCCCCTTGTCTGCATAGTTCTCACCCCACAACCCAAAGGTGTGCAGGATAGGTGGATTGGCCACGCTAAATTGCCCATAATTGGAAAAAAAAGAATTGGGTACTCTAGATTTAAAAAATATCTTTGGCCATGCCAAATTGCCCCTTAATGTCCAACGGTTAGGTGGGGTTACAGGGATGGGGTGGGAGAGTGGGCTTAGGTGCGGTACACTTTCAGAGGCTCAGAGCAGACTCAATGGGCCAAATAGCTTCCTTCTGCACTGTAGGAATTCTATCAATCCCTTAGATAACATTTACTCACTGTATTAAACAGAAAATAGGGAAATATCTGGGGCGAAATTCTCCTACCCGCCCCGCCACATTTCTGCCCCGACCGGCCGGCGGGAGTCTCCGTAACACCGGCCGATCAATGGGGTTTCCCATTGTGGGGCAGCCCCACGCCGTCGGGAAACCCCCGGGCGCCGGCAGAACGGAGACTCCCGCCGGCGGAGAATGACGCCCCTGATCGTTGGGAAAAAACAGAACAAATGTTTTTAAATGTTACTGAATGGCTGTAGGGCATCCTCAAGGGGGAGGTCATGGTACATGTTAGTACCAATGACCTCGGTAGAAAGAGGAATGAGGTATTGCACCAAGAATTCAGGGAGCTGGGCAGTAGACTAAAAAAAAGGATGTTGAATCCGCAGTAAGCAGGGCGCATAGAAATTAACAAACAAGGTTTATTTATGATACAAATCCAAACTCCGCCACTCCCCTAAGGGTCTCCCTCCCCGACCTGCCACTGGTGAAGAACCCCCCTGCGAACGCGCTGGGATGCGCCAGCACATGCTGGCACTCCCACGCATGCTCCAACTCGCGCCAGCCGGCGGAGGCCTTTCGGCGCCGGTTGGCTGGCGCGCTGCCAACCCTGCCGATGCCAGTCTAGCCCATGAAGGTGTCATAATATACACCAGTATATCATGGTGCAGACACACACTGATGGACACACACAACACCGCAGCCAATCACCAGTTAGAGCACACTCACTATAAAGACAGGGGGCATCAGAGTTCCTGCTCATTCGAGCTGCAGCTAGCTAGGAGGACAGAGCTCACAGCCTGCAGCACAGACATTCACCATGTGCTGAGTGCATCGACTGGTTAGGACAAGGCAAAGGTCTTTCGTTAAAGCTAGTATCGTGTTAACCCACAGTCAGAGTATGTTACAACAGTTAATGATTCAATAAAATAGTGTTGCACTATTTCAAGTGTTGGTGACCTGTATGTGTTCCACGGATCCAGAGCACCCAATACTACAGAAGGTACGGAGGATTCCGCACCTTCCGGGCGGCCCTTCTGGGCCATGCCACTCCTCAGCGCCGGTACAGCCTGCCCTGCTGGGTAGAACATAGAACATAGAACATTACAGCGCAGTACAGGCCCTTCGGCCCTCGATGTTGCGCCGACCTGTGACACCACTCTAAAGCCCATCTACACTATTCCCTTATCATCCATATGTCTATCCAATGACCATTTGAATACCCTTAGTGTTGGCGAGTCCACTACTGTTGCAGGCAGTGCATTCCACACCCTTACTACTCTCTGAGTAAAGAATCTACCTCTGACATCTGTCTTACATCTATCTCCCCTCAATTTAAAACTATGTCCCCTCATGCTAGACATCACCATCCGAGGAAAAAGGCTCTCACTGTCCACCCTATCCAATCCTCTGATCATCTTGTATGCCTCAATTAAGTCGCCTCTTAACCTTCTTCTCTCTAGCGAAAACAGCCTCAAGTCCCTCAGCCTTTCCTCATAAGATCTTCCCTCCATTCTGGTAAATCTCCACTGCACCCTTTCCAATGCTTCCACATCCTTCCTATAATGCGGTGACCAGAATTGCACGCAATACTCCAAGTGCGGCCGCACCAGAGTTTTGTACAGCTGCAACATGACCTCATGGCTCCGAAACTCAATCCCTCTACCAATAAAAGCTAACACACCATATGCATTCTTAACAACCCTCTCAACCAGAGTGGCAACTTTCAGGGATCTATGGACATGGACACCGCGATCTCTCTGCTCATCCACACTGCCAAGAATCTTACCATTAGCCCAGTACTCTGTCTTCCTGTTATTCCTTCCAAAATGAATCACCTCACACTTTTCTGCATTAAACTCCATTTGCACCTCTCAGCCCAGCGCTGCAGCTTATCTATGTCCCTTTGTAACTTGTAACATCCTTCCGCACTGTCCACAACTCCACTGACTTTAGTGTCATCTGCAAATTTACTCACCCATCCTTCTACGCCCTCCTCCAGGTCATTTATTAAAATGACAAACAGCAGTGGCCCCAAAACAGATCCTTGTGGTACACCACTAGTAACTGGACTCCAGTCTGAACACTTCCCATCAACCACCACCCTTTGTCTTCTTCCAGCTAGCCAATTTCTGATCCAAACTGCTAAATCTCCCTGAATCCCATGCTTTTGTATTTTCTGCAGTAGCCTACTGTGGGGAACCTTATCAAACGCTTTACTGAAATCCATATACACCACATCAACTGCTTTACCCTCATCCACCTGTTTGGTCACCTTCTCAAAGAAATCAATAAGGTTTGTGAGGCATGACCTACCCTTCACGAAACCGTGTTGACTATCTCTAATCTAATTATTCCTTTCCAGATGATTATACACCCTATCTCTTATAAACCTTTCCAAGATTTTGCCCATATCAGAAGTAAGGCTCACTGGTCTATAGTTACCGGGGTCGTCTCTACTCCCCTTCTTGAACAAGGGGACAACATTTGCTATCCTCCAGTCTTCTGGCACTATTCCTGTTGACAAAGATGACTTAAAGATCAAAGCCAAAGGCTCAGCAATCTCTTCCCTAGCTTCCCAGAGAATCCTAGGATAAATCTCATCCGGCCCAGGGGACTTATCTATTTTCACCCTTTCCAGACTTGTTAACACTTCCTCCTTATGAACCTCAAGCCCTTCTAGTCTAGTAACCTGAATCTCAGTATTCTCCTCGACAACATTGTCTTTTTCCTGTGTGAATACTGACGAAAAATATTCATTTAGCACCTCTCCTATCTCCTCGGACTCCAAGCACAACTTCCCACTACTGTCCATGACTGGCCCGACTCTTACCCTAGTCATTCTTTTATTCCTGACATATCTATAGAAAGCTTTAGGGTTATCCTTGACCCTACCTGCCAAAGACTTCTCATGTCCCCTCCTGGCTCTTCTTAGTTCTCTCTTTAGGTCCTTCCTAGCTAACTTGTAACTCTCTAGATCCCTTACTGAACCTTCATGTCTCATCTTTACAGAAGTCTCCTTCTTCCTCTTGACAAGTGTTTCGACTGCCTTAGTAAACCACGGTTCCCTTGCTCGACCACTTCCTCCCTGCCTGTCAGGCCCATACTTATCAAAGACACACAGTAGCTGTTCCTTGAACAAGCTCCACATTTCCATTGTGCCCATCCCCTGCAGTTTTCCTCTCCATCCGATGCATCCTAAGTCTTGCCTTATCGCATCATAATTGCCTTTCCCCCAGATATAACTCTTGCCCTGCGGTATATACCTATCCCTTTCCATCACTAAAGTAAACGTAATCGAATTGTGGTCACTATCACCAAAGTGCTCACCTACCTCCAAATCTAACACCTGTCCTGGTTCATTACCCAGTACCAAATCCAATACGGCCTTGCCTCTCGTTGGCCTATCTACATACTGTGTCAGGATACCCTCCTGCACACATTGGACAAAAACGGACCCATCTAAAGTACTCAAACTATAGCGTTTCCAGTCAATATTTGGAAAGTTAAAGTCCCCCATAACAACTACCCTGTTGCTTTCGCTCCTATCCAGAATCACCACCCCATAAGTTTTTCTTTTCAACTCAGTTGCGAGCAGCTCTGAATTAGTTGATTAAAGTTTTCAAAATACCTTTTAACCTTGCATTCAATAAAACCAATCATTTCCCCGAATTGGACACTTTCTTTCAAATGTGCAACCAAAATGCAGTGATTCAAAATATTATCAAATTGTTAATTCACTTTTACAAACTCAACCGCCAGATCTCCCCTATTGATATATCTGTTCTCACCATCGTCTTTATCGTCTCTCTGTCCCCAAAGGCGCTTTGGACTCAGAGTAGAGATTTTAACTTGTCTGTATCACTTTGACACTTACTGCTGTTCATGAAGTTACTCCCGGAGCATCAATTCACACACCCATTCCACACAAGCATCAAGACTCACGACTTTCTTTTCTTGGGGATAATCCCTGACTATCCCAATATCACTTGGTCGGTCTCAGCAATCTCTCATATCTCTCACCAGCCCCCCCTCCCCTCCCTTTGACACCAATGGTCCTTCCAGGAGCATTTTGCCATGGGCCACCTTCCACAAGGTGGTTTGAACAGCCTTTCGCTACTTCTTGACCTGGTCAATGACACTGTAGTGACTGGGTGTGGGGTCCAGTGGTTCCGCTCCGCAATGGGCAACGTGCAGGTGGTAGATAATCTCTTAACCAAACCTCACAAAGTCCCTTTTCTCCTTTTTCTTCAGATCTCACTCATACTTCCATTAATGTACTTACAGGACAGCACTAATGAATCACTCTTCTTTAGGTCACAAATGCTCAGGAGTCGTGACTCTCTCAGGGGTCCGATTTCTTTCAGGAGCGCAACACGGGGGTATGTGCTCAATCACTGTCTGTCCAAGGCATAGCAACATGGTATTGTCCAATCAGCTCCTGTGCTCATTCCCTGACTGCACATCCTGTTCTTCGCTGCAGATCACAATAGTGTATGCTGATGCAGAGTTAGCCCTTTTAACTATCAGGCTTTGCTGGTGCCTTCATGGATACCCATCAGAATGCATTAGGATCTAGCAGACCGTCAACTGCCCGATCCCTGAGATGTTTATGTCTCCACCTGATGTGCATCAGAAGCAGTGTGGTGCTTAGGAGATAGTGACTCAGAAGACTGTTAAGTTCACCCACCGAGTTGCATGCCTCTGTGATGGTAGATACTGCAGGTGTTGCCTCATTCACGTGCTCCTTGGAGATTTCCTCCGAGGTGCTGTCGAGGGTAGCTGGGGGTGGGGGGGACACTGCTGGTTTATGGCTGAGGCTCATCGGTTAATGATCCTGGAGGGCAAGGGACATGACATTAGTACATGGCCTGGTCAAGGATTGGGACAATAAAGTACTCACTTGCGACTGATCATCTGGATGTAGGCGCAGTGGCTTCTCACTTTTCTGTTTCACATCAGCCTCGATCTCTGTACAAGCCTGCCCTTGGTCCTCCTCTGTGAGCTTCATGGCCCTCTCCTTGAGAAGAGTTAAGATCCTTAGTTCGGACGTTCCATTGCCCGATTTCTCTTTCTCTCTGCGGTTGTGCGCAATTTTCCCCTGCAGGGAAACAAAAGGGTTGAATGTGAGTTGGACAGCAGCAGGTCAGAGGTCGAGGACAACTGGAATGTGTGGCCACTGTGCTTAAGCAGAGAAGGGTTCAGATGAGGTTTGCCGGGGGTGGGGGGTGTTTGAGGATGATGCTGGGAGGTTGGGTTCTGGGAACCTAAGTGGTGCTAGCATGGGTTCAAGGTAGCATTTCGGGGGTTGGCAGATGGATGGAGTGCCAAGGGGAGACAGGGAGAACTTACCGTTGTAGATTCTAGTTGCTCATTAGTTTTTTTTCCGACATTGATTCCTTTCCTCTTCGTCAGGCTCCTGGCACTGACCAGTACCGTCACTGTCTCCCAGGTAGGATTGGTGAGCTGTTTGGAGGGCCTCCTGCCAACCCATGGGTATATTGTGGCTTGCCTCTCCTCCACGGCAACCAGCAATTGCATGAGGGGCCCCTCCAAGAATATGGGAGCTGGTCCTCCAGCTACCATCCTCCTGGATTGAATGAGATCAAGTGCTGTGAGATAAGAATCTTTGCTTCAGGTGGAACATCTTTCTCGCACTTTCTTCACAACAAGCTTGCAGATCAAAGTCTCTGGTTTACAGCTTGTAATGACCTTCTTTGTAGATTCATTCATTCAAGGTCTCCTTCGGTTAGAAAATGCAATATTCACAGGCGACAGGCCTTCTGGCAAGTCACCTTATTGCTGTTCAACTTTGCTTTCAATTTGAGGTTCGCATGCAAGCCTCTATCTTTCTGTGGAGAGAGCTTATTGGTTCTGCCTTTGCCTTTCAGGAGAGAGAGTTGGTTGATTTTGGACTCTGCCTGTACATAGATTCATCCAGGCTCTCTGCCAGTTCAGAAACATAGCCATTATGCAGATAAATGGAGAGAAGAGGATAGCAGACCTTCCTCAGGACTGCCAGGATTCAAACCTAAACCAAACTCAACCCTTGAAACTCTGAAAAACATTCCAGGGAGACCAGATCCAATCACCACCTGTTACTGGGCAAAACACAGCCTTTTGGTCCAATTAATTGGCCACCAGCCGATCAACCAAACTGAGTCCTCCTTGATGCCGGTCAGTCTGCAATCACCAGTGTAAACCAGCACAGCCTTCTGGATTAAAGGTACAGGCTGCTTGTCTTAAAGTGAGATGTTCATTAATCATCCATGAATCAAGAGTGTAACTGCTAAAATAAAAGAAAGGGGAAAAATGGGAATAAACAGGAACGAACAGGAAAACCTTTACACGTCCAAGCAAGCACATTCAGTGTCAGTCAGCTTGCTACCATAGAGGCATCAAGGTGATAGACGCATTATTCACTCTTCATGGAATAGTCCATCCTTAAACGTATTTACAAGGATCAGTTCAAACTCGTCATCTCAATCACAAGATCGTTACAAACCACTAAAGTCATTTGGCCCATTTTAATTTATCCATATTGAATCTCTTGGCTTTCGCTTTCCGATAATCATTGTGGAGATGGCTCAAGGCATTTATAACAATCAATGTCCATCAATCAACTGCACAGTGTAGCCAGCATCTAATGTACTTAAATCCTCATCCCTTATAAATTTAACAATGCTGTTGGTAAGAGGGAGAGGCATCACCAACATCGGGGAAGCTGGTGGCACTGCACTTATAACAACAAATGAAGGGGACTTGCAAAAATTAATTGATACAGTCGTAAATTAAAGTGCTAGATACAGGCTTACACACAACTGCAAAAAAATGTGCCCTTTGGCAATGACAAAACAAAAGGTTATTCCAATATGAAACATCACAGTATATGGAAGAAAATTAGAGCACAGCAATTAATTCAGCTTTCCAGGAAGCACAGTAACAGCCAATGTCAAACGCAGCACTGAAACCCGAAAAAAGAATTGCACAAGCCAGCGTTTTTACAAAATTAAGCAATATTTTAAGGAATGTTGGCTTAAACCGTGAAGCGAGAACCCGTCTACTCAAATGTTGTGTCTGTTCAGCAACGAATTACGGATGTGAAGCTTGAAGCATCGGGAAGAGGAAGAAAAGAAAAACAGCTTTGAAATGTGGTGCTCAGGAAGGATCCCAAGGGAAATCTGGGTGGAGAAAAGAATGAATGAACAAGTACTGAACAAGGCCAAAAGAAGAAGAGAGCTGTTAAATATTATCAGAAGGAGACAAATGGGGCTCTTCGGACATGTTATCCATGCGGAAGTGTCTAAACACTATATAAAGAGTTGGCTAGGGAAATTGCAAATGCGCTAGTGATAATTTACCAAAATTCACTAGACTCTGGGGTGGTCCCGGCGGATTGGAAATTAGCAAACGTGATACCACTGTTTAAAAAAGGAGGTAGGCAGAAAGCGGGTAATTATAGGCCAGTGAGCTTAACTTCGGTAGTAGGGAAGATGCTGGAATCTATCATCAAGGAAGAAATAGCAAGGCATCTGGATGGAAATTGTCCCATTGGGCAGACGCAGCATGGGTTCATAAAGGGCAGGTTGTGCCTAACTAATTTAGTGGAATTTTTTGAGGACATTACCAGTCCTTTAATGTCAAGGTGCCACACAAAAGGTTGCTGCTTAAGATAAAGATGCATGGCATTAAGGGGAAAGTAGTAGCATGGATAGAGGATTGGTTAATTAATAGAAAGCAAAGAGTGGGGATTAATGGGTGTTTCTCTGGTTGGCAGGGATCAGTGTTGGGCCCACAATTGTTCACAATTTACATAGATGATTTGGAGTTGGGGACCAAGGGCAATGTGTCCAAGTTTGCAGGCGACACTAAGATGAGTGGTAAAGCAAAAAGTGCAGAGGATACTGGAAGTCTGCAGAAGGATTTGGATAGGCTAAGTGAATGGGCTACGGTCTGGCAGATGGAATACAATGTTGACAAATGTGAGGTTATCCATTTTGGTAGGAATAACAGCAAAAGGGATTATTATTTAAATGATAAAATATTAAAACATGTTGCTGTGCAGAGAGACCTGGGTGTGCAAGTGCATGAGTCGCAAAATGTTGGTTTACAGGTGCAACAGGTGATTAAGAAGGCGAATGGCATTTTGTCCTTCATTGCTAGAGGGATGGAGTTTAAGACTAGGGAGGTTATGCTGCAATTGTATAAGGTGTTAGTGAGGCCACACCTGGAGTATTGTGTTCAGTTTTGGTCTCCTTACTTGAGAAAGGACGTACTGGCACTGGAGGGTGTGCAGAGGAGATTCACTAGGTTAATCCCAGAGCTGAAGGGGTTGGATTACGAGGAGAGGTTGAGTAGACTGGGACTGTACTTTTTAGAAGGATGAGGGGAGATCTTATAGAAACATATAAAATTATGAAGGGAATAGATAGGATAGATACGGGCAGGTTGTTTCCACTGGCAGGTGAAAGCAGAACTAGTGGGCATAGCCTCAAAATAAGGGGAAGTAGATTTAGGACTGAGTTTAGGAGGAACTTCTTCACCCAAAGGGTTGTGAATCTATGGAATTCCTTGCCCAGTGAAGCAGTAGAGTCTCCTTCATTAAATGTTTTTAAGATAAAGATAGATAGTTTTTTAAAGAATAAAGGGATTAAGGGTTATGGTGTTCGGGCGAGAAAGTGGAGTTGAGTCCACAAAAGATCAGCCATGATCTCATTGAATGGTGGAGCAAGCTCAAGGGGCCAAATGGCCTACTCCTGCTCCTAGTTCTTATGTCCTTATGTTCCTATGAAGGATTAATGGAGGAGCAAGAGGTCTACAGTGAAGGAAACAGTGAAACAACATTAACAATTGGCTTAACCATAACTCCAACAACAAAGTTGTCCACTGTTGCTGTGATTGGAAAGTTGGGAAGACCATAGCCACTCGACATGACAGTAAATCGATGATGATGGCAACAACTGTTGAACTGATCAATTGAACTAATCAATTTTCAAATGATGTGCATCCATCAGATGTGTCCAAAAAACTCTCTACTGAAGGGCAGATCTGAGGCGTTCAAGTCAGACGACCCTGACCTATACAAGACATCCAGGTACGACCTCCGCAAAGCCATGCGAGATGCCAAGAGAGAATATCAAACCAAACTAGAGTCACAGACAGGCTCTCAGCGGTTGTGGCAAGGACTAAACAACATAACGGGCTACAAAACGAAGCCGAGCAGTATCTCCGGCAGCAGCGCACCCCTCCCCGATGAACTCAATGCATTCTATGCTCGGTTCGAGCAGGTAACCAACAATCAGCTGTCGAGTGCCCCATCAGCCAATAACTCACCCATACCCACCATCATAGCTTCCGAAGTCAGATCGGCCTTCCTGAAAGTGAACCCTCGGAAGGCGACGGGCCCGGATGGGATCCCTGGTCGTGCACTCAGAGCCTGCGTGGACCAGCTGGCAGAGGTGTTCGCAGACATCATTAACCTGTCCCTACTCCACTCCGAGGTCCCCACCTGCTTCAAGAAGACCGCCATTATACCGGTGCCAAAGAAGAACCAGGCAACGTGCCTCAATGACTACTGTCCGGTGGCCCTGACTTCAGTCGTAATGAAGTGCTTCGAGAGGTTGATCATGAAGCGCATCACCTCCATACTCCCAGACGCCTTGATCCAATGCAATTCGCATACCGCTGCAACCGGTCAACAGCAGACGCCATTTCCCTGGCCCTACACTCATCCCTAGAGCATCTCAACAACAAGGACTCCTCAATCAGACTCCTATTTATTGACTACAGCTCCTCCTTCAACACCATAATCCCAGCCAAGCTCATATCAAAGCTCCAAAACTTAGGACTTGGCTCACCACTCTGCAACTGAATCCTCGATATTCTGACCAACAGACCACAATCAGTAAGAATGAACAACAACACCTCCTCCACAATAATCCTCAATACCGGGGCCCCGCAAGACTGCGTACTTAGCCCTCTACTCTACTCCCTGTACACATACGACTGCGTGGCAAAATTTGGTTCCAACTCCATCTACAAGTTTGCTGACGATACGACCATAGTGGGCCAGTACTCGAATAACAACGAGTCAGAATACAGGAGGGAGATAGAGAACCTAGTGGAGTGGTGCAGCGACAACAATCTCTCCCTCAATGCTAGCAAAACTAAAGAGCTGGAGATTGACTTCAGGAAGCAAAGTACTGTACACACCCCTGTCAGCATCAACGGGGCCGAGGTGGAGATGGTTAGCAGTTTCAAATTCCTAGGGGTGCACATCACCAAAAATATGTCCTGTCCACCCACGTCGACGCTACCACCAAGAAAGCACAACAGCGCCTATACTTCCTCAGGAAACTAAGGAAATTCGGCATGTCCACATTAACCCTTACCAACTTTTACAGATGCACCATAGAAAGCATCCTATCTGGTTGCATCACAGCCTGGTATGGCAACTGCAGGGCCCAGGAACCCAAGAAACTTCAGAGAGTCGTGAACACCGCCCAGTCCATCACACGAACCTGCCTCCCATCCATTGAGTCCATCTATACCTCCCGCTGCCTGGGGAAAGTGGGCAGCATAATCAAGGACCCCTCCCACCCAGCTTACTCACTCTTCCAACTTCTTCCATCGGGCAAGAGATACAAAAGTCTGAGGATACACACGAACAGACTCAAAAATAGCTTCTTCCCCACTGTCACCAGACTCCTAAATGACCCTCTTATGGACTGGCCTCATTAACACTACACTCTGTATGCTTCATCCGATGCCGGTGCTTATGTAGTTACATTGTATACCTTGTGTTGCCCTATTAGAAACCCATATTTTGCATAAAACCCCAGGTTTCAGCTAGAATTAATATTCATAAATGAAAACATGATCGAATTAATGTCACGGAGGAAATTAAATGAACTTAAGAGCGGCATGGCAGCACAATGGTCAACATTGCTGCCTCACAGAGCCAGCAATCCAGTTTCAATTCTGGCCTTGGGTAATTGTCTGCACGGGTCTCCTGCGGGTGCTCCAGTTTCCTCTCACTGTTCAAAGACGTGCACGTTAGGTTAAGTTATGTGGGTGAAGGTGGGGAAGTGGGTCTAGGTAGGGAGCTCTTTCAGAGGGTTGATGCAGATTTGATGGACTGAATGTCCTCCTGTAGAAAGTCTGTATTTCTATTATTGCGGAAAATATGCGACAAAGTTACAACTGTTGCCAGTAACTTTAAGAAATATTTTAAAAACACCTTAAATATGCAAGAAACTAGTTTGTGGGATGATATTTGGAACTGGGGGACAAATGCACAGCTTTACCCATGGGAATGAATTATATCGCATTCAGTAATAATTGCTAAGCTTATTGTTTTATTGTATCAAACCTATATTATTGTTATGTTAAGATGGAGGTTAAGATGGAAGATAAATGAAAGATGGAGTTGTGCAATAACAGGAACACTTGATGGGAAAATTATGTGCCACTGAATACTTATGTATACCAGGTGTGGACGGCGACGGCGGGAGTCTGCCTTTTTAGAGCGGCCGCTCGGCCCATCCAGGCCGGAGAATCGGCGGCCCGGCCGGGTATAGCGGCCCCCGACCAGCGCCGCGTCAAACGCGCCGCGCCACGTGCCGGCATCGGGGCGGCATGGCCTGGTTGCGGAGAATCCTGCCCCCTGAGTCTGGACCCTCCAAAGTGAACCACGCCAAGTTCTCTCTAATGGGTATAATATTTTAGTTCAAGTTTTGAGTCTTGAAGCTTATGTAATGATTTAAATAAGCACATAGCTGAAATCTTAAGTGAGTTGAATAACATCTGTATTGCTATCAAATCGTTGTAAGGACTGATTTGTCTGTTTCCTCAGTTGCCGCCAGCAGAGGGCAGCAACATTTGGACTTGATGGCCAAGGAAGTGCATTCATAACATGATCAAACATGTTGAGTGTGTCAACCTACAAATCCTTCAATACATGGCAATGGCTGGTGGTTAGAAAGGGAGAGACTCCTAGTCAGCCATACTTGACATGGAGTGGTGCCCCTCAAGCTATGAGACCCTGGCGGCAGGGGTGTGACTTGTTATGGGAATTGCTAGCTATGGAAAAGAACAAAAGTCTGCCTTACTACCCTACTAGGTGCGGAAGAGAATTGAAATTCAGGGAACCATGATAATTAGGTGGATTTAAGATTGTTATGATCTTGGTTGAGACAAGTAACCCCCGATTTGATGAAAAGAAGAAATACAAAATTGCAGTTATTTACTGCAAGAATAAAGCCATCAGCCACCACTATGCAAGAGTCAAAAAAGCAAAAAATAAATGCTATCTTAACCACTCTAAAACCTAGAATAAACATAGGTTAAACATGATTTCAAAGGTAAAGTGGGGTCAATTATAAACTATAAATTATATGTCAATAGTCGACACAACTAAGACAGATCTTGCGAATTGACTCAGCAATCCACTCAGCATGTTTGTTGTCAATCTTAGTCACAAAGTCCTTTTGAACTCTATCTTATTCATGAAGAATTTCAGCTGCGTTTGTTATCAAATTTAGCCTGATCTCCAGTTGACAGTAGCTCACAAACAGCTCAAGTTCTGTTGGCATGATCTTCACCATAATGGCACCCATCTGCAGAACCTCCTCAGCACTGCTTATGACAATTGTTCGGAATCCATATCTCTAAGAACTGTATATGTTTTTTAAAATTGGAAGGACGATGGATGTCAGGACAAATTCTTGGGAACTGATCTGCTCTTTTTTACAATAAGAGTATAAATTCACCTTGGCCTGTGAGCAGGCTGCTTTTTCCAAGATATCGCATGCCTTCGGATAAATGATCAGCAAGGCTTTCATTGATAGGGGAAAAATCCGCTGTTGACCGACTGTGGGCCCTGCTGATTGGCCGGAAGAAATTCTGTGTGTACATGATTTTGTTGAACTCAGTGTGCTCTGGGGACAAAACTGTGAAGGAAGATTTTCTCCTTCTCTCTCTCTCTCTCTCTACCATGTAATGGTTGGAGTCCAGAGTGGGCATTCACCTACAATGAGGAAAAACATCATCTTAATATAACTTGTGTATATTTGAAGGCCTGCAAAGCTGCAACAAGCCAGAATTAACAAAAGCGGTGTTTTACCAAAGATCCTTTGGACGTTACTTCCAGATAACTACTGTGAGCAGCAATCTGCCTTCACCTGTATGAACAGCAGATCCATGTCATCAAGATCTTTTTGAACTTTATCATAAAGTATTCCCTTACATCAACCTCTGCAGAGACCTTGGGTTGAATTCCCCGCTGTCGGCATTCTCCATTTTGCCGGCAGCCCGGGGGTTTCCCGACGGCATGGGGCTGCCCCACAATGGGAAACCCCATTGACCAGTCGGTGAAACGGAGAATCCCTACGGCGTGCAGCACTAGAAATCTGGTGCGACGGGACGGAGAAACCTGCCCCTTATTTGTTTTGTCCTTTGTTCTGAGTTTTGGGGTTTGAAAAGGGACAATCCATTACACATCTGGATTACAAACTGTAGGTTAATCAGTTTTTCAGCTTGTTTTCGAAAAATAAGTTTTGTTTCATAAAATGTCAATTACTGTAAGACAATTGAAAGAAGCCCGGTTAATGTATCTTTTATTTTGAGTTTAGCAGCAGCAAAGGTAAACAATTGACTATTTCGATGAGTGGCTTAAACATTTACACTTACGGCATGCCTTGTGGAGCCATGGGGGGGAGAGAAACAACTACAGCAACTGTATATTTGCCTATTCTCAGATTCTGGATCTAGCCTTTGTCTCCTTCATCCTGCCTATACTGAACCATTGGGATGATCATTATCTGAGAGTCTCTGTATCCTCTTATATTGTTATGGGAGAGGTGTTTTCAGAACCCCAAAATGTATCATGGAGTTCAACCAACCCCCACCTTTAATGGATTGTTGCTTTTGAAGCACGCGGCTTGTTCCCCAGGTGTAGTATTACAATTATGGACACGTGGTTTTTTAAAACAAAACAATGTTTATTCCATAAACTCAAATTAACCTTTTAAATAAACATTGGATCTCTTAACACCCCTTACTTCAAAGATAACCCCGAAAATAATACAACACTACTCAATCCTGCAAACTGTTCCTTTACACATCGAAAAGACTTCACTTTCACAAAAACAGTAACACACCAGGTCACAGTTAATATATATTTTCCGTTGGATGGCAGAGATACAGGGGCAGCACGGTAGCATTGTGGATAGCACAATGCGTCACAGCACCAGGGTCCCAGGTTCGATTCCGGCTTGGGTCACTGTCTGTGCGGAGTCTGCATGTTCTCCCCGTATGTGCGTGGGTTTCCTTCGGGTGCTCCGGTTTCCTCCCACAGTCCAAAGATGTGCAGGTTAGGTGGATTGGCCATAATAAATTGCCCTTAGTGTCCAAAATTGCCCTTAGTGTTGGGTGGGGTTACTGGGTTATGGGGATAGGGTGGAGGTGTTGACCTTGGGTAGGGTGCTCTTTCCAAGAGCCGGTGCAGAGTCGATGGGCCGAATGGTCTCCTTCTGCACTGTAAATTCTATGATAAATTCTATGATATATCAGCTTGGTTGACTTCAGCTCCAGCGCCTTGCTTTTTCTTCAAGTAGCTCACAGCCCAAAAACAAGGTCACACCCAAGCTGCTGTCTCAAACTGAAACTAAAACCCAGAACTAACCTCAAAATGGCCGAACTGAGCTCAGCTCCACCCACTCTCTGACATCACTATTTTCTTAACGGTACATTGCTTAAACATCCATTTCTTAAAGGTACTCTCACATGGCAATATGCTTTCAACCAGTTCAGTCTCCAGAAGTGTTGGTTTCCAATCGCAGTTTCAGTCTCAGTTTCTCGAGAGGCGGGGAGGGGCAGTTTCCTCCCTCAATCTCCCTTTTGCAGTTTGAGTCTGCCTCAAAAAATACAAACTTCAAGAGTCACAGATTCAATCACAAGGTATAGATCAGCCACAATTTAATTGAATAGAGGAGCAGGCCTTAATTGGCAAAATGGCCGAGTCTTGTTCCCCTGTTCATTCTTACATTGCTGTCACCCATTATTCCTATTCATGCTCAGCATTCATTACCTTGGTTCTATCATGTTCGTGCATCACTGAGTTAACACCCCCTTACGGGTTTCCATGGAGAAGTGCGATGTTTGCCAGAGATGGCTTACTTGTATGCCTTCTGGTGGCAGATGGTTGTAATGCATATTGATAATGTTGGCTTACTATAGTAAAATCTCTTCAGATCTACCTGGGATCTTGCCAGATCCTGCGACTTCTTGAAATCCATCTTTGATTCTAATGTTTCCTCCCATGCCGATTGCACCAACAGCTTAAGAAGAGGTCAGGGCTGTGGCAACTTGTCAACCCATATGATATATTCTCTTTCTTCAGATTCCTTGCAGCACTGCTTCAAGCACCTGGAAATTCTTGCAGAATTTTCTTTATCTCCTGTACTCAATGGTCTATACCAATCTTCCAGTGCATAGATGGACAGGAACCTCTAACTCTACCCAAAAGGTCTAAATGGCTGCTTCGTGCTTTGCAAAATGCAGCTCATGATCAATAATATGTGTACCTCGTTGAATGGCACACAGTGCAGTCATTATAGCTCTCGGTGCATCTTAGAGAGCTCAATAACCATATGTTTACTGCTACGATCCATTTAGGGAACAGTAACCTTTGTTGTAAAGTGGATGAACTTTGAAATCCCAGGTGCTTACTAAAACATGATTCCCACAGCTGTAAACAAGATTTTTTTTACGATACAAAAATTAAGAAGGTAAACATTCAATGCTAGCTGACTTATACTCAAACATACAGAATTAACATGAGGTAAACATTAATTAACAGACAAACTGTGATCAAACACACCAGAAGCTGCACCTTAAATTGCAGACACAACCAAGGCAGGTCACACAATGTTTTTCAGCAGCCCACCCAGATGTTAGTGTGAGTCCCAAAACCCTTGAAAATTCTGTCAGGGGCTTCAGCTCCTCTCCTCAGGACATAGCCTCAGATTTTCCTCAAAGGCAGTTCCAATTCAGCCTGGAAGCCTTAATGCATTTTACTGCTTGCAATGAGTTGTCGGGCATCCAGGGGTTGCTCACCTCCCAACCGCTCGATCATGCCTTTCATGTCGACGTCCCACTGCATCAGCCAGACTGCACCCCAGCATCGTGACCTCGCTAGCCGTTCCGATCAGAAAACCATTACTCATCGTGGGCTTCTCTTTGCCCCAACTGCCAGCTTCACAGTGCAGACAGTTTCACTTCAGCTTCATTGAGCTGACAACTGCCCCAGAGCTTCTCTGAGCATCAACTCCTTGGCCTCATCGATAGACAACTGGTCCAGGGCAAACAAGTATAGCTGAGGAACTGAATTGTACACTTGGAGTTTGGGGAGTTGGGGAAAGAGGTATTCATTTCCTTTTGCTTTTTCTAGCTTGCATACCCTGTAGGACTTGGTTCTTACTGTACAGAGACAGGAAACAAAATGAAAATCGCTTATTGTCACAAGTAGGCTTCAAATGCAGTTACTTTGAAAAGCCCCTAGTCACCACATTCCGGCACCTGTTCAGGAGGCTGGTGCGGGAATTGAACCAGGTTGCTGGCCTGCCTTGGTCTGCTTTCAAAGCCAGCGATTTAGCCCTGTGCTAAAAGCTAGCTCTTTGGTGAGTACCTGGTAGTTGGTTAAGGTCTGCCACAGTTCTAAGGTTTGAAATTGTATACATATTAGTGATCATGTTTATAAAATGTATTTAAATAAGTTTATTAACATAATTAAGTAATTAATTAAAACACTTTAAAGAAGGCAGGACAGGTGATGTAGTTTGACATCTGTGGTGGGGAAGTTGCTGGAATCAATAATTAAGGAGAAGATGATTGAAGATTTGGAAAGATAAAGTTCAATCTACCATTGTCAGCATGGTTTTATGAAGCGTAAGTCATGCTTGACAAACTTGCTTGAGTTCTTGAAGATGTAACCAGCAAGGTGGAATAATGGGGAACCTGTGGATGTGGTATATCTAGATGTCCAGAAGGCATTTGTCAAGGTGCTGCATAAAAGATTGATACAGGAGATGAGATTGCAGGGGGTTGGGGGTAGAATACTAGATTGAATTGAAGATTGTCTGGTGGACAGAAAGCAGAGGGTTGGGTTAAAGGGGTCCTTCTCTGGCTTGCGAACTGTGACTAGTGGTTTGCCGCAGGGTTCAGTCCTTGGTCCGCAGCTGTTTACAATCTATACAAATGATCTGGCAGCAGGGACAGAGTGTAATACAGTAACATTTTTGGATGGTACTAAAATAGCTGGGAAAGCAGGCAGTGAAGAGAAGATAAAGATATTGCAGATGGATATAGATAGTCTAGGAGATTGGACCAAAATTTGGCTGATTGAGTTTAATGTGGATAAGTGTGAGGTTATCCAGTTTGGCTGAAAAAATAGAAATCAGATTCAAAATGCATCTGGGCAGAGGGATCTGGGTGTCTTTGTTCATGAATCGCAGAACGCCTGTGTGCAGATACAGAATGTAATAAGAAAGGCAAATGGAATGTTAGCATTTATTGCAAAAGGACTGGAGTATAAAAGTAGAGAAGAATTGTTGCAATTGTATAGGGTGTTGGTGAGACCACACCTGCAGTATTGTGTCCAGTTTTGGTCTCCTTATTTGAGGAAGGCTGTGGTGGCACTGGAGGCAGTTCAGAGGAGGTTCACCAGATTAATTTTGGGGATGAAAGGGTTGTCGTATGAGGAGAGATCAAACAGGTTGGTCTTACAGTGGGAAGCATGGTAGCACAGTGGTTAGCACAGTTGGTTCACAGCTCCAGGGTTCCAGATACGATTCCCGGCTTGGGTCACTGTCTGTGCGGTGACTGCACGTTCTCCCCGTGTGTGCATGGGTTTCCTCCGGGTTCTCCGGTTTCCTCCCACAGTCCAAAGATGTGCAGGTTAGGTGGATTGGCCGTGATAAATTGCCCTTGGTGTCCAAAAAAGGTTAGGTTGGGTTACTGGGTTAAGGGGATAAGGTGGAGGCGTGGGCTTAAGTGGGGTGCTCTATCCAAGGGCCGGGCCAGACTTGATGGGCCAAATGGCCTCCTTCTGCACTGTAGATTCTACGATTCTGTACTCGTTGGAGTTTAGACAGGTGAGAGGGGATCCGATCGAGGTATATAAAATATTAAAATGGATTGACAAAGTAAATGTAGACCAACTGTTCCCCTTGTGGGACAATCTAGAACAAGAGGTCACAGATATAGGTTGAGAGGCGGTAGATTTGGAACTGACATGAGGAGGCACGACTTCTCGCAGAAGGTGGTGAATTTGTGGAACTCACTGCCCCATAGAGCTGTGGAATCCGAACCATTAAAGGTTTCAAGAGGGAGATAGTTATATTTCTGAGACAAAATCGGTTAAAGGGATATGGGTAACAGGTAGAGAGATGGCTTTGAGACCAGGAAGAGATCAGTCATGATCTGATTGAATGGTGGAGCATGCTCGAAGGGCTGAATTGCCTACTTCTGCTCCTAATTCCTGTGTTCCTAGGTGTCAAGGCTTTCAGCATGCGGGAGGTTTTGGATAACATTGTAATCTAGGGCAAACACCTACAGTAGGTTTTTGAGCCTCGAAGAGCTTCGGCTCAGAGTCATTGAGCTGGAGGCCGAGCTGTGGACATTACGGCACATCAGGGAGGGGCAAGGTTACCTGGATGTTTTGCACCAGGAGGCAGTCACACCACTTACTGTAAGGTCTTGTGATTTGGTCAGCAGTCTGGGATGGGCGTGTGTTACTGCGAGTGAGGCAGGTACGGTGACCCAGAGGGCAGGAGTGCAGGAGGGTCAGCCTCTGCAATTATCCAATAGGTTTCACGTTCCCTCAGCTTGTTTGGATGAGAATGGATGCTGCAGGGTGGATGAGCTGACTGACTATGGCACTATGCTACAAGAAGCCATTAAAGTGGGGGGGGGGGGAGCAAAAAGGAACATAGTGGTAGTATGGGGCAGTATAGTGAGGGGGATTGACACTGTTCTCTGCAGCAAAGAGCAAGAGTCCAGGTGGCTGTGTTGCCTGCCCCGTGCCAGGGTTTGGGGCATCCTTTCAGGGCTGGAGAGGAACTTGCAATGGGACGGGAAGGATCCAGCTGTCATTGTCCATGTAAATACCAAAAACAGAGGCAGAACTAGGGAAGAGGTTCTGTATGAAGAGAGTGAGGAACTAGGCGCAAATTAAATAGCAGAACCTCAAGGGTAATAATCCCTGGATTATTAAATGAGTCAGATGCAAAGTCAAACAGCATATGTAGGGAAGTAGAGGGGGCTTTAAACTAAACAAGGTGAATGAAGGGTCAAGCTTGGGTAGCTGCAGGAAATGGACGGGTAAAGTCAAGGCAGGAATATGGCAAATGAGGGTGAGGGAGTAGCAGGAAAGGACAAAGTGAAAACACCTAAGACTACACAGACTACACTAGATGCCACAAGGACAACAAAAAGACAAAACTAAAGGCTCTGTATCTGAATGCATATAGCATTCCTGACAAAGTAAATGAATTGATAGCGCACATTGAAGTAAAATAAATAAGATCTGACGGCCATTATGGAGACTTGACTTCAGGATGCCAATGATTGGGTTCTGAATATTGAGGGGTATATGACATTCAAGAAGAATAGGAAGTTAGGTAAAGGTGGAGGGGTAGCTGTCCTCAAGGATGGCATCGGTGCAATCATTAGAGGTGACCTTGGTTCAGTAGATCAGGGTGTAGAATCAGTATGGGTGGAGATGAGGAATAGTAGGGTTAGTCAGTTAGTCAGCAGCTGGAGTAGTCTGCAGGCTCCCTAACAGTAACCACAATGTCGGACAAAGTGTACAAGAAGAAATATTGACTGCTTGTGGTAAAGGAATGGTAATGCTCACAGGTGATTTTAATTTAGATATAAAATGTAACAATCAGATTGGCAGTAGTTGGGGAGTTCATAGAATGCTTTTGAGATAGTTTCCTAGAGCAGCATATTCTGGAATCAACCTGACAGCAGAGTATATTGGACTTGGTAGTCAGTCATATGACAGATTCATTTATAACCTTAAAGTACAGGCACCGGAGGTGGCAGAGGCCACAGCATGATTGAATTCTGCATGCAGTTTGAAATGAAGAAGAGCTAGTCTGACATTGGTATTTAAAACTTAAATAAGTGAACCATGTGTCCAAGAAAACTGAGCTAGCTGAACTGAACTGGGATACTAGACTAGGGGATAGATCAATAGAGAAGCAGAGGCAGACATTATTGCGGATATTTCAGAATATTCAGAATAATCCATTCCAACCATGCAGAAAAATTCTAAGGGATAGACTCACCATCTGTGATTACTAAAGAAGTTACAGAACACATCAAAAGGAAAAACATATCCCTGCGCAAAGTGAGGTGCAGGTCAGATGGTTGGTCAGGATATAAAAAACGACAGAGCATGACTAAAAGGTTAATCAGGAGAAAGAAATTGGAGTATGAAAGGATTGATTGATTGATTTATTGTCACATGTACCGAAGTACAGTGAAAAGTATTTTTCTGCGGCTAAGGGGACGTACACAGTAAACAAAAAGAATAATCGACAAAGTACATTGACAAATAAGTAATTGGTTACAGCGCGGAACAAGGGCCAAACAGAGCAAATACATGAGCAAGAGCAGCATAGGACGTTGTGAATAGTGTCTTACAGGGAACAGATCACCCGGAGGGAGACTCTTTGAGGAGAAGCTGACTAGAAATGTAAAAATGTATAACAAGAGTTTCCAAGCGTATGTAAAAAGGAAAAGGGTACGGAAAGTGAGTGTTGGCCCTCTAGAGAGTGTGAATGAGGAGTTAATAGTAGAGAGTAAGGAAATGGCGGATCAAATAAACAAATCATAGAATCCCTACAGGCAGAAGGAGGCCATCCAGCCCATCGAATCTGCACCGACCCACTGAAAGGGCATCCTACCTAAGCCCACTCCCAACACCCTATCCCCATAATCTTACCGGCACATCCCTGGGCACTAAGGGGCAATTTTTCATGGACAATCCACCTAACCTGCACGTCTTTGGATTGTGGAAGGAAAGCGGAGCACCTGGAGGAAACCCATGGAGACACAGGGAGAACATGCAAACTCCACACAGACAGTCACCCGAAGCCAGAAATGAACCTGCGTCCCTGGCACTG
The DNA here is from genome assembly GCF_047496885.1 of Scyliorhinus torazame. Lineage (NCBI taxonomy): Eukaryota > Metazoa > Chordata > Chondrichthyes > Carcharhiniformes > Scyliorhinidae > Scyliorhinus > Scyliorhinus torazame. The sequence continues at coordinate 217,683,431 of NC_092711.1, read as the reverse complement.
TGATGCAGCAGTGCTAACCACTGTGCCACCGGGCCACCCCAAATATTTTGCTTCTGTCTTCTTTATTGAGGATACAAAAACCATTCCAAGTGTAAAGTAAGAGGTGGAAGGGAGAAAGGAGCTTTGTGAAACTACAATCGGGGAAGCGGTACTGAGCAAACAGATGGAGCTCTGGGCTGAGAAATCTTTGGGTCCTAATGGACTTCATCCTAGGACTTTAAAAGAGGCAGCACATGAGATAGTAGATGCGTTGGTGTTAATTTTCCAGAACACTATATTCTGGAAAGGTTCCACCAGACTGGAAAGTAGCAAATATAACCCCTCTCTTCAAGAAGGGAGGGAGGCAGAAAACAGGAACTACAGGCCAGTGAGCTTGACGTCATGGGGAAGGTGTTGGAATAAATCATTAAGGAGGTCATAACTGGGCACATTGAAAAACTCAAGGTAATCTGCAAGAATCAGCACGGTTTTGGGAAAGCGAAAAGGAAATCATGGCTCAAAACCAATTTTTGGAGTTATTTGAAGGAGAAATATGCACTGTGAAAGTACTGGATTGGATTTCCAGAAGGCATTTGATAAGGTGCAACATCAAAGGTTATTGTGGAAGATAAAAGCTCATAGTGCAAGGGATGACATATTTCTATGGAAAGAAGATTGTTGGTTGGCAGAAAACAGAGAGTTTGTAATGAGTGGAGTCCCACACGGGTCTGTCCTGGGACCTCAACTTTTTCTAATTTATTTCAATGACTTAGATGAGGGGAACGAAGACATGTAGCTAAATTTGCAGATGACACAAAGATATATACGAAAGCAGGTTGTGAAGAATACATAAGGTTGCAGATGGATGTAGGTAAGTTGAGTGAATGGCACAAATCTGGTAGACGTAGTATAATGTGGGAAAACGTGAAGTTGTTCACTTTGACAGGAATAATAAAAAGGCAGAGTAAAGATTAAGTCACCATAGTCCCGGATGACCATAGGCTGCTTTCCCCTGTAAGAAGGGACTGGTGGTGATGTAACCAGAAGATCACCATACATAGAACATACAGTGCAGAAGGAGGCCATTCAGCCCATCGACCCACTTAAGCCCTCATTTCCACCCTATCCCCGTAACCCAATAACTCCTCCTAACCTTTTTGATCACAAAGGGCAATTTATCATGGCCAAACGATCTAACCTGCACGTCTTTGGATTGTGGAAGGAAACCAGAGCACCCGGAGGAAACCCACGCAGACACGGAGAGAACATGCAGACTCTGCACAGACAGTGACCCAGCGGGGAATCAAACCTGGGACCCTGGCGCTGGGAAGCCACAGTGCTAGCCACTTGTGCTACTGTGCTGCCCAGGGGAAAGGCAAGGTTGAGAAGGTGAGGTCTTTATGAATAACCTCAGCTGGTACGGGAATTAAACCTAGGCTGCTGGCCTCGCTCTGCATCACAAACCAGCTGTCCAGCCAAGTCAGCTAAACCAGCCCCCCGTGTTACTTAAATGGAGAACGACTGCAGAATTCCGAGGTGCAGAGGGACCTTGTTGTTTCAGTGCATGAGTCACAAAAAGTTAGTTTGCAGGTACAGCAAGTAATTAAGAAATCTAATGGAATGCTATCCTTGATTCCAAGAGGAATTGAACATAAAAGAAGGGATGTTATTCTTCAGTTGTACATGACATTGCAAGTTTATAATCATGATTAATAAGCAGTATCTAATTAAGCCTTGTAGCCTCACCAAACGCCATTTATAGAGTTTAACGACAAGCATGGGCCCAGGATTAATTGCTGGTCTGTGGTCAGTTTTTTTTATTTGTTGTTTCGGAGGACGTGGGCATCCCTCGTGAGGCCGGCATTTGCTTGCCCACCCTTAATTGCCCTTGGGAAAGTGGTGGTGAGCTGCCTTCTTGAACGACTGCAGTCCGTGCGATGTAGGTGCAAAACCAGAATATCTTGAATAATCTTAGCCAGTCTGACAGCATCTGTGGAGCGAGGACGGAGCTAACGTTTCGAGTCTGGGTGACTCTGTCAAAGCTGGTGCTGGTGCACCCACGGTGCTGTCGGGAAGGGAGAGTTCCAGGATTTTGACCCAGCGACAGTGAAGGACGATGGTAGTCAGGGTGGCGCGTGCCTCGAAGGGGGACCTTTAAGAGGTGGCGATGTAAAACAAAATGGTGGACAAACTCAGCAGGTCCTCAGGTGGCGCCCCATGAGTCTGTTGCCCTGGTCCTTCTAGGTAAGAAAGCTGGCGGGTTTGGGAGTGAGGATGTGATAGTGAGAAGATAGGATAAGGATGAGCTGCGAGAGACCCACCCCCTGGTCGAATGACCTCCAATTCCTGCAAAGTCTGGACTCACAGCTGGATGCCAGGCATGGTGCAGCCTTGGAACCTGACCCCAGCGAAAAACCAACCCGTTAGAGTGGGGAGGGTCGGAATTAAAATAAAACCATGCACCTTTGGAAAGAAAAATAGGAGACATTTCAGCTTTAAATATAAAGCAGCCCGCTGGAGCCTCAGTCTCCAGCTCACTTTTAAAGGGTGCGGTGGAGAGTGAGCACAGGCTGTTCAATGGCTCTGCTCGACGTGTCCCGTTGCAGTATGTGGATTGGCATCTTTTTATTGTTTGAACTTTTAGCAGGGGGCTCGCTGTTCGCCGAGACCGTCTGGGACTCCTCGAAAGCAGCCGGACGGAGCAATAATGAGAGCTTGCACTGGAATCCGGTCACCTCCAGCCGTCAGCCCGAGTCCAAAGCAATTCAACCGGTCTGGAGCCTGGAGCAGGAGGGCAACCAGACTACATCCACCGACAGGCTGGAGATCTTCTCCCTGGATTATCATCACGTCCAGGTCCCCTTTGAGATAACACTATGGATCATGTTAGCATCGCTGGCCAAGATAGGTAAGGACATGGGGAATCTCTCTTGTGTGCTAAACACTCTCCTTTATTAGAACCGCCTCAGAGTCAGGTCTGTAGGAAGCTTCCTTGGTTCATTATCCCCATCTTGTGTTCCCAAGAGCCGATTACCCGCGGTCCAGCAAAAACTGACAGCTTCACCTTACTTTGCCGATGCATGTACACACCCCGTTATCACAGTTAAGCCTGAGAATGCAACCCAAGCTATCTCCTTGAAATGTGTTAATTTTTAAAAATCTGAGAGAGCTCTCCCCAGTGTCTGTCCAATATCACCACTGTTCCATACAATCCTTAAAATCTGCCCATTGACTGATTTGCGACAGTTAAATATGTACAGCATAGTTTACCTTTGGGCATTGTAATAAAATTCAAGGAATCGTTTATTTCTTGTTTGTCATTTTCAAAAGCTGTATTTTTTTAAAAAAGAAGAAAACATAGCTATTCTTCCAATTCCATGAATTATAATTTTGTAACTTGATCCAAGGAGCGACTGGATTTGTTTAGGATGCAGAACAGATTCAACTTCTCTCTTTTTTGAGCACAGCTTTTCAAACTGGATTCTCCAAATCACCTGGGCTTCGAGGAGGAGATGTGTGTGTGTGTGTGGGGGTGTCTGAAAGTGGGGTGACCTCTGATTTCTGTAGGTCAATCATCACCTTTTCCTATTTGTTTTGTTTGCATTTTAATTTGAAGTCAGTGAGATATGTTTTCTGCACCTGTCATGGTTTTCATGTGGCTAGCTGGCACTATCTTTCCAAACTTAGCGTGGAGTCCTGGGGGTAGGCCTGGGAAGTGTGCCAAATTAGTAAGACCAGAAGACCATAAGACATAGGGGTAGAATTAGGCCATTCGGCCCATTGAATCTGCTCTGCCATTCAATCATAGCTGATGTGTTTCTTATCCCCATTATCCTGCCTTCTCCCCATAACCCCGATCCCCTGATTAACAAGAACCGATCTATCTCTGTCTTAAAGACACTCAGTGATTTGGCCTCCACAGCCTTCTGTGGAAAGAGTTCCACAAATTCACCATCCTCTGGCTGAAGAAATTCCTCCTCATCTCAGTTTTAAAGGATCATCCCTTCAGTCTGACGCTGTGCACTCGAGTTCTAGCCTTTGGTATTAGTGGAAACATCTTCTCTATCCCTGCCTCTGAGTATTCTGTAAGTTTAATAAAATCCCCCCATATCTTTCTAAACTCCATTGAATACAGACCCAGAGTCTTCAACCGCTCCTCATATGACAAGCCGTCCATTCCAGGGATTATTCTTGTGAACCTCCTCTAGACCCTTTCCAAGGTCAACACATCCTTCCTTAGATATGAGGCCCCAAACTACTTACAATACTCCAAATGGGGTTTGACCAGAGCCTTATACAGCCTCAGAAATACGTCCTTGGTCTTGTTTTCTAGCTCTCTTGAAATGAATGCGAACATTAGGTTTGCCTTCCTAACTGCTGACTGAACCTGTATGTTAACCTTGAGAGAATCTTGAACTAGGACTCCTAAGTCCCTTTGTGCTTCAGATTTCCCAAGCTTTTCTCCATTTAGAAAATAGTCTATGCCTCTATTCTTCCTACCAAAGTGCATAACTTCACACCTTTCCACATTACATTCAATCTGCCACTTCTTTGCCCACTCTCCTAGCCTCTCCAAGTCCTTCTGCAGCCTGTCCGCTTCCTCAACACTACCTGTCACTCTACATATCCCCTAGCCTCCCCCCTCCCCCAACCTCCCCTACCCCTAGAGGGCAACAATTGAGGAATCATTGATTTATGGGGGGGCACTGTAGCATAGTGGTTAGCACAGTTGCTTCACAGCTCCAGGGTCCCAGGTTCGATTCCCGACTTGGGTCACTGCCTGTGCCGAGTTTGCACTTTCTCCCTGTATCTGCGTGGGTTTCCTCCAGGTGCTCTGGTTTCCTCCCACAGTCGAAAAATGTGCAGGTTAGGGGGGTTGGCCATGACAAATTGCCCTTAGTGTCCAAAAAGGTTGGGTTGGGTTACCGGGGTAGGGTGGGAGTGGGGGCTTAGGTAGGATGCTCTTTCCAAGGAACGATGCAGACTCGATGGGCCGAATAGCCTCCTTCTGCACTGTAAATTCTATGATTCTATGATAATACTTGAATTGTGCAACGTGGGTACCAAACGTGCTGAGGATGGATGGGTTTAAGTAGTGACACATTAGATTCTACATTAATTGTCACATCATAGAGCACAGAGATAGGCCTTTTAGCCCACCGTCTCTTGGGAAGAGCTGCCCAATAATTTTCACTTGGCTGCTCTTTCCTCCCCAGCATTACAGTTGCTTTAATTTTCAAGTATTCAAACAATTCCCTTGGTAAAACGATTATTTGTTCAGAGTCAAATAATTTAGTGATCCATGCAGCGTTGGATATTGCCTGAATTTATTATTTGTAGTCACGTGAGTGGAAGGTGTTTAGCTGTAGCCAACACCTGTCATTTTACTCATTTAGCTAAGGTTGCTATTTGCAGTTGAACAGAAATGAATTAACCAGAAACACAAGCATTCGTGATCAGATAAATGTGTAAATTGGAATGGACAAGTAAATCCCGGAATATGAATGCCATAGAATCCCTACAGTTCAGAAGGAGGCCATTCGGTCCATCGAGTCTGCACTGACTCTTCAAAAGAGCACTCTCTCTCGGCCCACTCCCCCACCCTATCCTTGTAACCCCGTGCATCGATGATGGCCAATCCACCTAATCTGCACATTTTTGGGCAGTGGGAGGAAACTGGTGTACCCGGAGGAATTCCACGCAGACACAAGGAGAACATGAGAACACAGACAGTCACCCAAGGCTGGAATCGATCCGAGTTCCTGGCGCTGTGAGGCAGCAGTGGTGACCACTGTGCCGACCTGTCATTGCTGTCATTGGCTGATGAACTCCCTGGATTGTGTTGTGAAGATAAAACTAGTTTTTGCCATAACAAGAAAATACCAACAACTCTTTTAACAAATAACTCCTTCCGCCGTCCTAGAAATATCCACCCGACTGTCTATTTTCGTTTGTAGATTATTATAATTACAAAATAAATTGAGACTGTAAAGAGCTTGTCATTGTTACTGGAGGCTGAAAGTAGAACAAAGAAAATTACAGAACAGGAACAGGCCCTTCGGCCCTCCCAGCCTGCGCCGATCCAGATCCTTTATCTAAACCTGTCTTCTATTTTCCAAGGATCTACTTCCCTCTGTTCCCCGCCCGTTCATATATCTGTCTAGATGCATCTTAAATGATGCTATCGTGCCCGCCTCTACCACCTCCGCTGGCAAAGCGTTCCAGGCACCCACCACCCCTGCGTAAAAAACTTTCCACAGTATTCCAAATGTGGCTTAACCAAAGTCCTATACAACTGTAACATGACCTGCCGACTCTTGTACTCAATACCCCGTCCGATGAAGGCAAGCGTGCTGTATGAAATGAAAAAATGAAATGAAAATCGCTTATTGTCACAAGTAGTCTTCAAATGAAGTTACTGTGAAAAGCCCCAGTCGCCACATTCCAGCGCCTGTTCGGGGAGACTGTTACGGGAATCGAACCGTGCTGCTGGCCTGCCTTGGTCTGCTTTTCAGCCAGCAATTCAGCCCTGTGCTAAACAGCCCCTTGACCACTCTATCGACCTGCGTTGCCACCTTCAGGGTACAATGGACCTGAACTCCCAGATCTCTCTGTACATCAATTTTCCCTAGGACTCTTCCATTGACCGTATAGTCCGCTCTTGAATTAGATCTTCCAAAATGCATCCCCTCGCATTTGCCTGGATTGAACTCCATATGCCATTTCTCTGTCCCGCTCTCCAATCTATCTATATTTTGCTGTATTTACTGACAGTCCTCCTTGCTATCGGCAACTCCACCAATCTTAGTATCATCTGCAAACTTGCTAATCAGACCACCTATACCTTCATCCAGATCATTTATGTATATCACAAACAACAGTGGTCCGAGCACGGATCCCTGTGGAACACCACTAGTCACCTTTCTCCATTTTGAGACACTCCCTTCCACCACTACTCTCTGTCTCCTGTTGCCCAGCCAGTTCTTTATCCATCTAGCTAGTACACCCTGAACCCCATACGACTTCACTTTTTCCATCAACCTGCCATGGGAAACTTTATCAAACACCTTACTGAAGTCCATGTATATGACATCTACAGCCCTTCCCTCATCAATTAACTTTGTCACTTCCTCAAAGAATTCTATTAGGTTTGTAAGACATGACCTTCCCTGCACAAAACCATGCTGCCTATCACTGATAAGTCTATTTTCTTCCAAATGTGAATAGATCCTGTCCCTCAGTATCTTCTCCAACAGTTTGCCTACCACTGACGTCACGCTCACAGGTCTATAATTCCCTGGATTATCCCTGCTACCCTCCTTAAACAAAGGGACAACATTAGCAATTCTCCAGTCCTCCGGGACCTCACCCGTGCTCAAGGATGCTGCAAAGATATCTGTTAAGACCCCAGCTATTTTGTCCCTCACTTCCCTCAGTAACCTGGGATAGATCCCATTTGGACCTAGGGACGTCCACCTTAATGCCTTTTAGAAGACCCAAAACGTCCCCCTTCCTTATGCCGACTTGACCTAGAGTATTTAAACATCCATCCCTAGCCTCAACATCCGTCATGTCCCTCTCCTTGGTGAATACCGATGCAAAGTACTCATTAAGAATCTCACCCATTTCCTCTGACTCCACGCATAAATTCGAATAAAAGGCTTTGGGATTTTCCTTAACCCTGCAGCCAAAGATATTTCATGACCCCTTTTAGCCCTCTTTATTGCGCGTTTGGGATTTGTCCTACTTTCCCAATATTCCTCCAAAGCTTCATCAGTTTTAAGTCACCTAGATCTTGTGTATGCTTCCTTTTTCATCTTACAATTCCACCCGTCATCCATGGTTCCCTAATCTTGCCATTTCTATCCATCATTTTCACAGGGACATGTCTGTCCTGCACTCAAACCAACCTTTCCTTAAAAGACTCCCACATTTCAAAGGTGTATTTACCCTTAAACAGCTGCTCCCAATCCACATTCCCTAGCTTCTGCCAGATTTTGTTGTACTTGGCCTTTCCCCAATTTAGCACTCTTCCTTTAGGACCACTCTCATCTTTGTCCATGAGTATTCTAAAAATTACAGAATTGTGATCACTACTCCCAAAGTAATCACCGACTGAAACTTCAACCACCTGGTCGGGATCATTCCCCAACACCAGGTCAAGTATGGCCCCTTTCCGAGTTGGACTATTTACATACTGCTCTAAAAAACTCTCCTGGATGCTACTTAGAAATTCTGCTCCATCTACGCCTCCAACACTACATGAGTCCCAATCAATGTTGGGGAAGTTAAAATCTCCCATCACGGCCACCCTATTGCTCCTACATTTTTCTATAATCTGTCTACATATTTGTACCTCTACTTCACGCTCGCTTTTGGGAGGCCTGTAGTAAAGTCCCAACAATGTTACTGCACCCTTCCTATTTCTTAGCTCTACAAATATTGCCTCAGTGCTCGAAACCTCCATCGTGCCCTCCTTAATCACAGCTGTGATATCATCTCTGACCAGTAATGCAACTCCTCCACCCCTTTTACCTCCCTCTCTATCCCTCCTGAAGCATCTATACCCTGGGATATTTAGTTGCCAGTCTTGCCCTTCCCTCAACCAAGTCTCAGTAATACCAATAACATATTCCCAGGTACTAATCCAAGCCCTAAATTCATCTGCCTTACCTGCTACACTGCTTGCATTGAAACAAATGCACCTCAGATCACCTGTCTCTTTGCGTTCATCATCTCTTCCCTGTCTACTCTTCCCCTTAGTCACATTGAGTTTATTATCTAGTACCTTACTGGCTTTAGTTGCTGCCTCTTTACTGACCTCTAACTTCCTAATCTGGTTCCCATCCCCCTGCCATATTAGTTTAAAACCTCCCCAACAGTGTTAGCAAAAGCACCCAACTGGGCCAGTAAGATCAGGTGTCGGCCTTTCAGCCCCTTGAGCCTGCTGCACCATTTAATTAGCTCTCATTTGTTACTGACTATGTCTGTATTCCTATCTCTTTTAATCCCCTCAGCCCTCCAGTGTTCTCCTCTAATCCTGGCCGTTTAAAGCATTCCCCATTTGAATTGCTCGGCCATTGATGACTGCACCTTCAGCTGCCTTCGGCCCCTGGATCTAGAATACACTTCCTCTACACCTTTCCTCTTCTCCAGCTCATATTCCTCTTTTAGGACGTTACTCAAGAACTATCTCTTTCACCAAGTTTTTGATGTGGAGATGCCAGTGCTTGACTGGGATGGGCACAGTAAGAAGTCTTACAACACCAGGTTAAAGTCCAACAGGTTTGTTTGGAAACACTAGCTTTCGGAGCGCAGCTCCTTCATGAAGGAGCTACCCTCCGGAAGTTAGTGATTCCAAACAACCCTTTTGAACTTTAACCTGGTGTTGTCAGACTTCTTCCCAGGTATTTGGTCACCTGACCTAATAAGTCACGTAGCTCCGTGTCATAATTTGTTTTGATGATAGTTCTGTGAAGCACCTTGGGATATTTTATACATCCAAGGTGCGATATAAATTGTTGTTGTTTTAATCAGAACCCCCTGCTGTTTCCCCATATGTCTGAATCTCCTGTCTTAACTTCCTTTCTAGAAATCTCAATTCATTCTGAACACTTGGCCTGCTGTGACTGTGCAAACCATGTTCTCGCAATTGTTCGTGCGATGGCATTTTTATACTGGATTAATTTTTAATCTCTTTGGTTTAGGCCTGGCATTCATCACATCCGCTGGTTGCATCTTTAAAAATGAAATTCAGTTCCAACATCATGTAATATTTATCACCCATTCTCTCGGAGAATGTTGTTTTCGTTAAAATTGCTCCGTCGATGAAAAGTAGAATTTGTAATTTCCCAGTCACATCACTTGGGTGAAAGGGCAGTCTGTCACATTCATATCTGCTGTTACTCAGTGGATTGCACTCTTGCCTCTGAATGAAAAAGACTTGGATACAAGGCCCAGTCCAGGGGTTAGGAGTACTTAGTGTAGACTGACACACTCTAAGACCATAGATATAGGTGGAGAATTAAGCCTTCACCCCATAACCCCTGATCCCCTTATTAATCAAGCAATCCCCTTATTAATCAAGAACACCAGATTTGTGCTTGAGGTGCTGTTACCTACAGGGCAACCCACCAGTTGCCAGTTAGCCAATTCCGACTTCCTCCAAAACTGGTTCCTAAGATTCATCGAGCGCCATTACTCTGTTTCTTCTCTCCAAAATACAAAGCCTAGGAACACACTGTACTGGCAAGTACTCTTCTACTTAAAGAAACATTCTGATTATGGGTCCACGGACCAAAAATAATAAAAGAAAGTAAATAGGAACAAAGGAAGTAAACAGGAAGGACTCTTGCAATCTGCACGGTGCCTTTTCTATTTGGGAATAGGTTAAAAGCTCAAGAGAAAGGCGGCACATGAGCACAGTATTGAATCAGTGCAGTGTTGGAGGTGCCATCCTTTGAACAATACTCAAGCCAAATCTGCACACTCAGATGGGTGTAAAGGATGGAAATGTATTGAAAGAGTAAGAGAGTTCTCCCTAGTGTCCTGGTCAACAATTATGCCTCAACCAAGAACTTAAACAGATTAAAAGGTATCATATTGCTGTTTGTAAGAGCTGGTAGTGAGCTGCCCTAATTGCTTATGGGGACAGTGGATCTCTGTAGGGAGGAGGTAGGATGATTTAGGAACGGAAAATCTAAACACAGCAAGAAAAATATCACGGCTCTGGATCAGAGCAGTGATTTGAGTAAAAAAGATTTGACTAGGAAGAGCTTAAAAAAGGTAATATGGCATTTGTGACTACAGTGACATTGGTGAAAAATAGGAAAAAAAAGCTAAATCTGAAGACACAATGTCAGAATGTGTGAAGCATTCACAACAAAAGAGGTGAATTAATAGTGCAGATAGAAATTAATGCATTTGATCTAATCTTACAGCAATGTGGTTGCAAAGTAACCAAGACAAGGAACTAAATAGTCCAGAAAAGTTTATATTTGCAAAAGAGGAAAAATGGAAAGGGATTAGATAAAGCCCTGATAATAAACAAAGGGAGTCAGTATAATGGAGGGAAATTATCTTAACTCAGAAAAGCAAGATGTAGAATCCATCTGCCTAAAGTAAGAAGCAGCAAGAGGCACAGAACACCAATGCGAGTAATATTTGTCCCCCATAAACAGTGTCTTGTTTTACTTTTGCACTAGATGTTTTTTTAAAAACACCTTTAGAACGTGTGTCATCCTCATTATGGCTATTAACCACATTTCAAACAGAAATATTATTCAAACCTACTGCCTCATGATGTCAAATTTAATTGCTAAATAAATCATCTTATGTTTAACCCTAATATAATTGTTTAAATATATCGTTTGTCATTAATATATTGATGTTATATGCTCCACACATCCTAAAAACTGATATGGACATGCTAAAGATGGACACCATGGTTATCACTGCACTGAAAATGAGGACGCAGGTTCGATCCCCACCACGGATCCCTGTCCATGTGGAGTTTGCACATTGTCCCTATGTCTGCGTGGGTCTCTCCCCAACAACCCAAAGATGTGCAGGGTTGGTGGATTGGCCATGCTAAATTGCCTCTTAATTGGAAAAATATTTTTTTTAAGCTATCAATTTCCAGCGGACCACTCTAATGGATTGGCTCTCAGTGAAAATTGGACAGAGTATTTCTTTCAAGTTCTTGTTAATGTAACGGATTGGTGGACATGAAGTTTCAATGCTGAGAAATTAGTTTGTAGGTTTTGTCAGGTTTTTGTGGACAATGTTTTGTAAAGTTTTCATTGTCTTTGTTGATAACCCCTGGCCATTGTGGTCATAAGTATTCCATTGTGGTCATAAGTATTCCATTGTGGTCATAAGTATTCCATTGTGGTCATAAATGTTTAAACAATAAAACATCATAGACATTTCTTAATTCATTATGAATGTAAAATTGTCATATTTTAATATATTAAAATGTTACATACTTCTTAAAGATATCAATACTTGTTTGTTTCTTGGTGCAATCTTTAGCATTTTTGTCAGCAATATGTAGAGTCTGCTTCATTGAGATTTGTTCATTGCCTGTGATGCCTTTGGCACCAGTGCAATTCTCCCATCAATCTGGTGCTAACATGGATTGACGATTGGCTGTCAGGCAGAAGGCAGAGATTTGGGATAAAAGGTTCTTTTTCGGAATGGCAACCAGTGACGAGTGGTGTCCCGCAGGGTTCAGTGTTGGGGCCACAGCTGTTCTCTTTATATATTAACGATCTAGATGACGGGACTGGGGGCATTCTAGCTAAGTTTGCCGATGATACAAAGATAGGTGGAGAGGCTGGTAGTATTGAGGAGGTGGGGAGGCTGCAGAAAGATTTAGACAGTTCAGGAGAGTGGTCCAAGAAATGGCTGATGAAATTCAACGTGGGCAAGTGCGAGGTCTTGGAAAAAAGAATAGAGGCATGGACTATTTTCTAAACGGTGGCAAAATTCATAATGCTGAAGTGCAAAGGGACTTGGGAGTCCTAGTCCAGGATTCTCTAAAGGTAAACTTGCAGGTTGAGTCCGTAATTAAGAAAACAAATGCAATGTTGTCATTTATCTCAAGAGGCTTGGAATATAAAAGCAGGGATGTACTTCTGAAGCTTTATAAAGCATTAGTTAGGCCCCATTTAGAATACTGTGAGCAATTTTGGGCCCCACACCTCAGGAAGGACATACTGGCACTGGAGCGGGTCCAGTGGAGATTCACACGGATGGTCCCAGGAATGGTAGGCCTAACATACGATGAACGTCTGAGGATCCTGGGATTATATTCATTGAAGTTTAGGAGATTGAGGGGAGATCTAATAGAAAATTACAAAATAATGAATGGCTTAGATAGGGTGGACGTAGGGAAGTTGTTTCCATTAGCAGGGGAGACTAGGACCCGGGGGCACAGCCTTAGAATAAAAGGGAGTCACTTTAGAACAGAGATGAGGAGAAATTTCTTCAGCCAGAGAGTGGTGGGTCTGTGGAATTCATTGCCACAGAGGGCGGTGGAGGCGGGGACGTTGAGTGTCTTTAAGACAGAAGTTGATAAATTCTTGATTTCTCGAGGAATTAAGGGCTATGGAGAGAGAGCGGGTAAATGGAGTTGAAATCAGCCATGATTGAATGGTGGAGTGGACTCGATGGGCCGAATGGCCTTACGTCTGCTCCTATGTCTTATGGTCTTATCAATCAAATGCTTTTTATGCAAAATGTCTGGAGTTGCGCATATATGAATGATTGACTATAGGTGGGAGTACACTGGGGTTTTTAATGTAAGTAATTGAGACTTGGGGCAGCACGGTAGCATGGTGGTTAGCACAATTGCTTCACAGCTCCAGGGTCCCAGGTTCGATTCCCCACTGGGTCACTGTCTGTGCGGAGTTTGCACGTTCTCCCCGTGTCTGCATGGGTTTCCTCCGGGTGCTCCGGTTTCCTCCCACAGTCCAAAGATGTGCAGGTTAGGTGGATTGGCCATGCTAAATTGCCCTTAGTGTCCAAAACTGCCCTTTGTGCTGGGTGCGGTTACTGGGTTATGGGGATGGGGTGGAGGTGTGGACTTGGGTAGGGTGCTCTTTCCAAGAGCTGGTGCAGACTCGATGGGCCGAATGGCCTCCTTCTGCACTGTAAATTCTATGATGATAATTGCTCAATAATTTAAGTTTTAATCAACACTTCTCAATCCTGATACTTCTGGTGATGTGTACCATGTTGTCTGCCACTTTTCATAGATATAAATGTTATTGTATTCAGACAGAATCAGATGCATTAGGGCAGTGTGCCAATCTGGGCACTGCACTGCTCCATTCCATCAATAATGTATTGCAGTAGCAGAAAGTGACATTAAGTCCGAGTTCACTCAGCACTAAAACAGTGTTCATAAAAAGAGGTGTGTGTGAATGCTACGATAGTTTGTGGACGATTCTGGTTTTAATTTTTAGTACATGGTATCGAGCCACTGGATAACTGCAAAATGTTTTACAAGGATGATACCGGAACCAGCAGTTTGCAGCTGCCAGAAAGGGGCTTTTTTGCCCTAGAAAAGAGGGGACTGGGGGTTGACCCAATAGAGGTCGTGAAGATTATGAAAGGATTTTATAGGGGAGTCAAAGAGACGGGGCAGGATTCTCAGTTCAGGAGACTATGGGCTGGATTCTCCGATTTTGAGACTTAAGTGCTGACGCCGGTGTGGGAACTGTGATGTTTTACGACAGAAAGATGGCACAACAGCTGCACCGATGCAGCTACTTTAAATGGGCTAACACCATCGCCACGTGGAACACAATCAATTCCATAGAAAACGGGGCCGGATTCGCTGTGTCTGCGATTGGCGCAGATGAGGCTCACACACCGCAGCCGCACTTAAACGATCCTTCCCCCCCCCCCCCCCACACACACCGTCCCAGTCAACAAGATGGCTGGAAGGATAGCAGCGCCATGGTTCAGGGACGCTGAGCTGGACACCCTCATGGACGCCGTGAAGGAGTGATCCTGTACCCCAGCCCAGATGCTGCCGTTCGCCGTTACTGGGCACAGGTGGCAGAGGCGGTCACGCCGTGGGCAACGTTGCCCGGACTGGCCAACTGCCGGAAGAAACTCCACGCCCTCCTCAGGGCGGCCAGGGTGAGTTGGCTGCTCCGTGTCCCTGGCACTAACCCTGTGCCCCCCCCCACCGGTAACCCGGCCCCTCCGCCCCCAGTGGACAGCCGAACCCCCACCCTGCCCCACATGCCAGCAGCCATGCCAGCTTCCATGGCCAGCTGCCCTGGTCACTGAGGCCACCAACTACCCAAGCCCTAGGCTGCATGCTTTGAAGGGTCTAATGGTGTTGTATGCCCCCCCGCCCCCCCCCCCCCCCGCAGGAGAAGGCCGCACACAACCTCCGTGAGCAGGTGAATTCCGGAAGGGGAAACCCAGAACTGCGGCCACTCACCATGCACGTGCAGGGGGCACTGGACGTGGTCGGCGGCCTGGAGGTAAGGGAGGTCACTGAGGTGGAGTTCGGTGGCGGGCGTGGAAGTAAGACCCTGCTTAGTTGCGGATCCACATGACAGCCCCCCCCCCCTCTCCAACAACCTCCTCGCCCTCCTCAATCCGCACCTCCTTCACCCACCTCAGCCAACCCCCCTCAGCCCACGCCGCTCAACACCGCCCCCCCCCCCCCCCCCCCCCCCCCCCCCACACCCCGGCCAGTGTCTAATCATACATGCCATCTTGTGTCTTACAGGACATGCCGGAGATGGGGCCGGTCCATCCGGAGCTCTCCAGCCAGTGCCAGAGCCGGTGTCCCCCAGACAGCCGAGCACTGATAGGGAGAGCAGCCCGGGCATCTGCCCTCTGCCCAAGACTCAGGACACCCCGGAACCCGGGACAGAGGATGACACTGACTTTCCATCATAGCTATCTCCAACACCCTCCACCATCTCAAAGACTATCATCTCGGTTGGGCACATTAGCGAAGAGGCTCCTGCAACATTATCTGGTGCGCACCATACATCGCATCTAGTACAGCAGGTGGAGAGGGGCCATACGCTCGGTGGGCAGGCCGGCCCCAGGAACCAGCTGCCCTCCAGACGGGTCCCGGGCTTCTGGAACATCCAGTCTCAGCCACAGTGCAGATGCAGACCCATGGACCACAAGAGGGGATGATGGCAGGCATCCAGCACCTGCAGGCGCAGGTGGAGGAGTCCATCTGCGTGCAGGAGCAGGAGGTGGTGATGGTTTTGGCTATGGATCAGCGTCTCCAAGGCCAGGGGCATTCTGTGCAGGCCGAGACCCAGGACAGGGCTGCCATCTCACAGGCAGCCATGTGCCAGAGCCGCTTGGACATTGCAGCGGCGCTCAACAGCATGGCCCAGTCACGCCGGTGGCATTGCCCAGGCACTGGGCAGGGTGGCCCAGTCCCAGAGGGAGGTGGCCCAGTCACTGGCTGATGCGGCAGTCACAGCATGATGTGGTGCAGTCTCAGCAGCGAGCGTGCAGACCCTGGTTGAGACCAGAGCGTGCCTCCAGGACTGGTAGCACCAGGTGGCGGGGGGAGGCCTCAGGGAATGGCTCCGATCGCGCACCCGTCCAACGGTGAAGCCCAGTGGCCATCGGGCACCCCGAGGTAGAAGGAGGTGATGGCGCCCGTCCTGTTGACTACCACAGGGAAGGTCCCGGAACACCGCAGCACCTTGGACTCTCCTCCCCTTGTCCCTGGTGCATCTTGTGGGCAGCGGACGGAACAGGTCGGCACCACGCTACCCGTGACACCTGAGCAGTGGCCAGGCCCATCCAGGTCGGGTCGCGCCAGGAGATGTGCGCCAATGGGGACTCTTTTCACAGGGCAGGAGTCACAGCAGGCCGCCTCCATCCATACTGTACCATCTGGGGAATCACCTAGGCGTAGTGTTAGGGCATGTAAGGCAAGAAAGTTAGACACTAGTTAAGTTGGTACGGGTGCAGGGCACAGTTGAGTTATGGGGGCTAGGGCACAGACTGTGTATATATTTCCATGCAATAAACACCTATTAACA
Source organism: Scyliorhinus torazame (assembly GCF_047496885.1). NCBI lineage: Eukaryota > Metazoa > Chordata > Chondrichthyes > Carcharhiniformes > Scyliorhinidae > Scyliorhinus > Scyliorhinus torazame. Next base: position 217,666,905 of record NC_092711.1, on the reverse strand, counting down.
TGGTTAAAACCTGCCGGTGCTCTGTCTGCTGGGTATTGGTGTGGGCTGGTCAGGCTGGCTAGAGGGTTGGGGTGGGGGGTGGGGGATGTGGGGCAGGGGAACCAGTGTAGGCTCTGTGGGAGAACCGTGCTTTCCCCCCCCCCCCACCTCCCGCCCTCCATGTGCCCCGACTGCCCCCAACACCCTGCCCCAGGGATACGACGGGACCGTGTGATGGACAGGCCAGCTTGCATGCACGGATCACCCAGGCGGAAGGTGCTACTGCGGGCATGAGTCAGACGTTGTAAGACGATGTGGAGCACTAGAGCTCATCGCAGAGCGGGTTGTCGTAATCCTCGTTCCCATAGACCAGATCAGCTGTCACTGCCAACCCCCAGGGCCCTCAGCTCGTTGCGCCGCAGGTATATATAATGGAGGGTTGTGCAAGCGGGCGGTTTGGCGGTGTGGGAGGCGAGAGGGTGTGGGTCTGGGATGTGGTGTCCGTGCCTCTGGCCAGCAACTCTCCCCCTCCTCGCCACCCCTTCCCTCCTTATCGGTGAACCTTGAGGTGATCACAGTGTCCGGTGCGCGTTAGCCCTGGTGATAACGTCATGCTGCCTCCTCTGCCTGTCCGGGCCCCATGTGCTGCTCATCGTCCGCCTCCCCCGCATTCTCCATGTCAGACGAGGCCTGCACTTCCTCCTCATCCTCCTCCTCCAGCACACCTTCCCTCTGCTGTGCAATATTGTGGAGGATGCAGCAGACCACCATGATGCAGGCAATCCTCTCAGCATCATGCTGGAGGCCACTTCCAGAGCTGTCCAGGCACCTGAAGCATCTTCAGGATGACGAAGTACCGCTCAATCACACTCCGAGTCGTTGTGGAGGCTCGCCGTGTCCGGATTGGTGGCATCAGCAGCGAGTAACCCCCGTCGCCCAGGAGCCAACCGCTCAGTCGGCGGGGGGGGGGGGGGGGGGGTGCACCTCAAACATGTCATGAATCACCGAGTGTGCCAGGATGAAGGAGTCGTGCACACTGCCCGGGTATCGGGTGCAGAGGTGCACGATGCGCCACTTATGGTCACAGATCAGCTGGATGTTCATTGAGTCGTTCCCCCTTCGATCAGTGTAGAGTGGCCTATTATTCGCTGCTGCCCATAGGGCGACATGCATCCCGTCTATCACCCCCTGGACCCAGGGTATCACTGCGATGGAAGCGAACTCCACTGCACGGGCATCCTGCTGGGCTCGGTCCACATGGAAATGGATGTAATGATCTGCCTGGTCACATAAGGCCTCTGTGACGACACGGATGCAGCTGTGCGGCGAGGTCTGTGAGATCCCGGACAGGTGAGATCCCACTCGGCGACTGGAAGGACCTCGTTGCGTAGAAGTTCAGGGCGATCGTCACCTTGACGGCCACTGAGAGATGGGTTTCCTCCCCTGCGGTGCCAGGTGTGCCATCATCTGGCAGATGTGTCACACTGTCTCTCTGTTGAGCTGGAGTTCAGCCCAGTCCGGCAGGTGCTCAAATGACAGGCGCTGCCGGTACACATGAGGCCTCATACGGCGCCTCCTTGGCACCTCCTCCTCAGCCTATTGGGCGGCTGGCCCTTCAGGCTGTGCGGTCACCACCTGCCCCTCTGTAGCCCGGTCCTCTGTAGCCCGTTCCTCTGCAGCCAGGTGCTCTGCAGCCCGTCCTCTGCTGGTCATTCCTCTGCTGGTAGCTCTGCTGCTGCAGCTTTCCCCTCCTCTCCGAGGAGGAGGAGGTGCCAAGGAGATTAATCCCTGACCTTCTATTCTCTGCTGCATCGGGACCTCCTCTAACGGGGACGGGTGGTGGAGAACCCAGCCCATGGTTGGCAAGACCTGGACGAGGAGCCATCAATATAAGATAGTCAGTAAAATGCCCAATAAAGAATTCAAGAGAATTTTTTTCCCCAGGTAATGATTAAAACTCATGACAATTAAGAAGTAATTTGTAGTAAATATGTCAGGAGAAGCGCGAAAAGCATTTCACCCCTGTGTTGCCAACACACGTCAGGGGTGTGATGGAAATACTCACCATGCATGTATCTTCCAGATCATTCAAGAAGCTCAATATCATCCAGGACTCTTTGGCAGCCCTTTCCAGCAGCAAATATCTACTCTTATGATCCCAGACTAGACCCCAACAGTGGCTAGGATATTGGGACCAAAACCCCAATGTTTTGGTTTGTTTATTTAAAACTGCGGAAAGAATGATTCACTCCAGGAATGATTGCATGAAGAAATAGGGCTTGATTAGTTTATTATGAATACAATAGTAACGTTTTAACTTCAAACCTGAACAAAATAGCTTACCTCTTAAACACTCCTACTCGATTTACGATTAAACAACAAGAAAAGAAACATACAACTCTCAGTCTATCTTACTGTGGGAGAATTGTCAACTTTGTATCAGTCAGAACAGAGTTCAACTCCTCTCTCCAAAGCTTTCTCCAAAAACTACTTTTGTAAAGCTTTTCAAAATGTCTCTGCCTTCTTTGGCTCCACCCAGCAATATCCTCGGCTCCCAAGCTGAAAACAAATGATCTCTGCAGGCTGCAGAGCACATTCATTCCCCAGGGGTTTCTCCAGTCAAACCACAGTCCAGTAGTCCAGATTGTAAAACATATTCCTTTGTCAATTTCACCTTTTGCCCGCTAAAAGCCCCTAGGCCCTGCAAAACAGAGTTATTTTAAAACAAACGTGACCACTGCAGTCAAACACACTCTTGCGCAGACTTTTAAACCTTAAATTGACCAATAGCTTAGAGTCCAATATTACCAAAGTCTTCCAGTCGCCACACCACCCACCTTTAAAAAAAATATCCACCAATGTAAACAGATGGCTTCATTTTTCCAAAACCCTTTTAACGTTAAACATTTCTTAAGATTACTTACATTCAATACAATATATTATTTTACATTTTTAGACAGGTAAACATCAACATAAATATCGTTCATTTTAGTCTTTTCACAAGTTACAGTCGTGATAAAGCATCAGCAATCACATTTCCTCTTCCTGCCACATGAAGAATTCCTTAATTAAATGGCTGTAATAATAAATTCCATTTGAATAGTCTTGCGCTTTAAATTTGTCCAAGAATTTTAATGGATGTGGTCCTTCTATACAATTGTGTCAGATAAATTGTTGCTAACATAGATGTTAAAATATTGTAATTGTTATGGGCCAGGGTTTAGAGAACCCCAAAGTGTATCATGGAATTCACCTGACCCACAACTTTTAATAGATTGTGGTATGGGGAGCACACGGCCCACTCTACAGGTGTGGTACAGCAGAAATGGAAAAGTATTTTTTTTAAAAGCAAAACAATGTTTATTCTATGAACTCAAATCAACCTTTTTAAAACATACAGAGAACATCTTAGCAACCATCAATTCAAATACAACCCCCAAAGAATACAACACTAAGTAATCCTTACTTTCCTTTTAACATCCATAAGACTTAAAACAAAACCTTTTAACAGAAGCACATCAGGTTTAAATTCACTACTGAGAACAGTTACCACGTTGAAATCAGCAAATGAACATTCATAAGCTTGCAGAGATTCATACATATCCTGCTGTGATTTCAGCTTCTCCAAAACTAAAATGAAACCAAGCCCACCCTGCACCAAAAAGCCTAAAGCGAAAGTAAAAAGCTGACAGACAGCCCAGCTCCACCCATTCTCTGACATCACTACAGTAATAAACACCCATTTCTTAAAGGTATTTATATACACACCCATTTATAAACACCCATTTCTTAAAGGTACTCTCACGTGACACCTCCCCCCAAGAGAAAAAATAAACCATCAACTTCTAGATGGTTTCATTTTTCATCTTTTCACTATCCTTTAAGAAATGCACACAGTAAATATACATTTTCATTTCAAAAAACAACACGCGCAAACAGGTATAATAATATGGTCCTTTTTTGTTTCTTCCTCCAACTGGAACTGCTTCTGTTCATCACATTCGTGACAAAGCATTGGCTATCACTTTTTCTCGTCCTGTTGCATGTACTATTTTTAAATGAAATGGCTGTAACAATAAACTCCAGTGAACCAGCCTTGCGTTGTTATTCCGGAATCGCTCCAAAAACATCAACGGATTATGATCAGTATATATAATGGTGTCAGACAGATTGCTGATCACATAAATGTGAAAATGTTGCAAAGCCAGCACCAAACTCAAAGTCTCCTTCTCAATCGTTGAATACTTTTTCTATTGAGACTCAATTTCTTTGAAAAATACCCAATAGGCAGCTCTAGCCCTTCGTCATCATCTTGTCGAAGCACCGCACCTATGCCCACACCACTCGCATCAACAACCACTTTGAATGGTTTGGTATAATTTGGGATGGCTAACACAGGAGCAGTGGTTAACACAGCCTTCAGGCTGTCAAATGCCTGTTGACACCCCGCTGCCGACTGTAACTTCTTACGCTTCTTGAGCAAGTCCGTCAGTGGAGCGACTGCACTGCTAAAATTCGGTACAAATTTCCGGTAAAATCCACTCATACAAAGAAATCGCATTATTTCCCGTCATGTCGAGGGTATCGGAAACTCGCCAATATCTTTTGTTTTCACATCTCGTGGGACCATTCGACCCTGTCCGATTGTATGGCCAAGGAAAGTGACTTGGGCTTTTCCAAATTCACTTTTGGCGAGGTTTATCACAAAAAGGTCGATCGAATAATTCCATCAGATGTTTTAAATGTTCTTTCCATGTCTGGCTGAAAATTACCAGTTCGTCGATGTACACCGCACAATTGGGTAATCCTGAAACAACTTTGTTAGTTAACCGTTGAAATGTAGCTGGGGCATTTTTCATGCCAAATGGCATAACTTTGAATTGGGTATATACCATCTGGAGTCACAAAAGCTGAATTCGCCTTCGCCCTTTCGGATAAAGGTACCTGCCAGTAATCTTTAAGTAAACCCAGTTTGTAAGTAAAAGCTAATTGTCCCACTTTCTCAATGCATTCCTCCAAACGTGGGATAGGATAAGAATCCGTTCTTGTAACTGCATTAACCTTTCTATCGTCCACACACAACTGTTGGGTACCATCTGGATTTGTTACCATCACTATGGGTGAGCTCCATTGGCTGCAAATCACTTCAATTATGCCATTTTTAAGCATACCATCAATCTCTTTGTAAACCTGTACCAATTTTAAAGGGTTACGTCTGAATGGATGTTGTTTGATTGGAACAGCATTTCCCACATCGACATCATGTATAGCCATTTTAGTACTTCCCAATTTATCTCCACAAACCTGCCCACGTGATATCAATAACTCTTTCAGGTCAGTCCATTTTTCCTCTGGAAGGTAATTCAACAATTTATCCCAATTGTTAAGAACATCCTCATTTTCCAATTTAATTTGAGGTATGTCAAATTCACAGTCATCTGGATTTGGTTTGTCACTTTGAGTTAGAATCATTAAAACCTCTTTTTTCTCTCCTTCCCTTTCAAAGTACCTTTTAAGCATATTCACATGACACACTCGGTGAGTCTTCCTTCTATCTGGTGTTTTTAACCACATAATTCACCTCACTTAATTTCCTTTCAATCTGATAAGATCCACAAAACCTTGCTTTTAACCACTGGTTCACCTACCAGTGGTAGCAAGACTAAAACTCTATCTCCACTGGCAAAACTACGAACTTTGGATGTCTTGTCCGCTACCCGTTTCATCACATTTTGTGCAACTTTTAAATGTTGTCTAGCCAATTCACCTGCTCTATTTAATTGTTCCCTAAAATTTGAAACGTAATCCAATAATGTAAGTTCCGACTTCTCACTCACCAATTTTTCCTCAATCAATTTAAGTGGTCTTCTTACCTCATGACCAAGAATTAGTTCAAAAGGACTGAATTTGGTTGACTCATTAGGTGCATCCCTAATTGCAAACAGTACGAATGGAATTCCTTTATCCCAATCTTCTGGATAATCATGACAATAAGCCCTCACCATTGTCTTTAATATCTGATACCACCTTTCTAACCCTCTCTGCGATTCTGGATGGTACGCAGTTGATTTGAATTGTTTTATTCCTAAGCTATCCATAACTTCTTTGAATAACTTTGAGGTACAATTTGATCCTTGATCCGATTGTATTTCTGTGGGTAGTCCATATCTAGTAAAGAATTTAAGTAACTCCTCCATAATCTTTTTAGCTGTAATATTACATACTGGAATGGCCTCTGGAAACCTAGTTGACACATCCATTATCGTCAAAAGATATTAATTCCAACTTTTCGTTTTAGGAAGCGGTCCTATGCAATCAATTAGGACCCTTGTAAAAGGTTCTTCAAATGCTGGAATGGGTATTAAGGGCCCTGGTTTTATCACTACTTGAGGTTTCCCTATCAATTGACATGTGTGACATAGGGCAGCACGGTAGCACAAGTGGATAGCACTGTGGCTTCACAGAGGCAGGGTCCCAGGTTCGAATCCCCACTGGGTCACTGTCTGTGCGGAGCCTGCACGTTCTCACCGTGTCTGCGTTGGTTTCCTCCGGGTGCTCCGGTTTCCTCCCACAGTCCAAAACGTGCAGGTTAGATGGATTGGCCATGATAAATTGCCCTTAGTGACCAAAAAGGTTAGGAGGGATTATTGGGTTATGGGGATAGGGTGGAAGTGAGGGTTTAAGTGGGTCGGTGCAGACTCGATGGGCCGACTGGCCTCATTCTGCACTGTGTATTCTATGATTGACAAAATTTTACTACATCTTTATTTAGTCTAGGCCAATAAAAATGTTTCTGGATTTTAGCTTGAGTTTTCCTTATTCTCAAATGACTTCCCACTGGTACCTCATGTGCAGCTCGCAACACCTCATTTCTATACCCTACCGGCAATACTACTTGATGAACCTCTGCCCGCTTTTCATTCGCCTGCATATGTAAAGGTCTCTATTTTCTCATCAAGACATCACTTTTACGGTAAGAACACTCTGCTATACACTCAGATTCCTCTTCCGTATATGCTTTTCAACCATCTGATCAAAAATCATTTCTGATAATTGCACTTCAACTGCACCTTCACTCTTTGATTTCTCCTCTTGTCTTAACCTGTGACTTTGTGACCTTGTTACGACACAATCCGGAAAAATCCCAGGATATTCGTCCTTCAACACTTCAGTTGTCTGATTTTCCACTGGCTTATCCGTCACAGTAGACATCACTCCCACCTGCGATCCAGCTATATCATTACCCAAGATAGACTATTCCTGGATAAGATAGTTTCTCTATTACTCCAACTATCACTTCACCACTCTTCACTGGACTTTCCAACCTTAACTTATATAATGGAACACTACTCCTCTCACCCTGAAGTACACATATTACCACCTCTTCTGGCAATATTCTTCCCAAGCTACATAACTCTTTATTTCTTACCATTAAAGATTGACTAGCTCCCGTATCTCTTAAAATTGTGACTTCATTACCTGCTCCTCCTGATACACATGAGTAAACTTTACCCACACAAGTAAATTCTTTAAAGACATCTGGCACCTTCTTATCAATCACCTCTTGATCAGGCTGTACAATCTTTTGCACCTCCTTCGCTTCACTTGGGCTTTCCTTTGTCATTTTAACAAACCCAACGGTCTTGTCCTGTTTTCCCACATCAGCCTTCCCAGTGCTTTTCTTCAACCACCAACACTGTGACTTTACATGGCCTAGTTTATTACAGTGAAAACATTTGAAACTTTTCATGTCTCTTCCACCCTCCTGGATTTCTTTTTTAATCTGAGGTACACTCTCCTTATTATCTCCCATAGGATCACCTTTGCCTCTACAACTTGAGTATTTCTCATGTCCCCAGTTTCTATCCCTCACAGGCTGAAACTGATGTCGGAAACCAAGCTTTGATTGATGAACTAATTCATAATCATCTGCCATTTCCGCTGCTAATCTCGCAGTTTTAGCCCTCTGCTCTCCCACATGAGTTCTCACTACTTCAGGAATTGAATTTTTAAACTGCTCCAAAAGTACAATTTCTCTGAGAGCTTCATACATTTGGTCTATTTTCAAAGCCCTTATCCACTGATCAAAATTACTCTGTTTGAGCCTTTCAAACTCCATGTATGTTTGACCAAATTCTTTCCTTAAATTTCTGAACCTTTGTCTGTAAGCTTCAGGCACTAGCTCATATGCACCTAAGATGGATTTTATCACCTCCTCATACGTCCCAGATACCTCTTCCGGTAGTGATGCAAACACTTCACTAGCCCTACCTATCAGCTTTGTTTGAATCAGTAATACCCACATGTCCTATGGCCATTTCATTTGTTTCGCCACCTTCTCACCTTGGCAGTGCTTGGACATATTTAAATAGATTCCAACCAAGTCTTTGACTTTGATGCTCTTTCTCACTATCCTCAAACTGTACATTTCCCTTTCCGTCTGCCAATTTTAACTGACTGTTATGTTTCATGGCCATTTTCTGAAGTTCAAACTCTCTCTCTTTATCTTTTTTCCCTGATCTGTATCTCCCTTTCTCTTTCTTTTTGTTCTGCCTGGGCTATTCTTTCTTTTCTCCTTTCTTCTCTCTCCTTTTCTTTGTCCTCTCTATCTCTCTCTCTTTCTTTTTCCCCTCTCTCTCTCTTTCTTTCATGGTTCACGTACTATTGGTAACAATACAATACTGTCTCCCACTAACAAAACTACAAATTTTTGATTTCTTATCCGCCTCTTTTTTCATCACATGTTGTGATAATTTTAAATGTTTCCTAGCCAACTTACCAGCCCTAGTTAATTTCGCTCTAAAGTTTAGCACATGGCTCCAACCACTGGCTCACCAATTTCTCTTTGTGAGCAACTGAGAGAACTTTCCTATGCTTATCATCAGAATGGGATTTTTCATTGCTGATTATTTATGATGTCGTACTTTAGATAAGCTTTGGAACCTAAGACTCAAACTTGAAGTCGCATTTTCTCCAGACAGAAATTCTGACTCGATGTTTAGTAATCGTGCTCTTTAAGTATCAAACACAGAATAATGCCGTATGGTGTCAAAACACATTACAGGTAGCTTTAACATTTCCAAATATTGCAGTATGAACAGTAAGTCTCAACATCTGAAGAAAATGGTTTGCAACATTTAAATTTTATTTATTTATTTAGTATGAATTTAGAATATCCAATTCCTTTTTTCCAATTATGGGGCAATTTAGCGCGGCCAATCCACCTAACCTGCACAGCTTTTTGGGTTGTGGGGTTGAGACCCATGCAGACACATGGAGAATGTGCAAACTCCACACGCAGTGACCTGTGGGCCGGGACTCCAGTCCTTGGCGCTGTGAGGCAGCAGTACAACAGTTTTCTTCAAAACATTTTGGGGATATATACGTCACTGGGAGATGGTGGTGTAGTCAAAAGATAGGAACCGGTTGACAGATAATTACAACAGGTGTTGTCACCTACACTTATCATACAGCATTACATTATGACAAGTTAAGTATGTTTTTAATGCAGTGATTGATGATAAGGCTTTGTTCACAAATGGTGGACCAGCATTGTTAAAGTGGACAAGTCTTCAAATGATTCCCGCCTTGAGGATGAAAATCTGGTCCTGCTTCTGTGATCGTACACAGATGGTCACATTCATGAATTCATTACACACCAATCATCTATTCCAACCATCTGCAATCCACAATGTTGAGTCGGGGGTAATTTGAGGTGCAGTTACTGGAATATGACCTTGACCACTAATGCAAGGTCATGGAAAATTTCCCAGCACTTTATTCAGGCCCTCAAGAGCAGACTGCTGACATTTACATCTCAAGCTACCTGCTCTGGTTTGCTTCTAAATCTTTGCCTGTTTTGGCCCCCTGGGGATTGAGCACTCTTCCTTACCTCCTTCTGCACTAAGGCCTGCGGCACTGCATCTCAGAATCAAGGACTCCTCTCTTTGCCCTGCTTCTCCAGTTTCTTCCTCCTCAGAAACCCTTCCCCAGCCACTTCCAGCACATTCTGCAGCCAGACTGCATCTCCTCTTTAAGGGATGCATTTGAACATAGGAGCAGGATATGGACAGGTGACCCTTCAAGCCTGCTCTGCTAATCAATAAGATAATGGGGGATCTGATTTCAATCTCAACTCCACATTTCCACCTATCCCCAATAGCCATTCACCCCCTTGCTCATCAAGAATCTATTTACCTCTACCTTAAAGATATTTAAGGACGTTGCTTCCACCGCCTTTTGAGGAAGTGAGTTCCAAAGACTCACAAACACACGACCCTCTGAGAGACAAAGTTACTCCGCATCTTTGTCTTAAATGGGTGACCCCTTATTTTTAAATTGTGACCCCTAGTTCCAGATGCTCCAACAAGAGGAAACTCTCCACATCGACCCTGTCAGTACCCCTCAGGATCTTAAATGTTTCAATCAAGTTGCCTCTTACTCTTCTAAACAGCAGCGTATACAAGCCTAGCGTATTCAACCATTCCTCCTAAGAAAACCCGCCCATTTGAGTAAACCATCTCGGAATTGCATCCAATGCATTTACGTCTTTCCTCAAATAAGACCCATTCTGTACACAAAACTCCAGATGTGGTCTCACCAATGTCCTGTATTACTGAAGCATGACCTTTTGTGTTCAGTTCCATTCACGATAAACAACAACATTCTATTATTTTCCTAATTATTTTCTCTACCTACATACTAGCCTTTTGTGATTCATGCTCTAGGGCTCCCAGATCCCTCTGTATCTCAGAGCTCTGCAGTCGCTCACCATTTTAATAATGTGCTTATTTTTTATTTTTCTTGCCACAATGGACAATTTCACACTCCATTTACATAAGAACTAGGAACAGGAGTAGGCCATCTGGACCCTCGTGCCTGCTCCACCATTCAATGAGATCATGGCTGATCTTTGTGGACTCAGCTCCACTCTCCGGCCCGTACACCATATCCCAGAATCCCTTTATTTTTTAGAAAGGCATCTATCTTTTTCTTAAAAACGTTTAAAGAAGGAGCCTCAACTGTTTCACTGGGCAAGGAATTCTAAAGATTCACAACCCTTTGGGTGAAGAAGTTCCTCCTACACTCCGTCCTAAATCTACCTCCCCTTATTTTGAGGCTATGCCCCCTAGTTCTGCTTTCCCCGACCAGTGGAAACAACCTGCCCGCATCTATCCTATCTATTCCCTTCATAATTTTATATGTCTCAGTAAGATCCCCCCCGCATCCTTCTAAACTCCAATGAGTACAGTCCCAGTCTACTCAACCTCTCGTCATAATCTAATGCCCTCAACTCTGGGATCAACCTAGTGAATCTCCTCTGCACTCCCTCCAGTGCCAATATGTCCTTTCTCAGGTAAGGAGACCAAAACTGAACACAATACTCCAGATGCGGCCTCACCAACACCCTATACAATTGCAGCATAACCTCACTAGTCTTGAACTCCATCCCTCTAGCAATGAAAGACAAAACTCGATTAGCCTTCTTAATCATCTGTTGCACCTGCACATCAACTTTTTGCGACTCGTGCACCAGCACACCCAGGTCTCTCTGCACAGCAGCATGTTTTAACATCTTACCGTTTAAATAATAATCCATTCTGCTATTATTCCTCCCAAAATGGATAGCCTCACACTTGGCAACATTGAATTCCATCTGCCAGACCCTAGCCCATTCACCTAACCTATCAAAATCCTTCTTCAGACTTCCGGTATCCTTTGCACGTTTTGCTTTACCACTCATCTTAGTGTCATCTGCAAACTTTGACACATTGCACTTGGTCCCCAACTCCAAATCGTCTATGTAAATTGTGAACAACTGCGGGCCCAACACTGATCCTTGAGGGACCCCACTAGTTACAGGTTGCCAACCAGAGAAACACCCATTTCTCCCCACTCTCTGCTTTCTGTTAGTTAACCAATCCTCTACCCATGCTACCACTTTACCCTCAATGCCATGCATCTTTAGTTTATGCAGCAACCTTTTGTGTGGCACCTTGTCAAAAGCTTTCTGGAAATCCAGCTATACCACATCCATTGGCTCCCCGTATCTACTGCACTGGTAACATCCTCAAAAAATTCTACCAAATTAGTCAGACACGACCTACCCTTTGTGAACCCATGCTGCGTCTGCCCAATGGGACAATTTCCCTCCAGGTGCTCCGCTATTTCCTCCTTAATGATAGATTCCAGCATTTTCCCTACAACCGAAGTTAAGCTTACCGGCCTATAATTACCCGCTTTCTGCCGACCTCCTTTTTTAAACAGTGGTGTCACGTTTGCTACTTTCCAATCCTCTGGAACCACCCCAGAGTCTCGTGAATTTTGATAAATTATCACTAATGCGTTTACAATTTCCCTAGCCATCTCTTTTAACACTCTGGGATGCATCCCATCAGGGCCAGGAGACTTGTCTACCTTTAGCCCCATTAGCTTGCCCAATACTGCCTCCTTAGTGATTACAATCATCTCAAGGTCCTCACCTATCATATCTTTATTTCCATCAGTCACTGGCATGTTATTTGTGTCCTCCACTGTGAAGACTGACCCAAAAAACCTGTTCAGCTCCTCAGCCATTTCCCCGTCTCCTATTATTAAATCTCCCTTCTCATCTTCCAAAGGACCATTATTTACCTTAGCCACTCTTTTTTGCCTTATATATTTGTAGAAGCTTTTACTATCTGCTTTTATGTTCTGAGCCAGTTTACTTTCATAGTCTACCTTACTCTTCTTTATGGCTTTTTAGTAGCTTTCTGTTGTCCCCTAAAGACTTCCCAGTCCTCTAGTCTCCCACTAATTTTTGCCATTTTGTATGTTTTTTCCTTCAATTTGATACTCTCACTCACCTCCTTAGATATCCACGGTCGATTTTTCCCCTTTCTACCGTCTTTCTTTTTTGTCGGTATGAATCTTTTCTGAACACTGTTAAAGATCGCTCGGAAGGTTCTCCACTGTTCCTCAACTGCTTCACCATGAAGTCTTTGCTCCCAGTCTACCTTAGCTAGTTCTTCTCTCATCCCATTGTAATCGCCTTTGTTTAAGCACAAAACTAGTGTTTGATTTTACCTTGTCATCCTCATTTGCCACATCTTTGCCCAACTATACAACATTTTTATATCCCTTTGTAGCCTCCTTGTGTCCACTTCACATCTTACTATCCCATCTATTTTTCTGTCATCAGCAAACTTATCAACCATATGTCAGGCAGGCTTTCAGGGAGCTAGGATGGAAGCTCAGAACTAGAACAAACAGAGTTGTTATCTCTGGGTTGTTGCCCGTGCCACGTGATAGTGAGATGAGGAATAGGGAGAGAGAGAGCATTTAAACACGTGGCTACAGGGATGGTGCAGGCGGGAGGGTTTCAGATTTTTGGATAACTGGGGCTCTTTCTGGGGAAGGTGGGACCTCTACAGACAGGATGGTCTACATCTGAACCTGAGGGGCACAAATATCCTGGGGGGGAGATTTGTTAGTGCTCTTTGGGGGGGTTTAAACTAATGCAGCAGGGGCATGGGAACCTGGATTGTAGTTTTAGGGTAAGGGAGAATGAGAGTATAGAGGTCAGGAGCACAGATTTGACGTCGCAGGAGGGGGCCAGCGTTCAGGTAGGTGGTTTGAAGTGTGTCTACTTCAATGCCAGGAGTATACGAAACAAGGTAGGGGAACTGGCAGCGTGGGTTGGTACCTGGGACTTCGATGTTGTGGCCATTTCGGAGACATGGATAGAGCAGGGACAGGAATGGATGTTGCAGGTTCCAGGGTTTAGGTGTTTTAGTAAGCTCAGAGAAGGAGGCAAAAGAGGGGGAGGTGTGGCGCTGCTAGTCAAGAGCAGTATTACGGTGGCGGAGAGGATGCTAGATGGGGACTCTTCTTCCGAGGTAGTATTGGCTGAAGTTAGAAACAGGAAAGGAGAGGTCACCCTGTTGGGAGTTTTTTATAGGCCTCCTAATAGTTCTAGGGATGTAGAGGAAAGGATGGCGAAGATGATTCTGGATATGAGCGAAAGTAACAGGGTAGTTATTATGGGAGACTTTAACTTTCCAAATATTGACTGGAAAATATATAGTTCGAGTACAATAGATGGGTCGTTTTTTGTACAGTGTGTGCAGGAGGGTTTCCTGAAACAATATGTTGACAGGCCAACAAGAGGCGAGGCCACGTTGGATTTGGTTTTGGGTAATGAACCAAGCCAGGTGTTGGATTTGGAGGTAGGAGAGCACTTTGGGGACAGTGACCACAATTCGGTGACGTTTACGTAATGATGGAAAGGGATAAGTATACACCGCAGGGCAAGAGTTATAGCTGGGGGAAGGGCAATTATGATGCCATTAGACGTGACTTGGGGGGGATAAGGTGGAGAAGTAGGCTGCAAGTGTTGGGCACACTGGATAAGTGGGGCTTGTTCAAGGATCAGCTACTGCGTGTTCTTGATAAGTATGTACCGGTCAGACAGGGAGGAAGGCGTCGAGCGAGGGAACCGTGGTTTACCAGGGAAGTGGAATCTCTTGTTAAGAGGAAGAAGAAGGCCTATGTGAAGATGAAGTGTGAAGTTTCGGTTGGGGCGATGGATAGTTACAAGGTAGCGAGGAAGGATCTAAAGAGAGAGCTAAGACGAGCAAGGAGGGGACATGAGAAGTATTTGGCAGGAAGGATCAAGGAAAACCCAAAAGCTTTCTATAGGTATGTCAGGAATAAGCGAATGACTAGGGAAAGAGTAGGACCAGTCAAGGACAGGGATGGGAAATTGTGTGTGGAGTCTGAAGAGATAGGGGAGATACTAAATGAATATTTTTCGTCAGTATTCACTCAGGAAAAAGATAATGCTGTGGAGGAGAATGCTGAGCCCCAGGCTAATAGAATAGATGGCATTGAGGTACGTAGGGAAGAGGTGTTGGCAATTCTGGACAGGCTGAAAATAGATAAGTCCCCGGGACCTGATGGGATTTATCCTAGGATTCTATGGGAGGCCAGGGAAGAGATTGCTGGACCTTTGGCTTTGATTTTTATGTCATCATTGGCTACAGGAATAGTGCCAGAGGACTGGAGGACAGCAAATGTGGTCCCTTTGTTCAAAAAGGGGAGCAGAGACAACCCCGGCAACTATAGACCGGTGAGCCTCACGTCTGTAGTGGGTAAAGTCTTGGAGGGGATTATAAGGGACAAGATTTATAATCATCTAGATAGGAATAATATGATCAGGGATAGTCAGCATGGCTTTGTGAAGGGTAGGTCATGCCTCACAAACCTTATTGAGTTCTTTGAGAAGGTGACTGAACAGGTAGACGAGGGTAGAGCAGTTGATGTGGTGTATATGGATTTCAGCAAAGCGTTTGATAAGGTTCCCCACGGTAGGCTATTGCAAAAATACGGAGGCTGGGGATTGAGGGTGATTTAGAGATGTGGATCAGAAATTGGCTAGCTGAAAGAAGACAGAGGGTGGTGGTTGATGGGAAATGTTCAGAATGGAGTACAGTCACAAGTGGAGTACCACAAGGATCTGTTCTGGGGCCGTTGCTGTTTGTCATTTTTATCAATGACCTAGAGGAAGGCGCAGAAGGGTGGGTGAGTAAATTTGCAGACGATACTAAAGTCGGTGGTGTTGTCGATAGTGTGGAAGGATGTAGCAGGTTACAGTGGGATATAGATAAGCTGCAGAGCTGGGCTGAGAGGTGGCAAATGGAGTTTAATGTAGAGAAGTGTGAGGTGATTCACTTTGGAAGGAATAACAGGAATGCGGAATATTTGGCTAATGGTAAAGTTCTTGAAAGTGTGGCTGAGCAGAGGGATCTAGGTGTCCATGTACATAGATCCCTGAAAGTTGCCACCCAGGTTGATAGGGTTGTGAAGAAGGCCTATGGAGTGTTGGCCTTTATTGGTAGAGGGATTGAGTTCCGGAGTCGGGAGGTCATGTTGCAGCTGTACAGAACTCTGGTCCGGCCGCATTTGGAGTATTGCGTACAGTTCTGGTCACCGCATTATAGGAAGGACGTGGAGGCTTTGGAGCGGGTGCAGAGGAGATTTACCAGGATGTTGCCTGGTATGGAGGGAAAATCTTATGAGGAAAGGCTGACGGACTTGAGGTTGTTTTCGTTGGAGAGAAGAAGGTTAAGAGGAGACTTAATAGAGGCATACAAAATGATCAGGGGGTTGGATAGGGTGGACAGTGAGAGCCTTCTCCCGCGGATGGATATGGCTGGCACGAGGGGACATAACTTTAAACTGAAGGGTAATAGATATAGGACAGAGGTCAGAGGTAGGTTCTTTACGCAAAGAGTAGTGAGGCCGTGGAATGCCCTACCTGCTACAGTAGTGAACTCGCCAACATTGAGGGCATTTAAAAGTTTATTGGATAAACATATGGATGATAATGGCATAGTGTAGGTTAGATGGCTTTTGTTTCGGTGCAACATCGTGGGCCGAAGGGCCTGTACTGCGCTGTATTGTTCTATGTTCTATGTTCTATATCTTTAGTCCCTTCACCCAAGTCATTAATATTCCTTCGTGGTGAGGACTATCAGTGTTGCACAGTAGAGCAAACACTCTTGCTCCCACTTTGCCGTATTGCACAGTCCCAATGCTGGTACAGCACAGACTGGTGTCAGAGTTAAAGCTTGCTCTACAAGTTCAGTAATTCTGGGACCAATCCACATGCATAGGAAGACATCTCTAAGTCATAAATGGATATCAAGAAGGATGTAGAGTCAGTGTGAGATCCAGAAGTGCTTCGAAATCATAAGAACGATGGAGCTGCTGGTGTCTATGGGTCATGTCACTTTCAACTGAATTGTAGTTTATGCACATTGATGACTGACTAAATCTGGAGATGTCAAATACATAGAATTTTGTTTTGACTACTAAAGCATTGTTGCTGGTCCTGGATTGTTCTTGGTAGCAAAATGGATGTGGGATGAGGATCGAACAGTTTGTTCGGTCAGCATGTTAGGGTAGCACAGTGGTTAGCACTGTGGCTTCACAGCGGCAGGGTTCCAGGTTTGATTCCTGGATGGGTCACTGTCTGTGTGAAGTCTGCACGTTCTCCCTGTGTCTGCGTGGGTTTCTTCCGGGTGCTCTGGTTTCCTCCCACTAGTCCTGAAGGACGTGCTGTTAGGTAATTTGGACATTCTGAATCCTCCCTCTGTGTACCCGAACAGGCGCCAAAATGTGGCGACGAGGGGCTTTTCACAGTAACTTCATTGCAATGTAAGCCTACTTGTGACAATAAAGATTATTATTATGTCATGTTTATTGACTAATGTTGAGGCCCAATTGGAGAGTTTGATGGAGTCAGTACCAAAATTTATGATAGTTCCCCTGACTGGTGGAGGCGGGGGTCTTAGAACAAGGGGTCACAGACTCAGGATATGGGTTAAGACTGAAATGCAGAGAAATTTCTTCATTCAAGAGGGTGGTGAATCTGTTGAATTCTCTATCACATTGGGCTGTGTTGGCCAAGTCAGTGAAGATATCAATTTTTTTTAATATAGATTTCTGGACACTAAAGGTGTCAGGGGTATGGGGAGAGCATTGGAGTATGGTGTCAAGATAGAGGATCAACCATGATTACATTGAAAGATGGTGCAGGCTCAATAGGCTGAATAGCCTATTCCTGCTCCTTTTTTCCATGTTTCTTACAAACATATAGGAGCTGAAGAGGATACAATAAACTTTGTCAAAGCATTTTGATTCTTCAAGATCTCAATGTCAGACTGGCAGTTGGAGAATGTGGCAGTAGCTTTTGAAGAGAATTTCATTGATATATATATATATATATGTGTGTGTTTGTGTGTGTGTGTGGATGCTGAACTCAAGCTTCCAGATAATATGACCAAAGGGTAAGATGTAACTGGAGATGTGATGGGGCCACTGAAGTGAATAAGTGAGCAGAGGAAATGATGCCATCCTCAACAATGAACCATAGCATTAGAAAAATACCACAGGTGCAGCAATCAATTAAGGAGTTAAATGGCAGGTTGTAAGGTAGCTGGAGGACACAAATAAATTCTAGATTGTTCTTGGTAGCAAAATTGATGTGGGATGAGGACCAAACAGTTTGTTTGGTCGGCATGTTAGGGCAGCACGGTAGCACAGTGGTTAGCACTGTGGCTTCACAGCGCCAGGGTCCCAGGTTCGATACCCGGCTGGGAATCTAGACTTGCTAGATTTTTGCAGGGTTTAGGTGAGGCTGGCTTCATAGTACTGTTTGCAGTTTTGGTCTCCTTACCAAAATAATAATACACTCGCCTTGGAGGTGGTACATTGAAGGTTGAATGGATTCTTTTTTGGGATGTGAATATTGTCCTATGATGAGAGGCTGAGCAAACTGGGTCTATATCCTCTGGCGTGTAGAAGAATGAGAGGAGATCTCATTGAAACCTACAAGATTCTGACAGTGTTTGGCAAGGTAATGGGGAAGAGGTAATTTCCTCCAAGTTTCGGGTCTAAAACAAGGGCAGCATAGTTACAGAATCTGGGGCGTCATTCTCCGACCCCCCGCCGGGTTGGAGAATCACCGGGGGCTGCCGTGAATCCCGCCCCCGCCGGTTGCCGAAGTCTTCGGTACCGGATATTCGGCAGGGGCGGGAATCAGGCCGAAGTCCCGCCGATAAATTGCCTGTCCCACCGGCGTGGATTAAACCACCATTTGAATGGCGGGACAAGGCGGCGTGGGTGGGCTCCGGGGTCCTGGGGGGGGCGTGGGGCGATCTGGCCCCGGGGGGTGCCCCCACGGTGGCCTGGCCTGCGATCGGGGCCCACCGATCCGCGGGCGGGCCTGTGCCGTGGGGGCACTCTTTCCCTTCCGCCTCCGCCACGGTCTCCACCATGGCGGAGGCGGAAGAGATTCCCTCCACTGCGCATGCACGGGAAACTGTCAGCGGCCGCTGACGCTCCCGCGCATGCACCGCCCCGAGATGTAATTTCCGCGCCAGCTGGCGGGGCAACAAAGGCCGTTTCCGCCAGCTGGCGGGGCGGAAATCCCTCTGGCGTCGGCCTAGCCCCTCAATGTTGGGGCCCGGCCCCCAAAGAGGCGGAGCATTCCACACCTTTGGGGCGGCGCGATGCCCGTCTGATTGGCGCCGTTTTGGGCGCCAGTCGGCGGACATCGCGCCGTTTGGGGAGAATTTCGCCCAAGGTGTCATTTATTTAAGACTGAGATGAGGAGAAATCTCTCCACTGCAAATGCAAACATTTGGAACTCTATTTCCGGTGGGGCTGTGGATGGTCGGACATTGAACATTCGGGACTGAGAGATGTATATTTTTGTCTTCCAAGGAACCAAAGGAAAAGAAGATTGGGCAGGAAAGTGGAGTTGAGGCAGAAGATCTGCCGTGGTCTTTTATGGTGGAGCAGGCTGAAGACGCCTTTGGCCCACTTTTGCTCCAATTCATTATGCTCTTCTGCTTCATAATAGTAATGGTATTTTTGCTAAAAAAAAAAGGACAGTTATGCCAAATACTTTCACCCTACAGGCCACAGACTGACATTAATAATAATTAAAAAAACATTTTTTTTAGAGTACCCAATTATTATTTTTTCTAATTAAGGGGCAATTTAGCGTGGCCAATCCCCCTAACCTGCACAGCTTTGGGTTGTGGGGGTGAAACCCACACAGACATGGGGAAAATGTGCAAACTCCACACGGACAGTGACCCAGGGCCGGGATTCGAACTTGGGGCCTCAGCGCCGCAGTCCCAGTGCTATCCACTGCGCCACATGTCGCCCTTGACATTAATAATAATAATCTTTATTATTGTCACAAGTAGGCTTACATTAACACTGCAATGAAGTTACTGTGAAAAGCTCCTAGTCGCCACATTCCGACGCCTGTTCGGGCACACAGAGGAGAATTCAGAATATCCAAATTACTTAATAGCACGTCTTTTGGGACTTGTGGGAGGAAACCGGAGCGCCCGGAGGAAACCCACACTGACTCAGGGAGAACGTATAGACTCCACACAGACAGTGACCTAAGACGGGAATTGAACCTGGAAACCTGGAGCTGAGAAGCCACAGTGCTAACCACTGTGCTACTGTGTCACGCTTTGGATTATGAGGAACAACAGTGCCTTTAACATGTTCTCGCGAGATTATTCTGTCAGGCTCACCCATTTTCTCAACGAAGAAACACTTGTTTGTTCTGCTAATGCAACGAGTGGCAGAAATTTGACCAACCGGACCGGGAAAAGGCCAACAAGGCTGCCATTGAGAGAGAAAACAAAGCATTGATATCAAAGAAGACACCTCAGTTAATCGATATTTGAATCTTCAGTGTGACGACCCATTACTGCAAAGTGCAGATTAGCGATTTCCACATGGAGCTTGTCATGATATTCAGGTAAACATCATGGTGCAAACATACATAAATACTGATGGACAGATCAACGGACCAATCAATACACACACAACATCACAGCCAATCACAGGCAAGAGCATACACACTATAAAACGGGGAACACGACACTTCCCGTCCATTCCAGCAGGAGACAGCTCAGGGCACAGAGCTCACAGCAAGCCACTCAGACATCCACCATGTGCTGAGTGCCACTCCAAGATAGTGTTAGGGATAGGTTCACAGATTCAAGGGTAATGAATGAACCACAGCAACCAGTATACCATTGTAAATATTGTTAGTAATAAAACTGAGTTGTACCATCCGCAACCGTGTTGGTTCGTCTGTGTAGCGGAGCACCCAACACGACATAGTACCAGGATTGGAACCCGGCAACTGTGAGACCTACCTACGAATCCTCAGGAATCCGCCATCCTGCGCCATGGACACCGTCAGCACGCCGCAGCCGTTACAAATCGCTGGAAACCTCGGCGTCAATTGGAAGCTGTTCAAACAGCGCTTCCAGTTCTTCCTGGAAGCCACCGAAAGGGAGAGCGCTTTGGACACCAGAAAAATCGCCCTCCTCCTCTCCACGGCAGGGCAACACGCCATCCATGTCTACAACTCCCTGGTGTTCGTGGAAGGTGAGGACAAGACCAAGTACAAGACGGTCCTTCTCAAACTCGACCAACACTTCAGCGTCGAGGTAAATGAGAGTTTCGAGAGGTATCTCTTCCAGCAGCGCCTGCAGGGTAAGGATGAGCCCTCTCAATCTTTCCTTACACACCTCCATATCCTCATGCAGCCCTGCGGTTACGACACCACCTCCGATTCAATGATTCGGGACCAGATTGTTTTTGGGGTCACCTCGGGCGCCCTACTCTAGCAGCTCCTCAAAATGAAAGGCCTCACCCTAGCCTCCGCAATCGAAGCCTGTGTCCTTCATGAAAACGCGACCAGCTGCTACCCCCAATTTCAAGCGGCCGAATCGGCGCGGCAGTGATCCTACGCGCCCGAATCGGCGCGGCAGGCGTCCTACGAGGCTGAACGGGTCCAGGCGATCGAGTTCCTCCCGGCCCGCGGCCCAGATGAGGGCAGCCATTTTGCGTGCTTTCGGCGGCCTCCCGCGTTTGTGCACGCCAAAAAAGACGTTGACGCAGAGGGACGTGATGCACAGGCGTGCTCGATGCAAGACCGAACTGCGCATGTGCGGTGGTGCAACGAACGCCATGACGTCACGACGTGAGGCAACTGCGGAGCCGCACATTTAAAGCAGCAATGTCCGGCAAAAAAATGACAATGCCTCCGCTGTGGCAAGATGGGCCACTACGCTGCCTGCTGTCGAGCAGCTCAACCTGCCAATGCTTCCCAATTCCGACAACCTCGCAGGGACGTGCGGACCATTCCGCCTCCGTACTACGAGTCGTGCCCAGACGACATCCAAACCAGTGACACAGACGACCGGGACGCCTTCTGTGTTGCAGTCATTAATAGGAACCGGATGTCTCCAGGCAGGACCCACCAGCCGATGCCAGTGAACAGCGTCAATCCAGGTGATGAATGGTGTGTCACCCTAACGGTCAACCGATCACCGATAACATTCCGTCTGGACACTGGCGCCTCCGCCAACCTCATAGCATGGTCAGACTTCTACGCCATGAAGGTCAGACCACCAATTCGGCCATCCCGTTGCAAGATGGTCGACTACAATGGAAACGTTATCCCGACCATGGGATCCTGCCAGCTCCAGGTGACACACAACACATACACGGCCACACTGTCCTTCGAAATAGTCGGATCATCAAAGGACTCCCTGCTAGGTGCACAGGCATGCAAGGTTCTCCACCTCGTGCAGCGGGTCCACGCTCTGACTCCAGAAGGCGCATCAGAATTCCCGGATGCAGAATCTAGGGCACAGCTTCAATTGCTCCTCGCCCACAACCAGGAGGCATTCGCGGGCATGGGCACACTGCCCTATACCTACAGAATACGACTCAAACCGGACACCACCCCAGTCATTTACGCACCTCGCAGGGTCCCAGCGCCACTTAACGACCGCCTCAAGCAGCAGCTGCAGGATCTCCAGGACCAAGGGGTGCTATCCCAGGTCACGGAGCCCACGCCATGGGTCAGCTCCATGGTGTGTTTTAAGAAGCCCTCTGGCGAACTCCGGATCTGCATTGACCCGAAAGACCTGAACAACAACATAATGAGGGAACACTACCCCATACCCAAACGGCAGGAGATCACGAGCGAAATGGCCTGGGCTAAAATCTTTACAAAGCTGGACGCCTCGAAGGGTTTTTGGCAGATCCAACTGGACCAGTCCAGAAGGAAGCTGTGCACCTTCAACACTCCTTTCGGCAGGTTCTGCGATACAGAATGCCGTTTGGCATCATCTCGGCATCCGAGGTCTTTCACAGGATCATGGAACAGATGATGGATCGAAGGGGTGCGTGTCTACGTTGACGACGTCATCATCTGGTCCACCACACCACAGGAGCATATCAATCCTCTCCAGCGCGTCTTTGCAAGGATACGGGAAAACGGCCTGCGCCTCAACCGAGCCAAGTGTTCTTTCGGCCAAACCGAGCTGAAGTTTCTGGGGGACCACATTTCCCGGTCATGGGTCCGTCCGGATGCAGACAAGGTG
Source organism: Scyliorhinus torazame (assembly GCF_047496885.1). Lineage (NCBI taxonomy): Eukaryota > Metazoa > Chordata > Chondrichthyes > Carcharhiniformes > Scyliorhinidae > Scyliorhinus > Scyliorhinus torazame. The sequence continues at coordinate 217,643,947 of NC_092711.1, read as the reverse complement.
AGCGCCATTACAGCCATGCCGCAGCCAGCAGACAAGAAAGCAGTGGTACGCTTCCTAGGCATGGTCAATTTCCTCGGGAAGTTCATTCCCAACCTTGCCTCCCACGCGACGGCTCTTCGCCACCTAGTCAAGAAGTCAACGGAGTTCCAGTGGCTGCCCGCACACCAGAAGGGATGGGAGGAGCTCAAAATTAAGCTCACCACAGCCCCGGTATTGGCGCTTTTCGACACATCTCGTGACACTAAAATTTCGACTGATGCCAGCCAGTCCGGCATTGGGGCGGTACTCCTACAGCGGGATGACACTGCGTCATGGGCCCCGGTCGCCTATGCCTCGCGGGCCATGACCCCCACAGAACAGCGCTACGCGCAAATCGAAAAGGAGTGCCTGGCTTTGCTAACCGGAATAGACTAGTTCCATGACTACATGTGTGGTCTCCCCCAGTTCACCGTTGAAACTGACCATCGCCCCCTGGTCAGCATCATACATAAGGACCTGAACGAGATGACCCCTCTCCTCCAGCGCATCTTACTCAAACTCAGGAGGTACGACTTCCAACTAGTCTACACCCCGGGAAAGGACTTTATCATTGCAGATGCCCTATCCAGAGCAGTGAGCACACCGCCCGACTTGGAGGGGTTTGTCTATCAGGTCGAAGCGCAGGTGGCCTTCACATCGGCAAATCTGCCAGCCGATGACTCCAGTCTGGCCCGTATTCGCCGGGAGACTGCAGCTGACCCCCTTCTACAACGTGTGATGCGTCACATGACGGGATTGTGGCTCAAAGGATAGTGCCCGCAGTTCTACAATGTCCGGGACAACTTGGCCGCCATTGATGGTGTCCTTCTAAAGCTGGATCGGATTGTGATTCCACACAGCATGCACAAGCTGGTCCTCGACCAACTACACGAAGGCCAACTGGGGGTCGAGAAGTGCAGACGGAGGGCCCGAGAGGCGGTATACTGGCCGGGCATCAGTGATGACATTGCCAATATGGTGCTCAACTGCCCCACCTGCCAAAGGTTTCAGCCGGCACAACCTCCTGAGACGCTTCAGCCCCATGAGCTGGTGACGTCCCCCTGGACGAAGGTGGGTGTGGACATTTTTCACGCTCTCGGCAGGGACTATGTAATCGTCATAGATTACTTTTCAAACTATCCAGAGGTCATACGCCTGCACGATTTGACATCGTCCGCTGTCATAAGGGCCTGCAAAGACACCTTTGCACGCCACGGCATTCCGATTACTGTCATGTCGGACAATGGGCCCTATTTTGCCAGCCAGGAATGGTCCTCCTTTGCTGCTTTGTATGGCTTCACACACGTGACGTCCAGCCCTCTGCATCCCCATCCAATGGAAATGCGGAGAAGGGCGTTCACATCGTCAAGCGGCTCCTCTGCAAGGCTGCTGCTGCCGGATCGGACTTCTGCTTAGCCCTGCTAGCCTATCGCTCGGCCCCACTAGCCACTGGCCTCTCACCAGCCCAGCTGTTGATGGGTCGCGCCCTCAGGACCACTGTGCCGTCCATTCTGGTCCCCACAACCAACCATGCTCCAGTACTGCACAGGATGCAACAGCAGCGCGTTCGCCAGAAGGTGGCACATGACACACGGGCAACTGATCTTCCCGCCCTGGCACCTGGGGACGACGTCCGTATCCACCTACCAGAAGGTGGCTGGTCAGCACCTGCCGAAGTTCTCCGACACGTGGCTCCCCCCTCGTTCCTGGTTCGCATGCCTGATGGCTCCATTCGCAGGCACAATCGCCGGGTTTCTCGCCTGCTTCCACGCTCGCCACGGGAACTTACTCCGGTGCCACACCCTCCTGTTGTTCCTGATGTCGACTTCGTGGAGCTTCCTGCCACCATGCCCATTCCGTCGTCGCCCGTGGCCAGGCCCATTCCTCAGTCGGTGAATCCTGACCCACCCTTGAGGCGGTCAACCCGAATTCGTCGCCCGCCTACTAGGCTGGACATATGAGCCTGTTTGAACATTGAACTCACTGATGGCATAGTGTAGGTTAGATGGCTTTTGTTTTGGTGCAACATCGTGGGCCGAAGGGCCTGTACTGCGCTGTATTGTTCTATGTTCTATGATGTATCATACCACTGTGTTAATATGTTTCTCTTTTTCCTTGTCGTTACAGGAGTTCGTTTTGACGTTTAACATTTCCACGTGTTTTGTTTATGGTACAACCTCGTTGCTATGTCGCACCTGACATCGCCCCATGTATATAGTTTAGCCTCATGTACATGCTGTAGATATTGCACACACACACACACACATTCAGCTGCATTCAGTACACATTTCTATTTATAACCACATAGGCACATGTTCTTGTAAAAAAGGGGGGATGTCATGATATTCAGGTAAACATCATGGTGCAAACATACATACATACTGATGGACAGATCAACGGACCAATCAATACACACACAACACCACAGCCAATCACAGGCAAGAGTATACACACTATAAAACGGGGAACACGACACTTCCCGTCCATTCCAGCAGGAGACAGCTCAGGGCACAGAGCTCACAGCAAGCCACTCAGACATCCACCATGTGCTGAGTGCCACTCCAAGATAGTGTTAGGGATAGGTCCACAGATTCAAGGGGAATGAACGAACCACAGCAACCAGTATACCATTGTAAATATTGTTAGTAATAAAACTGAGTTGTACCATCCGCAACCGTGTTGGTTCGTCTGTGTAGCAGAGCACCCAACACGACAGAGCTGACAATAAAAACCTTGATAAATGATGGATAGGAGGGGAACAAGAGACGTAAGTGTTGCCATGGTGACCATGGGCACTTGAGCTCCCATAATAGCCCATAAAATGTGCAACACCCTTTAGATTCTGTGAGATGTAAGTTGAGCAGCAATTTCCAATTACTACCACTATATCTCTCGCTCACTGCGACAGGCCCCTGCTGAAAGCTGCTCTGGGGAAGGATTAAGTCTTGGTCAGTTGCTAAGCAGCTGTCAGTGCGAAGCTTCATGAGAAGCTGTTTAATTTAAGAAGGAGTGGGCGTAGTTAAACATCCAGAATGTGTGTGGAAGCTGTGACTTATTAGAAAGCTAAAAATATTACCAGCAGTAGGTATTGCTGCAGCTTTCTGCCTAGTTTTCCTCCCCATGGCAACTCGAAACATAAAATAGGGTTGATAGAGCTGCAGAAAGATGTGACTTGGGCCTTACCATTTAGGCTGGGTTCAAGGTACAAGGGCAGTATGCTAATCTCCATCACTGTGCGACCACTCAGCACATCTGCCTTTCCTTTAGCTTACCAGCAAGAACGCTGACCTTTGCAAAGCCGCAAATCAGAAAAGGGCATGATTACTGGAAACCAGGAAATGTGGGCATCCCCAGTAGGATCAGCACCATAATTGTTGAACAGCTCGATTGTGCTTTGTCCGCAAGCTGCAGGTCCCGGCAGAAGGGCTGGAGTGGGAAAAGATGGAACTTGCATTTTTAAAGCACATTTATAAAGTGCTTTACAACAAATTATAAAGTTTTGAATTTTAGCTACTATTGTAATACAGAAAATATATATATTTTAAAATAAATTTAGAGTTCCCAATTCATTTTTTTTCCAATTAAGGGGCAATTTGGTATGGCCAATCCACCTAGCCTGCACATCTTTGGGTTGTGTGGGCGAAACCCACGTAAACACGGGGAGAATGTGCAAACTCCACACAGACAATGACCCAGAGCCGGGATCGAACCTGGGACCTTGGCGCCGTGAGGCCGCAGTGCTAACCCACTGCGCCACCGTGCTGCCCTTTAATACAGAAAATATGGCAGCCGCATGCACTCACAGCAATGGGTTAATGACCAACTAATGTATTTTAAAGATTTCTGTTGAGGGGTAACTATTGGTCAGGGCACTGAGGAGAAAATCTTCTTCAAATAGAGCCATGGGATTGTTATGTCCGACTAAGAGAGGAGGAAGACAGGATAAGAAAAGCAAATTACCGCGGATGTAGAATCTGAAACAAAAGCAGAAAATGCTGGACAATCTCAGCAGGTCTGACAGCATCTATGGCGAGAGAAGGGAGCTAACATTTCGAGTCTGGATGACTCTTTGTCAAAGCTGGAGAGGACTGGAAATAGGATCAGATTGATACTGTTCTGGGGGTGGGGGGGGGGGAGTGGAGCGGTGGGGCTGGATAGGGGGGCCAGCGATAGGTGGAGATTGACAAAGATGTCGTGGACAGAAAGACAGGACTTCAGTTTAACGTTTAATTGAAAGAACGTCACTTCTGACAATGCAGCACTCACTCAGTCCTGCACTGGTATGTCTGTTGGGATCTGGAGTGGGAATAGCTATCTTTTGCATGATGGCGCACTTGGTGGAGCATGGCAACAAGGCACCCTCGGCAAATGTGAGGTCAATGAGCTTTAAAGGAAACACTCAGCGTGGAATCTTTTCTTCAAATCCAATATGGAATAATTCCTCTGAATGTGAAATTACTATTTTCCAAGGGAGGAAACAGCTGGAAGCACACATCAGGTCTGCCTGCAAAGGAAATGGAGAGGATAATATTGCTGGTTCAGAACTGAGAAGGAGGCGGTCGACAGGTATAATAATCCTCGTGAAAACCTGACAGCGAGAGGAGGGCGAAATATAGAATTGTAGTTAATGCGATTGTCAAGGATTGAAAGCCCTAACTGTAGAACAGGAGGTGATCCACGAGCAGAACAAGAGTGTTAGACATATCCTTCAAGAAAGGAAGCAAAGCTGGTATTACTGTGCCTGCCCACACATTATTCAGTATTAAGAAAGGTAAGGCACCTGAAACACTTACTTGTCTCTCCACAGATGGTGCTTCCAGCATTTTCTCTTTGCGTTTCAGATTTTCAACATCTGCAATATTTTGTCCCTGAGCAGTTTCAAAGTTTACAGAGGAAGTGGGCAGGAAGAATTGTTAACAATCTACTCGAACGTCAATGACTTGTGTGTGTTTTTTTTTAATTGTCTGCGAAGTTCAGATGTGAAGTTGTATGCAGACAGCACGTAGCTTCAATTTTGTAGCTACCATGGCGAGAGCTTGAGATGTAAACTGTTAATACACTTTAACACTTTCAATCTTATTAGTGCTGTCAGGAGCATTCTTTTCAGTTTTGAAATCTGTATGAGAACTGAACCGTCTTTTGTTTTTGTTAAACCCTATTCAGGATTTCATCTCTACATCAAACTACCCTCTATTGTACCTGAAAGCTGCCTGCTTATAATCGTGGGCCTGATAATGGGAGGAATAATCTATGGAGTGAATGAGAGATCTGCACCAGTTATGAGCACTGATGTCTTTTTTCTTTACCTACTGCCCCCAATCGTACTCGACGCAGGCTACTTCATGCCTAGTAGGCCCTTCTTTGAGAACATTGGGACAATCCTGTGGTATGCGGTCGTGGGAACCATGTGGAATGTTTTTGGAATTGGCTTGTCCCTCTATGGGATTTGCCAGATCGAGTCCTTTGGCCTAAAGGACATTTCCCTGCTCTACAATTTACTGTTCGGCAGTTTGATTGCGGCAGTGGATCCAGTGGCTGTCCTGTCCGTCTTTGAAGAGATCCATGTAAACGAGCAGCTGCACATTCTGGTTTTTGGGGAATCGCTCCTCAATGATGCCGTCACCGTGGTAAGTAGCCCCTTGAGCGATTTGGCTTCGGAGCGCATATGGAGCAGGTAAGAGGTGTTAAACCCCTGGTTCATGGACTCATAATTCTTGGACTCGTTATCCTGGTTAATCAGCAAAAGATTCTCATTCTGGAATAACGGTTGTCCAACCCAAACAAAATCATAGAAAGCTGCAAGGAGGCCATTCAGCCATTGTGCCTGTGCTCACTCCTTGATAGCGATGTCATGCTGAGCTCCACATTCCCCACCTACTTCCTTGGTTACCGTGTGCACATATACTTAAAAGTGGCAGATGGCAAGTTGGCAAGCTGTTTGTAAAGGTATATGGATTACCCGGCTTTATAGCTAGACGCATAGATGATAAGAGCAAAGAGATAATGCCAGAACATTGAAGATCAAGAATTAGGCCATAGCTGGACAGTTAGGGACAATTCATAGGCACCAAAAGATGTAATGGCCAATGCCAATTCTAGTTCCTCCATAACTGTCCCAATCCCTTTCAGAATTATTTATGGAATCAGCTTTCATCTCCTTTGAGGGGGAGTTCCAGTTCCCAATTTACATCCCATTTGGAAAAGTTTGCCTCATCAGTCCTCGAGACCTTTTGCCAGTGATTTTAAATCTATGACCTTTGGTTATTGATCCACTTGTCATGGGGAATAGTTTTCCTCGATCTGCACCATTAAGACCTCTCAATGTCTGAAAACCTCGATTTGGTCACCTTTTAATCTCCCCTATTCCACGGAGAAGAGTCCTAACTTCTCCGACCTCTCCTCATGACAGAAGTCGTCACCCTTCAACGTATCAGACTTGTGAATATCCTCTGTACCCTTTCCAAGGGAAAATGTAGGCACCATCATAGGCAGTTTTACACACTACACGCACCAACAACTTGTATTTATATAGTGTCTTTAACATAGTATGATATCCTTAAGCATGTTGCAGCAGCATTATCAACAATATTGGACCCAAGCCACAATAGGCGATGATAAGATAGGTTGGTCAAAAGCTTGATCAAAGAGGTAGGTGTTGAGATGTTGTTTTAATGGTGAACAGAGATGGAGAAGAGGAATGGTTTAGGGAAGGAATCCAGAAGTTGGAACCTAGGCAGGTGAGAGCAGGATCGTCAATGGTGGAGCGACTAAAGTCAGGGCTATGTAAAAGGTCAGAACTAGGTAGAAATTGTAGAGGGTCATACGGACAGAGAAAGTTGTGACGAGGGGATAGGGAGAGGCCACGGAGGTATTTGAAAACAAGAACGAGAATTTTAAAGTTATGCATTGCCAAACTGGGAGTCAATATAGATCAGCAAGCTGAGGAGTGATGGAGAAATGGGCCTTGCTTCAAGTTAAGATGTGGGTAGTAGGGTTTTGGATGAGCTAAGTTAAAAGAGAGTCGGAGGCCAGTAGGAGTCCATTGGAACAGCTAAGTTCAGATGTTAAGAAAGGCACGATGAGGTTTCCAGCAGCATATGACCTGGGACAGCTGCAGAGAGGAGTCTATGGACTTGTCTCTTACAAATAGGTGAATGCCACAGGATGCAGAGGAATATTATAACGTGCACTGAATATTCATTATAACCAACAATCATTTATAACTTCCTCATGACATAGTTACGTCCACAACAAGAACAGTGTGCTGGAAGAACTCAGCGCACCTGCTAGTATCTGTAAGGAGAGAAACAAAGTAAAAGTTTTGAGTCCATAGACTCTGTCAGAATTGAAAGGAGGCAGAATGTGTTAGAGCTGTGGAAACACTCTATAGAAACACTGCGTTAGAGTGTTTCCACACCACTTACACATTCTCCCTCCTTTCAATTCTGATGAAGAGTCCATGGACTCAAAACTTTAACTTTGTTTCTCTCCTCACAGGTGTTGCCAGATCTGCTGGTTTTTTTTTAAGTGCCCTCTGTTCTTGTTTCATATTACATCTCCGCAGTATTTCCCTGATTTTAGTTACACCTGTCCAGGTTGTGACAAAGTGGTTAGCACTGCTGCCTCACAGCGCCATAGACCAGCTTTCGATTCCAACCTTGGGTGACAGTCTGCGTGGGTTTCCTCCGGGTGCTCCGGTTTCCTCCCACAGTCCAAAGATGTGCAGGTTAGGTGGATTGGCATCGCTAAATTGCGGGATAAGGTGGGGGATTGGGCATACCATTTTCCAGCATTTGGCCCGTAGTCTTGTATGCTCTGGCATTTCGAGTGTTCATCTAAATCAAGAAGGAATTAGATATAACCATTGCGGCTAAAGGGATCAAGGGGGAAGGTGGGATCAGGGTATTGAAGTTGATGATCAGCCATGAGCATAATGAATGGTGGATCGAAGGGCCGAATGGCCTAATCCTGCTTCAATATTCTATGTGTGTTTCTATATATGAATCATCGAATCCCTACAGTGCAGAAGGAGGCCATTCAGCCCATTGAGTCTGCACCGACACTCTGAAAGAGCACCCTACTTAGGCCCACTCCCCCACCCTAACCCCACCTAACCTGCACATTCCTGGACATTAAGGAGCAATTTAGCATGGCCAGTCCACCTTACTGCTTCGATGTTGAGAAGGTTTCCCCCCACCTTCTACTACCCATTCAGGCATTGAGTTCCAGATTCCAAGCACACTCTGGGTGAAAAGGTTTTCCCTCACATCTCCTCTAAACCTCCTGCCCCTTACCTTAAATCTACGTCCCCAACGTTATTGATCCCTCCGCTTAGGGGAAAAGTTCCTTCCTATCTACGCCACTCATAATTTTGTACACCTCAATCAGATTCCCCTTCAGCCTTCTCTGCTCCAAGAAAAACAACCCAGCCTATCCAGTCTCTCCAGCCCAGGCAACATCCCGGTGAATCTCCTCTGCACCCTCTCGGGTGCAATCACTTCCTTCCTATAATGTTGCGACCAGAACTGCACACACTACTCCAGCTGTGGCCTAACCAGTTATCATGGTCAAAAATAGGCTGAGCCCAGATATTATAAGCACAATAATATCAGCATTTCTGAGGGTCAGAGGGATAATTTATTCAATTGTAAACAGCCAACATGTCGTGGAAATTGTGGAACATGTCTGTGTAGTACAAAACTATTTAGGATTAGAATCACGCTTTTGTGATTATGGTTGCGTGTTCAAACCAATGTGTTTCAGACCCAGCAGGAAACAAACCATATGATGAATAATGAGCCAGAATTAGTTAACAAACTGACAGGAAGGGAACATTTTGGCGGCCATAAAATGATTAAATTTGATATCAGATTTGAGAGTAAGAAGTGAGAGTCGCAAAATCAAGGTTTTAAATTTAAGCCAGAAAAACTGTTGAAGCAATGAGACTTAAATTAACCGCAGTACACTAGACTCTGCTCTTAACGGTTAAATCCATAGGCAATCAGTGGGAAGCACTGATAGAAGCGCTGGTACAATATAAGACTGGGACATCACTGTGATGTTTGTCCCCTTTTAAGGGGCGATCTGCTGAGAGGGTCATGTGGCCCGGGTAACCAATCAGGGACCAGGGAGGGAGAGCACCCCAGGAAGTGTGGGTTTCTGTATCAGTTCGATCCTGGGAGCTGATTCGCAGTCACGAGGTTGCAACCCTCTGCAGTGTAAATTACATGTAAATAAATGTTGCAGTTGTTTTTCAACTAACTGGTGAACGGGAAATATTACATTGGCGATGAGGATTAAAAAAAAACAAAGCGGTCCCAAGTTTGTGAGTATTAAGTCATGTTGGAATTCAGTTCGAGTTCAGTTCGAGTTCAGAAAGAGAACAATGTTTGCAGATATGCCCTTATTCGAACAGATAGATCCTTGTGATGCCTCTGTGGAGAACTGGACACAATACATTGAACGTTTGGGCTACTTTTTTCAGGCCAACAAAATAGAGGAGGAGGGGAAGAGAAAGGCAATCCTTCTCTGCGTGTATGGGACCCAAGACTACATCCCCAAGCACACCTGACTCCAAGTCATTCACTGAGATTGTTGAATTGGCAAAAATACACCTATGGCCTGAAACCAATCGGTAATATTGCAGCAATTTAAGTTTAATTTAACTGAGAGAGCCCATGGCGACTACTCCAATCATAATATCAGTTTCTTTTTGTAAATTTAGAGTATCCAATTATTTTTTTCCAATTAAGTGGCAATTTAGCGTACCCAATCCACCTAACCTGCTCATCTTTGGGTTGTGGGGTGAGGCCCTAGCAGATACGGGGAGAATGTGCAAACTCCACACAGACAATGACCCAAGGCCGCCATGAGGCAGCAGTGCTAACCACTGTGCCACCGTGCCTACCCAATAATATCAAATTAAGACAGATTGCAGAGCACATCGACTTCGGAGTCTGTGGGATAAATAATGAAGCCACCCAAAGGAAACGATGAGTAAAGATAGAAATAAATTTTAAAAGGCACTGGTGATACTGTTCGTGATGGAGAACGTGGAGAAGGGAGCACAAGAGCGCCAGAGCATGCAAAGTGGCATAGTCCAACAGTTAAGGCAGGAAGCTGCAGTCAGCAGTGGCGTCAAAAATGAAGACGTCATTTTACAATAGGAAACAAATGCAGCGAGAATGAAGCAAGAAGATTGAAGGGAGTCAATTAATCATCTAGGATTGCAGGAGAAGGTTACCAGTGCGGGGGGTGCTCACTCCCCTGAAGCTTGCCTGTATAAAGAGGTTGAATGTTTTTTCTGCCACAGGAAAGGTCACTTAAGGCACTGATGTAAAAGTAAGTCAAGACTATCCAGTAACACAGTTAGTAATACATCACAAGAGTATAAAGAGTTCACTAGTACGGATTTAAATGTTCACTCATTGTTCATCGTGAAAGCGGGAAAATTGGCCCTCATCACTGTGATGCTTTTGGTGAGTGGTAGGCCCTTAAAGATGGAAGATGACACAGGAGTCTCTGCCATGGGGATAGGAGAACACACATTTCGATATTTACAAGAAGGAGTCCCACCGCCAGCACTGGCCAACAGTGCAGGAAGAAGCTGCATGACCTCCTCGAGGCAGCCAGGATGTGTCACCAACTCCGTGCCCCTGGCACCATCTCTGTCCCACACACCCCATACCCATAGTCCGCCCCCATCCCCCACTCCACCAACGCCACCCCACCAGGCAACCTGGTAGGCAGTGCTGGGCGAGGGTGAGCACCCCCCCCCCCCCCCAACAGGCTAGCCAGGACGTGCCACCTCCACGATCGTGCCCCTGGCACAAGTCCCATCCCAAACACCCAGTGTTCCCCTCCATCTACCAACTAGAGGGCGATCAAACCCCACTTGCTGGCAGTCCATGTGGACCCCACCCTGCACCATCTGTCAACATCCATGCCACCCTCCTTGGCCCAGTGCCCTGCGCACAGAGACCACCGCCTGCTGACCTCCTGTTCTGCCCGCATCTTAGTGTTTCATATTGTGCAATTTCTCCCAGGAGAATTCGGTCCACAAGCCCTGGGAGTGGGAGAAAACTGGAGGGGGCCCACTGGACCTGCGGACCTCACCGTCGTAGAGCAGAGGACACTGGACTTGGTCGGTGGGGCCGGAGATTGGGCAGTCTCTGAGGCCGAGATTGGCAGAGATCCAAGTGAGGCCACAATGAATCCTGATGACCCTATGGCATGTGTGGCACCTCCTCCACCATCCCTGCCCGTGATCTAACCATGTGTCTTGTCCTTTGCTTTGCAGGATCACTTGGGAATGAAGCGGGTCCATCTGGTGTCCCCTGCCCCCAGCCGCAACCCCGTGACTCATCTGACAAGGCAGGACCTGCTGGTGAACTGCACCCACCCAGCTGCAATCCCGCGACACCCCGGAGCACACTTTCGGGAACGACACCAACCTCTTGGCACTGCTGCCACCAACACCCTCCGCCATCCCAAAGACAATCACCTCAGTTGTTAGTGAAGAGTTCTGGAGTACTTTATGGTGTGCACCAAACACATGCAGTGGTACATCAGGTGGAGGTAGGAACCCCCGAGGAAGTGGAGGGTTGGAGGGCGGCCCGACCCAGGGACTAGCTGCCATCCAGACGGGTCTCGGGCTTCTGGAAAGTTCAGGCCCATCAATGTTGGAGATGCAGGCACAGAGCCGGAAACTACATGAGAGAGTGCCAGCAACCATCAAGCGCCTGCAGGTGCAGTTGAAGGAGTTCAACTGCCTGCAAGGGGAGGAGGCTATGCCGACCGTGCCTGCCACCCAGACAAACTGAATTGGTGGTGACCGCATTGGGGCCTTGGGGGCGAAGGTACCATTCATGGGTCACGATGTCCAAGTCCTGGGTCACAGTGTTCAGGCGGTGGCTGATGCACAGGACAGGGCGGCTATGCCACAGGCAGCCATGTACCAGGGCCACATGGACATTGCAGTGCGACTCCAGAGCACGGCCTACTCACAACGGGTCATGGCTGCGGGCGTCGAGAGCATTGGCCTGGCGCTGGCTGACCTGAGCCTGTCATGGAGGAAGCTGGTACCGTCCTTGAATAATGTGGCTGGATCCCTGAGTCACGTGGCACTGTCCCAGAGTGACGTGGCCCAGTTCCTGTGCTCCTTGACTATGAGCATAGACACCCTGGTTGAGACAAGAGCTGGCCTCCAGGACTGACAGTGCCAGGTGACATTGGAGGCCCCGGAGCTCGATCCAGCCACGCACCCATCCCAGGGAGTAGCCCGAGGGCCATCGGGCACTCTGAGGGATGAGGAGGTGATGGGGCCCGTGTCAATGACTCCCGCAAGGCAGATGCTGGAACATCTCAGTAGCTCCAAATCCCCCCCGCCTGTTCCCAGTGCATCCGATGGGCAGTGAGCAGAATAGGGTGGCACCACTCCACCTGTGACACCCCGTAAACTGGCGGGCCCATCTTGGCCGGTCGCTCCAGAGGACCAAGGTCGCAGGGCCGGGATCGCAGCAGGCTGCCTCCACTTCTGATGTAACACCTGGGCACCCACCTGGATGGAGCATTAGGACACGTAAGGCGAGAAAGTTCGGCACCAGTTAAGTTGGCACAGGTGAAGCACATAGGTTAGCAATAGGGGCTAGTGCACAATATCTACAAATGCAGAATGAACACCTGTTCACCAATGTTCCGACCAGCCCTGGTGCTCTATCAGAAAGGTGGGGGGGCGGGTGGGCTTGGTTGGGTGTCGAGGGTGTGCCGAGTCGGGGGTTGGGAAGTCGCTGGTGTGGGGCGCAGGTGTTGGAGGTGGGCACGTGTCAGGGCCACTAGGCCACCCCTGGTGTCGCCCCTGGTGGCGGCAGGGGACGGGGCTAGATATGCGGGGATGCCATGCGGTAGGGCTTACCTGGTGCATGATCCACCAGCGCACACCGCCCCTGTACCCAACCCTGCTGCCCTCTCCCCCCCCCCCCCCCCCCACCCCCCACCATCCTGGCCTTCCGCCACATCTTCCCATTGGACGAGGCCTGGCATTCATCCTCCTCCTCCTGCATGTCGCCCCTCTACTGCACAATGTTGTGGAGGACACTGCCGGCCTCACGATATGGGAGATAATCCTGGGGCTATATTGGAGGGCCCCTCCAGAGCGGCCCAGGCACCTGGCATCTTCAAGATGCCGATGGAGCACTTGATGATGCTCCTGGTCATTGCATGGGCATCATTGTAGCCGTTCTCCGTGTTGGTCTGTAACCTCTGGCTCGGCATCATTAGCCAAGACTGAAGCAGATAACCCCTGTCAGATAGGAGCCAACCCCTCACCCAGGGGAACGGCTCCAAGTTGTCTAGTGCCAAGGAGTGCACCAGGATGAAGGTGTCATATACGCTGCCCGGTATCGAGTGCATGATTGCAGCTCGTGGTCTCACATCAGCTACCCGTTCATGGAGTGGTACTCCTTGCGGTACGTGAAGTGCACCCCCTCATGCTGTGGTGCTCATTCGAGGACATGCATCCCGTCGATCATCCCCTGGACCTGGGCCATCCCAGCGATGACGGGGAACCCCGCTGGCCGGACAACTAGGTGGACCATGATCAGATTGATGTATTGCGCCGCCCAGGCATACAGGGCCTCCATTACGGTACGGATGCACCTGTGCACTGAGATCTGTGAGATCCTCGACAGGTTCCCACTCGCCGACTGGAAGGACCCCGTGGCGTAAAGGTTCAGGGCGACTGCCACCTTGGCGGCCACCGAAAGCAGGTGTCCTCCCCATTTCCCCGCAGTCCCAGGTGCACCATGATTTGGGAGATATGTCGTATGGTCTCCTGGTATTTGATGACACGCCCGGTCAGACAGGTCCCCGAATGACAGGGGCTACCGGTACACACAAGTCCTGATGCAGCACTGCAAACCGTCTTCCTTCTCCTTGGCTCTCCATCCTCACCAGTTGGCTCCTGCCTTCTCTGCTGCCGGGCCTTCCCGGAGCAGCTCCTGCTCGTACAGCCTCATTGCGTCCACCAGGTCTGCGGTAGCCAGGCAGATGCCAAGCACTACTGATTGAATACCGAACTCCATTGTCTGCAGGGGGTGAAAGGCGGATAAGTTAGCATGGCGCGTACACCCATGCCCAACGAGGCCTGACTGGCTGCATGGTGGCCTCGACGTGCATTGTAGTCCCTGCATGGGCAGCACGGTAGCATTGTGGATAGCACAATTGCTTCACAGCTCCAGGGTCCCAGGTTCGATTCCGGCTTGGGTCACTGTCTGTGCGGAGTCTGCACATCCTCCCAGTGTGTGCGTGGGTTTCCTCCGGGTGCTCCGGTTTCCTCCCACAGTCCAAAGATGTGCACGTTAGGTGGATTAGCCATGATAAATTACCCTTAGTGTCCAAAATTGGCCTTAGTGTTTGGTGGGGTTACTGGGTGTTGGGTGGGGTTACTGGGTCATGGGGATAGGGTGGAGGTGTTGACCTTGGGTAGGGTGCTCTTTCCAAGAGCCGGTGCAGACTCGATGGGCCGAATGGCCTCCTTCTGCACTGTAAATTCTATGATAAAATTCTATGATGTCCTCCTGCCCCCACCCCAATTCCTACCCCCACCCCCGATCATTTCCACTGATGCTTTGCCCGCCACACTGCACTCCTGGCCCTGTCAGTGTCTGCCACTGGTGGGTCCACCAACCCTGGCACCCAACCTTGCCAGCTAGGATACCAGTGGCTGGCGCACCCATGCCAGTTGTACACTCTGGGGCCGCTATCCTCTGCCCTCCTGTGGCTTTGACCATGGGCGTCCTTCCTGGGTGGTCCGAGTGATGCCTCACCAGCAGAATGGTACCCTGTTGTAAGTGGAGGGGGAATGGCCGGTGACTCTCTGCACATCATGCCATGGAGGGCATTCAGCGGGGTGCGCAGCTGGATGCCGCAAACATGACGGTTCGTGCCTGGACACCCTGGTCTCACGGTCATCTCAATCCCATGGCTCATCTCCTGGTCAAACCTTACGACCCACCCCCCCCGGCTCTGGCAGACACCCCCACAGCCAGCGGCAGGATTGGCAGCCCATGCCTGCACATCCGGAAACATGTCTTACCTCCTCTCTCTTCATCAGCAGCCACTACGCCTGAGTCCCGATTTTTAAATACCACAAGTGAACCACGCAGTCGCTAATTCTGCCTGGCTAAGGCGGGGAATCGCGGGCGGCCCAGTGAATGCCGGATCGGGCCCGTTAATGATATACCAATGCCCTTTACTGCACAATTTGCCAATACTGACTGAGCGTGTCATTCCGTTCAACGCCCAGCACCGGCCTCGATTTTCGGCTGACGCGCGATTCTCCGCTCGATTGGTGCGAATCTCAAACCAATCCCGATTCACGATTCCGGCGTCACTGGTCTGAGAATCCTGCCCCTCATCTTTTAGGCTGTTATTGGCTCAAGGTAATCAAGTTAAACTGGATGGAGATCTTCCAAGTCGGGGAAAAGAGACAGCCTGAATTCCTGAAGAAATTTGAGAACTTTTTTCACGATGAGCTTGGTAAAATAAAGGGTCTCCAAGCGAAGATCCATGGAAATCCAGGAACAACTCATATTTTTAGAGCGGGACCAGTACCATATGCCTTGCCAAAAAGGTTGATCATGGAATTGAAGAGATTGGACCAACTGGATAATATCTAGCCAGTTCAATTCGCAGAGTGAGCAGCACCCATAGTACCTGTGATAAAGCCTGACAAGACCGTCTGCATTGTGGAGACTATAAATTAACAGTTAATCAGGCTGCCAGGGTCCATAAATGTCCAATCCCCAAGTCTGAAGACTTGCAAGCAAATTTGGCTGGAAGTCAGTCTTATACATTTATCAGCAACTTGAGTAATACGAGGTTTCCCAAGGTTCTGCAATTTGGTGTGTCATCGGCAATGCAAAGTCTATCGCATGGCCTGCCTCGAGTTGTCCTATACCTGGATGATGTATTGATATCTGGATCATCAGAAGCTAAATACCTGGCTAACGTAGAGGAGGTGTGAAAGAAATTTCAAGAGGCTGGACTATGTCAAAAGAAGGAAAAGTGCACTTTTTAGGCCACCGAGGTAATCTTTCTGGAGTATTCTTTTTTTTTTTTAATAAATATTTTATTGAAAATTTTTGGTCAACCAACACAGTACATTGTGCCTCCTTTACACAACATTATAACAATACAGATAATAATGACCTTTTTTATATAAACAAAAAACAACAAATAAATAAATATTAAATAACAAAAATGAAAACTAGCCCTAATTGGCAACTTGTCACAGGCTATACCCCCCCCACCCACCCCCCCCCCCCCCCCCCCATCCCTCCCCCCCCCCCCCCCCAAGTCCTGGGCTGCTGCTGCTGCCTTCTTTTTTCCCCCATCTATCTTTCCGCAAGATATTCGACGAACGGTTGCCACCGCCTGGTGAACCCTTGAGCCGACCCCCTTAGGACGAACTTAATCCGCTCTAGCTTTATGAACCCCGCCATATCATTTATCCAGGTCTCCACCCCCGGGGGCTTGGCTTCTTTCCACATTAGCAATATCCTGCGCCGGGCTACTAGGGACGCAAAGGCCAAAACATCGGCCTCTCTCGCCTCCTGCACTCCCGGCTCTTGTGCAACCCCAAATATAGCCAACCCCCAGCTTGGTTCGACCCGGACTCCTACTACTTTTGAAAGCGCCTTTGTCACCCCCACCCAAAACCCCTGTAGTGCCGGGCATGACCAAAACATATGGGTATGATTCGCTGGGCTTCTCGAGCACCTCGCACACCTATCCTCCACCCCAAAAAATTTACTGAGCCGTGTTCCAGTCATATGTGCCCTGTGTAATACCTTAAACTGAATCAGGCTTAGCCTGGCGCACGAGGACGACGAGTTTACCCTGTTTAGGGCATCTGCCCACAGCCCCTCCTCGATCTCCTCCCCTAGCTCTTCTTCCCATTTCCCTTTTAGTTCGTCCACCAGTCTCCCCTTCGTCCCTCATTTCCCTATATATATCCGACACCTTACCATCCCCCACCCATTTCTTTGAGATGACTCTGTCCTGCACCTCTTGTGTCGGGAGCTGCGGGAATTCCCTCACCTGTTGCCTCGCAAAAGCCCTCAATTGCATGTACCTGAATGCATTCCCTTGGGGCAACCCATATTTCTCGGTCAGCGCTCCCAGACTTGCGAACTTCCCGTCCACAAATAGATCTTTCAGTTGCGTTATTCCTGCTCTTTGCCACATTCCATATCCCCCATCCATTCCCCCCGGGGCAAACCTATGGTTGTTTCTTATCGGGGACCCCCCCAATGCTCCGGTCTTTCCCCTATGTCGTCTCCACTGTCCCCAAATCTTCAGTGTAGCTACCACCACCGGGCTCGTGGTGTAGTTCCTCGGTGAGAACGGCAATGGGGCTGTCACCATAGCCTGCAGGCTGGTCCCCCTACAGGACGCCCTCTCTAATCTCTTCCACGCCGCTCCCTCCTCCTCTCCCATCCACTTACTCACCATTGAAATATTAGCGGCCCAATAATACTCACTTAGGCTCGGTAATGCCAGCCCCCCCCTATCCCTACTACGCTGTAAGAATCCCTTCCTCACTCTCGGAGTCTTCCCGGCCCAAACAAAACCCATGATGCTCTTTTCTATCCTTTTAAAAAAAGCCTTCGTGATCACCACCGGGAGGCACTGAAACACAAAGAGGAATCTCGGGAGGACCACCATCTTAACCGCCTGCACCCTCCCTGCCATTGACAGTGCTACCATATCCCATCTCTTGAAATCTTCCTCCATCTGTTCCACCAACCGCGTTAAATTTAGCCTGTGCAATGTGCCCCAATTCTTAGCTATCTGGATCCCCAGGTAACGAAAGTCTCTTGTTACCTTCCTCAACGGTAGGTCTTCTATTTCTCTACTCTGCTCCCCTGGATGCACCACAAACAGCTCACTCTTCCCCATGTTCAATTTATACCCTGAAAACTCCCCAAACTCCCCAAGTATCCGCATTATTTCTGGCATCCCCTCCGCCGGATCCGCCACATATAGTAGCAGATCATCCGCATATAAAGATACCCGGTGTTCTTCTCCTCCCCTAAGTATTCCCCTCCATCTCTTGGAACCTCTCAGCGCTATCGCCAGGGGCTCAATCGCCAGTGCAAACAGTAATGGGGACAGAGGACATCCCTGCCTTGTCCCTCTATGGAGCCGAAAATATGCCGATCCCCGTCCATTCGTGACCACACTCGCCACTGGGGCCCTATACAACAGCTGCACCCATCTAACATACCCCTCTCCAAAACCAAATCTCCTCAACACCTCCCACAGATAATCCCATTCCACTCTATCAAATGCTTTCTCGGCATCCATCGCCACTACTATCTCCATTTCACCCTCTGGTGGGGCCATCATCATTACCCCTAACAACCTCCGTATATTCGTGTTCAGCTGTCTCCCCTTCACAAACCCAGTTTGGTCCTCGTGAACCACCCCCGGGGCACATTCCTCTATTCTCATTGCCATTACCTTGGCCAGGACCTTGGCATCCACATTTAGGAGGGAAATTGGTCTGTAGGACCCGCATTGTAGCGGATCCTTTTCCTTCTTTAAGAGAAGCGATATCGTTGCTTCAGACATAGTCGGGGGCAGTTGTCCCCTTTCGTTTGCCTCGTTAAAGGTCCTCGTCAGTACCGGGGCGAGCAAGTCCAAATACTTTCTGTAAAATTCAACTGGGAATCCGTCCGGTCCCGGGGCCTTTCCCGTCTGCATGTTCCTAATTCCTTTCACCACTTCTTCTACCGTGATCTGTGCTCCCAGTCCCACCCTTTCCTGCTCTTCCACCTTGGGAATTTCCAGCCGATCCAAAAAATCCATCATTCTCTCCCTCCCATCCGGGGGTTGAGCTTCATACAATTTTTTATAAAATGTCTTGAACACTTCATTCACTCTCTCCGCCCCCCGCTCCATCTCTCCTTCCTCATCCCTCACTCCCCCTATTTCCCTCGCTGCTCCCCTTTTCCTCAATTGGTGTGCCAGCAATCTGCTCGCCTTCTCCCCATATTCATACTGTACACCCTGCGCCTTCCTCCATTGTGCCTCTGCAGTGCCTGTAGTCAGCAAGTCAAATTCCACCTTTCTGGAGTATTCTGTAGATGCACAAGGATTACAACCCATGGAAGGCAAGGACAGAGCAATAAAGGAGGTGCAGGTCCCCAGAAACACATCTGAACTCAAGTCATTCTCAGGAATACTGAATGACCATGGGCGTTTTCTGCCAAATTTGGGTGTTTTGTACTAAATTTGTCAACATTACTGGCCTATTTGCATATGCTACCAAAGACGCACCAATGTAAGGTCTGGAAGGCGTCCCTGAGAGAAGCTTTTAACACAGTAAAGCAATTGTTACATTCATTGAGTTTGCTGGTGCACTTCGACCGGTTTAAGGTATTGGTTTTAATCTGTGACGCCTCTCCATATGGCATCGGTACAGTATTATCCCATTAGATGGATGAGGGATCTGAAAGATCTATAGGGTCTGTCTCAAGAACCTTCTCACAGGCCAAATAAGGCTACACTCAGATTGGAAAAGAAGGCTTGTCAATATATGGGGTAAAGAAGTTCCATCATGTATATGGGAGGCAGTTTACCATTGTTACAGATCATAAACTACTCGTGGGTCTTTTAAACAAGTTGAGGTGATTCCACAAATCCTATCGCCAAGAATTCAGCATTGGACGTTAATTCTGTCTGCCAATGAATATTCATTCAAACACTCGCAGGAACACATCACGAATGTGGATGCACTGAATCACCTGCCTTTACCAGAGAGCATAGCACCTCCCCCAGTACCACAGGAAATTGTTATGGTGATGAATTTCTTGGACATGTTGCCAATTTTGACGCAGCAAATCAATTAGAGGCTGGACCAGTGAACCAGTTTCGGAAGAGATGAAATCGCACCATGTACGGAAGGAGGAATTAAGTTGCGAAGATGGTATCATACTTTGGGGAGCCGGAGTAGTTGTCCCTGTATCAGAAAGGGAGATGCTCCTAGCCAAATTGCATGGTGCCCATCTGGGTATTTCTAAGGTGAAGATTCTTGCCAGGAGTTATATGTGGTGGCCTGGCATCGATGCCGACATTGAGAGTCTGATGAAGCGCTGCGAATAGTACCAAATGCAACAAAAGGTGCCTGCTACAACCCCACTGAAACTTTGGAAATGGCCAGGTTCATATTGATCGTTTGGGGCCATTCTTTGACACAATGTTTTTGCCCCTTGTTTATGCCCGTTCAAAGTGGATGGAAATATTTGAAACAAAGTCTTCAACGTTGCATGCCACAACTGAGAAATTGAATCTGTTTCTCAACACACAAAGTCATAGTGCCAGATAATGGAACAACCTTCACGACTGCTGAGTTTCAAAACTTCTCCTCCCTAACTGGAGCAGATCGGAACTGTGCCTTACCACCCAGCATCCAATGCACTGGCTGAATGAGAAGTCCAAACCTTAAAGGCAGGCCTTTAGAAGCAGTCAGAGGCAACCCTGGAGACCAGAATCTCATGATTCTCCTGGGCTATAGAACTGGAGTGCTGCCAACAGAGTTGTTGATGGGCTGGCATCTTAGCACCAGACTAAACCTGGTGTTTCTGAATTTGCCGAGGAGGGTAGAGGTCAGTCAGACGAAAAATCATGATTCAGGCAAATCAACAAAGTTGTTTTCAGTGGAGGAAACCACATATGTCAGAAATTTTGGAAGTGCTCGGGTTGAGCCCCAGGAGTTGCATCAAAAACAAAACCTTTGTCCTATGATGTAAATACACAAGGAAGAATTATCTCGAAGCATATAGACCATTTGCGAGGATGCAAGTTGTCCCAGAAGCAAAGAACAAAGAACAAAGGAAAGTACAGCACAGGAACAGGCCCTTCGGCCCTCCAAGCCTGTGCCGACCATGCTGCCGGTCTAAACTAAAATCTTCTACACTTCCTGGGTCCGTATCCCTCTATTCCCATCCTATTCATGTATTTGTCAAGATGCCCCTTAAATGTCACTATCGTCCCTGCTTGCACCACCTCCTCCGGCAGTGAGTTCAAGGTAAAAAACTTGCCTCGTACACCTACTCTAAACCTTGCCCCTCGCATCTTAAACCTATGCCCCCTAGTAATTGACCCCTCTAACCTGGGAAAAAGCCTCTGGCTATGCCCTTCATAATTTTGTATCAGGTCGCCCCTCAACCACCGTCGTTCCAGTGAGAACAAACCGAGTTTATTCAACCGCTCCTCATAGCTAATGCCCTCCATACCAGGCAACATCCTGGTAAATCTCTTCTGCACCCTCTCTAAAACCTCCACATCCTTCTGGTAGTGTGGCAACCAGAATTGAACACTATACTCCAAGTGTGGCCTAACTAAGATTCTATACAGCTGCAACATGACTTGCCAATTCTTATACTCAATTCCCCGGCCAATGAAGGCAAGCATGCCGTATGCCTTCTTGATTACCTTCTCCACCTGTGTTGCCCCTTTCAGTGACCTGTGAACCTGTACACTTAGACCTCTCTGACTGTCAATACTCTTGAGGGTTCTACCATTCACTGCATATTCTCTACCTGCATTAGACCTTCCAAAATGCATTACCCCACATTTGTCCAGATTAAACTCCATCTGCCATCACTCCGCCCAAGTCTCCAAACAATCTAAATCCTGCTGTATCCTCTGACAGTCCTCATCGCTATCCGCAATTCCACCAACCTTTGTGTCATCTGCAAACTTACTGATCAGACCAGTGTCATTTTCCTCCAAATCATTTATATATACTACGAACAGCAAAGGTCCCAGCACTGATCCCTCTGGAAAACTACTAGTCACAGCCCTCTAATCAGAAAAGCACCCTTCCATTGCTACTCTCTGCCTTCTATGACCTAGCCAGTTCGGTATCCACCTTGCCAGCTCACCCCTGATCCCGTGTGACTTCACCTTTTGTACTAGTCTGCCATGAGGGACCTAGTCAAAGTCCTTACTGAAGTCCATATAGACAACATCCACTGCCCTACCTGCATCAATCATCTTTGTGATCTCTTCGAAAAACTCTTATCACGTCAGTAAGACACGACCTCCCCTTCACAAAACCATGCTGCCTATCGCTAATACGTCCATTTGCTTCCAAATGGGAGTAGATCCTGTCTCGAATAGGTACGGCTTGCGGGCCACGTTTCCATACCTAGACAATGTGACCATCTGCGGCCATGGTCAGCAGGACCACGACGCCAACCTCGCCAAATTTCTCCGCACCGCCACTCTCCTCAACCTCATGTACAACAAGGAGAAGTGTGTGTTTCGCACAAACCGCTGAGCCATCCTCTGCTACGTGGTCCAGAACGGAGTTCTGGGGTCCGATCCCGACCGCATGCGCCCCCTCATGGAGCTCCCCCTCCCCCGCTGACCCAAGGCCCTCAAACGCTGCCTGGGGTTCTTCTCATATTACACGCAGTGGGTCCCAAACTATGCGGCCAAGGCCCACCCACTCATACAGTCCACTCATTTCCCCCTGACGGACGAGGCCCAACAGGCTTTCGCCCGGATCAGAGCTGATATTGCCAAAGCTTGAATGCACGCTGTAGACAAAACACTTCCTTTCCAAGTAGAAAGCGACGCATTGGACGTTGCCCCTGCCGCCACCCTCAACCAGGCAGGCAGGCCCGTGGCATTCTTTTCCCGCACCCTCCATGCCTCTGAAATTCGGCACTCATCCGCTGAAAAGGAGGCCCAGGCTACCGTTGAGGCTGTGCGACATTGGAGGCATTCCCAGTCCGGCAGGAGATTCAATCTCCTCACCGACCAACGGTCGGTAGCCTTCATGTTCAACAACACACAGCGGGGCAAGATCAAAAATGATAAAATCTTGCAGTGGAGAATCAAGCTCTCCACCTTTAATTACGAGATTAAGTATCGCCCTGGCAAACTCAACGAGCCCCCAGACACCCTATCCCGAGGTACAAGTGCCAGCGCACAAGTAGACTGACTCCGGACCCTGCACGACAGCCTTTGTCACACAGGGGTCACTCGGTTGTATCATTTCATTAAGGCACAAAATTTGCCCTACTCCATCGAGGAAGTAAGGATAATCACCAGGGACTGCCAGGTCTGTGCAGAGTGCAAGCCGCACTTCTACCGGCCGGACCGCGTGCACCTGGTGAAGGCCTCCCGCCCCTTTGAATGCCTCAGCGTGGATTTCAAAGGCCTCCTCCCCTCCTCCGACCGTCGCACACATTTCCTCAGTGTGATCGATGAATACTCCCGTTTCGTCTTCGCCATCCCATGCCCCAACATATGACGTCTGCCACCGTCATTAAAGCCCTTAATTCTATCTTCACCCTGTTTGGCTTCCCCGCCTACATCCACAGTGACAGGGGATCCTCATTCTTGAGTGATGAGCTATGTCAGTTCCTGCTCAGCAGGGGTATCGCCTCCAGCAGAACGACAAGCTACAACCCCCGGGGAAACGGACAGGTAGAAAGGGAGAATGGGACTGTATGGAGGGCCGTCCAGCTGGCCCTGCGGTCCAGGAATCTCCCGGCCTCCCGCTGGCAAGAGGTCCTGCCTGATGTACTACATTCCATTCGCTCATTACTCTGCACTGCTACTAACAGTACACCACATGAACGTCTTTTTGCCTTCCCCAGGAAGTCCACATCTGGGGTATCGCTCCCAACGTGGCTTACACCTCCGGGAACCGTGCTTCTCCGTAAACATGTGCGGCTCCACAAGGCGGATCCGTTGGTGGAAAGGGTGCACCTGCTCCACGCAAACCCACAGTACACCTACGTGGCGTTCCCCGACGGCCGCCAGGATACCGTCACCCTCAGGGACCTGGCACCTGCAGATTCCACCCCCACACCACCCTCGTCGCCCCCGGCGCCAATCTCCCCTCCCCCGCCACCCCCATCACCCCTCCGAGGACCGTCCTTCCTCCCGCTGCCCACCCCCGTTGATGAAGAGGATTTCGGCACGCTACCGGATTCAACTTCGACCACGACAGCGCCAACATCGCCGTCACCACTTTGTTGATCTCAAAGAACCATCAAGGCACCGGACCGGCTGAACCTCTGACCGGCCCGCCTGATGCCAAGAGACATTTTTTTACTGCTTTTAAATATTAAAAATTGCCAATTGTATATACTTATCCACCACCCCTGCCGGACTCAATTTTAACAGGGGGTGAATGTGGTCAACCACTGTGTTCTGATATTAGGGGTTGAACGGTAGAATCTGCACTACAGGTTCACCTGTGGCCCCTGCATGCTAGCTCCACCCAGGAGGCAGGTTATAAATATGTGCAGCCATTTCGCTAGCTGCTGTGGAGGCCACCCATCTGATACTAATAAAGCCTCAGTTTGGATTCAACTTCGTCTCCAGTCAAATTGATCATGCCTCAGCACATATCCACTTGGGTGCACCAGCTACCCAGAAGAAGAAAACTGGAAAAATGGGAAAATAAGAATACTGATCCGAACTGTTTTTTCCTATTGGGTAAGAGCACACAGCACAGACACCAGCACTTCGATCCCTTTAGGGGCTTGTAATGCAGAACAAGACCAGCAGCTCGGATTCAATTCCCGTACTGGCCTCCCCGAACAGATGCTGGAATGTGGCGACTAGGGGCTTTTCACAGTAACTTCCTTGAAGCCTACTTGTGACAATAAGCTATTATTATTATTAATATACTCTTGGCACATCATTAGCAGTATAGCTCTCTGTTACCCAAGCAGCCCTCGCAACAGCTCTTTTGTCCTTGCCAATCCCGGATTAGACTGAGAAGGGCGGACGGAGCAAACTAGGAGATGGTCAGCTTCTAGGGGCAATATTAAATGAAGTAATCATTAAAAAAAGGACTGCACGGTGGCACAGTGGTTGGCACTGCTGCCTCATAGCATCAGCGACCCCGGTTCAAAATTGGCATTGGGTGACTGTGTGAAGTTTGCACATTCCCCGTGTCTACGTGGGATTTCCTTCGGGTGCTCCGGTTTCCTCCCACAGTCCATAGATATGCAGGTTATGTGGATTGGCCCTGCTAAATTTCCCCTTGGTGTCCAAAGATGTGTAGGTTAGGTTAAGGGATTATTATGTTTGGGCGGGAGAGTGGTATTAGGTGGTGTGCTCTTTCAGAGGGTCGGAGCAGACTGAATAGGCCCAATGGCCACCTCCTGCACTCTAGATCTTCTAAGAAAAGGCACATTTATTTCTAAGCCTGGTGCAATGATGAAGCAGATGTGCAAATGCATCATTTTGTCACTTTTTTGTGATGTTAATGATTGACGCTCTTCTTGGTCCATCCCTTAATCATTTCAAAATTGTTCTTTGGAAGACAATGGGGGAGAAATTCACTTTGGGCGGCAGCTCAAGGCAGGAGTTAACGAATCAGAGGTCTGTTTCATAATCCATTGACATTGATTCAAAATAAGATTGGGCAGGTACCAACCGGAAAATCCTGCCCATGGTCTGCACTATAGCTAATGACTGAACCAAACTCGTCCAAACCATGCACAACGGATATACAAGGCAACACTACCAGAGTGGCAATAATGGTGTCCTCATTGACATTTATTATGATCAGCCCCTGGGCGAGGTCCCCAAATTTGTCACCCTCTCTCAGCTCTGTGAGAACTATCTTGGCATGAGCCCTCATTTGTCAAATTCTGGATGGGATACCCCTAAATTGTTCTGCCCCATGGTGAGTGATGAACTCCCTTTACTTTATTCAACCACCCTTGCCTGGTTGCAACAAGACAACTTCAAAAGGAAGTTCCTTCCTTAATAAACAACTTTTTCTCAGTCCCAATGTATTGTGTTTTAAAAAGTACCAATTTAATAAGGCTTTCTTGCGTTGCAGAAAGCGTGAGTTTATCAGCTGCTAAACGTGAGGAAAATAGTAAGAAAAGCACATGTATTCCCACAGATTAGAAATGGGAAGGGACTACAAAAATAGGTTTAAAAAAAAGAGATATACAAAAAAGTTTTTGATTTGTCCATGAGGAGTAGATGGTGGAACGTTCCAGCCGTTTAAGGTTTGTGATTCTAATAGCACTGATATCTGCAGTTGAATAGTAGGTTCTGGGATTCCAGGGTTTAGCTCAGCGGTTCTGGCTCCTTTTCAGCTGTGGTTTTGCTGAATTTGCTTGCTTTCAGCAATCAGATAGACAGCAAGACTTGTATTTTTACCTGCCCGAGCAGGGGTGACTTTTGCTTATGTGCCACACATTTTGACATACCAGTACTAGACCACCCTGACCAAGTTTGTAGCTGCTTTTAATCCCAATCTCCTGTGTAATCCTGAAAAAAGGGGAGAACCCACAACCAATTCTGAGACATAATTTGCAGGATGTGATTCCTAATGACATGGTCAACAGCTTCCATTATCTCCACAGGAGATTACAGTTGGTTACTGCATGGCTTTTTGCCTTCCTGTCATAATCCATTCAGTGATAATCCATTATCTCTCAGGATTTAGTATCAATTGCACAGGAACCTCTCAGACAGTCACTGAATTTACATTCCCAGAATTTACATATTTAGCCATCCTTGATTTGCATATCCATTCAAAGTTTAATATGTCCGTTCTTAATTCAAGGATTTGCTTCATGATTGTGATACATTTGTAAAGCTAGATGTAGACAATTCAATTGAGAAGATCACTAAATGTTCTTGGAACTATTTAATTGCCTGCTGCACCACAAAATGAAACTTCTTGCTCTTAGAATGTGCTGGTGATAACATCCACCATTGACAATTTTGCCTTCAGCTATCTCGGCCAAAGCTCTGGATGTTGTTTCCAAAACCTCGTCCTCCCCTCTTAAGACAGGGCCTACAATGATCTCTTCGTCAAGATGCAAATTGGTCACCTATCCTAATATCTCCTGATGTATTGTGTGCCAGATTTTCTCTCACTACTGTCCGATCAAGGTTTCACTATGTTACAGGGCCTATTTAGATTGGAGAAGTTTGGCCTCAGAGAAACAAAGATAGAGGGCGCAATTTGGGTGCATTAGAGGGGTGTTTCTTGGTGCCTGCGGCACCGAGAGCCACCCCACAATCAAATGGAACTCTTTTTTTCTGGCCTTGGCGAGGAATGTCCTGCCGAGGCCACACTTACCTTGCTTCCTGCACTAATGAGCTGAGCTTGTCCGCGCAGGAAGAGATCGGGCCACTATTTTTAAAAGTCGCCCTGATCTCTCGTCTCCCGCTCAGCATCCCCACCACGAAATCCGGATACCCCCAATATCCCACCTCACCTGTTAGGGGGTGATCAAGCCCCCCCTCACCCAGCCTCTTAAGGGCAGGGCACCCTCGGGCCCAATCTCTCGTGCTGCCTCAGTGCCCAGTGGCAGTGCCAAGGTGCCAGGCTGGCAATGTCAAGGTCCCTAGGTGGCAGTGGGCTTGTGCTGTTACACCTGGTCCACGTTTGTGTGGACCAATACTAAATGGCGCAATGTGAGGTCTCCCAGGCATGGATGTTAGTTCCTGGCCCCGGCAGTATAGAGCGCAAACACATTTAAGTGAGCCTTACTGCTCACTTTTTAAAACTAATGTAGAGTACCCAATTATTTTTATCCAATTAAGGGGCAATTTAGCGTGGCCAATTCATCTTTGGGTTGTGAGAGTGAAACCCATGCAGACACGGGGGCGGGATTCTCTGATCCTGAGGCTAAGTGTTGACGCCGTCGGAAACGCCATCGCATTTCTCGCCGTCGCGTTGCTCGACGACATCAACACGGCCCCAGGATCAGCAATTCTGGCCCCTGCAGGGGGCCAGCAGAGCGCTGGAGCGGTTCACGCCGCTCCAGCTGCTGATCCGGCCGTGGAATGGGCGCCGGGGGGGGGGATGCGCGCATGCGCAGTTGGTCCGACCTGAACCCGCGCATGCGCAATCCCACCGGCACGATTTCCGCGCATGCGCGGCTTCTCCCTTGCCCGCGCCAAGCCCCGACCCAACATGGCGCAGGAGTACAGGCACTGGCGCGGAAGAAAGGAGGTCGGGAGACAGAGAGGCCGGCCCGCAGACTAGGCCACATCTGAGGCCCCCCCCGGGTCGGCGCCCCCCCCCCCCCCAACAGGCCACCCCCGGACCCTTCAACGCCGAGGTCCCGCCGGCCCAGAGCATGTTAGAACGGCGCCGGTGGGACTCGGTTTTTTTTTTTACGGCTGCTCAGCAGGTTCAATCGTGGCTTTCAATAGGACATTAGCGAATTATCTGAATAGGAAAAATGAGCTGTACAATTGCAGGAAATAGGCAGTGGTGTGTGACTAGCTTGCTTGGGTACGAAGGGCCGCATGGCTTCTTTCAATAAGCAGCGCTCCTGCTGAAAGGCTTGCTGAGATTGCTGCATCCCTCAGCTATTTATTGCATTTGCTTCACACATTCCAAGTTTCAGTTTCGATGCTGCTCCCCGCAGCTAATTTGAATGTTATAACCTTATTTCCTCCCTATTTAATTTTTCCATCAAGTTAAAATAAAAGGCCGCAGTGCAATTAGGTATTAAAAATATATAATTGAAATGGACTTTGATGCCTTGCTAGCTGATTTAGATAAAAGGATTGGAACGTAGCCCTGGATTTAAAAATAGTGCTGCCCGTATCCTTCAGACAATTATTGAGGCACCTCATTAACTTTGGCCTACTGGGGGCCTGAAAAGATTAACAAATGGATAAGACACTCTCCGAACTCAGTGTATTCAGGGATCGGCAACAAATGCTGGCCCAGCCAGTAGTGCCTACATTCCATGAAAGACTAAAAAAATGTTGTACCTAAGAAATATTGCTCTCTTTCCCACATAATTTTGGTCTCCTCTTTGTGAACTTAATTTTGCATTTGTGAAGAAAGTTTGCAACACATCCTTTCATAATGGACAAGATTTTAAGGTACACTTTAAAGCACTTGGGATGTTGTCTTTGCTGGCAAGACCAGCATTCACTGATTATGCATTCTGCTAACAGGTTGTGACGACTAGCTGAGAGTTTGATGATGCAATGTAGATAATTACGTTTTGTTTCTTAATGACTTGAGCTGTGAAAGATTATTGGTTGACAATGCGAGGGAGACTGACCATTTTAATAGCTTTCCAATTTGTTCTTGCAATGACTCAAAGAGGAATGTGTCCCATTCAATTTACTTCTAATAGTGTAAATTTCAGGGTTCTATCACGAACATCAGGAAAAATTTAGTTATCGACTTGGCAGGCTACCATGCAGTCCTACATCATTTAATCTATTCCACTTTGCGTGAGTGAAATGTAGGTCTTGATCTCTATCTGCCCAGGCATACTAATCTTTTCACCTCAACAGCTTAATTAAAATCTGTGATAAAGCCAGGGGAGTCCAACGAGCTTCTTAAAAGTCCTTTATTTCAGCAACCGCATCATACATACACAGGGCCCGGTTCCCTTTCGCCGGGTCCTCATTCCTTTTTAGCTGGCTCTACAGCTGCCTGACTTTTATGCTAGTGCTAGGTTAACTCAGTCCAATTGAACACAGGGAACAATCATCCCCAGGTGGATGAGTCCTGTGCAGGTTATTACAAAATCATTTTAGGAATTTTAAACAAACTTGACAGAAGACTTTCTTAAATCAAGCTATCATTGGCTTTTGATCATCAATAGATACAGAGCCACATCATGCTGATCACATCGCTGAAGCATGAAAAGCAATGGGTTACCTCGCTAACTGGCAACAAAAACCTTGCCTTCTAGTCCAGTACGAGGGGCTTACATGATTCACAACGCGACTGTTCATGGTACGAGCTCACAAAAATACCCACTCCAATTGCACCCATGAATGGCCTCATACCGGCTTTATTGACACATCTGTGGAAAATGCACAGGATCCCACAGAGATGTGCAACATCATTGGGACTTTCTGATTCTGTGATTCTTGTTGGTAGGACTTGTAAACTGAATACTCAGCTGGAAATCATATATGGAATTGCAACTCGCAATATATTGTACAATGGGCAACATTTTCAGTTTTTTAAAATCGTTTTCATAGAATCTACAGTGCAGAAGGAGGCTATTGGGCAGCACGGTAGCATTGTGGATAACACAGTTGCTTCACAGCTCCAGGGTCACAGGTTCGATTCCGGCTTGAGTCACTCTCTGCACGGAGTCTGCACATCCTCCCCGTGTGTGCGTGGGTTTCCTCCGGGTGCTCCGGTTTCCTCCCACAGTCCAAAGATGTGCAGGTTAGGTGGATTGACCATGATAAATTGCCCTTGGTGTCCAAAATTGCCCTTAGTGTTGGGTGGGGTTAGTGGGTTATGGGGATAGGGTGGAGGTGTTGACCTTGGGTGGGGTGCTCTTTCCAAGAGCTGGTGCCGACTCAATGGGCCGAATGGCCTCCTTCTGCACTGTAAATTCTATGATAAATTCTATTCGGCCCATCGAGTCTGCACCGGCCCTTACAAAGAGCATCCTACTCAAGCCCATGTATCTACTCTATCCCCGTAACCCAGTAACCCCCTATTAACGTTTTTTTGGGGGACACTAAGGGCAATTTGGCATGGCCAATCTACCTAACCCGCACATCTTTGGAGGTGGGAGGAAACCGGAGCAGCCGGAGGAAACCCACGCAGACACGGGGAGAACGTGCAGACTCCGCACAGACAGTGACCCAAGCCGCAAAGCAAACCTGGGACCCTGGAGCTGTGAAGCAACTGTGCGAGCCACAATACTACCGTGCTGCCCTGCGATGTTACCGTGCTACCCTGCTATGCTACCGTGCTACCCTGCTATGCTACCATGCTACCCTGCTATGCTACCGTGCTACCCTGCTATGCTACCGTGCGGCCTGTTTTGGACAGGAAAAGTGGCGAATAACCTGCTGGCTTCACTGACGGCTTTACCTGCCAGATTTTTCAAACAAGTAGTTGAACAAAACACTGGGGGTAGGTGTGGCGCTGGCAGAGCGGTCTCTTCCAGCAAATTCCGCTTTCAAGAGTGTGCCGGATCTCACACAAATAAAATAAAGAGAGAAGCCCCCCCCCCATGCACAGAGGGACCCCCCCCATGCACACGCACATGGGTAACCACTACCCAAAAGACACAGGGAACACATAACCACCCCCACGGACCTCCCCAAATGAAGTAATTCCCCGGCACTGTCACCCCTTGGCATTGATGCCTGGCACCGATCGTCTAGTGGCACAGGGCAGTTCTGGAGGCAGTCTAGGGCGGTGTCAGGGTACTACCCGGAGATGCCCCCTCCGCCCTGGGGGCTTATTTAACTTTGCGGCGCCGACTAGTTCTCTTCGCCAAGTCCCAAGTACAAATGTGGGTGGTGGATGAAGCCTGCGAATAATATTCAAATGTATTTAAATATGGACACATACTCCTAAAGAATACACAATTGATTAACAACATCTAAACTACACTCATCTGCAGCTAATCTCACGACTGGTTTAAACTATGATCTGCACTCACTTACACTATCTGTACCTCTGACTCTCACGAGCAAACTCCTGCACACACTCTCCCACAAGGCCTTATATAGTTGTGGCTCCCTGTAGTGGCTACTCGCGACAGTTCATTAACCCTTGCAGTTCTGACAGTTATGATAATAACACACTGGCCAAAACAACCAGAGGGGTGGGGGGGGGCATAAAATTCCAGTTGATACCTATAACCTATAATCTATAATATCTATTGGGCAGCACGGTAGCATTGTGGTTAGCACTATAGCTTCACAACACCAGGGTCCCAGGTTCGATTCCCAGCTTGGGTCACTGCCTGTTCTCCCCGTGTCTGCGTGGTGTTATGGGCCAGGGTTTACTTTAGAGAATCCCAAAGTGTATCATGGAGTTCACCTGACCCACAACTTTTAATAGATTGTGGTGTGGGGGAGCACACGGCCCACTGTCCAGGTGTGGTACAGCAGAAATGGAAAAGTATTTTTTAAAGCAAAACAATGTTTATTCTATGAACTCAAGTTAACCTTTTTAAAACATAACAGTGAACATCTTAGCAACCATCAATTCAAATACAACCCCAAAGAATACAACACTGAGCAATCCTTAATACCTTCCCAAACAACATCCAGAAGACAAAAGAAACACCTTGTAACAGAAGCACAATAGGTTTTATTCACTACTGAGAACATTTATAATTCTGAATTCACCAAATGAGCAAGAGATAGTCTTTTCATGGCAGAGAGATCAACAGTACAGCTGCTTTGTTTGGCTTCAGCTCCAACATAGAAAACGAAACTAAAACACACCCTTCAGCAAACAGCCTAAAATGAAAGTAAAAAGCTGACAGACAGCCCAGCTCCACCCACACTCTGACATCACTGATAAACACCCATTTCTTAAAGGTACATTTCTTAAACAACCATTTCTTAAATGTACCCCCACATGACAGTGGGTTTCCTCCGGGTGCTCCAGTTTCCTCCCACAAGTCCAGAAAGACGTGCTGTTAGGTAATTTAGACATTCTGAATTCTCCCTCAGTGTACCCGAACAGGCGCCGGAATGTGGCGACCAGGGACTTTTGATAGTAACTTCATTGCAGTGTTAATGTAAGCCTCTTGTGACAATAAAGATTATTATTATAACCAGCATCATTCTAAGAAGAAAACGAAGCATACATTACAGGTATGTGTTGGGTTTTGTTTCAGTCTGTGATTCTAACTGCTATGTTAAACGAAAACTGGAGTGAGGGGAATAAGTTTGGAACACAGCAATTCCTAGATGAGCAAATGGTCTATTTAGTTCACCTTAGTCTCATGGTACAATGATAATGGAGCACTTGATTAATTGTAGCAACCAATCAATATCAATTAGCCCAAGCTCTGGCAAGAGAACAAAAGTGTTTGGGCGTATGTTTTGAAATAAAATTAAAACAGCAGAGATAAATTTGGTAAGTTTTACAATATTTCACAAATCGCAACATTTAAAGTTTGTTTGGGCTGGAAATTGACTCACCAACATTGACTAACACATGCTGCATTCACATGATCTCACTCTGGCTACTATTTCAATGGCGTGATCATGCAAGTACACTAAAAGGGGCCATTCACTGATCTCGGAGTCATGTGTCAGAGAACATTGGTCATAGATTTAGCAACAGAGAGTTGGAGGCCCACCTCTAACCTGCAATCCCTATGAGTGAAGCTCTGTGCTGGGAGTGTCTTGGTGAATTTACCATCGAGTGGTCATTAGTCGATATTGTCAACAGTAATTTACAGCTTCTGTTATGTTAAGTCAGTACTTAACATATGTTAAGTCAGTGGTGTGTTGATGTTTCTTTCAGTACAGTCTTTGAATGTGTTAATTCTTCTCCACTGAATTTGTCTTCAAAAGGATTACTATATACAGGATAATCAGTAATAACATTTCTTAATCTTTTCATGATTTTTTTTGTTGCAGGTTTTATACAAACTCTTTAAGACTTTCTGCATCATGCCCTCAGTTGGAGTTTCAGATATTTTGGTTGGAATTATTAAGTTCTTTCTCGTGGGGTTCGGAGGTTTACTGGTTGGCATTGCTTATGGAATCATCGCAGCTCTCACTACTCGCTTCACAGAGAATATCCGTGTGATTGAACCTCTCTTCGTATTCCTGTACAGTTATTTGTCATATCTGACCGCTGAAATGTTCCATTTCTCTGGCATTGTGGCGTAAGTATTGCATCTATTAATGCGTTAATCACTGGGGCTAACAAGCTACCCGTGTGAAGTTTAAAATCTATGACTGTAATGTCATGGACATGCTCTCATTGAAACCTATGTATTGGATTCCTTGACAGAGAAT
Source organism: Scyliorhinus torazame (assembly GCF_047496885.1). NCBI lineage: Eukaryota > Metazoa > Chordata > Chondrichthyes > Carcharhiniformes > Scyliorhinidae > Scyliorhinus > Scyliorhinus torazame. Next base: position 217,610,137 of record NC_092711.1, on the reverse strand, counting down.
GAACTGCTCATGGCCATAAGTTGTTGATTTTCTCAATAAAGGTTGCATTGCACCTTTAGTAATATCCTCGGCTCTTCAGAAGTGTTTGAGGGGAGATTAGAAAAGGCGGTCAAAACTTTGGTCCAAAAGTGAACCTTCACGAAGTGTTATAAAGGATGAAATGATGGTAGAGAGGAAAGTTGATTTTTGGAAAACAGGACAAAAATGTTCAGGGAATAATTGGAAAGTAATCCAATTGTTGTGTTTCAAACAAAATGAGTGAAGTTGTACTCTGAGTTCCAAATTTAAACTATGGCTTTTAAAATTATACAACCCTATTATATTTCAAATAACGTATATTCCTTTTTTGGAGTGCTTTGTACATATGTGGATTTTGTATTAACACACCAGCTCTGTGAGTGCATTAATGGTTTGAAACTCATTGCATTCTGAATTTCCATGCCCATCACATACATATTTTTCAATACTTTGCTGAGCGGTGCGTTACTGGTTATACTCCAGTACATGGAGTATTAATAGTAAATAAAATGTAATATTCTCCTTTGCTATCATGACTTGCTCATGAATATTAAGACTATTTAACAGGGGTAATTTTGACCCAATACTTTAGGTACGAAAGATCTTCCTTGGTGTCCAGGATTTGATCTTCAGCTGAAACACTTGTTTGGTGCACTGTGTTTTATTTTAGATTTTAAATGTATTTTGTTGTACTTATTTCCATAGACATTTAAGCATCGGCAATTGTAACCTCCACTTCTACACCAGAAAGTATATCAATCAGATACTTGTGGACCCTTTAGTGCATATATTAGTTGACGTGCATTGGGAATATTAATCAGGATCATTAAGAGACTGATCGACAATTAAATTGCCTGGTAGAGGTCATTTCAAATGATATTCGCCTGAGGAAGGAGCAGCGCTCCAAAAGCTAGTGACATCGAAACAAACCTGTTGGACTTTAACCTGGTGTTGTAAGACTTCTTACTGTGCTCACCCCAGTCCAACACCGGCATCTCCACATCATTTCAAATGATAACAGTTGTATCTGTAAAACCTCAGATACTTCGACCAGTACATTAATCAAAAGTTTTACCGAGGTGCCCTTATTTGCAAGATGAACAAAGGACAAAAAAGGTTCACGGTTTTACGCAATTTTATTCACAATTCTCTCACTCAACAAAGTATGACTCAGACTCACTGCGGAGCTTTAGGTTTTGCCAGCACTTAGTGAAGGAGGCTGGCCAGGCTATGATCACTGGATGTGGATGTCTTCGCAGGGCTTCGAAACCCTGGGCCCTGGGCGGGATTCTCCACTCCCACGCCGAAGTGGCCGCGCCGTCGTGAACGCCGTCGAGGTTCACAACGGCGCGGAACGGCCCCGGTCCCGACCGATTCAGGCCCTGACAATGGGCCAGGATCGGGGCCGCGTCATCTACACGCGACAGGCCTTGTCGCCCGCGTAAAAGCGGCGCCGCACAGATGACGCGGCCGGCGCCGCATAACGGGCGTCATCCGCGCATGCGCGGGTTGGCCGGCGCCAACCCGCGCATGCGTGGTTGTTGTCCTCTCTAAATCCGCCCCGCAAGAAGATGGGGGACGGATCTTGCGGGGCCGCGGAAGGAAGGAGGTCCTCCTTCAGAGAGGACAGCCCGACGATCGGTGGGCACCGATCGCGGGCCACCCCACATTCCAGGTGAAGCCCTGTGCAGGATCCCCCCTCGCCCCCCCACAGGTCGCCCCCCCCAGCGTTCACGCACCGCCCACGACTGTAGCGACCAGGTGTGGACGGCGCTGGGGGGAACCCGCCGTTTTAGCCTGGCCGCTCGGCCCATCCGGTCCTCAGAATAGCGGGGGTGCCGGAGAATCGCCATTTTGGGTGTCTCCGGCGATTCTCCGGACTGCGGCCCGCAAAACTCGACCGGGCTGTTCCCGCCGCTTGGGAGAATCGCAGGAGAGCGTCGGACCGGCATCCCCGGAAATTTTGGCGGCCCAGGCGATTCTCCCAACCGGCATGGGAGTGGGGAATCGCGCCCTCTGTCTTCTTGCGATGGTTGTGCCTGGGGGGCTCCCAGGTTATCGCTCAAGGTCAGTTCTGATGTTCTATTCTTTACCGTGAATGGGTAATCACAAAGTCCATGTAACGATAATGGGTTTAAGCGTTGACTTGAGTGCTCTTGCAGACGATTCCAGCCAGGGTCTCATGTGACAGTTTGTGTTCCTGGCCTACGTCCCTTGCCATCTGATCCCGATAACCTTACAGTGACCAGCTGAACAGGAATGAAACAAGTCATTATGAGGATTGTGAGTACAACTTAAACCGATGTTCAGCTTTCCGTGTCCAATTGGTGACTAAGATGCACTGATTGCACCGTGTTAGAAAAAGTTTTTGGGACTTCAGCAGCAACACACTCTCAACATTTCTCCTGGAAATTTATCTCAGAGCTTCACTTAAAGTGAGTCAACATTGTGCAACTCTATCTGATTGAACAGCCGACAGGAGTCACCAAGGGAAAGAAGTGCATTGGTCATCTTGTGAGTGAGGGAGGGGGGAGGGGGAGGGGGGAGGGGGAGGGGGGGCACCCCCGGGGGACCCCCATCCTCTGGATGGGTGGTGGGGGACCCCCATTCTCTGGATGAGCACTGGAGGACGAGGTCAGGTCAGGTATGTTGTGTATTCTTGGTGTTTCCTCACAGGCAGCCTTACAGCTGAATAGGGGTACTTTAAGAGAACGTCATCGGAGTTGACACATCAGCCACTTGCGCGGGCAGCCGAACATCACAGCCTGTTGTGCTAACATCCTCTCAATAAACCTCTACGTTTTGGTTGGACTTCCAAGTCCTGCTGACCCAATTTTGAATCCACCAAAGGGTAGAGCAGCACCAACTGCTGGAGGAGAGACAGCCATGAGGGTGAGGAGGGCCTATTCACCCAAGGCCGCCAGTGAGTACTTCTCTTATATTCACATGACCCAGGATAAATGCATGAAGACCCTGCACTTCACCAAGGAGATCAGTAAAAGCGACCTGTGGCCCCATGGAATGAAGACTCAGATACAATGGAGCAGTCAGAATGCATTGCCTGTGGCAGTCAAGATCACATTCACACTTACTTTTTATGTTACTGGACATTTTCAGGCTATCAAAGGTGATATGATTCATATCTCACAATCTTCTGCACACTTTTACAAAAGGAAGGTCTCTGCAGCTGCACATACAGTGACTATTATTGCCTATTGCCAGAGACAACTAGTGGCAGAGAACTCGAGAATTCAACAAGATTTCAGGATTTCCATGTGGCCATTTGAGCCCCTGATTTAAAACTGGATGAGTTCTGGAACAGACAGGCATTCCATTCCCTCAACCAGCAGTCATTCTTGCCAACCAATGGCAGGAAAATGGCTGCTAGCAGAGGTTGATGGGCTTCTTAGGACAGAACTACCTGTGCCACAGATCTTGAAACTCCACTGCAATCTTCATCAATGACTACGAAGTGACAAGCCATACCATCTGATGTCAATGCTCGCGACTCTTGAGGAAGTCACAGGCTCCCAAAACTAGACGGATTTTCCCATTCGAGTCGTGAGCCCACCACAGACCGATTTCCGGGTTATGAACCAGGAAGTGTGGAGGCCAATTAAGAAGCTGCCTCCAACAGCCCTGTCCAATTTGGGACAGCAGGCAGCCTGAGGAATTTGTGGCACATTGTGCATGAGTAGGTCCTTCCATAGTGAAAGATGGTGGGGATTTTGGGCGTAGTGGAACAGTTTGATGAGAATACGTTGAACTAGCCTGAAGTTGCCATCGTGAAGACTACATCAGTGGAGAAATGAATTGAGAGATTGGGTGAAATCTTCTGAAGATTGGATACCCTGTAAAACTCATGAGCGATGATGGGTCGCAATTCATTTTGCAAGATTTTGTACACTACTTGAAGAAGAACAGAATTCAACATATCCGAGCGATGGAACTGTTTTTCAGAGAGATTCAACTGTTTTGTTCAAGCAAACAAAATAGCAGCAGATATAAAAGCCCCAACTTTTTTGAGCATAATGGGAGGGGGGTAAATATTTAACCTCCTGAGGATTTTGGTACAGCTGGAAAAGCTATGCACGAAAACCTACGATGAAATATTGCAGGACCACTATTCACTATTGACAAACGCAACCAAGAAGAAAGGGAGGCCAATGGACAGCACTGCTGCCTCACAGCACCAGAGAACCTGGGTTCATTTCCAGCCTTGGGTCACTCTCTGTGTGGAGTTTGCACATTCTCCATGTATCTGCGTGGGTTTCCTTAGGGTGCTCCGGTTTCCTCCCACGGCCCAAATATCTGCAGGTTAGGTGTTTTGGCCATGCTAAATTGCCTCTTAGTGTCCAAACATTGTTGAAGAAAGACTTCAGGATCAAACCCTGAGCCATATTCCATTTGAAGCCTTGAATTATCTGTATAGGCAGGTTGCCACATCTGGGGAATGAGAGTCATCATTCCACCACTACTAAGAAAATATGTATTAAATCAATGACACAAACACCAATGCGACATTGTAAGGATGAAGAAGATAGCCAGGAACTATTTTTGGTGGCTGGAATTAGTTATCAAAATCAAGGAAAAGGCAGAAATGTGTTCGTCTTGAGAAAAAGTGCAGGACCTGCCACCATTAGCCTCATTACACCCGTTGAAATTGTCAGATGAGGCCTGGTGACGAGGAACATGCTGATTTCCCATTACCGTTTTGGAAGGCACATGTTTCTTACTCTCATCAATGCTACCTTGAAATAGCCTGAAGTGGCCATCATGAAGACTACATCAGTGGAGAAATGAATTGAGAGATTGGGTGAAATCTCCTGAAGATTGGACACCCTGTAAAACGCATGGGCGATGATGGGCCGCAATTCATTTTGCAAGGTTTTGTACACTACTTCAAGGAAAACAGAATATCCGATCTGCTCCTTATCAACCTGCCATAAATGGGCTGTCAGAACATTTTGTACAGACGATGAAACATTCATTGAAGGTAACTAGCGAACAAGATTGATTGTCTGAACGCTTAAGCCAATTCCTGCTGACGTACAAAAATACTGTGCATTCACAAACCCAAGTTTCTCCAGCATTGTTAATGGTTAGACGTCAACTACGCACAGTATTCCATTTGATAAAACTACCCAAGACAAAATAAATTGTCGAGAAAAAGCAGCAGGATCAGGTCAAATGACGGGAGAATAAGGTGAAACATTGAGATTTTCACCAGGATCAAGAAGTTCTGGCAAGGAACTATGCCACCAGTGTAAAGAGGATCCCTGCCACCATTTTAGTCCAGACAGGACCAGTCTCCTACACCATACAAACCCAAGATGATATAATATGGAGGAGGCAAGAACCAATCTGCCAGAGACAGAACCGACAGAGTCCAAATCAAACTTTGCCAAGAGATGACCTAGACCTTCCCGAGAACCTGACACTAATTGATCTATTTGGGGAAAGCAGTATCTCAGTTGTGAACCAGATGCCGAGTTAACCTCAGAACATTTGTGACGACTCCAGTTAAGACGATCACTGATGACGTCGAGACCAAGTCAAAGCACTAAAAGGCAGACGCCTGAGGTTCACCAAAACCACACAGAGAATGATGGCCTCCGAAGTGACTGTTGTTATTGATTGATTGTTAATGTTATATTGTTTATTGTGTCAGGGACCTTTGATTTAAAGGGGGAGGAAAAGGAGGGTGAGATTTTGCATTTGAGAGACTAAGGACGCAATTCTCTGGAAAACTTTCCAAGTGTAGTTTGCGAGCGGCTATTGCCGCAAGATTCCCGTCGCTCGGCTCAGCGAGTGCAATTCAATATTAATTGGTCCACTTAAGGAGGCCTCATGGGCTTCTCATCACAAATAACGCCTCGCCAGCCGATTCACCGGGATCGCGCTTGACTGCCGCCACACCCCCCCTCCCCTCCGCTAACAAGGTCGAGCAGCACTTGCCCAACCAGCTCGCAATAATGTCGCTGAGGAGACCGGCCCCAAGATTCGGAGCACTTACCTGGGGAGGCTCCTGGACTTGGTAGAGGCCAGGAGGGATGTCCTCTCCCCCAAGGGTCCCGGATGGGTGAGCCACAAGGCAACCAGTGATGCCTGGGATGAGGTGGCAGCAGCCGTTAGTTCCAACAGTATGAACAAGAGGACTGGCCAGCAATGCAGGAAGAAGATCAATGACCTACACTGGGCAGCACGAGCGAGTAGACACTAACCCCAGCGCCACCCCCCAACTCTCCAAGTGAACCCCAGCCCTCCCTCCCCTTGCCCCCCAACACTGCCTTCACACCCCCACTTCCACCACTGCACCACGCGTATGGCTAACAATGCTCTCTCTGTGTCTCTGAATGAAAAGCTCTCCCACAATCGACAGGAGAGGGCCCAGACTGGCGGAGGGGTGTCAGACATAAGAATCCTCAACTCCTTCGAGGAGCGGGCCCTGGAGGCGACCAGGGTGGCCGAGGACAGATCGGTCATCCAGAGTCCGAGAGGCTACGGGCTCATGAGATGGCGCCGGCAGTGAGTGGCACCGAGGCCAACACTGCAAGGGTGGTGACCGACCGCAGTGGAGAGCCTGGTGCACAATGTCTGCACCATGAGTGAAGGTGTCCAAGGCGTCGCGCAGTCACTGGTGGCCATGGCTGAGGGTCTTGGCAGAATGTCTGATTCGCTGGAGGAGGCTAACCTTGATGAGGTTCTGCGGGACATGTCCCGCTCTCAGATGGGAATGGACCAAGTCACTGCGGAGCTTGTCCCAGTCGCAGTTGGGCATTGCTGAGGCACTGCAGATCATGTCACAGTCACTGAGGAGCATCGTTGATGGCGTCAACACCATGGTGCGGACCGTGGGGAACCGCCAGGACTGGCAGAGCCAGACGATGCAGAGGCAGCCGGGCCTCAAAGCTGCCCTCTGCCCCAAGGTGAACCCCAGGGCCCTATGGACACCGATCGGGAGGAGGGAATGCGAGGTGCAAGAATGGACCCGTCCTATGGACTGGCGACGGTGGCCACCCGCTCCCCCGGTGTCCACCCCTCTGACAAAACCGCATCTCGCAGGCAGCACACAGACCAGGGCGGCACGGCTGTGCACGTGCTGCCGACACGTGAGCTGGCGCCCGCTGGCCCGAGAGTCCCAGGGGACGCCCGCCAGGGACATCGAGTGCCAAGGGACGAGGTAAGCAGCTGGCTGCCTCCACCTCTGATGTGAATCCTGGGGAAACACCAAGGCATAGTGGTAGAGCTAGGAGGGCCAAGCACATCGAGGATCACTGAGGGCACCGGGGTGGGCTGTACTCTCAGAAATGTGGTATTGTACAGCGCATTAAACAACCTTTTGTACAACCAGTATGATGCCTCTGTCACTTTACATAGAACATAGAACGATACAGCGCAGTTTCTTTCGCAATGCAGGCTGACCCCCCGTACCTCTTGGCACCCCCCCCCCCCCCCCCCCGCCCCCCCGGTGCTCACCGTGCCTCTGGCCATGGAAATGTCCCTGGATTGTGGCCCACCCCTACGGAGGGACCCCCAACCCCGCCGAGCACTGGGATGTCAAGACCAGCACACCTGTGAGCAAAGATTGCTACTCTCTTCCTCGGCTCCCCACGGAAACCCTTCCGCAGGTTCACGTTTTTCGAAAGGAGTACTAATTGGCGTCAGCGTCAGCACTCGCTGGGGAGGCCGCTGAATGACGGGAGGCTGTTGGATACAGGGTTGCTCTCTATGGAAATGGGGCTTAAGATGTGATAATTGGTTTCTCGCCACAATCCAGCGAGATCCCAATTCCGCCGACAGGAGTGGGCCGGTTGCAACGCAAACTGCTTGCCGCCCAGCACGGATCTCATTTTTGGCCTCTCTCGTTGTTCACCGGCCTGGTTACCCGTGAGCATGAGTGTAACTAGGCCGGAAGATCGCGCCCTATATGTGAGATCCTGCATCCTGCCTGATGCACCACCAATTACACACGAGGCAAGTTGTAGAAAAAAAAGTAATGGTTTTAATACTCTAAGATGTAGCCTGTCTGATTCTGAACCCAGACTGGAGACAGGGCTACAGATCAGTCAGCTATATACACCACCCAGTGGGGCGGAGCCATGGAAGAACAACAATATATAACACAGTGAGTAACAATGGAACAAACAGTAACAGAGAATATATACAGCGCTGTAAGTAACAGTGGAACAACAGTGGAACTACAATAACAGTGGTTCAGCACACTGCCGCACACGGTTTTCTGGTGTGGCACGCCCCGCCCGGCAGCCGACCAATTGGATTTCCCATTGTGGGCACCCCCACGGCGTCGGGAAATCAGCGGCATGAGTGCGCTGGCGGCGGAATCGATCCAGCCTGTTGTTCTCCCGCAGGAGGGGAATTGCAACCGATTTACAAACTCTTGAGACTGCAAATCAGGAAGCAATTGTACCCTTGCCGCGCAAATTTATGCGTGGCGAAGAACATGAGCGATTCCCGAGGGAATCCTAGAATCAGGCCGCCATTTTGAGCGGGCGGCCCGGTAGTGAAGTCCTGCGGCCTGCAACCTCCCCTCCACCACACCACAAAGCAACCCCCCCACCCTGGATTGCCTGGGTGCCCCCTTCCCCCAAATACAGGTGTGAAACGACCTACCTTCAGGGATCCCCTTTATAGCGAGACCCCCCAGGACCCCTTAATATGGATACCTCCCCCAGGACCCCTTAATAGGGAGATCTCTCCCGGGACCCCCCTTTAGAGAGAGAGAGACCCCCCCCCTCACCAGGGACCACCTTAATAGGAGACCCCCGCCGGGACCCCTTAGTAGGGAGACCCCCAGGGATCCCTTTAAGAGGGAGACCCTGACCAGGGACCCCATTAATAGGGGGACCCTGACCAGGGACCCCATTAATAGGGGGACCCCCTGAGAACCACCCCAACTAAAGGACTTCCCCACAGAGATCTCTAACTAAAGGAACCCCCACCACAGAGATACCCGAACTAAAGGGACCCCCCACAGGGACCCCTGCATTTTGGGAGCCTTGCGAATTTCCCGCTCCCACCGCTGATCCTCCCTCGCTATAGATGAACTTTGTGATTGATTTAAGGAAGCAATAGTATTTGAACTAACTTTATCCACCTGTTTGTTATATTGTATAATATTCAACTGCACTAACGGGGAAAGTGTCTGATATTTGAGAACTTGAAAGGTATTTTGTTGTCGGATTAAAAATACAATACAGTCAACTCACAATATTGAGTTTAGGGGTGGGCTATCAATTTATGGCAGCGGGATTCCTCGCTCTGATTGTCTCCGCCACACCCACCAGTGACATAAAGCGAATCCAGACGTTCAGCATCGGGATTCCCATTTGAATATCTATTGGGGAGAAAGCAGGATTAGGCTATTGAGTTGGATGATCAGCCATGATCGTGATGAATGGCGGAGCAGGCTCGAAGGGCCAAAAGGCCTCCTCCTGCTCCTATCTTCTATGTGTCTATGAATAACTAAGTATTCCTCTTCTTCCATCTGAGCAGAATTCTCGAACACGATTGCTGGCAGAGACAGTTGGCTCTCTCGTTACGTTCACACTGTGGCGCGCACAGCAAATCAGGATAGCTTCTGAGTTGAGGACTGCAGGCCACCTCATGACCACTCAAGGCATCTAAACCTCTTTCGGGATGCCAAGGATCTGCCCAATAATAATGCTGGTGATTGGGAGCGTCAGATTGTAGAACATTTTCCCAGCGCCTTTGCAGGCAGCATTGGAAGTGCGGACCACAAAACCAGCGCAAAAAACGTTTACCTGGAATGCTGATGTGTTTCTGCCCAGGGGCTGGATGCCTGTGTGGAGAGCAACCCATCTGGACGGCCGGCTCGTGATGTGGAGCATTGCCAAGAGCGTGGGTTCAATTCCCGTACCGGTTATCCGTGCAGGGCCCGCCTTCTCATCCTTACCCCTCACCTGAGGAGTGGTGACTCTGAGGTTAAATCACCACCAGTCAGCTCGCTCTCAAAAAGGGGAGAGCAGCCTGCGGTCCTCGGGGACTATGGCTTCTTTCATTTAATTGCGCTTACAATACACTGTGAACAGAGAGATTTAGAACAACATTTTGAGTTTTAAAACTCTCTGCATTGAGCAACAAATATTACTGTGGCTACAAATCACGCTGATTGCCCCAGTCATGGGGCTGGTGCGGGATGTGATGAAGTTAGAATCATAGAATCATAGAATCATAGAAGTTTACAGCATGGAAACAGGCCCTTCGGCCCAACCAGTCCATGCCGCCCAGTTTTTACCATTAAGCTAGTCCCAGTTGCCCGCACTTGGCCCATAACCCTCTATACCCATCTTACCCATGTAACTATCTAAATGTTTTTTAAAAGACACAATTGTACCCGCCTGATTCTACTACCTCTGGCAGCCCATTCCAGACACTCGCTACCCTCTGAGTGAAGAAATTGCCCCTCTGGGCCCTTCTGAATCTCTCCCCTCTCACCTTAAACCTATGCCCTCTAGTTTTAGACTCCCCTACCTTTGGGAAAAGATGTTGACTATCTACCTTATCTATGCCCCTCATTATTTTATAGACCTCTATAAGATCACCCCTAAGCCTCCTACGCTCCAGGGAAAAAAGTCCCAGTCTATCCAGCCTCTCCTTATAACTCAAACCATCAAGTCCCGGCAACATCCTAGTAAATCTTTTCTGCACTCTTTCCAGTTTAATAATATCCTTTCTACAATAGGGTGACCAGAACTGCACACAGTATTCCAAGTGTGGCCGTACCAATGTCTTGTACAACTTCAACAAGACGTCCCAACTCCTGTATTCAATGTTCTGACCAATGAAACCAAGCATGCCGAATGCCTTCTTCACCACCCTGTCCACCTGCGACTCCACCTTCAAGGAGCTATGAACCTGTACTCCTAGATCTCTTTGTTCTATAACTCTCCCCAACGCCATACCATTAACTGAGTAGGTCCTGGCCTGATTCGATCTGCCAAAATGCATCACCTCACATTTATCTAAATTAAACTCCATCTGCCATTCGTTGGCCCACTGGCCTAATTGATCAAGATCCCGTTGCAATCCTAGATAACCTTCTTCACTATCCACTGTGCCACCAATCTTGGTGTCATCTGCAAACTTACTAACCATGCCTCCTAAATTCTCATCCAAATCATTAATATAAATCACAAATAACAGTGGACCCAGCACCGATCCCTGAGGCACACCACTGGTCACAGGCCTCCAGTTTGAAAAACAACCCTCTACAACCACCCTCTGCCTTCTGTCGTCCAGCCAATTTTGAATTCAATTGGCAACCTCACCCTGGATCCCGTGAGCTTTAACCTTCTGCAACAACCTACCATGCGGTACCTTGTCAAAGGTTTTGCTAAAGTCCATGTAGACAACGTCTACTGCACTGCCCTCATCTACCTTCTTGGTCACCCCCTCAAAAAACTCAATCAAATTTGTGAGACATGATTTTCCACGCACAAAGCCATGCTGACTGCCCCGAATCAGTCCTTGCCTCTCTAAATGCTTGTAGATCCTGTCTCTCAGAATACCTTCTAGCAACTTACCTACTACAGATGTTAGGCTCACCGGTCTGTAGTTCCCAGGCTTTTCCCTGCTGCCCTTCTTAAACAAGGGCACAACATTCGCCACTCTCCAATCTTCAGGCACCTCACCTGTGGCTGCCGATGATTCAAATATCTCTGTTAGGGGACCCGCAATTTCCTCCCTAGCCTCCCACAGCATCCTGGGATACATTTCATCAGGTCCCGGGGATTTATCTACCTTGATGCGCTTTAAGACTTCCAGCACCTCCTCCTCTGTAATATGCACACTTCTCAAGACATCACTATTTATTTCCCTTAGTTTCCTAACATCCATGCCTTTCTCCACCGTGAATACCGATGAGAAATATTCATTCAGGATCTCACCCAACTCTTGTGGTTCTGCACATAGATGTCCTTGTTGATCCTTAAGAGGCCCTACTCTGTCCCTAGTTACTCTTTTCCCCTTTATGTATCTGTAGAATCTCTTTGGATTCTCCTTTGCATTATTTGCCAAAGCAATTTCATGTCCCCTTTTTGCCCTACTGATTTCCCTCTTACCTCCATTTTGACAATCTCTATACTCTTCAAGGGATCCACTTGATCCCAGTTGCTTATGTACGTCATATGCCTCCTTCTTCTTTTTGACAAGAGTCTCAATATCTCGAGTCATCCAGGGTTCCCTACTTCTACCAGCCTTGCCCTTCACTCTAAAGGGAATGTGCTTACCCTGCACCCTGGTTAACACATTTTTAAAAGCCTCCCATTTACTAGCCGTCCCTTTGCCTGCCAACAGTCTCCCCCAATCTACCTCTGCAAGTTCCTGTCTGATACCATCAAAATTGGCCTTGCCCCAATTAAGAATTTTAACTCTTGGGCCAGACCTATCATTCTCCATAGCTATCTTAAAACTAATGGAGTTATGGTCACTTGTCCCAAAGTGATCCCTCACTAGCACTTCTGTCACTTGCCCTGCCTTATTTCCCAAGACGAGGTCAAGTTTTGCCCCCTCTCTAGTCGGTCCATCCACATACTGAATGAGAAATTCCTCCTGAATACACTCAACAAATTTCCCTCCATCCAAGCCCCTAATGCTATGGCTGTCCCAGTCAATGTTGGGAAAGTTAAAGTCCCCTACTACTACCACCCTATTATTCTTGCAGCTATCTGTAATCTCCTTACATATTTGCTCCTCAATTTCCCGCTGACTATTTTGGGGCCTGTAGTACAGTCCTACCAAGGTGATCTCTCCCTTCTTATTTTTCAGTTCCACCCATATAGACTCAGTGGGCGAACCCTCGGATATATCCCTTCTAAGTACTGCCGTGATGTTCTCCCTGATCAAAAATGCCACTCCCCCTCCTCTCTTACCTCTTGTTCTATCCTTTCTATAGCATCTGTACCCCGGAACATTGAGCTGCCAGTCCTGCCCCTCCCTTAGCCATGTTTCAGTCATAGCTATAATATCCCAGTCCCATGTGCCCGTCCATGCCCTGAGTTCATCCGCTTTGCCCGTCAGGCCCCTTGCATTGAAATAAATGCAGTTTAATGTAGACCTTCCTTGCTCTCTGCCCTGCTTTCTCTGGTCATGCCGTAGCGCACAAAGACTAGATTAGATACAAATAAATTGTAGCGCACAAAGACTCCGTGAGACGAATAGAGTGAAGTCGATGAGGCTTTATTAAGCGTGTCTGTTCCCCCGCAGATCGATAGTAAACTGGCCTGCGGGGGAAGACTCCGGCTTCTTATACTCCGCCTTCAGGGCGGAGCTAGAGGTCAACGGCCAACCAGGACCCGGGATCTGTCAGCCAATGACATTAGGGCTTCCAGTCCCACATGACCCCCAATACATACTACCACACATGCTTTACACACTCTCCCTTCCTGCCTTTTGTTTCTGTCCCCACTAACTTCCTACATCGGTTCCCATCCCCCTGCCACATTAGTTTAAACCCTTCCCAACTGCACTAGCAAACACCCCCCCCCCGAGAACATTGGTTCCGGTCCCACCCAGATGCAGACCGTCCGATTTGTACAGGTCCCACCTCCCCCAGAACCGGTCCCAATGTCCCAGGAATTTGAAACCCTCCCTCTTGCACCATCTCTCAAGCCACGTATTCATCCTAGCTATCCTGTCATTCCTACTCTGACTATCACGTGGCACTGGTAGCAATCCTGAGATTACTACCTTTGAGGTCCTACTTTTTAGTTTAACTCCTAACTCCCTAAATTCAGCTTGTAGGACCTCATCCCGTTTTTTACCTATATCGTTGGTGCCTATATGCACCACGACAGCTGGCTGTTCACCCTCCCCCTCCAGAATGCCCTGCAGCCGCTCTGAGACATCCTTGACCCTTGCACCAGGGAGGCAACATACCAACCTGGATTCTCGTTTGCGTCCACAGAAACGCCTGTCTATTCCCCTTACAATTGAATCCCCTATCACTATAGCTCTGCCACTCTTTTTCCCGCCCTTCTGTGCAGCAGAGCCAGCCACGGTGCCATGAACCTGGTTGCTGCCACCTTCCCCTGGTGAGCCATCTCCCCCAACAGTTTCCAAAACGGTAAATCTGTTTTGGAGGGAGATGACCACAGGGGATCCCTGCACTGCCTTCCTACTCTTCCTCTGTCTGTTGGTCACCCATTCCCTATCTGCCTCAGTAATTTTAATCTGCGGTGTGACCAACTCACTGAATGTGCTACCCACAACTTCCTCAGCATCGCGGATGCTCCAAAGTGAGTCCATCCGCAGCTCCAGAGCCGTCAAGCGGTCTAACAGGAGCTGCAGTTGGACACACTTCTTGCAGATGAAGGAGTCAGGGACACCAGAAGGATCCCTGACTTGCCACATCTCACAAGAGGAGCATGACACTGGTCTGAGCTCTCCTGCCATGACTTAAACCTGAAGTTAAATTTGAACTACACTACACAGCTAAGAGAAAGTCAAAGAGAGAGAAATCACTTACCAGTCACAAGCCAATCTCTCACCTGCTGGCTGTGATGTAATTGCTCCTGAGGCTCCCTCACAGGTCTGCTTCTCTGCACCTCCTTAAGATGAGCACCAAATTTCCTTAACTAGTTAATGAATTTACTTAATTAATTGGATTTTTTTTGGGGGGGGAGGGGGAAACTCAACCCCAAACACCAAACTCCAAACAAAAACACAGCCCTCACTCACCTCTTACCCGAACTCAGCCTTACCCAAACTCAGATACACTCTGTTTGCCTCCAGCACTCTGTTTCTATCGGCACTTCAGCCACACCCTTTGTATCCTTCCTGATTTACAGTCAGCCAATAAGCCTGCTCCCGAAACTGATCTCCCGAAACTAACAGCTGACCTGCAAGGTAAGGAAGTGGTTAAGCAGTACTTACCTAAGTTCAAACCTGAGCAGGGGCCCTGACATGGAATAAAAGTGATTTAATCTCATCAAATCGATTTGAATAAACCTCTGAAAGGCAGATCCGCGAGAGCTATAATTGGAATTCTGAACCATATTTCATGCATTCCCTGTCACTTGGAAAAACAGCAATCAGCATTTAGAAAGAACAATACGATTATAAAAATAGAAGGATGAGGCTAACAATGCTTCACAGCGTCAGTGACATCTTATTTGTTCAGATTTATTATATTATGCAACATCAAACTCACTGACTCATCTTTCTTAACTTAGTTTCCATTCCTATTTTTTTTCATGGACAGACAGTCTGCTGAGCGAGCAACAGATCTGTCGTTTGTTTGCACTAATTGAACTGTATTCTATCCTTCCCGTGTTTTCCATTTCTTGCCTGTTGCCAAATACAGTGCTTTTGGAGAAAAGCTTCAACAGTTTTACTTCACGGTGCAGTCACATTATAAACTTGTCTCACTTGTGTTGGGCGTTATGCCACCTGAAGCACTATTGAGACATCTTTCTTCCAGAAACCCTACTGCACTTCCCACTGGTATGGGCCCTGATGCCAGGTTTGGGCTCCATTTACCACTGAAATCACCTAACCCAGTCCAAAGATGTGCAGGTTAGGTGGATTGGCCATGCTAAAATTGCCCTTAGTATTGGGCGGGGTTACTGGGTTATGGGGATAGGGTGGAGGTGTCGGCTTAGGTAGGGTGCTCTTTCCAAGAGCCGGTGCAGACACGATGGGCCGAATGGCCTCCTTCTGCACTGTAAATTCTATGATTCTATTCCATCACACTCCTGACTTGTGCCTTGTAGATGGTGGACAGGCTTTTGGGAGACAGGAGGTGAGTTGCTCATCACGGGATTCCTAGTCTCTGACCTGCTCTTGTGGCCACAGTATTTATATGGTTAGTCCAGTTCAACTTGTGGTCAATGATGATCCCCAGGAGGTGATGGTGGGTGATTCAGCGATGGCATTGCCACTGAATGTCAAGGGGAGATGGTTAGATCCTCTTTTTTAGGAGATGGTCATTGCCTGGCACTTGTGTGGCACAAATGTTACTTGCCGCCAGTCAGTCCCAGCCTGGATATTATCCAGGTCTTGCTGCATTTGGACATTGGACAACCCCTTCTCAAACTCTTCCTCCCCCAACCCCCTCACAATCACACCTTCTCCCCACCCCCTCAAAAACATTCCCTCCCCTATCCCCCTCACAAAATCTCCCTCCCCAACTCCCTCAGAAACTCTCCCTCACCACAAACCTTTAACACAATCACCCTCCCTGCAAACCCCTCGCAATCTCTCCTTCTTCCAACGACCTCACAAGCCCATCCTCTTGCAACCCCCTCACAACTTTCACCTCCGTCAGCCTGCTTGCAAACATTCCCTCTGCACAACCCCCTCAAAAACAATCCCTTCCTCCCACCCGCAACCTCTTCACAAACACCTTCTCCCCCCAATCACTTACACACTTTCTGTCCGTCTGCAAACCCCTCACAAACTCCCCCTCCGGCTGCAACCCTCTCACAAAACTCTCCCTCCCCCTTAACCCCCTCGCAAACTCTCCCTCCTCAACCCTTCTCTCAGCCCCCTCACAAAATCTTCCTCCTTGCAAACCCCTCACAATCTCTCCCTCCACCAACTACCTCACAAACTCATCCTCCCAGCACCCCTCACAACTCCTTCCACCTCCGCCAACCTGCTTGCAAACTTTCCCTCCGCACGACCCCAAACCCCCCCCCCCCCTCGTAAACCCCTCAAGCATTGTGCCTCCTCACAACTCCCTCACACACTCTCCCTCTGTCTGCAAACTGCGCACAAACTCTCCCTGCTCACAACTGATGTGTTGGGTGCTCTGGATCCGTGGAACACATACAGGCCACCAACACTTAAAATAGTGCAACACTATTTTATTATGTTAGAAACTGTTGAACATACTTTCACTGTGGGTTAACGTGATGTTAGATTAAACTAAAGACCTATGCCTGTCCGAACCAGTCTATGCACTCAGCACATGGTGAAGATCTGTGCTGTAAGCTGTAAGCTCTGTCCTTCGAAGAGGCTGCATCCGGAATGAGCGGGAACTCTGATGCCCCCTGTCTTTATAGTGAGTGTGCTCTAACTGGTGATTGGCTGCAGTGTTGTGTCTTTTGATTGGTCTTGCTGTGTGTCCATCAGTGTGTGTGCGTCTGCACCATGATATACTGGTGTATATTATGACAACAACCTCCTCACAAATTCTCCCTTCCTCCAATCCTCTCAAACTCTTCCTCTATCTGTAAACCCCTCACAAACTTTCCCTCCCCTTAAACCCCTCATAAACACTACCTCTGTCTGCAAACCCCTCACACTCTCTCCCTCCCTGCAACTTCCTCACAAACCCGCCCTCTCCACAACCCCCTCACAAACTCTTCCTCCATCTGTAAACTCCCCACAAACTCTCTCTCCCGCAACTTCCTCATAAACACCCCACCAAAAACCACTGACAGACTTTCTGTCCGTCTGCAAACCCCTCACAAACTCCCCCCACATCTGAAACCCGCTCACAAACTCTCCCTCCCCATTAACTCCCTCATAAACTCTACCTCCCCTTAATTCCCTCACAAACTTTCCCTCCATTTGCAAACTCCTCTGACACTCTCCCCACAAACTCCTCACAAACTCATTCTTCCCACAACCCCGTCACACACTCTCGCTCCATCTGTACCCCTCACAAACACACCGTCCTTGCAACTCCCTCACACACTCACCCTCCATCTGCAAGCCCCTCCAAACTCTCCCTCCATCTGCAAACTCCTCTGATACGCTCTCTCCCCGCAAACTCCACACAAACCCATGGTCCCCACAATCCCCTCACACACTCTCGCTCAATCTGTGCCCCTCACAGACACGTCCTCCCTAACCCTGCAGAACCCCTGATAAACCTATCTTGCAAACCGCTTGCACACTTTTCCTCTGTCTGCAAAACCCTTTAACTCGCACCCCCTCGTAACCCCCTCACAAGTTGACTCTCCCTCGAAAACACTCTCCCTCCCTTGCAATCCCCTTACAAACTCATCCTCCCCTGCAACAACTCGCAACATATCCCTAACCCTCAGCCCCCTCACAAATATTCCCTTCCTGCAACCCCCTCAAAAACACTTCCTCCCCAATCCCTCACAAACCTCTCTCCCTGCAAACCCCTCAAACTCTCCCCCTCCACAAACCCCTCACAAACTCTCCCTCTCCGCAAACCCCTTACAAACTCTCCCTCCCCGCAAAACCCTCACAAAGCTCCCTCTCCGCAAACCCCTCACAAACTATCCCTCCCCACAAACCCCTCACAAACTCTCCCTCCCCGCAAACCCATCACAAACTCTCCCTCCCCGCAAACACCTCACAAACCTCTCTCCCCCCAATCCCCTCACAAACCTCTCTCCCCGCAAACCCCTCACAAACTCTCCCTGCCTGCAAACCCCTCACAAACTCTCCCACTCCGCAAACCCCTCACACACTCTCCCTCTCCGCAAACCCCTTACAAACTTTCCCTCCCCGCAAAACCCTCACAAACCTCCCTCTCCGCAAACCCCTCACAAACTATCCCTCCCCACAAACCCCTCACAAACTCTCCCTCCCTGCAAACCGATCACAAACTCTCCCTCCCCGCAAACCCCTCACAAACCTCTCTCCCCCAAACCCCTCACAAACCTCTCTCCCCGCAAACCCCTCACAAACTCTCTCTCCCTGCAAGCCGCTCATAAACTCTCCCTCCGTCGCAAACCCCTCACAAACCTCTCTCCCCGCAAACCCCTCACAAAGTCTCTCTCCCTGCAAGCCGCTCATAAATTCTCCCTCCGTCGCAAACCCCTCACACATTCTCCCTCCCTCCCAACCCCCTCAGAAACTCATCTTCCCTTGCAACCCACGCACAACCTCTCCCTCCCCCATCGCAAACTTTCCCTCACCACAACCCGTTTAAAAACACAGCTTCCCCCAATTCCTCCAAAAGCTCTCTCCCCGCAAACCCCTCACAAACTCTCCCACACCCAACTCCTTCACAAACTCTCCCTCCCCCCAAACCCCTCACAAACTCTCCCTGCAAACCCCTCACAAACTCTCCCTCCCCACAAACCCCTCACAAACTCTCCCTCCCCACAAACCCCTCACAAACCTCTCTCCCCGCAAACCCCTCACAAACCTCTCTCCCTGCAAACCCCTCACAAACTCTCCCTCCCACAAACCCCTCACAAACTCTCCCTCCCCGCAAACTCCTCACAAACTCTCCCTCCCTGCAAACCCCTCACAAACCTCTCTCCCCGCAAACCCCTCACAAACTCTCCCTCCCCGCAAACCCCTCACAAACCTCTCTTCCTGCAAACCCCTCACAAACTCTCCCTCCCTGCAAACCCCTCACAAACCTCTCTCCCCGCAAACCCCTCACAAATTCCCCCTCCCTGCAAACCCCTCACAAACCTCTCTCCCCACAAACCCCTCACAAACTCTCCCTCCCCGCAAACCCCTCACAAACCTCTCTTCCTGCAAACCCCTCACTGTGGTAGTATGTATTGGGGGTCATGTGGGACTGGAAGCCCTAATGTCATTGGCTGACAGATCCCGGGTCCTGGTTGGCCGTTGACCTCATACTCCGCCCTGAAGGCGAAGTATAAGAAGCCGGTGCCTTCCCCCGCATGCCAGTTTACTATCGGGCTGCTGGGGAACAGACACGCTTAATAAAGCCTCATCGACTTCACTCTGTTTGTCTCACGGAGTCTTTGTGCGCCACAATTTATTAAGCGTGTCTGTTCCCCAGCAGCCCGATACGGTAAGACGCTGTTCCTTAACTACCTACCCCAGCGCACAAAAGATTTGTCTAGCCGCAGGATCCCACTCCGTACAGATCCAGGGATTCTGCATAGTTACCCTAACGGTACAGGGGAGGGAATTCAAAAACTACAAACTTAACGTCCTTCCCCAACTCTGTGCCCCCACCTTGCTGGGCTTAGATTTTCAATGTAACCTACAGAGCCTTACGTTTAAATTCGGCGGCCCCATACCCCCACTCACTATCTGCGGCCTCGCCACCCTCAAGGTGCAACCCCCGTCCTTGTTTGCGAACCTCACCCCGGATTGCAAACCCGTCGCCACTAGGAGCAGACGGTACAGCGCCCAGGACCGGACCTTCATTCGCTCCGAAGTCCAGCGGCTACTAAAGGAGGGCATAATCCAGGCCAGCAATAGTCCCTGGAGAGCGCAGGTGGTAGTAGTGAAGACAGGGGAGAAACAAAGGATGGTCATTGACTATAGCCAGACCATCAACAGGTACACACAACTAGACGCGTACCCTCTCCCCCGCATATCCGACATGGTCAATCGGATTGCCCAGTATAAAGTCTTCTCCACCGTGGACCTCAAGTCCGCCTACCATCAGCTCCCCATCCGCCCAAGTGACCGCAAGTACACAGCCTTCGAGGCAGACGGGCGATTATACCACTTCCTAAGGGTCCCTTTTGGCGTCACAAACGGCGTCTCGGTCTTCCAACGGGAAATGGACTGAATGGTTGATCAACATGGGTTACGGGCCACGTTCCCGTACCTCGACAATGTAACCATCTGCGGCCACGATCAGCAGGACCACGACGCCAACCTCCAAAAATTCCTCCAGACTGCCAAAGCCTTGAACCTCACGTACAATGAGGACAAGTGCGTTTTTAGCACCGATCGGCTAGCCATTCTGGGCTACATAGTGCGCAATGGGATAATAGGCCCCGACCCCGAACGTATGCGCGCACTCATGGAATTTCCCCTCCCGCACTGCCCAAAAGCCCTGAAACGCTGCTTGGGGTTCTTTTCATACTACGCCCAGTGGGTCCCCCAGTACGCAGACAAGGCCCGCCCCCTAATACAGACCACGGCTTTCCCGCTGTCGACAGAGGCTTGCCAGGCTTTCAGCCGCATCAAAGCGGACATCGCAAAGGCCACGATGCGCGCCATCGACGAGTCCCTCCCCTTCCAGGTCGAGAGCGACGCCTCTGACGTAGCTCTCGCGGCTACCCTTAACCAAGCGGGCAGACCCGTGGCCTTTTTCTCCCGAACCCTCCACGCCTCAGAAATCCGCCACTCCTCAGTGGAAAAGGAAGCCCAAGCCATAGTGGAGGCTGTGCGACATTGGAGGCATTACCTGGCCGGCAGGAGATTCACTCTCCTCACTGACCAACGGTCGGTTGCCTTCATGTTCGATAATGCACAGCGGGGCAAGATCAAGAACGACAAGATCTTGCGGTGGAGGATCGAACTCTCCACCTTCAACTATGAGATCTTGTACCGGCCCGGAAAGCTGAACGAGCCGTCTGATGCCCTATCCCGCGGGACATGTGCCAACGCACAAATTGACCGCCTCCAAGCCCTCCACGAGGACCTCTGCCACCCGGGGGTCACTCGGTTTTACCACTTCATCAAGTCCCGCAATCTCCCCTACTCCTTAGAGGAGGTCCGTACAGTCACAAGAGACTGCCACATCTGCGCAGAATGCAAACCGCATTTTTTCAGGCCAGATGGAGCGCACCTGATTAAGGCTTCTCGTCCCTTTGAACGCCTCAGTCTCGATTTCAAAGGGCCCCTCCCCTCCACCGACCGCAACGCGTATTTCCTTAATGTAGTGGACGAATACTCCCGCTTCCCTTTTGCCATTCCCTGCTCCGACATGACCGCGGCCACAGTCATTAAAGCCCTGAACAGCATATTCACACTGTTCGGTTACCCCGCATACGTCCACAGCGACAGGGGGTCCTCTTTCATGAGTGACGAGCTGCGCCAGTTCCTGCTCAGCAAGGGTATAGCTTCAAGCAGGACGACCAGCTACAACCCCCGGGGGAACGGGCAAGTAGAAAGGGAGAACGGCACGGTCTGGAAGGCCGTCCTACTGGCTCTACGGTCCAGGGATCTCCCAGTTTCACGGTGGCAGGAGGTCCTCCCGGACGCTCTCCATTCCATCCGGTCGTTATTATGTACGAGCACTAATCAAACGCCGCACGAGCGTCTCCTTGTCTTCCCTAGGAGGTCCTCCTCTGGAACGTCGCTGCCGACCTGGCTGGCGGCCCCAGGACCCATCCTGCTCCGAAAGCACGTGCGGGCACATAAGGCGGACCCGTTGGTCGAAAGGGTTCACCTCCTCCACGCAAACCCCCAGTACGCCTACGTGGAGTACCCCGACGGCCGACAGGACACGGTCTCCCTGCGGGATCTGGCGCCCGCCGGCACCACGCACACCCCCCCGGCACCATCAACCCAACCGCCCCCCTTCCTGCCACCGCCGCACCCCGCGACCGCCCCCTTCCCAGGAGGATCAGCCCCCCTCCCCTTTGCACCGACAGCTAAAACCGTGCGGTTCCCGGAGGCGACAACGCTGGTACAAGCACCACCACCACCGCCGGGGCCGAGGCGATCGACACGGACGACCAGACCGCCCGACCGACTCGTGGCGTCGATGTAAAACAAAGATGGACTGTCCAATGAACATTTTGTTTTCATATATCCTCTGTAAATAGTTGTAACAGGACGATACTGTCCAATACGGTCCTACCATGTAACTGTTCTCTCCTCCCAGGACCAGTACTGTAAACCCTTACCACCATACGAAGCATCACCCCGCCGGGTTCATTTTTGACAAGGGGTGAATGTGGTAGTATGTATTGGGGGTCATGTGGGACTGGAAGCCCTAATGTCATTGGCTGACAGATCCCGGGTCCTGGTTGGCCGTTGACCTCATACTCCGCCCTGAAGGCGAAGTATAAGAAGCCGGTGCCTTCCCCCGCATGCCAGTTTACTATCGGGCTGCTGGGGAACAGACACGCTTAATAAAGCCTCATCGACTTCACTCTGTTTGTCTCACGGAGTCTTTGTGCGCCACACTCACAAACTCTCCCTCCCTGCAAACCCCTCACAAACCTCTCTCCCCGCAAACCCCTCACAAACCTCTCTCCCCGCAAACCGCTCACAAATTCCCCCTCCCTGCAAACCCCTCACAAACCTCTCTCCCCACAAACCCCTCACAAACCTCTCTTCCTGCAAACCCCTCACAAACTCTCCCTCCCTGCAAACCCCTCACAAACTCTCCCTCCCCGCAAACCCCTCACAAACCTCTCTCCCCGCAAACCCCTCACAAATTCCCCCTCCCTGCAAACCCCTCACAAACCTCTCTCCCCACAAACCCCTCACAAGCCTCTCTCCCTGCAAACCCCTCACAAACTCTCCCTCCCCGCAAACCCGTCACAAACCTCTCTCCCCCCAAACCCCTCACAAACTCTCCCTTCCTGCAAACCCCTCACAAACTCTCCCTCCCTGCAAACCCCTCACAAACCTCTCTCCCCACAAACCCCTCACAAACCTCTCTCCCTGCAAACCCCTCACAAACTCTTCCTCCCTGCAAACCCCTCACAAACCTCTCTCCCCCCAAACCCCACACATACTCTCCCACCCCGCAAACCCCTCACAAACTCTCCCTCCCTTCAAACCCCTCAGAAACCTCTCTCCCCGCAAACACCTCACAAACTCTCCCTTCCCGCAAACCCCTCACAAACTCTCTCTCCCCGCAAACCCCTCACAATCCTCTCTCCCCGAAAACCCCTCACAAACCTCTCTCCCCCCAAACCCCCCACAAACTCTCCCACCCCGCAAACCCCTCACAAACTCTCCCTCCCTTCAAACCCCTCAGAAACCTCTGTCCCCGCAAACCCCTCACAAACTCTCCCTCCCTGCAAACCCCTCACAAACCTCTCTCCCCCCAAACCCCACACAAACTCTCCCACCCCGCAAACCCCTCACAAACTCTCCCTCCCTTCAAACCCCTCAGAAACCTCTCTTTCCGCAAACCCCTCACAAACTCTCCCTTCCCGCAAACCACTCACAAACTCTCTCTCCCCGCAAACCCCTCACAAACCTCTCTCTCCCCGCAAACCCCTCACAAACTCTCCCTCCCCGCAAACCCCTCACAAACCTTCCGTCCCCACAAACCCCTCACAAACTCTCCCTCCCAGCAAACCCCTCACAAACTCTCTCTCCCCGCAAACCCCTCACAAACCTCTCTCCCCGCAAACCCCTCACAAACTCTCCCTCCCCGCAAACCCCTCACAAACTCTCCCTCCCAGCAAACCCCTCACAAGCTCTCTCTCCCCGCAAACCCCTCACAAACTCTCCCTCCCCGCAAACCCCTCACAAATACCCCTCACAGGACTAACAGGAATGCGGAATATTTGGCGAATGGTAAAATTCTTGGAAGTGTAGATGAGCACAGGGATCTCGGTGTCCATGTACATAGATCCCTGAAAGTTGCCACCCAGGTTGATAGGGTTGTGAAGAAGGCCTATGGAGTATTGGCCTTTATTGGTAGAGGGATTGAGTTCCGGAGTCATGAGGTCATGTTGCAGCTGTACAAAACTCTGGTACGGCCGCATTTGGTGTATTGCGTACAGTTCTGGTCACCGCATTATAGGAAGGACGTGGAAGCTTTGGAACGGGTGCAGAGGAGATTTACCAGGATGTTGCCTGGCATGGAGGGAAAATCTTATGAGGAAAGGCTGATGGACTTGAGATTGTTTTCGTTAGAGAGAAGAAGGTTAAGAGGAGACTTAATAGAGGCATACAAAATGATCAGGGGGTTAGATAGGGTGGACAGTGAGAGCCTTCTCCCGCGGATGGAAATGGCTAGCACGAGGGGACATAGCCTTAACCTGAAGGGTAATAGATATAGGACAGAGGTCATAGGTAGGTTATTTACGCAAAGAGTGGTGAGGCCGTGGAATGCCCTACCTGCAACACTAGTGAACTCGCCAACATTGAGGGCATTTAAAAGTTTATTGGATAAGCATATGGATGATAATGGCATAGTGTAGATTAGATGGCTTTTGTTTTTTTTCGTGGGCTGAAGGGCCTGTACTGCACTGTATCGTTCTATGTTCTATGTTCTAAACCAATCTCCCTGCAAACCACTCACAAACTCTCCCTCCCCGCAAACCCCTCACAAACCTCTCTCCCCGCAAACCTCTCACAAACCTCTCTCCCCGCAAACCCCTCACAAACTCTCCCTCCCCGCAAATCCCTCACAAACTTCTCTCCCCGCAAACCCCTCACAAACCTCTCTCCCCGCAAACCCCTCACAAACTCTCCCTCCCCGCAAACCCCTCACAAACCTCTCTCCCCACAAACTCCTCACAAACTCTCCCTCCCCGCAAACCCCTCACAAACCTCTCTCCCCGCAAACCCCTCACAAACCTCTCTCTCCCCGCAAACCCCTCACAAACTCTCCGTCCCCACAAACCCCTCACAAACCTCTCTCCCCACAAACTCCTCACAAACTCTCTCTCCCCGCAAACTCCTCACAAACTCTCAGTCCCCACAAACCCCTCACAAACTCTCCCTCCCTGCAAACCCCTCACAAACCTCTCTCCTCCCAAACCCCTCACAAACTCTCCCTCCCCACGAACCCCTCACAAACTATCCCTCCCTTCAAACCCCTCAGAAACCTCTGTCCCCGCAAACCTCTCACAAACTCTCTCTCCCCGCAAACACCTCACAAACCTCTCTCCCTGCAAACCCCTCACAAACTCTCCCTCCCCGCAAACCCCTCACAAACTCACCCTCCCCACAAACCCCTCACAACCCTCTCTCCCCGCAAACCCCTCACAAACCTCTCTCCCCGCAAACCCCTCACAAACTCTCCCTCCCCGCAAACCCCTCACAAACTCTCCCTGCCCGCAAACCCCTCACAAACCTCTCTCCCCGCAAACCCCTCACAAACCTCTCTCCCTGCAAACCCCTCACAAACCTCTCTCCCCGCAAACCCCTCACAAACTCTCTCTCCCTGCAAGCCGCTCATAAATTCTCCCTCCGTCGCAAACCCCTCACACATTCTCCCTCCCTCCCAACCCCCTCAGAAACTCATCTTCCCTTGCAACCCACGCACAACCTCTCCCTCCCCCATCGCAAACTTTCCCTCACCACAACCCGTTTAAAAACACAGCTTCCCCCAATTCCTCCAAAAGCTCTCTCCCCGCAAATCCCTCACAAACTCTCCCACCCCCAACTCCTTCACAAACTCTCCCTCCATCGCAAATCCCTCACATACGCTTCTTCCGTCACAACCCCCTCATAAACTCACCGTCCCCTGCCACCCTTTCAGAAACTCTTCCTCCAAACCCCTCACAAACACTCCCTCCCCCAACACCTTCACAAACTCTCCCTCCACCCGCAACCCATACAAACTCTCCCTCGCAAACCCCTCACAAAATCTCTCCCCCCCCCCGAATTGCCCTCACACACAATATCCTTCCCTCAAACCTCCTCACGCTCTCATGTCCCGCAAACTCCTCAAAGTTCTCCCTCTCCTGCAAATCCCTCACATACTCTCCCAGCCTTGCAACCCCCTCACAACCTCTCCCGCAAACCCCTTATAACCTCTCCCTCCCTCGAACCCCCTGAAACACTCTGCCTCCCCACAACCTCTAACAAAATCACCCTCCGTATGCAAACCCCACATAAACCTTCCCTCACCCTCACCGCCTATACATCCCTCACACACTCCCTCTGTCTGCAACCACTCACACACACACTCTCCCTCTGAAACCTCTCAGAACATCTCCCTCCATCTGCAACCCCCTCACAAACTCTCCCTCCATCTTCAATACCCTCACAAACTCTCCCTCCCCTGAAACCCCCAAACACACACTCCCTCCATCGCAAAACCCTGATACATTCTCCACCCCGCAAACCCCTCACTTTTGCCTTCCGTCTGGAACCCCCTCACACTCTCTCCCTCCGTCTGGATGCCCCTAACAAATTCTTTCTTTCACGAACGCCCAGTAAACTCTCCCCCCCTCAACTTGCTCACTCGCTCCCTTCCACCCCCATCCCCTCCAAGTCTCCCCCTAAGCCCTCACCTCTCGGCCGCTCATACTCTTCCATTCTCACCTCGCTCGCCAGATGTCCTCGAAGCAGCCTGCCTTACCTACACGCGCCTGCTACTGGCCTGGGGTGAGATTGGGTTCTGTTCTGCTCCCTTCTCTCTCCACAGATGCTGTCAGACCTGCTGAGATTGTCCAGTACTTTTTGTTTTTCTTTGGGATTCTAGCATCCGCAATAATTTGTTTTATCTCTAGTAATCAACCTCTGATTGGATACCCTGCAAACTGTCTGGCCATGTTGACATGCACTCCAGCTGAGCTGACTCTGAGTGTTCCAGTACCAGATGTGACCATACACCAGGACAGCCAATGGTCGGGGCCCCCACCAATTGATCAGGGCCCTGTGCCCATAAACAGTGTGTTTCATTGTAAATCCGCCCCTGCTCTGAAGAAGATCGAGATAAATCATCACCTCAGCACTTCTGGCTAAAGCCTGTTGTGAATGCCTCAGCCTTATCTTTTGCACATATGTGCTGGCCATCTCCATCATTGAGGATGGGGATATTTGTGGAGTTCCCGCCTCCAGTGAGTTGATAATTGTCCACCACCATTCACGGCTGGTTGTGGCTGGGCTGCAGAGCTTACATCTGATCTGTTGGTTGTGGAACCGCTTAGCTCTGTCTATTACTTGCTGCTTATGCTGTTTGGCACTCAAATAGTCCTGTGTTGCAGCTTCACCAGGTAGACATCTCATTTTTCGGTGTGCTTGATGTTGCTCCTGGCATGCCCTCCTGCACTCTTCATTAAGCCAGGGTTGATCCCCTGACTTGGTGGTAATGGTAGAGGGGGAGATATGCCAGGCCATGAGATTGCACATTGTGGGTGAATACAATTCTGCTGCTGCTGATGACCCACAGCACCTCATGGATGCCCAGTCTTGAGTTGCTAGATCTGTTCGAAGTCTATCCCACTTAGCACAGTGGTAGTGCCGCACAATACGATGGAGAGTATCCTTAACGTGAAGACAGAACTTTGTCCCCACAAGGACGGTGTGATGGCCGCTCCTGCCAATTCCATCATAGACAGTTGCATCTGTGGCAGGCAGGTTAGTGAGGATAAAGTCAAGTATGTTTATCCCTCTTGCTGCTTCGTGTGGTATCTGTTGGGTATGATTCTGTGAGTATATCTATGGCAGGCTCACCTGTGCTCTCCCAATTTTGGCACAATCGCAGATGTCAATAAAGAGGACTTTGGAGGGTTGACAGGACTGAGTTCGCCTTTGTTGTTTCAAGTGCTTAGGTCAATGCCAGATGGTCCGTCCAGTTTCATTTAGACTTTTTAGCTGTCTGATGCGATTGAGTGGTTTCCTAGACCTGTTACCTGTCGAAACGGAGGACTCTTAACCAGTCTCGCTTCAACAAGTTTGGACTCGGTCCCTGCACCACAACCAAAGGAAGGCAGACCGACTGCTTCCCGTACGTTACCGGAGTCATGGTGGTCCCTACAATCATCAAAGGCTCCCCCATATAGGTTGCCAACCTCGTTCTGGTGTCTCGCAATGCCAGTGGCATGATCCCAGTACTGAGCCGACGAAATGTGCGGAGATTGACAATGCAAACAGCAGCTCCAGTGTCCATTTCCATCGGCACTGGATAGCCATTGACCTGCAAGGTGATCTAGATTGGTGTAACTCTCGGAGCTGAGACACAGTTTAATTGCATTAATCTGTCGTCCTCATCTGGGGCATCCACGTGCAAGGCCCTGGTTCGTGGCAGGCTAGGTAGCTGCCATGGACTGTGTTTCCTGCAGCGAACTGGGCGACCCTGACCCTCATGACTCCTTTGACCACACAGTTGGCAATGCAGCCGGCTCTCTCCTTCATCCTCGGGGGAAGAATCTCACCGGGTGGCGGCAGAGCCTGACACCCGAACTGTACCTCCGAATTACCTTGGAGCTGATCTGTCAGAGGAAGTCTGACCAGTCCAATACCATCCCGTGACTTGGAGGGAGGTCGAAAGGGTGAGCAACCCAGACTGTGGACACCTAGTCTATGGAACCCTGCAATTCCTGAACACCTTTATTGATTAATCCCACACATGAGCTGGTCCCTCAACACCTCGGAGAGGGATGGCTCGAACTCGCAGTGTTCAGCCAAATGCCGCAGTGGGTCAAAACGTCAGTGACTGATTCACCTGGAGACGAGACTGCACCCACCATATTAAAACAACAACATTGCATAATTATGGAAGGCATGGGATCATAGTGTTCAAAAACAAAGCAAACAGCTCCTAAAAAGACTTGGAGTCCAGTGCAGCCGGGTAAATCAAGCTTTTTAAGATCCCAAGCATCTGGGCTCTGTGAGGTGGTCAGGAGGAGAACATCCTGTCGGTCTTCCCCAAAAACCCCATTCACCAGGAAACAAATACCTCACGTGTGGTTCGAATCTTCCAGACTTGCACCAAAGGCTTCCAACTTTCCAAGTAATGGCATCTTAACCGGCATGACGTGATATTCCCAAACAATAAACTTCTGGCGAATCCTGGAACAACTGCGGAGCTTCCTTTAATCCTTGTCGCCAATTTAATGATTCCACTGAAGCTGGCAGTAAACAAACATTGATTTATTTACACTATTTACAATGGTCTGCATAACGTAGCATTTCACTCCCATTACAATCCTAGCTGGGAGGATTAACCACACCAGGCCCTGTTTTGGCCAGCTTTTCTGTTAGCTCATAACGAGCCCCAGGTGTTGACCTCTGCCAGGTACCTAGGGAGCCCATATTTCACTGGTCCCAGAGGGAGATCAATAATGGTTTCCCCGTGATCCTTGTGGGGGTTATGACAATCGCGATACTCTTTACCTGGTTTCATAAACACTTCTCTTTGAAATTTCTCACCGTACAAAAAGGAAATATTTGTATAATTCAATTTATGTTCTCAGGAATATGTTACTGAAGACCAAGGAAAATCTTGAAGCACATTTTTTCTGCAGTGGAGGAGTCCACTCTGACATCTTAATCACCGAGTCCTTCTTTGAAACCCTGAGCTACTGGTTTAGCCTTCAACGTGCCTTTTCTGTGCATTTCCAGCTGTGATAAGGCTAGCTTTTCAGCGTATACACCAAACTCTTTATGACTCTTTTGCTTGACCTGCCTTATCAAGTTGTCTTTAAATTTGTAAATAGCCACTCCAACTTCTCAATCATAAGGGCTTCTACTTCTAGTGGCATTCATAGCCTGTTCTGTGGTCCTTGTTCTTGTCAAACTACGACCTCTACTTGCCCTCCCATCTCTTTCTGGATTAATGTTATATTAATGTTAATGCTCTCCCTCCGACAATCAGAATCCTTGATCTTTTCCGAGGGCCATCATCACTTCCAACCCCCCTTTCAGAACTCACACTGTTTTTTCTGGCCCTCCACATCTTTACCTCATTTTTCCAATGCCGGGATCTTATCTCCTACCCCTCATCTTGCGCATTCAGCCAATGCTTCTATTTGCTCTTCCTATAATGGTGGCGTCTCTCCATACACTGCCCCCTACTGGCATGCTCTGGTGACAACTTTGGGTAGTTGTCCTTAGGGATGAATAGTTTCACCCTGCCTTTCAGCGTCACTTCGTTCATGTTCAGTCAGCCTTTAATCCGCCATAGTCTGCTCCAGATAATTGTGCAATATATGCATATGTTAAGGGCCTTTTTCAGAGGCAGCTTATTACATCTGTGCTGATAAAATGGTTTGCCCTGGCTGTTTTATATGGAATCACCTCTTTAGTGAGTTAGACATGTTATTGTCCCCAAACCTGAAATAAGTGGACCTTTTATAAGCCTTCCATTGGTCTTTACTATTTAGAGAATCCAGCTAACACTTTAACCAATCCACTCCAGGTAGTGTGTATGTGCACCCACTGGCTAACACAGCACACTGGACTAAACCCTCTGGTTGACCAGCACAGTTCCTTCCAACTGTTCAGTATCATCATCTTCCCCCTCCAATCCTTCCTTGTCCTGTTTCATTTCAAAATTAAGAAGCCGGACGAGAGATGCCAACAATTGTTCGATTTGTAAACTGCGAGGAAAGGAGACTTCGCTCCAGGGCTGATTCTGCGGACAACTAGTTATCTTTTATATTAAAACAAACTTTATTATCAACATAGAATTTACCCCATTAACATTCAAGGGAAAAATATTTCCATTAACAGTTAAACAGTTCTTCCAAAAAATGAAAGGCCTTGGAGCTTACTTTTCCATCTACTTCTAAATTTTCAATTAAGCAAAATCCATACGCAGGTTAAGTGCCACTTATTAATCCAGTCAACATTCAGTGGGTTTCAGATTTATGCACTAAGTCCTTGGGAATGAAGCTTTCAGAAGTCTGAGAAACACACCTCCTTTCCTCAGGAACCAGGGCAGAACTCGAAAAATCAAACTAAAAACAACAGGCCCAGGACATAGCCCATGAGTGAAATCACTGTCTACCTAGCTGTTAATCCTTTAATTACAGCTTTAGCAGCCATTTCCTACATTCATCACATTCTTCATTAATATTAATATTTATGCACCCTCAATGAGCGGGATTCAGATTTTCATATTTGAGTGTGTAGTTCAGCTCGCTTTAGTATGCTCGTGCCGGAGTTACCCATCCCCGGGACCAAATGGCCTGGTCTCGGAGACCTCGAGTGGGCGCCATTTAGCACTGGTTTCCTCTCACGTAGACGAGGTGTAACGGCACTTGGGGGGGTCCCCAATCATGACCATAATTTCTGTTATATAACCTTTATAATTCCGTGATATATTCTTCTACAGAATAACCATCCATCCTTCTAAGTTTATCAAAGTCTGACCAGGCCTCATAACCATTCGCCAGATCATCTAAGAAACTTCTTTCATAAATTTTAAGAGAAGATTTACAATTCTCCCTTCTGCGCCTCCTCCTTCCCCCATTGAAGGCCCTTAAGTAGTCAATTATTGACCACTCAGTTCCCAGGCTTGCAGGAGAAGTATGGAGGAACCTGAAGATAAACCAAATTGAGGCCTCAGTTTGGAAGGGGTGAGGGGAATGTCCTTCAGCAGCCTCTTTATGAATTCAAGCCCCGCTAACCGCCCCCCCCCCCCCCCCTGCCCAACCCCCACACATTAAGTTCTGGTAACCGCAGGAGCTCCTTCTCACCCCACACCTCCATCCACCCACACCATAAACCTCCTCTGTCCAAACCCCCTGACCTCCCTTACCCTCCCGCCCTGAGATCCACAAAACATCTGTCCTGGAATCCCGGTACTTAGGCATTGGGGACTAATTGCAGAACCAGCCCTGTCCACTGCAGCTTCTGGCACTGCACGGACCAGGGAGCTGCTGGCCAATCAGAAAGACGAGCCATTCTCTGACGCAGACGTCTTCTCGAGTGAGTGGTGCAAGTCCTGCCCCCAGCCAATCAATGCTCATTGGAGTGTTAAAAGGCTGCAAAACAGGTGGTGCCAGAGAGGAAAGGTTCCCTGCCAACTCTTCAGATGGCGGTGAAGGAGACCCCGCCATCTTAAAAATCCTAGCCAAATGTTTTCCAATCCTTCCTCAGTGTCCAATTGATGAGCTTCTAGCTCTCAAATATTTTGCACTTGATCCTGCTTCTGGTGAGATGCGAAAATGCCAAGGTCATAGCTTGCTTTTTATTTGGTAAGGACATTACCGATGTCCACATAGCTACTTCATTCTTCCACCGGTTATTCAGCTTCACAGAGCAATGGTGGAAAGTCGTTTGCTGATACTTTAAACTTGGTTTCTGCCATTCTTCTCCAAAGTATCTCTGATGACAATCCTCTGTCCGTAACTCTGATTACAATCTTTCAGTCGTCTGAAAAATACTTCTTCCCAGTTTCTAATCTTCACCTTCAGGCAACCATTCTCTGCTCCCATGTTACAAGGATCTAAGCCAGTTGATGAAGTCAAAACTAAGATAGAGGACCTTAAGTAGCCAATTAGCCAATTGGCTACTTAAGATTCTCCGGTCCTCCTGCAGTGGGTTGGGGATTTGGCTGAGTGCCAAACTCTCTGGGCTGGATTCTCTGCCGGCATGATTCTCCGTTGTGCCAGCAGCGCACCCCACCATGGGTTTCCCAACGGTGTGGGGTGGCCACAAGCAACTGGCAGACGGGAAAATCCCGCCCTTTGCCTTTGCTAGGGGCGTACTCACAACATAAAATCTCCAGCACAGTGCCTTTCCTCACAGATCGTTTATTGATTTAGTACAGAAGCAAGGCTCCTTTTCCACCCCCCACCCCCTGACAGTGTCCCTGTTGTTGCAATTTATAGTTGTACAAATACCCATCACTTGTTAAACAATGTAATTGCTGTTAAATCTCAGAATAATAATAATCTTTATTAGTGTCGCATGTAGGCTTACATTAACACTGCAATGAAGCTACTGTGAAAAGTCCCTAGTCACCACACTCCGGCGCCTGTTCGGGTACACGGAGGGAGAATTCAGAATGTCCAATTCACTTAACAAAGCACGTCTTTCGGGACTTATGGGAGGAAACCAGAGCACCCAGAGGAACCCATGCAGACGCGGGGAGAACGTGCAGACTCAACACAGACAGTGATCCAAGCCAGGAATTGAACCCGGGTTCCGGGCGCTGTGAAGCAACAGTGCTAACCACTGTGCTACCATGCCGCTAACAACACGTCAACAGGAACTTCCGGTTGACCCATGAGTTTCCCGGCGACGATGGTCCCATTGACAGCAGCAGCATCGGCAGATCCCGCTGGCGGATCGCCCCCCGCGGTGGCTGCTAAGTCCCATCCAAATTTTTCATGAAACCTGAATAATGTAATTGCCAATAATGTTGGCAACTGGTACAAGATAAATGCTATGTTAATTTTGAGATTGTAAGAACATAAGCATTGTGATAGCACCAACACCGCAATAAAACCAGCACTGCAACAACATCAAAACTGTTTTAAAAGCAGCAGGGTGGTTATTTTACAACCACAATAACAACGGCACTGAATCAACCACCAAATAATGTCTCCCAGTCGATGCTATAACTGGATGGGAAGAATGGAACTCTGCCTCAAAAGACATATAAAACCTGGAGGAACTGAGTCACAGGACTGCAAATCACTTTTAATAACAAGAAAAAAATAATTAAACATGAAAAGGTGGATTATTGTAGAATATAAGTATTTTTTCCCCCTTAACTTAACAATTTCACACAGATTTTAATATTAACATGGATTACAAAGTACACCTTAAGCTACATTGGTCTCATTAACCCACAAAGTCCCTTTTAACCAAACACGATGACTGTGGTAAGACACACTCTTCTCTGAACCCAAATGAATGTGAATTCCCCCTCAAGATCCCCCAAGGTGATTCTGATACCATGGGCTACCTTGTCTCACTGCTCTCCGTCTTCCGCACAAATGATTTTAAATTCTGCTTTCAAAGGTCACTTTCAAGTCTTCTTTTAAATTATGCTTTCCCTCTGCTTCCATCAAGGTTTTGCTTTCAGGTTTCGCACCTCACCCTTCAGGTCTCCTTTGTCTTAAAATTTTTTACACAAACTCCGAGGTCCAGCCATCGATTTCCACAATGGTTTCAAATAATGTCTCCCAAACTGCAGTAATTTCTCACAAACCTCAGCACTACGGCAGATATCCCATATGTTGTGAGTACGTCCCTAGCAAAGGCAAAGGGCATGATTTTCCCGCCCGCCAGTTGCTTGTGGCCACCCCACACCATTGGGAAACCCATGGTGGGGTGCGCTGCTGGCGCAAAGGAGAATCATGCCGGCAGAGAATCCAGCCCAGAGAGTTTGGCACTCAGCCAAATCCCCAACCCACTGCAGGAGGACCGGAGAATCACATTGTCGTGAACAGATGGAGAATCCTGTCATCTATCTTAGTTTTGACTTCATCAACTGGCTTAGATTCTTGTAACATGGGAGCAGAGAATGGCCTCCCACGTTCCAATGCCTTTCCAATTCTCTGTGACTACTGAACAGTAATCTGTTCTGGTTCCTAGTTTCTTCTGTTCCATTAACTCCAGACTTCTTGAAAATTTCTCTTCATTTCTCTAGTTTCCTTAACTAGCTGGAATTTAGATTCCTAGCATCTGTTTCCTTTATCATTTCTCCATAGTATGGTTTTTCCTCCAGCAAGTCAAAGAGAGATGATCCCTCTTTAGCCTTCTCAAATCAACTGTTTCTATCAGAGCTGTGAGAGCTGCCTTCTCTCTCATTGCCGATCTCCAATTGCTCTGATTTCCAGCTAAAGCTGAGAATAAAGGAAAGCACTTCCCACTGGAAAGTGGCCTCTGGTTGCTAAGTAATGACTTACTTCTGTTTACTTTTCACACTGTAAACCTCTCTATGCACAATACAATCACAGCTGGAATTAAAACCAACCCCTAACATCCAAACACCTTTGTCCAGCATGGATCTAACTGGAGGTTGTAGCCTTCCAGGATGAGAAACATAAAATTAAACTTTTTAAAACTATACCTTGGGCGGGATTCGCCGACCCCCCGCCGGGTCGGAGAATTGCCGGGGGGGGGGGGGGTGGCGTGAGTCCTGCCCCCGCCGACTGCCGAATTCTTCGGTGGCAGGGATTTGGCGGGGGCGGGAATCGCACGCCCCGGTCGGCGGCCGCTGTCAGCGCCCCCCCCCCGGCGATTCTCCGGCCCGTGATGGGCCGAGTGGCCGCCCGTTTATTGTCGGTCCCTTCTGCGTAAATTAGAGTAGGTCCTTAACGGCGGGACCTGGTGGCGCGGGTGGCCTCCGGGGTCCTCGGGGGGGGGGGGGGGGGAGGGGAGTGCGGGGGATCTGGCCCCGGGAGGTGCCCCCACGGTGGCCTGGCCCACGATCGGGGCCCACCGATCCGCGGGCGGGCCTGTGCCGTGGGGGCACTATTTTCCTCCGAGTCGGCTGCTATTCCTCCGCGATGGCCGACGCGGAGATGAACCCCCCTTGTGCATGCGCATGCGCCAGCTCACGCCGGCCGGCGGAGGCCCTTCAGTGCCGGTTGGCCAAGCCCCTTC
This sequence comes from Scyliorhinus torazame, assembly GCF_047496885.1. Classification (NCBI taxonomy): domain Eukaryota; kingdom Metazoa; phylum Chordata; class Chondrichthyes; order Carcharhiniformes; family Scyliorhinidae; genus Scyliorhinus; species Scyliorhinus torazame. The sequence goes on along the minus strand of NC_092711.1, from coordinate 217,574,272 downwards.
CCCGCCAGCCGGCGCGGCACAAACCACTCCGGGGCTGGCCTAGCCCCTGAAGGTGCGGAGGATTCCGCATCTTTGGGGTGGCCCGACGCTGGAGACGTTCACGCCACTCCTCGGCGTCGTGACCCCCCCCCCCCCCCCCCCCCCCCGGGTAGGGGAGAATCCCGCCCCTTATTTCTAATGTTTATCAAAACAAATATAAATCACTTAAAACTACCCTTGTTTTCCTAACATACCGAAACTTTGATAACAGCAGCACTGGAAGAACACCAACTCTGTGACAACACAGAAACTTACTGAAAATGCAATACCATCAACACTGTGATAGCACCGACACTACATCAACGCCACCACTGCATCAGAATCCTGCACTACAATTACATTGACACTGCAATAACATGCACATGGCAATGAGACCAAAACTGGAATAGCAAAAATAACCTGGGAAAACACCAACACTTCCACTACTGGAACGCTAGGAACACTGTCCAAAGAGTTAGTTCTCTACCTGGGTCAGCCAAAAGATCAGTCAGTTAGCTGCCATCATCAGAGGCTCACACAGCATAATCTGAAGTGGGATGTTAGGCCACTCTTCAAGTATCACAAGATTGCTCTAGCGGATCAGATTAGCGATTAAAGAATGATCATTGCTCATGGGAAGTTGATGTGCTTCAGTAAGAACTATTGTATGGTTTCCACAACCGCAAGGAAAAGAGAAAAGATCCATTTGCCGACTCCTTTTCTCATTAAATAATTCATCATCATCTGCGATATATCTTGGCCCAGTGTACAGCTCAGTCAAGTTTCCCATTAATTTATCCTTTGAAAGGAGGAAACCTTTCAGAAGAAGAAAGGGTGCTTCAGCAGATTACTCCATTCACTAACACACTTGGAAACTGGCCAAGTCTCGATCGATCTAAAATTTCTAGTAGCAGGCTGTTACTTCCATCCTGACAATTAGTGCTGAGGAATAGCTTTCACATTGTGCGTTCGCAAAAAAGATATGCATTCGTCATTGTAATCAACCAAATGAATCCAAATCATTCTAAATGCTTCACGCATCTGTTACCAGGAAGGTCCTCCGAACTTACAAATCTTTCAATGAGCAGGAGAAACCTTGGGCTAAAACCTGGTTTTCGACAAAGGAGTTTTGATTTGCAAGCTGCACGTCCTGTTTAGAGATGAGTGATGCACTATCAATTACGACAAGACGAGAGTAGAATGTAATCGAGGCTTTATTACACAGAGATGTGTGGCCTCCTACAGCAGCTTACGAAATGGCTGCTGTTCGGAGAGCACACACATATATACTCCGCCTACTGGGCGGAGCCAGCAGGCAGAGATCTACCCCCGTATCTGTAGTACAGAGGCCTTACCGTAATACCCATATATACAATATAATACAACAGTGGTGACTACCACAATGAGAAATACAATTATTTGCGTGCTCACCATGTCTGCACAATTTAAGAACCAGCTAAGTGGATCGCGCCTTGCTTCTTTCCTTGTACCACTACTGGCTGCTAATGGGCTCAGCAGGGGAGCCTATGTGTTGTCCAGCAGCCAATCAGTTTTTGTTAATGATTTACCAGCTGTTAAAGCTGAACTACACTTGTGACCTGAAGGCTGTTGGTAATCAATTGGGAAGAGTAGAGGTGAAAGGGAATGATGCCCCAGACAAGGGGCGGAACTCCTAGATTCAGTGATGCTATCTCAGAGTCACTGGTAACCCAGGAGGGAGGGAGTGTTGTCATAGGAACCTGAGAGTAGAAGGCAGAAATCACCCATGCACCAACCCGGGTTGAGAGTGGAAGCACATTTTCAGAGAGGTCAATGTTCAGGGTCTCACATGAAGGACATTGCAATAGTGCCAGAAGAAATAGTGACCACACATGGGTGGTCAAGATGAGTGAATGTATCGCTATACATCGCATCTTATATCCACCACAGCAACAACCTCCTGCTTTGCTTAATGCACCGCTTCCCCATCTCTCACCCAGCAGTATTCCCTGCCACTTGGGACTCATACTTAACATTCACATGTAACACTTTACCCTCACAAACCGAGTAATCCTGCAGGCATCAGATCCATCTCTCACTGCCTCCACACTCCTCCAACTATTCAGCCATGGAAGCAACATCACCCAAATACTTTGACACACAGCTTCTGTCCCGCTTCCTGTTAACATGGGGCATGGAATGTCACACAGATATACTTAATGGCACCCACCTCTGTTAGGAAATGTGTTAACCTTTACCTTGCTCTTGCCTCCTGTTGTGGAAGAGGGTGATTCCTGTGCTTGGTGTACTTGACCTCCATCACTTCCTGGATGCTTGGCCTAACTTTATAATGGATATATTGGATCTAAAGGCATAAAAGTGAGGGTGGTGATTCTCACTCCAGTGTGAGGCTGCAGATGGGGCTGAAGGAAGTGGCTCAGTACTGTGACCATTGTCTCAGGTATTGCTCCTGGCTCATTGGTATGTCAGACTGTTGCACCTGGAGCTTTGATGGGTAGGCTTGTTCCCCCTCCGTTCCTTGCAGAGCTTCTCCTCTCTACCTTGTTCATCTCCTGATCAGGTTGATGAGCTAAAAGCTAGTTTAACGAATGTCCTGCTTCTCTACCTGAGTCCAGTACTCTACTCTCCTCCCTGATTTCTTTCCAGAACCTGCCACAAAAGCTTCAGCAGCTCATTGCAGCGTTTCCACCAATTCTACCTGAGCAAAAGTAAGTGAAAATACCTCACCTGCAACTTCTCGAGTGGCCATTTAAATACATCTAGAAGCGGGCCCACCTTGCCTTTCTGTGATTTCACCTTGCCTTTCTGAAGACTAACTTTGCCGAACGTCATGTGAGAGTACCTTTAAGAAATGGGTGTTTAAGAAATGTACCTTTAAGAAATGGGTGTTTATCAGTGATGTCAGAGTGTGGGTGGAGCTGGGCTGTCTGTCAGCTTTTTACTTTTGTTTTAGGTTGTTTGCTGCAGGGTGTGTTTTAGTTTCGTTTTCAGTGTTGGAGCTGAAGTCAGACAAAGCAGCTGTACTGCTGTTCTCTCTGCCATGAAAAGACTATCTCTTGATCATTTGGTGAATTCAGAATTATAAATGTTTTCAGTAGTGACTTTAACCTGATGCGCTTCTGTTAAAGGTTATGTTTTTTGTAAGTCTTCTGGATGTTACAAGGACAGCGTAAGCATTACTTAGTGTTGTACTCTTTGGCGGTTGTATTTGAATTAATGGTTGCTAAGATGTTCACTGTTTGTTTTAAAAAGGTTAACTTGAGTTCATAGAATAAACATTGTTTTGTTGTTAAAAATACTTTTCCATTTCTGCTGTACCACACCTGTAGAGTGGGCCGTGTGCTCCCCCACACCGCAATCTAGTAAAGGTTGTAGGTCAGGTGAACTCCATGATACACTTTGGGGTTCTCTAAATCCTGACCCATAACACTAAGTTTGTAAACCTGCCATCCCAGCAGCCGCTTAGGTTGTAGAGTGTATCAACGCCCAAGGAGGTGGCACGCCCACGTGCATGCTTCTCCTCAGCCCTGCTGTGTGGGCCACACAGCGGTGCTACACCACAGCAATCGCTCCAAGCCTCTGCAGCATCATAAAAAGAAGCACGATGCAAAGGTATTTATAGCCTTTCCTTTTCACAAAGGTTTCTGTGGGATACAGTTCTGAAATTAGCCTTTAAGAATAGATTTCATTGGGCTGGATTTGAAGAAAAGGGAACTGAAAGGACCAGTGGAGCAGTCAAATTCTGCACAGCAAGATCACACAAGTAGCAATGTGCTAATGACTTGCTGATCTATTTTAATGGCATTGCTTGAGCGCTAATTATTGGCCAGGGCACCTGGGCGAACTCCCTTACACTTCTTTAAAATGTGTGCCATGGGACAGGTTGTGTCCATCTGAGGGACCAGATGAACTTCTGTTCAATCTCATCCAAAAAGAAACTGCACCTTCCACAATGCGGTACTCTCTCGGTACTGCACGAACCTGGCAGCTCAGAGTTGTGTGCTCAAGCCCCTGATGTGGGGCTGGAACCCACAACCTTTTTACCCATTGTAGGAGTTCTACCAACAGAACCACTCTGAAACAAATGGGCATCATTTTCTTGAATTCTTCACTGCAATTGCACTAAGTCAACTTTCCTGAACTTTGGCGGCACGGTAGCATAGTGGTCAGCACAATTGCTTCACAGCTCCAGGGTCCCAGGTTCGATTCCCGGCTTGGGTCACTGTCTGTGCGGAGTCTGCACGTTCTCCCCGTGTCTGCGTGGGTTTCCTCCGGGTACTCCGGTTTCCTCCCACAGTCCAAAGATGTGCAGGTTAGGTGGATTGGCCATGCTAAATTGTCCTTAGTGTCCAAAATGGTTAGATGGGGCTACTGGGTTACGGGGATAGGGTGGAGGAGTGGGCTTAGGTAGGGTGCCCTTTCCAAGGGCCGTTGCAGACTCGATGAGCCAAATGGCCTCTTTCTGCACTGTAAATTCTATGATTCTGTGACGATTCTAGAGAGAATTACATCGGATTCTTCCGTTTTTCCGGGAAAGCAAGCCAGTCCTTTCAGGAATGAAATCTGGGGACACATCCACATACAAAGGGGTGGCAGAAGTTTGGAGCTTTCTTCATAAACAGCAATTGATTCCAGATCAATTGCTAAAATTTAATGCTGAGATTGATCTATATTTTGTTAACCAAGCGTATTTGGGGACAAGGGGGAAAAGAGGCTATGTGAAGTTAGACTTCAGGGGCGAGATTCTCCGACCCCCCGCCGGGTCGGAGAATCGCCGGGGCTGGCGTGAATCCCGACACGCCGGTTGCCGAATTCTCCGGCAGCGGATAATCGGCGGGGGCGGGAATCGCGCCGCGCCGGTTGGCGGGCCCCCCCGCGTGATTCTCCGGCCCGGATGGGCCGAAGTCCCGCTTCTAAAATGCCTGTCCCGCCGGCGTAGATTAAACCACCTACCTTACCGGCGGGACAAGGCGGCGCGGGCGGGCTCCGGTGTCCTGGGGGGGCGTGGGGCGATCTGGCCGTGGGGGGTGCCCCCACGGTGGCCTGGCCCGCGATCGGGGCCCACCGATCCGCGGGCGGGCCTGTGCCGTGGAGGCACTCTTTCCCTTCCGCCTTCACCACGGTCTCCACCATGGCGGAGGCGGAAGAGACTCCCTCCACTGCGCATGCGCGGGAATGCCATCAGCATTGGCGGGGCACCAAAGGCCTTTTCCGCCAGCTGGCGGGGCGGAAATTCGTCCGGCGCAGGCCTAGCCCCTTAAGGTTGGGGCTCGGCCCCCCAAGATGCGGAGCATTCCGCACCTTTGGGGCGACGTGATGCCCGACTGATTTGCGCCGTTTTGGGCGCCAGTCGGCGGACATCGTGCCGATACCGGAGAATTTCGCCCCAGATCTGCCATGATCTCATTGAATGGTAGAACAGACTTTAGGAATATAATAACCCTTATGAGGCCCAGGGTGACACACTGATCGATCCCCCTGTGGTACTCATAGACTATGAGGCTGGATGTCCAGACCCCGACGGCAAAATCGCGTTCGGTGACGGGGCGGGGAATCCAGTTTCCCGCATGAAATTGGGACTGGTGCCAGTTCGTCGATTCTCCTCCTACCCAAAAAGCCGCCGCACAGGGTATCCACCAACTGAGGCCATTGCCAGAGGACGGCCCGCTATTCTCCGCCCCTGAACTGCCGGATTCCCTATGGCGTGGATCTAATCTGGACTCAGTCCGTGGCTGCCACAATCGGGGACGGGCCGATCGGAGGGCAAGGAGGGCCTCATTCGGGACTGGGCTTTCAATGTGCGGGCGGTCGGGGTCGGGTGTGCGACCGATCGGGGGCACTATTTCCGTAGTCCAGGTCCGCGGGCTGAGTCCGCCATGGAGCATGGCGCGGCCTCTGACCCAGAAGTGCTTGGGGCCGTATCGGCAGCTGGTGCTAGCCCCCTGCAAGGCTGTGATCTGTGGCCTTTTGGAGCCGGTTTTTCTGGAGGAAAAGACCACAGTTTTCACGACAGCGTGGGGACATAGACCCTGAAATGGAGAATCCAGCCCATGATCTTCCCCGTTAGTGGGTAGAGGCTCGCCCAGCTGAGGCTCATTACCTTGCTCTGTGAAAACTGACCTGAGTTGGGGCCGGCACTTTCGTAGTCCCGACCAAGACCTGTTGTGTTGTATGTCGCCATAGCGGCCATTTTTTTTTGCCTTTAAATAAATCCCACTTAACTTACCTTCTCGGGGCCTCCCGGATCTTTGTAAGAACTGAATATGCGACTCCTGTAAGTGCGCATCCACCTCCCTAAGGAGGAGGTCGAGTCAACAATTAACTAGCAGATACTGAAAATGCCAAATTGGTTTGCAGATTGACAAGATTTTAAAGTAAAGTATTGATAAAGGACAATCACGGTTATTCCTCAACTGGTCCAATTAATGTTATGTAAATATATCTTTCAGGATTATTGCCTGCTCGATGAGTATGAAACGATACGTGGAAGCTAATATCTCTCAGAAGTCTCACACTACAATCAAGTACTTCATGAAGATGTGGAGCAGTGTGAGTGAGACCCTCATCTTCATTTTCCTCGGTGTTTCCACTGTTGGAGACAAGCACGAATGGAGTTGGCCCTATGTATGTTTCACAATGCTATTTTGCCTTGTCTGGAGAGCAGTTGGTAATTAGAATTTATTTTTTCTCTCTCTCTCTTTTCAATAACTTGCTCACTCATTCCCTTGCTCCCCTGCCAATAAAGTCCATACAAATTAGCAATTACACCTGACACATATGTGGTAACTTTTTAAAAATAAATTTAGAGTGCCCAATTCATTTTTGCCAATTAAGGGGTAATTTAGCGTGGCCAATCCACCTACCCTGCACATCTTTGGGTTGTGGGGTGAAACCCACACAAACACGGGGAGAATGTGCAAACTCCACACGGACAGTGACCCGGAGGCGGGATCGAACCTAGGACCTCAACGCCGTGAGGCAGCAGTCTAACCACTGTGCCACCTTGCTGCCCTTTATGTGGTAACTTTTAATAGGTAGAAAAGATAGAGTTGGATTTATTCCGAGCGGCCTAATCACATGGCCATTCACTTACAGCTGTCCAAGTCAAACGGCTTTCTTTCCCCATCTCCAGGTTCTTTTTTTTTAACCAATACGACAAAGTGGTTCGTCAAAATTACAACACGTTTCTGGACGTGATCGAACCAAATGGAAACGATGTCCCATAGCGAGCCCGTTTAGCCGCGTGTTTCCTGGTGCTTGCAATGCAGAGAAACACACTATTTAACGCGACTCTGTTTCGATACGGGGCCTCAGCGGGAAATGCGCGGCTGAGGCCGCACTTACTCCTGTTTTCTGCACTGAGGAGCACTGTTCGCCATTTTTAAATGAAGTCCTGATCTCTCGATGCCAGGACACGAGCCTCGAACCCCTCCAAAACTGCAACTCGCCTATAAGGGGGTCCTCGTAACCTCTCCCCTCCCCCCGCACCCCACCTACCATGCACAGGGCACCCTTGGACCCAATCACTGCCACACACAAAATGCCAGCTTGGCACCTTGGCACTGCCTGACTGGCAGTGCTACCTGGGCACCTTTGCAGTACCAGGCTGGCACCACCATGGCGCCAGGGTGCCCCCTGTCCAGAGGGAATCACCTAGGGGCCTCTTACCTCCTGGGAGCCCCCCACAAGTGCAGTTTAGTCTGGTCCCCATTCGTGGAGACCAGTACAGAATGGCGCTCGCCTGTGGTCTCCAAGGCAAAGGAGATAGATCCAAATGCCTTGGTTACTTCAGGAACTGCATAGTGAAGTGAGACTAGCTGTTTCACTCCAATGTACAGATTGGATGATTGAATGAACAAAGTGATCCCACCCACAATGGGCGGGTTTCACATCGCGATGTCTCATGAGATCGTGTTAGATCTCACGAGGTGTGGCAAGCCGGTAGATCCCGGGAGCAGGGTCTCCCAGCATTCACCGGGCATGCTGCACCACGGAGCGCTGCTTTTTGGGTGCAGCATGGCCGGTTGATCGCACCCCATTGTTTTCTCCTTGCTGCAGTATTCACTAATAGTGGACCTATCCTCACTGGAGGTTAGAAGAATGACAGACGATTGCATTGCAGCCTAAAAGACTCTGAAGGGGTTTGATACGTGGATGTTGAGACATTTTTTTCCTCTCAGGGAATCTAAAACATGGGGGCACAGTGATATGCCTTCAATAAGCACACGACGGGTGATGAATGTAACTGAGGCTTTAATACACTAAACAGCCAGCCTCCTGGTCTCTGGTCCCGAACTGAGGCGGAGGCGGAGACTAGCCACCTTTATACATGAGCCCGAGGGGAGGAGCCACAGGCAGAGCCAGCCGGGACAAGCCCAGGCATGTTCAACACAACAGAATGCAACACAGTGGTTTACCACATTCGCCCCCTGTTTAAAAAAGTGTCCGGCGGGGGTGAAGTGGTCTTAAAGGTCAAGTCTGTCGGGGGCCTTGACCTTCTGCCGTGATTGCCTCAGTCCCGGCTGTGGTGTTAGGGAGCGTGTTGTCCTCTTCTTCACACAGTTCATCATAAATGATGACATTTTCATAGAATTTACAGTGCAGAAGGAGGCCATTCAGCCCATCGAGTCTGCACCAGCTCTTGGAAAGAGCATCCTACCCAAGTCCACACCTCCACCCTATCCCCACAACCCAGTAACGCCACCCAAAACTAAGGGCAATTTTGGACACTAAGGGCAATTTATCATGGTCAATCCACCTAACCTGCACATCTTTGGACTGTGGGAGGAAACCGGAGCACCCGGAGGAAACCCACGCACACACGGGGAGGATGTGCAGACTCCGCACGGACAGTGACCCAAGCCGGAATCGAACCTGGGACCCTGGAGCTGTGAAGCAATTGAGTTATCCACAATGCTACCGTGCTGCCCAGTTGTTGAGTCGGCGAAGGGGGGGGGGAAGCGGTGTATGGGTGGAGGTGGTGGTAATCGCCGCCGGTGGGCCTGCGGATGCTAGTTCATGAGGTAGGTGAGCAGGGGTGGGGAAAGACGGTGGAGGGTCGGGGGTGGTGGTGGTGATGGCCGCTGGGGAGCCTGCTGGTGCCAAATCCCGAAGGGAGGCTGTCCTGTCGCCCGCCCTGTTATGCATATTGTGGATTGGCGTGGAGGAGCAGGACTTTGTTGACAAGGGGGTCGGATTTATGGCTCCTCACATGCTTCCTGCGCAGGACGGGCCCTGGGACTGCCAGCCAGGATGAGAGCGAGGCCCTGGAGGCGGATTTCCTGGTGGAAAGCAAACATACGCTCGTGAGGAGTCTCGTTGGTGGCTGTACACAGGAGCGACCGGATGGGGTGGAGCGCATCGGAGAGGACCTCCTGCCAGCGGGAGACTGGGAGGCTCCTATATCGTAGGGCCAGGAGGACGGTCTTCCAGACCGTCGCGTTCTCCCTCTCTATCCTATCCGGTTCCCCGGGGGTTATAGCTGGTTGTCCTGCTGGAGGCGATGTCCTTGCTGAACAGGAACTGACGCAACTCCTTGCTCATGAATGAGGATCCCCGATCACTATGGATGTAGGCGGGGAACCCGAACAAGGTGAAAAAACTGTGCAGGGCCTTGATGACGGTGGCAGAAGTCATGTCAGGGCACGGGGTGGCGAAGGGGAATCTTGAGTACTCGTCAACAATGTTGAGGAAGTACACGTTACGGTCATTGGAGGGCTGGGGCCCTTTGAAGTTGATGCTGAGGCGGTCAAAGGGGCGAGAGGCCTTTACCAGGTGTGCTCTGTCTGGCTGATGGAAGTGCGGTTTGCACTCTGCGCAGACCTGGCAGTCCCTGGTCACGATCCTGACCTTCTCGATGGAGTAAGGCAGGTTGCGAGCCTTGATGAAGAGAAAAAAACGGGTGACCCCCGGGTGACAGAGGCCATTGTGGAGGGCCCGGAGTCAGTCTACTTGTGCGCTGGCACATGTACCGTGGGATAGGGCATCTGGGGGCTCATTGAGCTTCCCAGGCAGATACAAGATATCGTAGTTGTAGGTGGAGAGCTCGATCCTGCACCTCAGTATCTTGTCATTCTTGATCTTGCCCCGCTGTGTGTTATTGAACATGAAGGCAACCGACCGTTGGTCAGTGAGGAGAGTGAATCGCCTGCCGGCTAGGTAATGCCTCCAATACCGCACAGCTTCTACGATGGCTTGGGCTTCCTTTTCGACGGAGGAGTGTCGAATTTCGGAGGCATGAAGGGTACGGGAGAAGAAAGCCACGGGCCTGCCCGCTTGGTTGAGGGTAGCGGCCAGAGCAAAGTCCGACGCAACGCTCTCCACTTGGAATGGGATGGACTCGTCCACCGCGTGCATCGTGGCTTTGGCAATATCTGCCTTGATGCGATTGAAGGCCAGTCGGGCCTCGGCCGTCAGCGGAAAAACGGTGGATTTGATAAGTGGGCGGGTCTTGTCCGCATAATTGGGAACCCACTGGGCATAGTACGCGAAGAATCCCAGGCATCTCTTAAGGGCCTTGGGGCAGTGGGGGCGGGGGAATTCCATGAGGGGGCGCCTAAGGTCGGGGTCGGGCCCTAGGACTCCGTGTTCCACGACGTAGCCGAGGATGGCTAGGCGGGTTGTGCGGAAAACGCATTTTTCTTTATTATAGGTGAGATTCAGGAGTTTAGCGGTGTGAAGGAAGTGCTGGAGGCTTACGTCATGGGCCTGCAGGTCATGGTGGCAGATGGTGACATTATCTTAGTATGGGAAAGTGGCCCGCAGCCCATACTGGTCAACCATTCGGTCCATTTCTCTTTGGAAGATCGAGACCCCATTGGTGACGCCGAAGGGCACCCTGAGGAAGTGGTAGAGGCGGCCATCTGCCTCGAAGACAGTGTATTGGTGGTCCTCTGGGTGGATAGGGAGCTGGTGGTACGCGGACTTCAAGGCATCTGTGAAGACTCGATACTGCACAATCTGGTTGACCATGTTAGATATGCGGGGGAGGGGTACACATCGAGCTGCGTGTACCAGTTGATGGTCTGACTGTAATCGATGACCATCCGGTGCTACTCCCCAGTCTTGACGACCACCACTTGGGCTCTCCAGGGGCTGATACTAGCCTCAATGATTCCCTCTCACAGGAGTCGCTGGACCTCCGACCTGATAACGGCCCTATCCTGGGCACTGTATCGTCTGCTCCTGGTAGCGACAGGCTTACAGTCCGGGGTGATGTTTGCGAAGAGCGAGGGTGGGTCGACCTTCAGGGTCGCGAGGCTACAGACGGCGAGGGGGGGCAGGGGTCCACCGAACTTTAAAGTAAGGCTCTGGAGGTGGCACTGGAAGTCGAGCCCCAGTAATAGGGCAACGCAGAGATGGGGAAGGACGTAGAGTTTGAAGTTAGCGTACTCTACGCCTTGTACAGTAAGGGTCGCGACACAGTACCCCCGGATTTCTACTGCATGGGATCCGGAAGCCAGGGAGATTTTCTGGGTCGCGGGTAAAATTGGGAGGGAGCAGCGCCTTACCATATCTGGGTGAATGAAACTGTCTGTGCTTCCGGAATCGAAAAGACAGGCCGTCTCGTGCTCGTTGATCCGGACAATCATCGTAGACTTCGCAAGGTGGTACGGCCGGTACTGGTCAAGCATGATGGAGGCGAGCTTCAGAAGGCGGTTGGTAAGGCGGTCGGAGGTAGCGGCGGCCAGCTTACGGTCGGGTGAGCCAGACTCACTGGAGGCAGTGGAGTGGTCCCAAGATGGCGGCCACCATGAGTCGTGCGTGGCAGGAGGCATCGCCGATGGCATCCAAAATGGCAGCCCCCGTGGGTCGCGCATGGCAGTTGAAGGATGTATTAAAGATGTCGGCACCCACGGGTCGCACGTGGCTGCCGAAATTGAAGATGGCGGTGTAGATGGCGGCGCCCACGGGTCAAACATGGCGGGCAAGTTCGAGATGGCAGCGAAGATGGCGGCACCCACGGGTCGCACATGGCGGGTGGCACGGCAGCTGGGGGCGGCCCCGACAGGCAGCAGGCAGCGCTGCTGGGCCTAGAGGTTTTAGGGGGAGATTGGGCCTGGCAGGCTTTTGCAAAGTGGCCCTTCTTCCCACAGCCGTTGCAAGTTGCGATCCGTGCAGGGCAGCGTTGTCTGGGGTGGCTGCCCTGGCCGCAAAAGTAGCACCTCGATCCTTCGGCGTCGCCGGGCTGCTGCGCGGCACAGGCTTGCGTCGCACCCGGGTCGGATGATGACTGTGCCCACGAGGGTGCCGTGCGGTCGGAGTATAGGCCTCCATGTTCTGGGAGGCCACCTCCAGCGAGCTGGAGAATTGTACTGTCTTTGGGAGGCCGAGTGTACCCCCTTTTACTAATCGCTGGCGGATGTAATTTGATTTCATGCCCGCGACATAAGCATCCCTGATCAGCAGCTCCGCGTGCTGGGTAACGGATATTGTCCGGCAATCACATTTCCGGCAGGGTACACGCAAAGCACGCAGGAATTCTGCAAATGATTCCCCCGGACGTTGCCATCCCGTGGCAAGGAGGTGCCTAGCATACACCTCATTAACGCACTTTACATATTGTCCCTTCAGCAGCATTATTGCCTCCGCATACGAGGAGGCGTCCCTGATGAGAAGAAAGACTCTTGGGCTCACCCGTGCGTGGAGGATCTGTTTCTTATGGAGGTCTGTGAAGTCTTCGGTGAAGGATGCGAGGTACGCTTCGAAGCAGCCTAGCCAATGCTCAAAAGTTTCTGTGGCGTTGGCTGCCTGTGGGTCCAGCTCTAGACTATCAGGCTTGAGTGATGAGTTCATCGTAAAGTTTAGTGTATTCAATTGATATGCCTTCAATAAGCACACGACGAGTGATGAATGTAACTGAGGCTTTAATACACTAAACAGCCAGCCTCCTGGCCTCTGGTCCCGAACTAGGCCAGAGGCTGAGACTAGCCACCTTTATACATGAGCCCGAGGGGAGGAGCCACAGGCGGAGCCGGCCAGGACAAGCCCAGGCATGTACAATACAACACAATGTAACACAGTGGTTTACCACACACAGTCTCAGGATAAGGTGGATTGTTTAGGGCTGAGAAATTACTTAACAGGCGGGGTTGTGAATCTTTGGAATTCTCTACCCCAGAATGTTGTGGATGCTCCTTAGCTGAACACATTCAAGGCTGTGATAGACAGATTTTTAGTCTCTGAGGAAATGAAGGGACATCGGAGTCGGTGGACAAGTGGAGTTAAAGCCCGAGATCAGCCATGGTCGTAGTGAATGGCGGAGCAGGCTTGACAGGCTGTCTGGTCTACTCCTACTTCCATTTCTTTTGTTCTTGTTCAGGAAATGAACCTTCAATAAGAGAGCAGAATGGAGATAAGAAAGCGTTTGATTTTACCTCTCTCCCCGCGAAGGAAAGCAAATTCCTGTGCCTGTTACCTCACTTCTCGTGACATTGCCCAGATTGAAATCTTGCCATGCAAAAAATCATGGGAAAGGATTCACATATCCCACTAGTTTGCAACAACTGAGGCATTGACATGCTCTGGCAACATGACACTTACTTCAGAACCAAATCAAGTCTAGTTTCTAGTCAGTATAGTGTGTGAATTTATACTCTGGAAATTGAAACCCAAGCTAACTGGCATGAAGTAACTAATACCTTTTTCGAAATATATGTATTTTAGCTGCAATTTGTAGAGGAAGCAAGAAGGAATAGTGGCTGAGAAGATTAATGTTGGCTGAAGAAAAAACAGTGTACATCAAGAGATACAATTTATTATGGGTTCTTGGAAGTTTGGGAATGGCTCCTGGTGAAGCAAATGATCTCTTCCCATGTCCAATATTTCTGTCAAGCAAGAGATTGTGGAGAGTGCAGCGTCTCACAAAATTTGAACTCGACTCGCAAAGGACAATGTGTGAAGCAGACCTGCTTGTTGTATCAGGATTTGCTATTATTCTAGCATGATATTCAGGCAGAGCTGAGTAATAGTTTGCCTGGTAGATGATCCCTGACTCTGCCAAACCTGCTCACCACCTACAAGGCGCAAGTCAGGAGCATGGTGGAATACTCTCCACTTGCCTGGATGAGTGCAGCTCCAACAACACTAAAGAAATCAGTCACCATCCAGGACAAAGCAGCCTGCTTGATTGGCACTCCTTCCACAAACACTCAATCCTTCCACCATAGGCAAACAGTGGCAGTCATGTGCACCATCTACAAGATGCACTGCAGGAACTCACCAGGACTCCTCAGGTAGCACCTTCCAAACCCATGACCTCCACCACATGGAAGGACAGGGGCAGCAGATGCATGGGGAAATACCACCACCTGGAGGTTACCCTCAAAGCCACACACCAGCCTGAACCATATTGCCGTTCCTTCACTGTCGCTAGGTCAAAATCCCTGACTAACAGCATTGTCGATGGATCTACACCACATGGACTGCAGATCGCAAAGAAGGTGGTTCATCACCACTATATCAAAGGCAGTTGGGGTTAGGAATAAATGCTGGCCTAGCCAGTAAAACCCACATCCTGTGAAAGAATACGGTCAAACAAATGTGATTTCTTGTGAGCTGTAATGCTTCCTCGAATGTCAAAATTAATTGGAAAAAAAAACACACTGAGAAAACTCAATTTTCGAGAAGCAGATAACAACTATCTGTTCCTGAGAAGATAACTGAGCTGCTTTTCAGGGGGTGTGAGAAGGCGAAAGAATTTAATTTTCTCAATTTTATCACCTTCAGACTTTCCAGCAGCTGGCAATGTCTGGTAACAGATTTTCTCCTCGATTTCCTTTTTGTTCTCAGGCGTCATTTTCCTGACATTTATCGTGAATAAAGTCCGTGTGAATGTCGTGACGACAAAGGATCAGTTCATCATCGCCTATGGTGGCTTGCGAGGGGCAATCTGCTTCTCCCTGGTTTTCTTGCTTCCAAATTTCCCTCAGAAGAAGTTATTCACGACGGCTACTATAGTGGTCATCTTTTTCACAGTCTTTGTTCAGGTAAGCAGGGATACGCCTAATTATGGTGTGCTATTAATATGTTCCGTACATCGTCAAGACATGAGAAATATTTATGATCCCTTTTGTTGTGATATATGGGTCATGGCCAAAGTCCCTCAGCAGTGGATGCCATTTTCAGTAACTGAGTATGTACATACCTGGCAAATAGGCATCTGCATTAAACTTTCACTGCTGCCTGGATTAAACGGTTCTTATAACCCTCAACACATACAGAAGGATGATGGCAAGTCCCCCACTGTTCCATAAATCACAAGCTAAGTGCAAATGAGAAAGGTCACCAAGCCCATTTAAGACTATGTGCCTAGGCAGGAAATTAAAACTTCCCAATGTGTAACTGCATTTTTCTCATTAGAATTTCCACTTGTTGCTCTCTCCAGAAGGCAACTCAAAGTATTCAATGCTCTTTGCATTAAGTGGTTCTTCCTGACATCAGTCCGACACCCCCTCTCCCGGACTGACCCCCCCCCCCCCCCGTTTACCCCCGTCTACCCCCCCGTCTCGGACTGACCACCCATCCCCCGGCCTGGACTGACCACCACCCCCTCCCGGACCTGATCACCCACCCCCATCAGTGACTGACCACCTGCTCCCGCCGGTCTGACCCCACCCTCTCCCGGACTCATCCACCCCTCCCACCTTCCAGTCTGAACCCTCCCCCCTCCGAGACGGATCTCCCCCTGCACGCCCCCCCTATAAAAAGGGGGAGTGACTTATCTCTCTGCACCCAGTTACTCCACGCCGATTCCGATGCAGCCGGGGACTGCTTCGCTGCTCCTGTCTCTCCCAGCCTGAGAGAGGAAGGTTGGGAGAGACAGGAACTTGACAATGTCAGCGACGGTAAGTCAGTCGATAGTGCCAACCCAATGGAGGAAATGATGGGTCATAAAGGTTTTAGAAGCAAAATGGATAACTATTTTAAAGATCATAATTTTAAGGGTATTAGTAAAGGTCAGGGGGGTTGGAACGAAATGGGTAGCTCTTTCAAGAATGGGTGCAGGCAAGGTGAGCCTTTTAATCTAACCTCGAGGATTTGGGCCTTATTCATAGTTTGTGTGCTCCTCAGTTTTATTCCGACAGATGATACTTACCCGTCCATATTTTTAAAAGTGTTTTTATTGAGTTTTCACATCTTATGTTTCACAATTCATAGGTTACATATTATAAAACCACGTCAAAAAGGAAAATAAAAAAAGACAAACAGAAATCAGTGCATATATTTACCGGCAATTGTCTTCCCACCTGCTGTGGCCGTGGCCCCTTTTTATTCAGCATACATATGTTACATTCCCCAGTATGGCCAGAGCACGCATGGACAAGTGTCTATTTACAGTTTGGTTTGGGCTTCAGCTTGCCCTTGGGCCAGTTCCTTGCGGCTTTGTCCCTTGTCCCACTCGTTCTCTTTGCATATCTTTGCCCCCTCCCAACACCCGTTCCCCCCATTCCCAATCCCCTTTCCTTTCCCTCTTTGTCCCTTGACTCATTTGTGTCTCCCCCTCCCCCCCCCTAAAAAGTTGGTGAACGGCTTCCACGACCTGTGGAAGTTCTCTTCCAACCTCTGGGTGCCAAATGTTATTTTCTCCAGCCTGAGATATTCCGCCAGGTCAGCCAGCCAGTCCGTAGCTGCCGATTGCTACCTGGGCAGGACCTCCGGTGGACGATCAGGGAGGCAAAGGCTAGGGCGTCAGCCTCCCCTCCCCATGAAGAGCTCCGGCAGATCAGAAACCTCGAAGACTGCCACTTTTGGGCACGGCTCCACCCTCACCCCCACAACCAGGGACATTGCCTTAAAGAGGTAATTGCTGTCCAGAACCCGACAAGTCAAGGCAGGCCCAGAACATGTGGGTGTGGTTGGCTGGGTCTCCCTGTCCCCGTTCAAATTTGTCCTCCACCTCCGGAAAGAACCCACTCATTTGGGTTCTGGTTAGGTGCTCGCTGTGCACCACCTTTAGCTGCATTAGGCTCAGCCCTGCGCATGTGGAGGTGAAGTTCGCCCTGTGTAGTGTTTCGATCCAGAGTCCTCACCCTATCTCTATGCCTAGTTCCTCCTCCCATTTATTCCTTGTCACGTCCAGGGAGCAGTTTACCTGCTCCAAATGTCGCCCGTACAGGCTCGCACAGTTTCTCTTCCCTAGGTCGCCTGCGTCCAGCAGTTCCTCTACTAACCAGTGTCCTGTTTTCTGGGGATACGTCGTTATTTCCTTACAGACAAAGCTTTTGACCTGAATGTATCCCAGGTTGTTTCCTCTTGGTAACTGGAAATAGAGTCCTTAATCTATCATCCTGTAAATGTCCCTAACCATCAGTGTCCCCACGTCCTGTCTCCATCTTTTGAAGGTATCGTCCATGATGCGGGGGGTGAGCCTGTGTTTGTTGCAGATGGGGGGCATGATGGACATTTTCATTAAGCCGAGGTTTTGCCTAATTTGGCAACATGCCTGGAGTGTGGCTACTACCACTGCGCTCCTCAAGTGTTTGGCTGGGGTTGGGGGGGGGGGGGGGGGGCGGGAATAGGAGAGTATCTGTGACCTGTCCCGGAAGAGATCCCAGTGGTCCATGATGTGTTTGGTGTTCTAGATCACAAACAGGTCACCAACACTGGAATTGGTGCAACTCTATTTTATTATAAGGTTAACTATATTAACATACTTGAACTGTGGGTAAATGCAAGACCAGCTTTAACTGTTGACCCTTGCCTAGTCCTAACCAGGTGACGCACTCAGCACATGGTGAATGTCTGTGTTGCAGGCTGTGAGCTCTGTGCTCCGAGCTGCTCCTGTCCCCTGTCTTTATAGTGCGTGTGCTCTCACTGGTGATTGGCTGCGGTGTTGTGTATGCTGATTGGTCCCACTGCATGTCCATCAGTGTGTGTGTGTGTGTCTGCACCATAATATACTGGTGTATATTATGACATCCCCCTTTTATATAAAGAACATGTGCCTGCGTGACAATAAATATTGTGTAGTGAATGTACCTGAATATGTCTGTGTGAGTTATTTACATGACTATGTACATGAGGCTAATCTATTTACACGGGAAGGTGCCTAGTGCAGCGAAATTGGGTGTCACACCAACAACGAAATGAACATTATATACAAACTACTGGAACGATGAAATAGGATCACAGAACAGATCAAAGAGTCCAACATTGTAAAACTCATAAGTCAAGTCTCTGAGGTGGGCGACGAATTCTGGTTGACCGTCAGGGTGGCACACCACTCGCCATCTGGATCAATGCTGTGCACCGACAGCGGCTGGTGGTTTTGATTCGGAGACAGCCAGTTCTTTGTTATAACAGCGACTTGAAAAGGCTCCCTCGGGTCCTCGGTGTCACTGATCTGCGGGAAGTCTGAATCGGACTCGGTGAACGTGAGTTGAATTGCCCGAACGTTCCTGCGAGGCTGGCTGTAGCAATGCGAATTGGCAGACTGAGCTGCTCGACAGCGGGCAGCATAGTGGCCAAGTCAGCCACATCGTAGGCATTGTTGCGATTTTGCAGGACATTGCAGCTTTAAATGGGCGGAGCACAGTTGCCACGCGTCGTGACGTCAGTACGCTCGTTGCGCCACCGCGCATGCGCGGTGCGGTCCTGCACGGTGCGCGCCTGCGCATCATGTTCCTCCACATCACCGTTCCCTCGTTTGGCGCGTACAAGCGCGGGAGGCCGCAAAAAACACACAAAATGGCCGCCCTCATCCAGGCTGCAGCCTTGGAGGTGTTCAATTGTTTGGACCCGTTTCGCCTCGTGGGGACCTTGCCGCACCGTTTCAGCCACCTGTATGTGGGAGTACCGGCTGGTGGCATTTTCATGCAGGACACAGGGCTCGATGGCAGTCGCCAGGGTGAGTTGCTTAATTTTGAAGAGCTGCTGACGCAGGGGGTACGACAGAACACCAAACACGATCTGGTCGCGTGTCATGGAGTCGGAGGTGGGCCCGTAGCTGCAGGACTGCGCAAGGATGCGGTGGTGTGTTAAAAAGGATTGGAAAGGCTCGTCCTTACCCTGCAAGCGCTGCTGAAACAGGTATCTTTCGAAGCTTTCATTGACCTCTATGCTGAAGTGGGTATCGAATTTGAGGAGAACCGTCTTGTACTTTGTCTTGTCCTCGTCGTCTGCGAATGTGAGGGAGTTGAAGATGTGGATGGCGTGTTGCCCGGCCGTGGAGAGGAGCAGAGCAATCTTCCTGGTGTCCGAGGCGTTCTCCCTGTCCGTGGCTTTGAGGAAGAGCTGGAAGCGCTGTTTAAAAATCTTCCAATTGAATTGACCCCGAGATTGCCGGCGATGCGGAGCGGCGGCGGCGGGTTGAAGATCTCCATACTTCAGGATGCCGGAATGCTGATTAGTTGCAGGTGGGTCTCAGAATTGCTAGTATGCAACCACTCCTTGTACCATGATGTTTTGGGTGTTCTGGATCACAAAAAGGTCACCAACACTGGAAGTGGTGCAACTCTATTTTATTATAAAGTTAACTATATTAACATACTTGAACTGTGGGTAAACGCAATACCAGCTTTAACTGTTGACCCTTGCCTAGTCCTAACCAGGTGATGCACTCAGCACATGGTAAATGTCTGTGTTGCAGGCTGTGAGCTCTGTGCTCTGAGCTGGCTGCTACTTGAATGAGCGGGAACTCCCCTGTCCCCTGTCTTTATAGTGCGTGTGCTCTCACTGGTGATTGGCTGCGGTGTTGTGTATGCTGATTGGTCCCAATGCATGTCCATCAGTGTGTGTGTGTGTGTCTGCACCATAATATACTGGTGTATATTATGACAGCTGAGGCTCGGAGGGATGTCCCTATGTAGGAACTGTCTTCCACCTTCACCCATTCTGCCCTCCGTTCCTTCATCCATCCCTGTACACTTTCTGCGGTGGTCGCCCAATGGTAGAACTGTAGGTTTGGGAGGACAAGGCCTCCTATGTTTATTTTACTTTGCTGGACCTTCTTTTGAATCCTTGGGCTCTTCCCCCCCCCCCCCCCCCCTCTCTCCACACACACCCCACCTCCTCCCCCACACAAATACCATGATTAGTTTGTTGACTGCATTGCAAAAGGCCTTGGGGAAGTAGATCAGGTGGGATCTGAACAGAAAGAGGAACCTGGGCAGCACGTTCATTTTGATTGCACTCTCTCTGTGAGGGAGAGTGGGAGTGAGTCCCACCTCTGCAGGTCCCTTTAGACTTCCTTTACCAGGCACATCAGGTTCCATTTATGGATCCATGTCCAGTCGTGGGCTACGTGGACCCCCAGCTAGCAACATTTTGTGATGGCTTGTTTGAATGGCAGTCCCTCCAACTCTGCCCCTCCCCACTGTGTTCATAGGGAAGATCTCGCTCTTACACAGGTTAAGCTTTTAGCCTGAGAAGGCTCCGAACTTCTTTAGGGTTTTCCTCCCCTTCCATGCTGGTTCGGGGATTCAAGATGTACAAGAGCGGACCATCCGCATAGAGTGAAGCTGTGTGCTCTCTGTCCTGCCTTTGGATACTTCTCCACCCCTTCACCGCTCTGAGGGCGATCACCAGTGGCTCGAATGCCAGAGCAAACAGCAGCGAGGATAGCTGGCTTTCCTGTCTCATGCTTCTATGCAGCCAAATGTAGTTAGAGCTGGTGGTGTTTGTCTGTATGCTCGCCGTGGGAGAACTGTACAGTAGTTTCACCCAGGAGGTGAGCCCTGGTCCAAACCTTAACCATTCCAATACCTCTGGGAGGTACTTCCATTCAACTCTGTCAAAGACCTTTTCTGTGTCCAAGGAGATGGTCACTTCTGGTGTTCTCTCCCTGGGTGGGGTCGTTATCATGTTCAGCAGGCGCCATCTGGCCCCGGCGCATTTCCAACCTGCATAGAGTTGATACTCTCCATGACTTCCTCCAGTTCTAATGGTGCTTCCAGGTCCCATCTCTTATCTTCCCCCACGACTGGCATTTCCAGTCCGTCGAGGAACTGTTTCATCCCCAAGTCCCCCTCGTGGGGCTTGGAGGTGTATGGTCCCCGGTAAAAGGTTGAAAAGGGTTTGTTGATCCTTATTGGCGTGGCAACCAGCTGACCACTCCTGTCCCTGAACTGGGCTATTTTCCTCGTGGCTGCTTTCTCAGCTGGTGAGCCAGCAGGCAGCTGGCTTTGTCTCCATGTTGTGAGAAGGTTCCCCCTTGTCTGATGGAGCTTTTGCTCCGCGTTCCTACTGGTGAGCAGGTCAAAGTCCATCTGTAGCTCTTTTCTCTCCACCAGTAATTTCATGGTTGGGATCGAGGAGTAGCACCGATCCACCTCCAGTATGGCATTGACCAGCTGCTGCCTGGCCACCTTCTCCTTCCCATCATTGCCTGCCTTGGACACAATAATTTCCCCCCTTATCACTGTCTTCAGTGCCTTCAGAACGCGGAGGGTGAGACCTCCCCATTCTGGATGATGGTAACCCATTTATGGCCTGTGATATCCATCGCGGAATGCTTTATAGGCCAGTAGGGCCATGTCATGTCCAGCCTCCATGAGGCTTTGTGGCCAGCCCAGCTCCAACCTCACATCCACGTAGTATGGAGCTTGGTCAGTGATTACGATTGCGGAGTGCTCCACTCCTACTACCCTTGGAAGCATCGCTTTCCCCACTACAGAAAAGTCATCTTAGTATATACTCTGTGTACCTGAGAGAAGAAGGAGAACTCCTTCTCCCCTTGGTTCACAACCACCCTCATCGCTGTAAATGCAGTCCTCTTATTAAGCAGTATGGCCACCCTCCTCACTCTCATCCTGCAGTATGATCGGTAAGTCTGTCCCACAGTAGTTGTTCTCCCTCGAGTGAGTCTCCTGGAGGAAGACTATGTTGGCTCTCAGAGTTTTCAGATGGGTGAAGACTCTGGATCTTTTCACCAGGTCATTAAGTCCGTTGATGTTGCAGATGACTATTCTGACAGGGGGCATTTCAGTTCCCCCCTTCCTGTGGGGTCAACCATACTTGCCTTGTGGCTGCGCTCCTGCACTCCGGGGTTTCCCTTTGCTTGGGGGCCCTCTGAGTTGGATGTTTGAGGTGCCCTTGTTTCCATTGTTGCCATGTCCATCGTAGCAAGCCTTCGACTTCTCCCGCCAGGCCTCGATTTTCCCCCAGAGCCTGTATGCCCCCCCCCTCCACCCAACCCTTTCCCCTCTGCTCTCCCCCCATCTGGAGTTTCCCCCCCCCCTTGCTGCCAAGCACTCTCTCCCCAGTGGGAGTTGTGCCACAGGACTCCCCTTGCCTGTATTTCGATGTGCTAGCTCACCCACTAGTGTGGTGCCCCCCCCTCCCCGGGATCGATCCACACCTTTCCATGACCATTGGGATTCTCTTCCTCCCTTCCTCATCCCTTTCCAGCATTTGTGCCACATATTCCATAGGGTCCCTGCCCTCATTACCCACCGATAGGCCCACAATGTGGAGGACTTAGCGGGATGAACGGTTCTCTTGGCCTTCGACCAACCCCCTTAGATCCCTTGCGTCAAAGAACAAAGAACAAAGAAATGTACAGCACAGGAACAGGCTCTTCGGCCTTCCAAGCCCGTGCCGACTTTGCTGCCCGACAAACTACAATCTTCTACACTTCCTGGGTCCGTATCCCTCTATTCCCATCCTATTCATGTATTTGTCAAGATGCCCCTTAAATGTCACTATCGTCCCTGCTTCCACCACCTCCTCCGGTAGCGAGTTCCAGGCACCCACTACCCTCTGTGTAAAAAAAAAAAAAAAAAAAAACCTGCCTCGTACATCTACTCTAAACCTTGCCCCTCTCAACTTAAACCTATGCCCCCTAGTAATTGACCCCTCTACCCTGAGGAAAAGCCTCTGACTATCCACTCTGTCTATGCCCCTCATAATTTTGTAGACCTCTATCAGGTCGCCCCTCAACCTCCGTCGTTCCAGTGAGAACAAACCGAGTTTATTCAACCGCTCCTCATAGCTAATGCCCTCCATACCAGGCAACATTCTGGTAAATCACTTCTGCACCCTCTCTAAAGC
This sequence comes from Scyliorhinus torazame, assembly GCF_047496885.1. Classification (NCBI taxonomy): domain Eukaryota; kingdom Metazoa; phylum Chordata; class Chondrichthyes; order Carcharhiniformes; family Scyliorhinidae; genus Scyliorhinus; species Scyliorhinus torazame. Next base: position 217,551,265 of record NC_092711.1, on the reverse strand, counting down.
CTCCACATCCTTCTGGTAGTGTGGCGACCAGAATTGAACACTATACTCCAAGTGTGGCCTAACTAAGGTTCTATACAGCTGCAATATGACTTGCCAATTCGTATACTGAATGCCCCGGCCAATGAAGGCAAGCATGCCGTATGCCATCTTGACTACCTTCTCCACCTGTGTTGCCCCTTTCAGTGACCTGTGGACCTGCACTCCTAGATCTCTCTGACTTTCAATACTCTTGAGAGTTCTACCATTCACTGTATATTCCCTACCTGCATTAGACCTTCCAAAATGCATTACTTCACATTTGTCCGGATTAAACTCCATCTGCCATCTCTCCGCCCAAGTCTCCAAACAATCTAAATCCTGCTGTATCCTCTGACAGTCATCGCTATCCGCAATTCCACCAACCTTTGTGTCGTCTGCAAACTGACTAATCAGACCAGTTACATTTTCCTCCAAATCATTTATATATACTCCAAACAGCAAAGGTCCCAGCACTGATCCCTGTGGAACACCACTGGTCACAGCCTTCCAATTAGAAAAGCATCCTTCCATTGCTACTCTCTGCCTTCTATGACCTAGCCAGTTCTGTATCCACCTTGCCAGCTCACCCCTGATCCCGTGTGACTTCACCTTTTGTACTAGTCTACCATGAGCCCCTTGTCAAAGGCCTTACTGAAGTCCATATGGACAACATCCACTGCCCTACCTGCATCAATCATCTTTGTGACCTCTTCGAAAAACTCTATCAAGTTAGTGAGACACGACCTCCCCTTCACAAAACCATGCTGCCTCTCACTAATATGTCCATTTGCTTCCAAATGGGAGTAGATCCTGTCTCGAAGAATTCTCTCCAGTAATTTCCCTACCACTGAAGTAAGGCTCACCGGCCTGTAGTTCCCTGAATTATCCTTGCTACCCTTCTTAAACAGAGGAACAACATTGGCTATTCTCTAGTCCTCCGGGACATCACCTGAAGACAGTGAGGATCCAAAGATTTCTGTCAAGGCCTCAGCAATTTCCTCTCCAGCCTCCTTCAGTATTCTGGGGTAGATCCCATCAGGCCCTGGGGACTTATCTACCTTAATATTTTTCAAGACGCCCAACACCTCGTCTTTTTGGATCTCAATGCGACCCAGGCTATCTACACACCCTTCTCCAGACTCAACATCTACCAATTCCTTCTCTTTGGTGAATACTGATGCAAAGTATTCATTTAGTACCTCGCACATTTCCTCTGGCTCCACATATAGATTCCCTTGCCTATCCTTCAGTGGGACAACCCTTTCCCTGGCTACCCTCTTGCTTTTTATGTACGTGTAAAAAGCCTTGGGATTTTCCTTAACCCTATTTACCATTGACTTTTCGTGACCCCCTTCTAGCCCTCCTGACTCCTTGCATAAGTTCCTTCCTACTTTCCTTATATTCCACACAGGCTTTGTCTGTTCCCAGCCTTTTAGCCCTGACAAATGTCTCCTTTTTCTTTTTGACGAGGCCTACAATATCTCTCGTTATCCAAGGTTCCCGAAAATTGCCGTATTTATCATTCTTCCTCACAGGAACATGCCGGTCCTGAATTCCTTTCAACTGACACTTGAAAGCCTCCCACATGTCAGATGTTGATTTGCCCTCAAACATCCGCCCCCAATCTAGGTTCTTCAGTTCCCGCCTAATATTGTTATAATTAGCCTTCCCCCAATTTAGCATATTCATCCTAGGACCACTCTTATCCTTGTCCACCAGCACTATAAAACTTACTGAATTGTGGTCACTGTTCCCGAAATGCTCCCCTACTGAAACTTCTACCACCTGGCCGGGCTCATTCCCCAATACCAGGTCCAGTACCGCTCCTTCCCTAGTCGCCACCAACCTTGCCATGTCTGCCTCCACCGAGGTGATCCGGTCACTTTGGTCGGTCACGGCCTTCTCCAGCTCTCTGATCCTCACCTCCTGTGTCTCCACACACCGCTCCATCTTTCTCAACGCTGCTTGGAGAGGGACCAGCACCTCCATACTACCATGTTCATTGGCACCATCATTCAAGTTTGAGGACTTGGAGCTCCTGTGTTCGGAGGTCCCTCCATTCATTTATTGGGGGGTTAGCCCTGCATATGTACTGGAGGCACATACCATTTGGGTATGGCTGGATCCTTGTCACCCCGCATGTTTGCCATCTCCTCAATCTTCCTCTCCAGACTTTTACTGAGTCTGCCGTCTTTTCGGTTCCTTGGGTTGTTGCCTGGCAAGCCTTGTTCATTGTGGTGGTTTTGGAGGAGGTTGGGGTTTTTTTTCCCTGGGTTTAGCGGTCTATTTTTGGCCAATAATGCCTAATTTCAGGTTTTCAGGAGGAGAGATGCCTTCCATGCGTCCACTCAGCACACCCCCGTCACCGAAGTCCTCTACTCGTAACCATACTGAATATCATCTGGCCTCACTGAGATTCTCATTTCTCCTGTGACCACTTTATTTGATTTAACTTGAGTTCTCCAGCATGGTGATTTGACAACTTTGCTTGAGGCTTCTGAATCTAAACTTTGATATATATTAGAACCAACTTCTGGGGAACCCCTTTCTTTATCCCCTGCTGCCTCAACATCATCTTCCTTTCAAGTGCCCACTGCCCTCCATTATCCTTCAGTCTTTCTTTGGAAAGGTCCATTTCTCCCTGCTTTAAACTCATGGGCAGAATTTAATGGGGAGCGAGCGAGTCCCCCGAATGGAAACAGAACCGTGTGTAACATCCGCTCGCACTTTATCCACAGTCTTCCCGCTTCAGTCAAGTGCGGGATGGCCAATTAATGGGGCGGACTCAAAGGCAGAATATGCTGCCACTGGGAGTTTAAAGGGACAAGAATAGTGCCGGTCTGCTCAAAGGAGCGAACTGAAGGAGAAGATAGTGGCTACTTGACTAGTAAGGCAGTGAAGGGAAGTTGCATGCAGAGGGGCAACTGAGATCTTGCCAGCCCCATTGCCACCTGATTGACCGTGCGTTATCGGAGGCTGAGGACAGAAGCCCAAAGACTGCAAGTGCCTGAAGAGAGCTAACCTCATTGTTCACCCATCGCCAGTGGCAGAGGAATATGAACGGATGACCCCACGACTCCCTGAACACCCTCCAGTTTTCAGCAAATGGCGGGAGGCTCTCCTTATGAGGGTTGGCAAGAGGGGTCCTCACCAACTGATAGAGAGCCTGGATTGGTGTGGAAAAGCTGCTCAGTAGCTTGGGCGTCATGCATAGGTCCTGTTCTTGTAATGTTGGCAAAGGGTTGCCAGACATAAGGGAGGACTCCTCTGTGCCCTGCTTTGAAATAGTGCCATGGAATATTTGACATTCAAAGCAGAAAGACCCCTTTGGAATTTCATCTGAATGACTGAACCTCGCAACAGTGCAACGCTGCCTCAGCACTGCAAAGGCATGTCAGCCTGTGTGTTTGCGGTGCGACTTCAACCCACAATCCCTGGGCTTGGAGCCAAGAATGATACCAACTGAGTGAGCCACAGCTGGAGTAACATTAGTAAATCTTTCATTTCAATCTTCAAATTGAACAGGAGCGTTAACCTATCTATTTTTAAATAGGTTTAACATATCGATTATTATGGATGACAAAGGAAAGTTTTTTAAAATTGTTCTTATTAAGGCATTTATATATATATATATATATATATATAAATATATTATATATATATATATATATATATATATATATATATATATATATATATATATATATATTATATATATATATATATATATATATATATATATATATATGTATGTATATATATATATATATATACATCAAACAGAACCAAAACCAAAAAGAGAACGACCAGGAAATCTCATACCAAATAAATAACCAACACCCCACCGCCCCACCCTCCCTGCCGTACCTCTAAACAACATTCAATGTTCACCCAGTCATATGTCCATCTGCTAATAACGCCCCATCAGTTCTAGGCTTAGTTGTAGTGAAGGTTATTTTATATGTTGAGTGCCATGTTCCCTTTCAAATCTTTTTATTGCGCACATCAATAAATCTTCCAAAAAGTACAACAGCTCAATTACTGAGAGAGTGCTTATACAGTACTGGAGATCAAAATATTGATCAAACATATCAATGATCAGCATTAAGAAGCTGAAATGAGAAATGTGCACTTAATGTTAGAAAAGATGCGGCTTCTTTCTTAAATATGTGATGCACTATTGTCATGTGAGAGTGCCTTTAAGATTTGGATGCACCTTTAACAGATGAAGCTGATCATATTACTGAAGTGATGTCACAGGGGGGAAGCTGAGCTGAGCTCACTTCTACTTTTAGTTTCAGTTTTGCTGAGAGCAGCTGAAAAGTGCCTGGCTCGTTTTGAGAGAGCAGCTTGGGTGTGTGTCTGTGTGTTTCCAGAGAGCTGCAGGAAGAAAAGCAAGGTGCTGGAGCTGAAGTCAACCAAGCTGATATATCTCCGCCATCCAACAGAAAATATATATTAACTGTGACCTGGTGTGTTACTGTTGTTAAAGGTGAAGCCTTATGGATGTATGAATGAATGAAAAGAATGAATGAAAAGGAACATTTTGAGGGATTATTTAGTGTTGTATTATTTTCGGGGTTATCTTTGAAGTAAGGGGTGTTAAGGGATCCAATGTTTATTTAGAAGGTTAAGTTGAGTTCATGGAATAAACATTGTTTTGTGTTAAAAACCACGTGTCCATAATTGTAATATCACACCTGGGGAACAAGCCGTGTACTTCAAAAGCAACCATCCATTAAAGGGGGAGGTTGGTTGAACTCCATGATACATTTTGGCGTTCTGAAAACAACTTACCGATAACACTATCAATTACCACAAAGACGAGAGTAGTGGGATAATTGAGGCTTTATTGAGCAAAGATGTTGTGCCTCCTGTAGCTGCCACCAGATTGGCTGCAGCACCGGCGAGCACACACATTTATACACCGCCTACTGGGCGGAGCCAGCAGGCAGGGATTTACCCAATGTACCTCTACTATAGGGGCCATACCGTAATACATGTAATACTACAGTGCTGACTACCACATTCACCTCCTGTTCAAAAAAAGAGTCCGGCGGGGATGGTGGAAAACATTACAAGTTCAGTCTGTCGCGGGCCTTGACCGTCCTCTGTGATCGCCACAGTCCTAGTGGTGATGTGGGCGCCGATTTGGTCACCTGCGACTCAGGGAGCGTGTTGTCCTCCTCTTCGTCAGCCTTGAGTGGAACCAGCGGGAGGACGGATCCTACTGGGGCGGGGGCTACGGTGAGGTTCGCTGGAGGGAGGGTGAGTGGCGCAGGGGTGAATGAGGCAACCGGGAGGGGGGTTGTCATGTCGGGGGTCGTGGGTGGGGATCCAGCGGGTGCCAGGTCCTGGAGGGAGACTGTGTCCTCGCGCCCGTCAGGGTGTGCCACGTAGGCATACTGCGGGTTCACTTGTAGGAGTTGGAATCTTTCGACCAAGGGGTCCGACTTATGGGTCCGCACGTGCTTGTGAAGGAGGGCGGATCCAGGAACTGTCAGCCATGTTGGGAGCGAGACCCCGTACGTGGACTTCCTGGGGAAGGCAAAAACACGTTCGTGTGGGGTCTTTTTAGTCGCGGTGCAGAGGAGCGATCGGATGGAGTGGAGCGTGTCTGGTAGGACATCCTGCCAGCGGGAGACCGGGAGATTCTTAGACCGCAGGGCCAGCAGGACGGCCTTCCAGACGATCTCCCTCTCCACCTGGCCAATTCCCCAGGGGTTGTAGCTGGTTGTCCTGCTCGAGGCAATGCCCTTGCTGAGCAGGAACTGACACAGCTCATCGCTCATAAAAGAGGATCCCCGATCGCTGTGGATATGTGGGGAAACCGAACAGGGTGAAGATGCTGTGTAGGGCTTTAATGACCGTGGCAGAAGTCATATCGGGGCATGGGCTGGCGAATCGTCGACCGCATGCATTGTGGCCTTGGCGATCTCTGCCTGGATGCGGCTGAAGGCCTGGCTGGCCTCAGTCGTCCGGGGAAAAACTGTGGACTGGATGAGTGGGCGGGCCTTGTCCGCATAATTAGGGAACCACTTGGCATAGTAGGAGAAAAACCCTAGGCATCGTTTCAGGGCCTTGGGCAGTGGGGGAGTGGGAGTTCCATGAGGGGACGCATGCGGTCGGGGACGGGCCCTAGTACTCCATTTTCCACGACATAGCCAAGGATGGCTAAGCGGTTGGTGCGGAACACGCATTTCTCCTTATTGTACGTGAGGTTAAGGAGTTTGGCGGTCTGGAGGAATTTTTGGAGGTTTGCGTCGTGGTCCTGCTGATTGTGGCCGCAGATGGTGACATTATCTAGGTATGGGAAGGTGGTCCGCAGTCCATACCGGTCAACCATTTTGTCCATCTCTCGCTGTGAGACCGAGACCCCATTAGTGATGCCGAAGGGAACCCTAAGGAAGTGATAGAGGCGGCCATCTGCTTCCAAAGCAATGTATTGGGGGTCCTCCAGGCGGATGGGGAGCTGGTGGTAGGCGGACTTCAGGTCCACTGTGGAAAAAACTCGATACTGCGCAATCTGATTGACCATGTTAGATATGCACGGGAGGGGGTACGCGTTGAGCTGCCTGTACTGATTGATGGTCTGACTGTAGTCAATGACCATCCTGTGCTTCTTCCCAGTCTTTACTGCTGCCACTTGAGCTCTCCATCGGCTGTTGCTGGCCTCAATGACCCCTTCACGCAGAAGTCGTTGGACCTCCGACCTGATGAAGGTCCTGTCCTGGGCACTGTACCATCTACTCCTGATGGCGACGGGTTTGCAATCCGGGGGGAGGTTCGCAAACAGGGAAGGTGGTTCGACCTTAAGGGTCGTGAGGCCGCATACGGTGAGGGGGGTAGGGGTCCGCTGAATTTTAAGGTTAAGCCTTGGAGGTGGCACTGGAAGTCCAGGCCGAGTAACAAGGCAGCGCAGAGGTGGGTGAGGATGGAGAGCCGGAAGTTGCTGAACTCTATGCCTTGGACGGTGAGGGTTGCGATGCAATACCCCCAGATTTCCACGGAATGGGATCCGGAGGCCAGGGAGATTTTCTGGGTGACGGGGTGTACCGGGAGGGAGCAGCGCCTTACCGTAGTCGGGTTGATGAAGCTCTCTGTGCACCCAGAGCCAAAAAGGCAGGTCGTTTCGTACCCATCGATTTTCACCATCGTCGTCGCGGTCGCAAGGTTGCGGGGCCGGAACTGGTCTAGGGTGATAGAGGCGAGCTGCAGAAGATGCTGGGAGGTCCCGGGCTGGTCAGCGGTGGCATAGGTAGCGGCAGGCGATGAACGGCCAGATGAGCAGGGGTCCTGAGGCGCCATCCAAAATGGCGGCGAAGATGGCGGCGCCCACGGGGTGCACATGGCGGGGGGCATCAAAGATGGCGGCACCCAGGGGCCGCACATGACTTGCGGTGAAGAAGATGGCAGCGCCCACGGTCTGCACATGGCGTGCGAAGATGAAAATGGCGGCGCCCCTGGGTCGCACCAGGAACGCCGGGCCTGGAAACAACGGCGACTGACCGGGCCTGGCAAACAGAAACAAAGTGTCCCTTCTGCCCACAGCTGTTGCAGGTCACGCTCCGCGCCGGGCAGCTCTGCCTTGGGTGTTTGTGCTGCCCACAAAAATAGCACTTGGGCCCCCCAGAGTTGGCTGGCTGCCGCGCGGCGCAGGCTTGCGGTGAGCTGGAGTCGGCAGCTGGTAGGGCCCACGATGCCCATGAGGGTCCGCACGGTCGGGGGCGTAGAATTGAACGTTACGGGAGGCCACTTCTAATGAGTTAACGAGCTGCCTAGTTCCCGCAAGATCAAGCGTACCCTCTTCCAGTAGCCGCTGGCGGATGTTCATGCCCGTAACATAAGCATCTGGAATTAAAAGTTTGGTGTGCTGGACTGCCGAAATCTGCCTGGCAGTCACAGTTCCTACCTAGGATGTACAGGGCACGCCAGAAATTGTCCAGAGACTCCCCAGGGAGTTGCTGTCTCATGGCCGGGAGGTGCCTGGCGTATATTTGATTGACTGGTCGAACGTAATGTCCCTTCAGGAGCTCCATTGCTTCGGAGTAGGTGGGCGCATCCTGATGAGAGGAAAAATGTCAGGGCTCACCCGTGAATAGAGGACTTGGAGCTTCTGGGAGTCCGAGGGTTCCTCTGTTTATGTTCGGAGGTAGCTTTCGAAGCAGGCTTGCCAGTGGGCAAAGGCGGACGTAGCGTTGGCTGCTTGAGGGCTCAGCTGCAGGCGATCAGGCTTGATGCGGAGATCCATCATTTAAAAAACTTTGCTCAATAAATTGATGCACCATCAATTACCACAAAGACGAGAGTAGTGGAATAATCGATGCTTTATTAAGCAAAGATGTGCCTCCTGTAGCTGGACCCAGAATGACTGCAGCACCGGCGAGCACACACATTTATACGCCGCCTACTGTATGGGCCATACCGTAATACATGGAATACTGCTAGTGGTGACTACCACATTATGAATGAAAGGATATTCCACATTTGGATTGAGTGCTGTTTGCAGTTTGGGCTGTCAAATCATACCAAATAAACAATTGAAGTGGAGAAGAGAAAAGTCACAAGATTGGTTCCTGTTGTTAAGGAATTGAATCACCAAGAGGGACTGAGGAAAATGGAGATATTTATGCCCCGGAGTCTGTGATATATAGCGTCGGTTACCTTGACGCAATTTCGCCAAATTAGTCAGCCCAGTGCAAAAGGTCAGAGTGTTTTAAACTCAAACTATGTCCAATGCAAATTGAGTTCCTGTGCTCTTTTGAATATCGTGCCAGAACCTGGTTCCACCCACAGAACTGGCCACACCCAGATTGTTGATAGCATGCGCATTACCCTTTCAGTCAAGAGCTGAGTCGAAGGCAACATGGTAGAAACACACAAGATTTTAAATTGTATAGACAAAATCAATCTGAATTGATATTTATCTTCCAACTTATTGTGTCATCACCGGGACGGCACTGCTGTCTCACAGACCAGGGACCCGGGTTAAATTCTGGCCTTGGGTCACTGTCTGTATGGAGTTTGCACGTTCTCCCTGGGTCTGCATGGGTTTCCTCCATGTGCTCTGGTTTCCTCCCACAGTCCAAAGATATGCGGGTTAGTTGGATTGGCCATGTTAAATTGCCCCTTAGTGTCCAGAGATGCGCAAGTTAGTTGGGGTTATGGGGGTAGGGTGGAGGCTTGGGCCTAGGTAGGGTGCTCTTTCGGAGAGTTGGTGCAGACTCGATGGGCCGAATGGCCTCCTTCTTCTATGATCAGGATGTCCAAAAGGATTTTCCAACCTATAGATTACTTTTGAAATGCAGACGCTGTTGTCTTCCTTTAAAAAATATAGAACCATTTGGCATTCAGAAGGTGCCATCAACACCAAATTTGGTGATTAACTAGATAATCTGTTTCTTGGTGGGGTTTGCCAAGGGGGAATGTTGGCCAGGAAAAGGGAAGCAGTCCTCTTGCTCTTCGCCAAATATCTTTCATGGCGCAGCCTTTTTAAGGCAGGTTCCCATGCGGTCCTTGTGACTGACTCGGGGCCTATCGTGCAGGAGCCTGCGAACCCCAACCAATGAAGAAAAACATGGAGCCCAGGGAGTGGGGCTCAAGTTAGAGTGAATCCAGGGGCCAGAGCGTTAACACCTGTATGAGAGACTCTATGCCTCCATAAAAGTTACCCTTGTTAGTTGCCAATAAACACTTTGTTCTTCATTACTACCATCGACTTGGTATTGCCTCGAGCCACCACATTGCCGATATGGAATGGATCGATTGCAAGCCCGCAGTTGTCGAATTCGAAGGGGGAAGGAAAAGCCTCCAAGACAAACAAAGAGTTGGAAAGCAATGACAATTTCAGAGAACAGCGAAAACGCCCATGATTGGGAAGTTAGACCCATCCGATCAGGGGGCCAGAGACGAGAGCCAGTGTATTGAGCAGTTCTGTTGCTTCTTTACAACAAATGAAATAACAAGGGAGGATATGCAGAATGTTATCACATTGACAGTTTGTGGGCCAACAACCTACAATTTGCCATCCCGGAGGCTCCTGACCAATTGGTGAAGCTGGGCAGAAAGCATTTCAAACCCAGACCCTCTATCATACTACTGCGATACAAGTAAACCCGGCTGTCAGGGACCCAGGAGAAACAATCTCCGTCTTTGTTGCCAGACCAGGCAAATGGTCGAGCATTGTGACTTCGGTGTAGCACTGGATGATATACAGCCTGACTGTTTAGTATGCGGTATTAACTACATAAGTGTTCAAAAGAAGCTTCTGACTGAAACAATGATTACCCTAGACAGGGCGATGGAGATTGACCAGGAGACTGAGTGTGCTGAGAGGGGAATGTCAGAGTTTCAAAGAGCAAGAGGACAAGGTCAACCAGTTGTGGGGCGATATGGCTGCAAGGTGCACAGCCAGGTTGACAGGCACAGAGGAAGTTCAGCCACGATCCTAGGAACAGGATCGTAGTCAGTGGCCAGGAAAACAATTTGGCGGTCAGCACAGGAGTCAAGATGACTATTTCTGGTGTGGGGGAGATCGGCCCCAGGAACCGTGCCGCTGCAAAGAGTTTACTTGTTTTCAGTGCACTAGGAAGAGCTGTATCCAGGCAGGTTTTCGTGCCTGCTCGAACTCCGCCAAGTTAGTACTTCAACGGTAATTTTTAAAAAAGCAGTAAACCATAGCACCAGGAAACAAAATGGAGAGGAATTCAGAGGAAGAACCTGAAACATGCAGATTAAATATGGTGAGTAAGTAAAACAACCCCAATCCCAGAACAGTTGGAGCAGGTAGGCAGCACCAGTGCACCTGTGCTGGATCCAGGACAAAGGGAATCCAGAAGTCTCAAGGAGGCCTCATTGAAAATCCAGGGACAAGCTACAGGGGTTGGTTGACTCTGAGCAACATTCTGCTAAGAGTGACGACTTTGTTACCTCCGGGTTGGAGGAGCCAGTTGGGGGATTGAGGCAGCCCATGAGACCCAGGAAATCTCCCGATAGGTCAATGCTCTAATTGACCATTTGGACTCTCTTCCCTTGTGTTTCCTCAGCCTTATTGTATAAAATTATTGTACATAGCTTGTTTGCACATATTTTATTGAGGGACTTAAGGGGGGAAGAATGTGGTAGCACAGCCCATGAAATCATTTAATTCTGCCACATTCTTAGGTGCCAGGACTCCTCCTCTGGCTCTCACTTTGTCTTCAAGTGGGTGCAGGCATTTTGAGGCCACTTTAATGCCTAGGTAAGTGACCTCATGAGTTTGAAAAGTGCACTACTCATGTTTCAGTCAGATTCCTGCATCTCTGAATCTTCTCAGCACCTCTTCAAAGTTTGCCAGGTGGTCCTCATGCAATGTTCCTGTTACTAAGACATCATCCAGATAGATGACAACCTATGGGATGCCCTGGAGTAGATTCGCCATTGTGCCCTAGAATGTAGCACAGACCGAGGAAGTGCCAAAGGGTAATCTGGTATATGGAAACAGGCCTCTATGCTGTTACTTGTCGCAAACCTTTGGGAATCTTCATTAAGTTCTAACAGCAATAGGCATGACTAAGGTCGAATTTCGTATATGTGGGGCCTCCACCAAATTCGCATTGGGTATTTATACTTGGGTTGCCTGGTTTATCATAAGCTTGTCATCCCTGCATTTTCTAACTGAACAGTTCGGTTTTAGCACAGGGACGATGGGGGTCACCCATTCAGATAACTGCAAGTGTCTGATAATTCCCAATTTTTCCAGGCATTTACGTTCGGCTTTCACTTTTTGGTGAAAAGCATAAGGTCTTGCTCTGAAAAAAACTTTGTTCTTGAGTCTGGGAAATCTTGGGCGGTATTCTGCGTCCCGCCGCACCCATTTTCTGGTGCGGCGCACCAACGCCGGCAGCGGGATTCTTCATCCTGGCAGCCGGCCAACGGAGTTTCCCATTGTGGCCACCCACACGCCATCGGGAAATCCCCGGGTGTGAGTGCGCTGCCGGCAAAACGGAGGATCCCGTCGATGGAGAATCCAGCCCCTTGGCATTTACCCCCTTTATTCAATCTAACTCACTCTGGAACACGTCGTTATATTTGCATAAGACTTCCTGGAAGACACTGTCTGAGATTTTAAACATTTCCAACCAGATCAACTTGATTTTGTGCAACCATTCCTGTCCCATTAGATTTGGTAGATGTCCCTCGACAATGATCATAGGTAGCAAGGCTTTTTGTTGTTGATATGACACAGGAGTCACGGTTGTTCCAACAATTCTCAGTGTCTCCTTTGTATATGTCACCAACCTGGATGTTAAGTTACGCAAATTCAAAAACTGAACTCCTCCTTGATGATATTTAAACATTTGTTCACCCACAACAGTAACCAATGCCCCGTTGTCACCCTCCATCATTAATGGTCCTTGGGCAGCACAGTGGCGCAGTGGGTTCGTCCTGTTGCCTCAAGGCGCCAAGGTCCCAGGTTCGATCCCGGCTCTGGGTCATTGTCCCTGTGGCGTTTGCACATTCCCCCCATGTTTGCGTGCGTTTCACCCCCACAACCCAAAAAGATGTGGGGGTAGTGTCGGTGAATTGGTCACGCTAAAATCGCCCCTAAATTGGAAAAAATGAATTGGGCACTGTAAATTTAAAAAAACAAAAAATCATTAGTGGTCCTCCATTTACCTTGAGGATTGTTTCAATTGGGGCGGTTTTGCTCACTTTCATCATTTTTTATCATAGAATTTACAGTCCAGAAGGAGGCCATTCGGCCCATCAAGTCTGCACCGGCTCTTGGAAAGAGCCCCCTACCCAAGGTCAACACCTCCACCCTATCCCCATAACCCAGTAACCCCACCCAACACTAAGGGCAATTTTGGACACTAAGGGCAATTTATCATGACCAATCCACCTAACCTGCACATCTTTGGACTGTGGGAGGAAACCGGAGCGCCCGGAGGAAACGCACGCACACACGGGGAGGATGTGCAGACTCCGCACAGACTGTGACCCAAGCCGGAATCGAACCTGGGACCCTGGAGCTGTGAAGCAATTGTGCTATCCACAATGCTACCGTGCTGCCCTTGTAATCATGTTCATGTTTAATCTATATCTTCATTTTATGATTCTTCATCATGAATTCCTCCTCACTTTGTTCACTGGAGCTTTGGTTTGTCGCTTTTTAAAAAATTAGTGACATTAGGAGGCATTTGTCAGGGCTAAAAGGCTGGGAACAGACGAAGCCTGTGTGGAATAAAAGGAAAGTAGGAAGGAACTTAAGCAAGGAGTCAGGAGGGCGAGAAGGGGTCACGAAAAGTCATTGGCAAATAGGGTTAAGGAAAATCCCAAGGCTTTTTACACGTACATAAAAAGCAAGAGGGTAGCCAGGGAAACAGTTGGCCCACTGAAGGATAGGCAAGGGAATCTATGTGTGGAGCCAGAGGAAATGGGCGAGGTACTAAATGAATACTTTGCATCAGTATTCACCAAAGAGAAGAAATTGGTAGACGTTGAGTCTGGAGAAGGTTGTGTAGATAGCCTGGGTCACATTGAGATCCAAAAAGACGAGGTGTTGGGTGTCTTAAAAAATATTAAGGTAGATGAGTCCCCAGGGCCTGATGGGATCTACCCCAGAATACTGAAGGAGGTTGGAGAGGAAATTGCTGAGGCCTTGACAGAAATCTTTGGATCCTCACTGTCTTCAGGTGATGTCCCGGAGAACTAGAGAATAGCCAATGTTGTTCCTCTGTTTAAGAAGGGTAGCAAGGATAATCCAGGTAACTATAGGCCGGTGAGCCTTACTTCAGTGGTAGGGAAATTACTGGAGAGAATTCTTCGAGACAGGATCTACTCCCACTTGGAAGCAAATGGACATATTAGTGAGAGGCAGCATGGTTTTGTGAAGGGGAGGTCGTGTCTCACTAACTTGATAGAGTTTTTCGAGGAGGTCACTCAGATGATTGATGCAGGTAGGGCAGTGGATGTTGTCTATATGGACTTTAGTAAGGCCTTTGACAAGGTCCCTCATGGTAGACTAGTACAAAAGGTGAACTCACACGGGATCAGGGGTGAGCTGGCAAGGTGGATATAGAACTGGCTAGGTCATAGAAGACAGAGAGTAGCAATGGAAGGATGCTTTTCTAACTGGAGGGCTGTGACCAGTGGTGTTCCACAGGGATCAATGCTGGGACCTTTGCTATTTGTAGTATATATAAATGATTTGAGGAAAGTGTAACTGGTCTGATTAGTAAGTTTGCAGACGACACAAAGGTTGGTGGAATTGCGGATAGCGATGAGGACTGTCAGAGGAAACAGCAGGATTTAGATTGTTTGGAAACTTGGGCGGAAAGATGGTAGATGGAGTTTAATCCGGACAAATGTGAGGTAATGCATTTTGGAAGGTCTAATGCAGGTAGGGAATATACAGTGAATAGTAGAACCCTCAAGAGTATTGAAAGTCAAAGTGATCTAGGAGTACAGGTCCACAGGTCACTGAAAGGGGCAACACAGGCGGAGAAGGTAGTCAAGAAGGCATATGGCATGCTTGCCTTCATTGGCCGGGGCATGGAGTATAAGAATTGGCAAGTCATGTTGCAGCTGTATAGAACCTTAGTTAGGCCACACTTGGAGTATAGTGTTCAATTCTGGTTGCCACACTACCAGAAGGATGTGGAGGCTTTAGAGAGGGTGCAGAAGAGATTTACCAGGATGTTGCCTGGTATGGAGGGCATTAGCTATGAGGAGCGGTTGAATAAACTCGGTTTGTTCTCACTGGAACGAAGGAGGTTGAAGGGCGACCTGATAGAGGTCTACAAAATTATGAGGGGCATAGACAGAGTGGATAGTCAGAGGCTTTTCCCCGGGGTAGAGAGGTCAATTACTAGGGGCCATAGGTTTAAGGTGAAAGGGGCATGGTTTAGAGTAGATGTACGAGGCAAGTTTTTTACACAGAGGGTAGTGGGTGCCTGGAACTCGCTAACGGAAAAGGTGGTGGAAACAGGGACGATAGTGACATTTAAGGGCATCTTGACAAATACATGAATAGGATGGGAATAGAGGGATACGGACCCAGGAAGTGTAGAAGACTGTAGTTTAGTCGGGCAGCATGGTCGGCACGGGCTTGGAGGGCCGAAGAGGCTGTTCCTGTGCTGTACATTTCTTTGTTCATCTAGTGCATTCTGATGGGCAGGGCAATGTGCCTGGATATGACCCTTCCTATTATACCAAAAACAAATAGCTCTTTGCAGTGACACGAGTCTCGGGGGTGGTCTCCCCCACATCAAAGGCAATTGTCTTGACCTATGGGCTCACAACACAATTTCCTCCCTGGCTACTGACTATGATCGTGTTCCATAAGACCATACGTTGTCGGAGCAGAATTTGGCCCATCGCGTCTGCTCCGCCATTCAATCATGATTGATATGTTCCTTCACCCCATTCTCCTGCCTTCTCCCCTTAACCCCTGATCCCCTTATAAATCAAGAAATTATCTTATTAATCAAGGACACCTGGGCCGAAATTCTCCCCCAACGGCGCGATGTCCGCCGACTGGCGCCAAACACGGCGCCAATCAGACGGGCATCGCGCCGGCCCAAAGGTGCGGAATGCGCATCTTTGGCGGCCTAGCCCCAACATTGAGGGGCTAGGCCGACGCCGGAGGGATTTCCGCCCCGCCAGCTGGCGGAAATGGCGTTTGTTGCCCCGCCAGCTGGCGCGGAAATGCGGCGCATGCGCGGGAGCGTCAGCGGCCGCTGACAGTTTCCCGGCGCATGCGCGGGAGCGTCAGCGGCCGCTGTCAGTTTCCCGCGCATGCGCAGTGGGGAGAGTCTCTTCCGTCTCCGCCATGGTGGAGGCCGTAGCGGAGGCGGAAGGGAAAGGGTGCCCCCATGGCACAGGCCCGCCCGCGGATCGGTGGGCCCCGATCGCAGGCCAGGCCACGGTGGGGGCACCCCCCAGGGTCAGATAGCCCCGCGCCCCCCCAAGGACCCCGGAGCCCGCCCACGCCGCCTGGTCCCGCCGGTAAATACCAGCTTTGATTTACGTCGGCGGGACAGGCAATTTCTGGGCGGGACTTCGGCCCATCCGGGCCGGAGAATCCAGCGGGGGACCCGCCAACCGGCGCGGCCCGATTCCCGCCCCCGCTCAATCTCCGGTACCGGAGACTTTGGCGGGGGTGGGGGCGGGATTCACGGCGGCCTACGGCCATTCTCCGACCCGGCGGGGGGGTCGGAGAATGACGCCCCAGATTTGTGCTTGAGGTGCTGTTACATACGGGGCTACAGACCGA
Organism: Scyliorhinus torazame; assembly: GCF_047496885.1. Lineage (NCBI taxonomy): Eukaryota > Metazoa > Chordata > Chondrichthyes > Carcharhiniformes > Scyliorhinidae > Scyliorhinus > Scyliorhinus torazame. The sequence continues at coordinate 217,534,989 of NC_092711.1, read as the reverse complement.
GAGCTAGAAGGTGAAATTAGACTGAATGGTTATTTCTTAGAACATAAAACCTAGGACAGGAATAGACAATTTAGCCGCTCAAACCTGCTCCACCGTTCAATATGCTCATGGCTGATCTCATCATGGCCTCAACTCCACTGTCTTACCCATTCTCCGTAAGCCTTCAACCCATTACTAATTAAAAATCTGTCTAACTTTCCCTTAACTTTACTCACTGTCTCAGAATCCACAGATTCACGACCCTTTGGGACAAGTAGTTTTTTCTCATCTCTGGTTTTAAATTTGCTACTCCTTGTCCTGAGACTATGACCTCGTTCTAGAATGCCCAGAAGAGGAAGCATTCACTCCACATCTACTTTATCCTTTTAATCTTATATACCTTAATTTGATCCCTCCTGGGATCATGGCTGAACTGCCTCCATGCCTGTCGGCCGAGATGTGCGCCTTGCAGCCATATTGCCCCATTGCCGGGTCACCTCACCCTTTTGCACATTTTGAAGTTCTGACATGCCTCTCTCAGCGCACTCGGTTGCCGAAGCAATCTCGATCGCCCTGCCAAGCTCCCGACCACGCAGGGGAGCTGTAGTCTCAGCGGTCGACAAACAGGCATGGCGGTTGCAGACTGTGCCCAGCGCCGCCAAAGTCTGGCGGGAGCCGTGCTGCTGGCTGGGGCAGCTTCGGCAAGGGCTGGGGTGACTGGTGGGGAGGGTGGCCCGGGGGTGGTGAGGGGTCTCCAAGGGGGGGGCACTATCTGGCAGGTGCGGCTGGTGCCATGTTGTACGGCGCGACCGCTGCAGGTCGTCGCCATGCACATGCGCATGTGCGGCCACAGACCTGACAATTCTCCTGCCGTTTATTTTGGGAAGACCGCGCGGCTGCTAGTCCCTCACCAGTCGGAGGACCGGTGCTGAGGCCTCGCCGATTTTTCCCACGTAAAACGCCACGGACCCTCCAGACATAGCCCCAAAATTGGAGAATCCAGCCCATGGTCTCTAAACGGATCTTCACTCTCTGGCTTCAGGGCCCTCTGTGCTGTAAACCCGCTCCCTGGGCCCTGTGGTTTTTCCCATTGATTGGGGTTCGCGTGCTCCCTCGCTATAGGCCCTGATCCAGTCATGTGGGCCACTAGGACACACCCCTTAAAGGGCTGCACTAGCACAGGGAGGATGCAAAATATTATTCATGGTGAATTAGTTAAAATGAGCCTTGGGCTGAATTGTATGTGTAAGAAGAAACACTTTAAAAAATGTAATTAATGGCCACCTTTTACAAAATAGCTTTATATTATGCCACTTACCCTTCAACTTCTCCATCACCTCTTTCAACCTCTTCATTCCCTCAGACTGTTTGTCCAACATTGTGTCTTGCTGAGTGATGCACAATCAATTACTCGTGAGACAAGGAGAGTCATACTAATCGGCTTTAATCAGCTAGAACTGTACCCAGCAGCTTCGATACAGAAAGTGAAGGCTGCTGGGGCGGCATGGGTTCTTATACCCTGCCTCTCAGGGCGGAGCTACGTACGTTGGCCAATGGTAGACTCCTAGGTCTAGCCAATGGGCATCCACCTCTCAGGTACTGCAATACCTGGTATTACCACATTCACCCCCTGTTAAAACGAACCCAGCGGGGTGATGGCCAGCATTACTGTCGCCTTTTGCATGGAGGACCAGGCATTGCAGGTACCGTGATGTCGAGGGTAACAGAGATAGTTTTTAGTGTTTTAAGGTGCAGCAATCAGACGATCGGGTGGCCTGGTCGTCCTTGTGGAGCGTGTGGGCTTCTGCAATGATCCTGGTGGGGGCCCCGGCGGTTGTGGCTCCGGGAACGTGGTGTTTTCCTCCCTGGCAGCTTTGTCACCCCTAGGCGACACTGTTGGTGTGAAAAGTGGGCAGGGGGAGGGGCGCCTGTAGGGGGCGTCAGTGCTCGTTCGGCGCCGGGTAGGGGCGGCGGCAGTACTGACCCTCCGGTCAGGTGCTGCGGGGAGGGTGGGGGTGGGGACATTGGTGTGGGTGCGCGTGGGGCTCCGGCGGCCGCCAGGTCCCGAAGGGAGACCGTGTCCTGGCAGCCGTCGGGGAACGCCACGTAGGCGTACTGGAGGTAGGCATGCAGCAGGTGGACCCTCTCGACCAACGGGTCCGACTTGTGCGCCCTCACATGTTTTCACATCAGGACGGGTCCGGGTGTCGCTAGCCAGGTTGGGAGCGAGGTCCCGGAGGAGGACTTCCTGGGGAAAATAAGGAGACGTTCGTGAGGTGTCTGGTTTGATAGCAGCGACCGAATGGAGTGAAGGGCCACTGGGAGAACTTCTTGCCAGCGGGAGACTGGGAGATTCCTGGACCGAAGGGCCAGCAGGACGGTCTTCCAGACCGTTCCGTTCTCCCTCTCTACCTGCCCGTTTCCCCGGGGGTTGTAACTGGTCGTCCTGCTGGAGGCGATGCCTTTGCTGAGCAGGAATTGACGCAGTTCGTCGCTCATAAAGGAAGACCCCCTATCACTGTGTATGTACGCGGGGAAACTGAACAGTGTAAAAATACCCTGGAGGGCCTTGATGACGGTGGTCGTGGTCATGTCCGGGCAGGGGATGGCGAATGGGAACCGGGAGTGTTCATCAATCACGTTCAGGAAGTACGTTTTGCGGTCGGTGGAGGGGAGGGGGCCCTCGAAATCCATGCTGAGGCGTTCGAAAGGGCGGTAAGCCTTTATCAGATGCGCTCTCTCTGGCCAGTAGAAGTGCGGTTTGCACTCCGCGCAGATTTGGCAGTCCCTGGTGACTGTCCTGACCTCCTCGATGGAGTGGGGCAGGTTGCGGATCTTAACGAAATGAAAGAAACGAGTGACCCCCGGGTGGCAGAGGTCCTCGTGGAGGGCTCGGAGGCGGTCTACTTGTGCGGTGGCACAAGTGCCGCGGGACAGGGCATCAGGAGGCTCGTTCAGCTTCCCGGGACGGTACAAGATCTCGTAATTGTAGGTGGAGAGTTCTATCATCCACCGCAAGATCTTGTCGTTCTTAATCTTGCCGCGCTGCGCATTATCGAACATGAAGGCAACCGACCTTTGGTCCGTGAGGAGAGTGAGTCTCCTGCCGGCCAGGTAATGCCTCCAGTGTCGCACAGCTTCTACTATGGCCTGGGCCTCCTTTTCGACCGAGGAGTGGCGAATTTCGAAAGCATGGAGAGTGCGAGAGAAGAAAGCCACGGGTCTGCCCGCTTGGTTGAGGGTGGTCGCCAGAGCTACGTCAGACACGTCGTTCTCGACCTGGAAGGGGAGGGACTCGTCGATGGCGCGCATCGTGGCTTTTGTGATGTCCGCTTTGATGCGGCAGAAGGCCTGGCGGGCCTCCGTCGACAGGGGGAAGGTTGTGGACTGGATCAGGGGTCGAGCCTTGTCTGTGTAATTAGGGACCCATTGTGCATAATAGCTGCTGCTGCAATTTCCTTCTGTTATACACCAAGACTGAAGCCCTTATCTTCAGCCCCTCTCCACAAACTGCGAACCATTTTACCCTCATTCCTTTCCCCTCCCTCGCCACTGTCACAGAATGAACCAGACAATTGACAGCCCCAGCATCCGATTTGACCCTGAGAGGAGCTGCTGACCACAGAATCGCTCCATTGCAAAGACCGCCTTGGTGATATTTTCTATCTCATCCAGCCTACTGCTGAGGTCCAACCCCCCTTATCTTTCTGAACACCAGGCTTGACTGTCCTAATGTCACCCCCTACAAACCCAGGATAACCTCCCATCCACCCTCTGTAATCAGATGAGACTCTGCTGTGCATCCTTCATCAAGTATCACTCAAATTATACCCTTAACCAACTTTGGCTCCTGGTTCCTCGATTTCCTCTCATTTACCATCCTCAGCTTTAAGTTTCAATCACTTCATGGCCTCACTATAACCTCCAGCACGCCGGAATTCTCTGCCCTTTTCACTCCAGCCTTTTGTCCAGTTCCCACCCTTTACCTCACAATTAACATCGTACCTTTGGCTGCCGAGTCCTGAAGCTCTAGAATTCAGTTCCTAAACTGATCCACCTCTCCCCCTCCCCCTCCTCCTTTAAGGCTTTAAAACCTACCTATTTGACAAAGCATTTGGCCAACTTTCCTACTACCTCTGTCTTTGTCAAGTCATCTTAGGATATTTTTCTATGTTAACACATAACGTGAATAGATGTTGCTGCTGCAATTAAATCTTTACCCAGGAGGCTTGAAAAAATTAATAGAAAAGTCTTCTTTTTATTCCCTCATGGGATGTGGGCTTCTCTTGCCAGGTCAGCAATTATTGCTCATCCCTAATTGCCCTTCAGGAGGTGGTGCTGAGCTGCCTTCTTGAGCCAATGCAGCACATGAGGCGTAGGTACAACCACAGTCCTGCTAGGGAGGGAGTACCGGGATTTTGACCCAGTGACAGTGAGGGAACGGCGATATCGTTCCAGGTCAGGGTGGTGAGTGGCTTGGAGGTGGTGGTGTTACCAGGTTCCCGCTGCCCTTGCCCTTCTTGATTACGGAGGTCATGTGCTTAGAAGGTGCCTTGGGAGATTCTGCAGAGCATCTCGTAGATGGTACACACTGTTGCTAATGTTTGTCGGTGGCGGGGGGAGTGTATATTTGTGGAAAGGATATCAATCAAACGGGCTGTTTTGTCCTGGATGGTGTGTCCTGGATGCTGTCAGGCCTCTTGAGTGTTGCTATGGCCATTCATCCAGGCAAGTGGAGAGTCTTCCATCACAGTCCTGGCTTGTGCCTTGTAGATTGTGGACAGGCATTGGGGAGTCAGGGGTGAGTTACTCGCCTCTGACCTGCTCTTGTAGCTGCAGCACTTAAATGTTAAGTGAAATGTAAAAGGCCGATAAAAGTGAATACATTAGGATAATATCCAATTTCTCTTTCATGTGGTGATTTTTGCCTTTCAGTTGAAAACATCAATCCAGAATTCTTCCATCATTCCTGTAAAATCATTGGGCACACAATTCCCAGGAAAGATTTCTTAATTAATTGAATTTTGTGTATGAATTAGAATGGGATAACAGGTGCCTCAGTTTTTCTTACTGCCACAGGAAAAGTGAATGTGATATTAGCAAGGGGAATCCACAATTCCCAAGGCACACCTCAGGATGAGAAGATAATATGAAATATTAAAATTAGCGAACACTGTGAATTTCAACAGCTTATTGCGTAGTAACAGCACGTAATAAACATGGAGATGCATGGGTACTCTGTTGCACTAACAGCCCAAGCTCTAATGCATATGTATTACACTGGGGGTGCAGAATAGTAATGAAATCCCCCGACACCTCCCATGTTTATTAAATACTGATTTAGATGAGTGAAGTTATGGTGCAAATATAGGCTAAAACACATCATTTATTAAACACCCAGCATTGAATTATATAGGGCACATTTATTATTTCAAATTACTTCGACCCAAATTTTCTCATTTGAAAATATCTCCGTTGTGCTGTGTACGTGAGTACGAAACACAGTGAAAATGCTCTGCACAAATAGACCTTGGCCAGAATTTAATGCTGTCCCCCACCACCCTGACCCCCCCCCCCACTCCCATCCCAGCGGGTTCTGTGGCGGGGGAGGTGGGGGGGTGGGGCGGAGGCACAGAGTGGATTCCTTCTGAGTTTCCGCCTATCACGGCGTGTTAGTTATTTTACACTGGGGTGGCCAAGGCCTCAGACGGGAAGACCGCCCGTGCCCCAATTATGGCCTGCTTCCCAGCCTCAATCTTTCGGCTTGGGGAGGATGACAATTCAGAGGGCGGGGCGGTGGGGAGAGAGCGTGCAAGGCCAGGGGAAAAACAAATACCATCTAGGGCCAGAAGACAAGAGGAGGGAGGCCCCTCCATCAGAAGGCCCCTTCTGACTAGAGGCACCCTTTCCTGAAGACCTGGAGACCTCTGGACCTCCCTTGCCGCCTTCTAGCCTATCCCCCATGATTTCTCCCCTCCCCGGCTAGAAACCAGGACCACACTCGCCAGCCCCCTGCCAATATGGGAGAACAGCACGTAAACCATTTTTGCACAGCCAACCACACTCAGCTCACAGCCATGCCGCTGAGACGACCACCCCCATGATTCGGCAATGGGGCTGTTTAGCACAGGGCTAAATCGCTGGCTTTGAAAGCAGACCACGGTAGGCCAGCAGCACGGTTCAATTCCCGTACCAGCCTCCCTTAACAGGCGCGGGAATGTGGCGACTAGGGGCTTTTCACAGTAACTTCATTTGAAGCCTACTTGTGACAATAAGCTATTTTCATTTCATTTCATGCCGATCTTGGCAGACTACTGAAAGCGGTAGAGGCCAGGCAAGATGCCCTACTTCCCCGAGGGTCATGGAAGGCCAATCACAGGGCAGCCACTGCCACCTGGGAGGAACATTACAGCGCAGTACAGGCAGTGGTAAAGGCACTCAGCTCGGTGAACGTGACCAGGAGGAACAGCACCCAGTGCCTTAAGGTCAACAACCTCCACCGGGCTGCTCGGGTGACTTTGGACCGGACCCCCAACACCTCCCCCCCCGCAAATACAGTTTTCCCCACACACAATCTCCCCCATACACCCCACCCCCTTATTCCCCATTACACATACTCTACATCCACCCATATGCCACATTCCCCCGTCCCAACATACAGCCCATCCCCCCACCTCTGATGTGCATCCTGGGACACACCTAGACACAACGGTGTAGCATGGAAGGCTATTAACTTTGAGGATCACTGAGAGGGCACTGGGAGGTGGTGGGGGTATCGGGTAAGGGGGGGTAGTGTGCAAGGAGGGGTGCAGGGGAAAGGGTCGGGGGAGGTGCTGGGACGGGTGAGGAGTGTGGGGCGACACCAACGGGAGAGTGAGGCAGTTGGGGACATCATTAATATGACTAATATGAGGTCTCTGGTACCTTTTCTGCGTTGCAGGCCGAGCACCAATCCTATGCCCCAGCTCCCCGGACATGGACCTACTGGGCTTCTTGCCCTCCCCCCCTTCCCATCCCCCTGACTCACCACGTGCAGGTGATGGGTATGAGCGAGCACCAGCAGCCAGGCGGGTGTTAGACTATGGCATTGATTGAGGAACTCCAGTCTTCAGCTCTCTGTGGGTTATCATCAACCCCCTTCCCTTGACAGTGACCCGCTGACAGTGCTGACACAATCTCATCACCCTGGTGATGTTACACAGATCCTGGGGGGTAGGAATTGAGGGCTGGGTGGAGGATGGTGAAGAGGGGGAGGGGGAAGGCAGAGGGATGCGAGAGGGGGAATGATGGATGAGGCCACATCCTATGTGAAGTGGGTGAGAATGAGGACTCCCTGGCCCTCGGGCTTGCCAGACCCTTGCGGCTGCCGCCTGTCCATTCTCCGGCTGACCCTGTGGGTCCTCTCCAGGATCGCCCTCGAACCTTCTTGGTCCGGCGCTTCCTTGTCCTCATCTTCCTCCTCCTCGGAGGTGGCCACGTATTCCTCCCCCTCCACCTCCAGCACCTCACTCCAGTGCTGCATCAGGTTGTGGAGGATGCAGTAGATCACCACAAAGCATGTGACCCTCTGAGAGTGTACTGCAGGGCACCATGATGCCAATTTAATGGAATACTATAATAATGTTGCTCTTTAGAGTCGCCAATATGATACTGAGGCTCTTTTTATGATATGACGTTATGTCCCAACAGCGTCGCCAATACTGTGGGTGTTTCCATTTCTCTTACTGAACCACAAGGCTTTCCCGTATATCGGTCAAATGACCACACAACCAGTTAGTCAGTTCAAGTTCAAAGATGATTTATTTACATACAAGGGTTACTTCGACATGCAAGCACAACATACTACAAGTTAAACTACACCTATCAACTACAATAACCTATACTTAACTTCAGATGACCGGCACTGTGCAAGTGAATAAGGCCTTTATCTTGATCATGTGGTTGGTTTGAAGAAGTGGCCATGTCTCTGCTGGGCTCATCCGTCAGATAGCGATCGTTGGTCTTGAACTTGGCTGTCTGGTCATTATGCTGCAGTTGGGCTGGCACAGGCCGGATTCAAAGGAGGTTGGCACAGGCCGGGTCCAAAAGAGACAGAACACATGGCTGCGTCCCTTTTTATCCTTCTGAGTTTCGCGCTCTTTGGGGCAATCCTTAGTCTTCGACCCAATAATTCAACACGCTTTGATCACTGTTTTCGATTTTGGCCAATAAAGGGGCGGGTGCCTTGGGGCTGGGCGGGTTCTTAGCGGTCATTGACCTTTGCGGTTGGGCTCTCTGAGTAAAGGGAGTGGAGCCAATCAGTCTGTGGCTGTATCGGTTTCTTGAGTGCAGTCGTATTGTTCTGGGGAATGGGCCATTAGAATGCAAACGAGCGAGGGCTTCGATCAGGTCTAGCTATCTGGGTTGCAAATACACACAAGCTCTGTATCTGTCTGAGTCCTGGGTTGGCCATAATTCCCATGGTCCTTTGCAGGTGGTCATCTCAGATGGCTACAACCACCGGAGCAGTTAAGGCATTGGAATCGCATTTTGAGGAGCCTGATGCACGGCTCAATGACAGACCAGGTGGCAGCATGGGCCTTGTTGTATTGAGACTCCGCAGCATTCACCGGCCTCCGTACTGCCGTCAGATCTCGCAAGGCGATGTGAGCCGGGTGGAACTGCTGCTTTTCGGATGCAGCGTGGCCATTGGATCGCGCCCAATGTTTTTGTTCATATTTTGTCCTGAGTGATCTTAATATAACCTCCTGCACCTGGACACAACAGTGCAGTTCAATAATTAAACCCATCTGATGGGTTAATGGTGCTGAAATTTAAGAAACTGATTGTATTGATCTTTCATCTTGGTACACTGCAGCCTTCTGGACTGAACATCGAGTTCAACAATGTTAGATTCCAACCTCTGCCGACATCTTGCCCAATGTGCTCTTGTTTCTTTTTGCTGGCTTCATGTTGCATTCAGGTGGTTGCTATATGTCAAGAGTGCTGGAGTATGATGTTGAGATAGAGAATCAGCCATGATCATGTTGTCTGCTGGATCGCGGGCTGAATAGAATCCATAGAATTACTACAGTGCAGAACGAGGCCATTTGGCCCATAGAGTCTGCACCAACCCTCTGAAACAGCAGCCCAATCAGGCCCACTCCCCCGCCGTATCCTCGTAATCCCACCTAACGTACACATTTCTGGACACTAAGGAGCAATTTAAGATTGGCCAATCCACCTCCCCTGCACATCTTTGTACTGTGGGATGAAATGGGAGGAAACCCAAGCAGACATGGGGAGAACGTACAAACTCCATACAGTCACCCTAGGCCACAATTGAACCCAGGTCCCTGGAGCTGTGAGGCAGCAGTTCTGACCCCTGTGCCACCATGCCGCCCCTATGGCCTACTGCTGCACCTATATTCTGTGTTCCCATGTTGAAGCTATTCACACTTCATCTGGACAAAACCTTTGTCTCTTCATTATACCCATTACTACCCTCTTTGACTTTTGCACCGTGGAATCCTCTGTGAGTTGATCACTCCTGCCCTCCACCCTACCACAGACCTTCCTCCTTGTTTTTCCTTTCTCACCTCCCCCCTTCTGCTGGCTTAAAAACTCAAACATTTCTATCTTTCTTCGGTTCAGATGAAAGGATTCCGATTTGAAACGTTAACTTTGTTACTCTCTCCACAGATGCTGCCTGACCTGCTGAGCATTTCCAGCATTTTTTGCTCTTATTTCAGATTTCCAACAAATGCCGTATTTTGCTTTTGTATTAACATCTATCTCTTGTCTTCATTATCACAGGGAATGACAATTAAACCACTTGTCGAGTTACTGGAAGTTAAAAGGACAAGTCAAGCGCCTCCGACTGTAAGTGAGCAGATTCATATCAGGGTAAGTTGCGCTCACAATCTCCGCCTGTGTCAATGCAATATTGGTATGAGTTCTGATTTAATTTCACTTAGCATATGCACTTAGCATATACACTTCAGTACATGTTTCAGTTGAGTTTCCTTGTTTTTTTAAAAACTGGGTATTATATAATGAGAAAGGATCTGTGTGTGCTTTCTGGTGTTGGTTCGTGTAATATCTCCACATATCTCCAGTAAGGTATTGTTAGAACATACTATAGAGTACACGCTTTACTTTTGTTTGAAAATCAAAACCCTTGGTCATTTCAACAGATTTAATGAACATTACACTCGCTGGTTTTTACGATTATGTAAAGGATCATAATTAGGTTTTCATTCACTGATAATTAGGTTACTGAGATCTCCAGAAAAAGGGCACTTCATTAATTAATCAAACCACAAATATTAGATGCAAGGCATGCGATGGCATTCACCCAGAGGGGTAGACAATAATTGCCTTCATCTGGGCATTCATGAGATGGTGACGACCTCAGAATAGGGTTGGTAGCCTTACCACACCTTTAACATTGGCAGGGAAGCTGGGGCTATTCAGAAAAGGAGCTTACCGCTGGGCACACAGAGTGCCCATCCCTCTGTCTCAGGTGGCAAATCCCTCCAACAATGGAAATTGGAGTTCGAGGACCCTGATCACCATTTTAGGTCAGCTCCTATACATACACACAATGAGCAGTATTAATGTTACTAAGCTTTTTTTTCTTTTTAAATTTAAAGTACTCAATTCTTTTTTTTCTTCCAATTAAGGAGCAATTTAGCGTGGCTAATCCACCTACCCTGCACATCAATTGCTTGTGGGGGTGAGCCCCACGCCGACATGGGGAGAATGTGCAAACTCCACATGGACAGTGACCCGGGGCCGGGATCGAACCCATGTCCTGGGAACCGTGAGGCAGCACTGCTAACCACTTTGCCACCATGCCGCCCCTTAATGTTACAAAGCTAATGCTTTAGGGACATGGCTTCAAATCTCACCAAGGCAGATTTCAATGAATAAATCTGGATTATAAATTAATCTTAGTAGTAGTGAGCAGGACAACTATTATCCAGTGTTGTAAAAACCCACCGAGTTCACTAATGTCCTTTCGGAAAAACAAATCTGCCGTCCTTACCTGGGCTGGCTTATATGTGACTCCAGGCATACACCAGTGTGGTTGACTCTTAGCTGGCCTTTGAAATAGCCTAACAAGCCACTCAGCTCAATGGAAATGAGCGATGGGAAAAATATGCTGGCATCAGCCCCCCCATGGAAGAGTAAAGAAAACATCTGAAGCGAATCCAAGTGTCAGTGGGGCCAGACAGACCCCCCCAAAAAGTAAATTTGGAATTGTTTTCGTGGAACTTGAAGGGACAGGAGTGGACCTCCAGGCCCCACAAATCTCCCACTGCCGTTCTCGGATCTCCCCAACCCTCTGCAATTGCAAACCACTCCCCCCCCCCCCCCCCCCCCCTCCCCCCCGCTCCCCCTCTTCTGACTCGGTTTGCTAGTGGTTGGGGCAGATCAATGGGAGGGCCCATTGAATGGGAGGGCCTGGCGAGTTGAACCAGGATACCTCTTTGGTAAGTCACAGCCCACCCCACCAACTGTTGATGAGGCCGGAGCCTGAAGCTCAAGTCTACCTCTTTGCAGCATGTTGGGACAATCAGCTGACACGTTCTGCTGGGCAATCATCCAATGGCCAACACATTCCAGACTGTCTGCAGCTGCAGTGGGGAATTGGAGTTTAGAGGATCAAATATAGTCATTTCAACATATTTAATACTGCCTGTCGGGAGTGCCAGATTGTGATGATATTTCAATATTGACTGTGATCACTTCAGCATGACCGAGGATATCTTGCTACATGTCACTGCATTGACCAAAGAACTGTCCTCAGCCTGTTCACAGACAGGGGCCAGTGCAATTGCCTCTTTAAATTTTCAGATCCCTGGTATTTTTTAGCAAAATGCTTGTGATTTCTGTAATGATGTGAAATTGCAGCACAGTGGCACAATGGTTCGCACTGCTGCCTCACAGCACCAGGGATGCAGGTTCAATTCCAGCCTTGGGTGACTGTCTGTGCGGAGTTTGCACTTTCTCCCCGTGACTGCGTGGGTTTCCTCCTGGTGCTCCGGTTTCCTCCCATAGTCCAAAGATATGCAGGTTAGGTGGTTTGGTCATGCTAAATTGCCCCTTAATGTCCAAAGGTTAGATGGAGTTACAGGCATAGGGCGGGGGTGGGCCGAAGTAGGGTGACCTTTTGGAGAGCTGGTGCAGACTCAATGAGTTGAATGGCCCTGCCACAAGTCCTACTGCTGATCTTGCATGATTTTAACATGGATGATCTTGAGTTAAATAGGATAACAAATATGCTGAAAATAATTCTGCAGCTTCAATAGTTTTGTGTTATTCATCTCGAACACTTTTACAGAAGCAATCAAACAAATATGTCTGACTTTTTAGTCCCTGTTCAAGGATTCACTCTATCCCTCTAAATTCCCTGTGCTTTGGGGAAAGCCTTTCGTGTGAAGAAGTAGCAAAACCCAGAGGAATGCAAACATTCATTATTCATAATTTTCTACTTTTATCTCTCTTCTCTTTATTCTCTTTATGGGGCTGGTTTAGCACAGGGCTGAATCGCTGGCTTCGAAAGCAGACCAAGGCAGGCCAGCAGCACAGTTCAATTCCCGTACCAGCCTCCCCGAACAGGCACAGGAATGTGGTGACTAGGGGCGTTTCACAGTAACTTCATTTGAAGCCTACTTGTGACAATAAGTGATTTTCATTTCATTTCATTTCCTCCCAACTCAGACAGTTTTGGGGTCACACGCCCACATGTGCATACACACATGCGCACTCATATGCACACAAGCATACAAGTGCACTTGATTTATTCCAGGGGTGAAGAACTTGTCTTATGAAGAGAGATTGAGCAGTTAAAGCCTATACTCGCTGGAATTTAGAAGAATGAGAGGAGATCTAATTGAGGTATATAAGATGCTTCTGTATATTGACAGGGCAGTCGCAGAGCGAATGTTTCCCCTTGCTGGACATATTGGACCGAGAGGTCATCGTTTTAGGCTAAGGGGTGGCTGATTTAAAACAGAAATGAGGATGAATTACTTCACTCAAAGGGTCATGAACCTGTGAAATTCTCTACCCCAGAAGGTAGTGGACACCAGACCACTGAACAAATTTAAGAAGGTGATAGAAAGGATTTTAATAATAATAATACTAATAATTGTTATTATTGTCACAAGTAGGCTTACATTAACACTGCAATGAAGTTACTATGAAAAGCCCCTAGTCGCCACACTCCGGCGCCTGTTCGGGTACACTGAGGGAGAATTCAGAATGTCCAATTCACCTAACAGTACATCTTTCGGGACTTGTGGGAGGAAACCAGAGCACCCAGAGGAAACCCACTCAGACACGGGGAGAAGGGCAGATTCCGCTCAGAAGGTGACCCAAGCCGGGATTCGAACCTGGGTCCTTGGCGCTGTGAGGCAACAGTGCTAATCACTGTTTAGCGGGATGAAGGGTTATGGGGAGCGGGCAGGAAAGTGGAGATGAGGCCGAGATGAGATCATGTTTAATGGCGGTGCAGGCTCGAGGGGCTGAATTGCCCACTCCTGCTCCTAGTTTTTATGTTCTTATGTTCTCATGTTATACGCAGCTGGATACAAGACAGAGGGGAGGAGGGAAGTCAATCACATGCATTTGACACAATCAACTGTTATGACATGTTGCCTTTTCTTCAACATTAGCCTGTAGTGGTAGAGTGGGACCGTCTCAGGGGGAGGCACAAATTTGATATGTCGATTTGTTTTCAAAAAAGGCATTTTGGAATGTTATATTCCCATGTGTCGTCCCAATCACCATAGCGACAATGGAGCCCAATTAACATACTGACATTCCTTCTTTTATATATAAATTTAGAGAACCCAATTCTTGTTTTTCAATTAAGGGGCAATTTAGCGTGGCCAATCCCCCTACCCTACATCTTTGGGTTCTGGGGGTGAGACCCACGCAGACATGGTGAGAACATACTGATATTCCTGAGCGCATCATTGCCACCACAGTAATGCTCGGTATTAAAACCTGAGCCAGCAGGCCCACTGCACATAGTCAGTAAGATTTGGCTTGGATTTGGAGGGATGCATGCAAGGGATACTGCCAATCTTAGAACCAGCAGTGAGCATCAGAAAACCAATGCTGAGGATTCCAACTGATCATTTACCCGGTTCATGCCCAGATATATCCAAAATTGGTGGAATAAGGATGGAAGATGCCACCTCAGATATCCAAATTGTCTTGACAATCAGTTCAGTACAATTATCGATTCTGAATTCCTTCCTTCAAAAAACTGCTTTAGTGTGGAAGATACTTCATGATATATAAAATGCTTATGGTGAATAATTGACAGAATTATTTTGCAAAATGTGTTTTCTGCAGTTCTTGGATCACTTGTTGGCTGGTATCGAAGACATCTGTGGACATTGGGGCCAATATTACTGGAAAGACAGGTACACTGTTCTTCAATCTGTCTGTGCATGAGGGTGAAGTGACTCTCCGAATGTATTTGAGCTGAGCTTTGTTCAGCACTTCGTGGAGAGGGTTGCAAGGCAGGAAGGCAGGCAAAATGGGAGGCTTCGGCCTAATTGAAACAGGGTGCATCTACGCACATCAACCTGAGTATCCACAATGTTACAAAGTCTGGTGCTGCCAGATAACATATCAGACTAATGGTCTCCCCCATCCCCTGTCCCCGTCACGGGTGGCTAAGTTTAAACCCTGCTCGGAGGGAAAGAGGAGTAAAGCTGTCAGTCTTGGCTTGAATTGCAGCTTCTCTCTCATAATTGCAAACATTGATGGTTGTCCCATTACGGTGGGCGGGAACAGAAAAATTGGGAGAGCCAGCCAAAAGTCCGTTGACTTTCAGCAGGTTCGGAAAATCCCGGCCTCGGCAGGGATCGGATAATCCCACGAAAAGCCGCATTAGTAGAGACCCTTCCGTGGGTTAGACGGCATTATTTGAAGAATAGTCTCACCACAAGTGGCCACTGAAATGAGGCAAAAAATGGAACCGGAAAGGAAGTATATCAAGAGATAGAGCGAGGGGCGTAACAAGTAGTTGCTTTCAGATTGTGGGCTGGATTCTCCGTTCTGGAGACAAGTGCTGTCTCCGGTGGAGAATCACGGAACTGCGTGCTGCCGCTCGGAATGTCGGCCAGGAGCAATTCAAGTCGTGCAAATGGGCCAGCATGCAGCCCACGTGTAACCCGCAGGTGTCTGATTCACTGGACTCGGGATTCGCGTTCAGAGCGTGACAAGCTGCAGCAGCTTTGAAGTGCTCCACTCACCACATACTGTCACCCCAGCCAAGAAGATGCCTGCATGGTGACCAGCTCCAAGGGTCCTGGACTTGGGAATTGACTGAAAGCTGGACGACGTGGACGAGAAGAGGGTCTCCCTCTTCCTCTGGGTGGGGTGGAGACTCAAGCCTGCCATACTGAACAAAACCTGGGATGAGGTGGCAGAGACTGTGAGTGCTGCCAGCTTCACCAAGGGGGATCGGTATGCAAAGCCGTAAGTAGATGAACGACCTCCTTCGAGCAACTCGGGTGAGTCACCACCTCTGTGCCCCTGGCATCACTCCCGTCCCTCACTCCTCACATCTGAATCCAATCCATAGAGGCCACCTGCCTGCGTCGCCCGTCAATGAATCCCCAACAATGTACTGTCGTCTTTGACCAGGAGTCTTGCACACACAACTCCCCAGAAAACTCCCATCCCAATGTCTCACTATTTCCTATCTGTGTCCCCAATGTGGGCCTAAATCGTCAGGAGCACCAGAAGACGGGAGGGGGAATCCCAGATATTCGGGTCCTCACCCCCTCTGAGGAAAGGGCCCTGCAACTTGCGAGGGAGGCCGAGGAGAAGGCAGTGTCTGGAATGGAGTTCAGCCTGCGCCAAACAAGTAAGAGTCCAATGCACCGCAGATGACCCTATAGCAAGTAAGCCACCCCTCGCCCACAGACCAGTCCTTCCCAGTATCTCACCACTTGTGTTTTATCTTGCAGGATCCCCATCAGATGAGGCCGAGCCGTCCGGGGTCACTGCCCCCCAACTGGACAGTTAGAACACCCTGGAGCACCACCTTGAGGAAGACACTGACATCTCAGCACTGCTTTCACCTGCACTATCCACCATCTCAGATACTATCACCTCAGTGAATAATGTTAGTGATCAGGCTCTTAGGTCACTCTTGGTGAGCACCACACACATGCAGCACATCAGGTGCAGGCAAGGCCTCTCGAGGAAGCGGGTAGTCTGAGGGCTGCCTGGTCCCAGGGAATGGCTGTCGCCAGACAGATGCTGCGCTTCTGGAAAAGGTGATCCCATCACTGGTGCAGAGGCAGATGCAGAGACAGAATCTACTGGAGGGGGGTGTCAACAACTCTTCAGCGCCTGCAAGTGTAGTCGGAGGAGCCCAGTCGCCTGTGCAGGAGATGGCGCGGACAATTCATGGCCTCCAGACCAACAATGAAAAGGTGGCATCTGCGGTGGAAAGACTGGGTCAAGCCACCAGTGCGGTGTATGAGAACATCCAAGGCTTGAGGCACACTGTGCGGTTCATGTCTGAGACGCAGGACAGGAGAGCCCAGTCACTGGCAGACATGTCCCGGACGCACACGGACATGGCTGCGGTGCTCCAGAGCACCCCGAGGGAGGAGGAAGTGATAGGGCCCATTCTTGTCAGGCGCTGGAACACCTCGATCCTTCCATATCACCCCACTTTCTCCCCCCCCCTTCACAGCGCCAATGATGTGGTCCTCTATTTCTTTGCCATTTGTCAGGTTGAACAGTGCACAATATGGTTGCTGCATTCATCCACATTCAAAGTTACTAGACCCCCAAATCATTCACTGTATAAAATACTTTGAGATGTTTTGAAGAGAAATGACACGAGGCTGTATAATTGTAAGGTTCCTAATCATTCCCATTATCACTGAAACAGTACAGCAATGGAAAATACCTCACCCGATGACAATTGTTGTGCCAGCTTAATGGTGATGTAACTTACAGACGTCCCGTGTGAATGAGTTCCAATGATTGTTACAACAGGGAAAGAATATTTAAATCTTGCTGCCTCTGGTGAGATAACCTTTCTATTTTGTGCATTTATGGTCCCAGGTCAAACTTAATGTGCAATTTGATGTGTGTTCTGCGATGGCAATCAGCACTGCAGATTGCATAATGTTCTGCAGATTGCACTGGTCAAACACCAATCTCACCAACAGTACAAATACCAAATCTTACTAATAACGAGAATGTATATTCATGAGGTATTAAAGTCAGGAAGGTAAATGCTCCCAATGTTTTCCTCTGGAGCAATTTATATATTTTATATGTTATATATATTTTTTGTCCTATTGAACAGCATTCTTAAATACTCAAAAAAAACAGAGCTGTAAAAATCAAATAAACTATAAAAATGCCATAACGTTCTGCCAGCGGCTGTGATGTGATTACTCAAATACTGACGCACTCCCAAAGACCCCCACCTCACAAGTAGTAACACACTCCCAGAGACTCCCTACAACTACTAACGCACTCCCAAAGACCCCCATCCCACACATACTAACACACTCCCAGAGACTCTTTACAACTACTGACACACTCCCAAAGACCCCCACCTCACAAGTAGTAACACACTCCCAGAGACTCCCTACAACTACTAACACACTCCCAAAGACCCCCATCCCACACATATTAACACACTCCCAGAGACTCTTTACAACTACTGACACACTCCCAAAGACCCCCATCTCACAAGTAGTAACACACTCCCAGAGACTCCCTACAACTACTAACGCACTCCCAAAGACCCCATCCCTCACATATTAACACACTCCCAGTCTCCCTCTAACTACTGACACACTCCCAAAGACCCCCATCTCGCAAATATTAACACACTCCCAGAGACTCCCTCTAACTACTAACGCACTCCCAAAGACCCCATTCCGCAAATATTAACACGTGCCCAGAGACTCCCTCTAACTACTGACACACTCTCAAATACCCCCATCTCGCAAATATTAACACACTCCCAGAGACTCCCTCTAACTACTGACACACTCTCAAATACCCCCATCTCGCAAATATTAACACACTCCCAGAGACTCCCTCTAACTAGTAACGCACTCCCAAAGACCCCAGGGCGGTCGCGTTCTGAGTCCGCAGCCGCCACCCAAGGTTCCTGACGGGCCAGACGTGGTTAGAACCACGCCATCGGAAACTCGTCCAGTTTTGCCCGGAGAATCGCTGAGGGGCCTCTGACAATGGCTTCCCAGCCGCGCCGCGTAATACGCGCGCGAGCAATTCTCCGGGGAATTGCGGGAGCAGCGCCGGCCATGTTTGCCGCGTGAACATCGACTCTCGGCCCCCGCGCCAAAAGGCGATTTCGGTGCGGGGCTGCAGGGAATCCTGTTCCCCCTCTCCAGGGCCACCCGGCTGCAAATATAGCCATTAAAGAGGGAAAGACAATCCTGAGGTGATCCCCTAACCTGGCTGCTGCCTGTACCTGTTATTGGCACCTTGGCCAGGCCCAGAATCCACCTTGGCCAGGCTCAGGATAAACCTTGGCCAGGCCCTCCTCAATCCCCCGTCGTCCTGCCTCCTCTTCTGAATGAGGTGACGATAGATCACAGGCGCGGGGTTGAAGTGCAATCAAACAATGAGGTGCAACCCCTTCAACTAGCTGAAAAGGAGTTGCAGCCTCAGACACTCCACATAAAAATGGAAATTGCTACCCTTGAACAGTAGGACAGAATCCCATGGCGTGTCTGGATGGTGGGCAGGGATGAGGAGGGTGCAGCAGCAGTCCATGCTGAATGAAAAGGCACGGAGGGAATTTCCACGAGACGACTCAAATTGTGGGGTTGCAGCGTCTGAGGAGGGGCGGGGTGTCAGGGTGCAGGGCCAATGTGAGATTCCACCCGAGTGGGGGGCATGTTTCAGCCACCTTGACAACACGAGTGCCGTCGGCTCCAAACATAGAATCATAGATTTACAGTGCAGAACATAAGAACTAGGAGCAGGAGTAGGTCATCTGGCCCCTCAAGCCTGCTCCGCCATTCAATGAGATCATGGCTTATCTTAGGAGGCTATTCGGCCCATTGAGTCTGAATCAGCCCTTGGAAAGGGCACCTTAATGGAGCCCACACCCCCACCTGATCCCCATAACCCAGTAACCCCACCTAACCTTTTTGGGGACACTAAAGGCAATTTAGCATGGCCAATCCACCTAACCTAACATCACCATTTTAAGGCTGTGAATGGCTTTGGCTGCAAATTGGGGATCAACAGGCACACAGTGCACGTTGCTGTGGCATCATCCAGCATGCTTCTCAGCCATCCACCATGTACCCAACTTTAGTCACTCCAGCAGCCTGAGCGCTCTCTGTGAATGCTCACAGAGCCTGAGTAAATATTCATGAACCACCATGGTTATATGGTGTAGCATGGTGCCAAGACATAGAAACATGACCCTGACAAGGATTTTATAATCTGTGCAGAGGAGGGTGACTGGGCACACGTTCTTAAGGTGACAGAGGTCCTTCCTCCTAGATAACAAGGCAATGATGGGTTTGTTAGGCACCTACCCGGTTCCTAAACTTTCACCCAGGACCCAGAATACCGTAAACTCTATGGTCAGTCTGTCCAGCCCTGGGAGCTTGTACCTCAAGAGGTTGCTGAGGGTGCTGCCCCAAGGTGAATGAAGCAACTGGACTCTCAGCACCATCTGGGCCAACCTGATGCGGGTCCTTCCACAAAACTTTGTGAGCGTCCTTGCTGAATAGATCCAGAGAGAACAGAGCAGAAGGCTAGGCTTTGGTCATAGATCTTATTCCCTCCGTAGCCAAGAAAATGAGTCCATCATTGGCCAACCCAGAAATTGAACCTGTGAAGCAGCAGTGCTAACCACTGTGCTACAGTGCTGCCTCATGAAATGGATACGTGGGGAGACTAAAGATATCTCTCTCACTCTCTTTCAGTGGGAATCAGTGGTAAAACTCTCTGCCGGTTGGAGTCACAAAGGAAGATGGTTATAGTTCTTGGAGGACAACCATCTCATACCCGGGGCATCACTGCAGAAGTTCCTCAGGGTCGTGTCCTAGGCCCAACCATCTTCAGCTCCTTCCATCATAAGGTCAGAAGTGGGGTTGTTGACTGAAGATTGCACAATGTTCAGCACCATTCTTGACTCTTCAGATACTGAAGCAGCCCATGTCCAAATGCAACAAGACCTGTACCATATCTGGGCTTGAGCTGTGAAGTGGCAAGTTAAATTCGCACCACACAAGTGCCAGGCAATGACCATTTCCTACAAGAGAGGATCTAACCATCACCTCTTGACATGCAATGGCATTACCATCGCTGAATCCCCCATAATCAACATCCTGGGGTTACCATTGATCAGAAACTGAACTGGACTAGCCACATTAATACTGTGGCTACCAGGGCAGGTCAAGGGCTAGGAATCCTTCGGCAAGTAACTCACCTCCTGACCCCCAAAAGCTTGTCCGCCATCTGCAAGGCACAAGTCAGGAGTGTAATGGAATACTCACCATTTGGAGCTGCACTCATCCTGGATGAGTGCAGCTCCAACAACACTCAAGAAGCTCGACACCATCCAGCACAAAGCAACCCGCTTCATTCCTCCCCTTCCACAAACATTCTAACCCTTTGTTTCCAGTGAGCTCCTCCGTCCCTACCTACACCATCTTGGAGAAGTCAGGTCCGGGGTAATGCTAATCCTGCTCAGCCTCAAAGAAGCCAGCCTGCACCACATGTACTCCTTCCAGCTGTAGGTTGTCATTGAGCTGGCCCGGGAGGAATAGACAAAAGGGGTATTTAACATTGACCATGAGGGGGTCCAATACCAAATCTTTTGCGTTGCGGATGCTGTGCAGTGCCAAGCCTGTTAGGAGGTGGGGCACGTTAGAGAAAACGACTCTGCCTCCAAGGCTACCACTGATGATCAGTAGCAACCATGTGTACCATCTACAAGATGCACTGCAGTAACTCCCCAAGGTTCCTTTGGCAACACCTTCCAAACCCACGACCACTACCATCTGGAAGGACAAGAGCAGCAGATACCTGGGAACACCACCACCTGGAGGTTCACCGACAAGTCACTCACCATCCCGACTTGGAAACCTATCACCGCTCCTTCACTGTTGCAGGGGCAACATCCTAGAACTCCCTCCCTAACAGCACAGAGAGTGTACCTACACCTCAAGGACTGCAGCGGTTCAAGAAGGCAACTCACCACCACCTTGTGAAGGGCCACTAGGGATGGGCAATAAATGCTGGCGTAACCAGCGACGCCCACATCCCGGAAATGAATTTAAAAAGAAATTACCATCCCTACTCCCCCACTCTCAAATTCCGGTATTGAGGACCTGTGTTATATGACCTCAACTCTCATATGTAAGGGGACAATCCAGAGACCGAATTTGGAGATGTTGAGTGTTAGAAGTAAGGGAGGAAGAACCCATTGACAGTGGATTCAGAATGGTCAAAATCTGCAGCCAGTTTTAATCTCTTGAAATAATGCTGCAGGCATTGAGGAGTCAGAGAGTTACCGGGCAGAAAGTTAACTGCCAAAGAGAGACAGATTCAGGTACAGGTGGGGAAGGGGCGGGGCTTGCCGGCGGTGATGGTTAAAGCCCCAAAATGAGGTCTTGGATCAGGAACACAACACAATCCTCTTGACATCTGAGATTAATGCGGGTGGGCTTGCAGGCAAACGAGAAAACCCATAAAGTTGTAGGGTAAGTAATTAAATATTTAAAGAAGTCATCGACTGAGATTTTAACCCAGCATTTTGTGTTAAACAGCGCATGGCTTTCCCAAGTGGAAGTTATCAGAGTCAACAAGGCAAGATTGCAACGGAAGCGCATTGATCAATGAAGCTGATAGGCTGGGAAGGCTTTAAAACGTGAGATTGCAATGCTCCTGGCCAGCTGCTGTGATAGGTTTATGCTGGAACAATTTGGTTCATTGCTTTGAAGGCCTAACCTTACTTTTTGGGAGTATTTTCGCCACCCTTGGTGTTTACTGACCTTGATCTCAATTCCCTGCTGTCAGCCTGTGCCACAGTAGCCTGGCCTCCTGCGAAGGAGGAACAGGAGCATCCCAGTGGCAGCAGCAGCACCCAGAGCCATGTTGCTCCACAAGACACAAGGAATAAACACAGAGTTTGAAGGAGGTGATCGCCCTGGCACATGTCATGTCGTGCGACAATCAGCTTTCTCGCTCCGGCTGAGCAACAGTGCCTCAGGAAATCAAGGTATTTGCTGCAGGTTGTTGCTTTGCTGCTCATGTCCACAACCTCCTGGAACAAGATTTCCTTCCAAGGTAGCAGGCTATGAAAATAAAAACAGATGCAGAAGATGATCCGAGTACCTGCTGGTCTTTTCCATTTCCTTGCCTCCACTGACCTTTACAATCAAGATTCCCGGCAGCCATTTTGGCTCCTGCCAGGGTTCCATTGAATTGAGATCCTTCATTGACAGAGCGTGGGTTGGCATCATGCCTGTACTGTGCGACTGTCCTGTTTGCTAATGCAGTGTCTGACAGAACAAACAGGTTCTTGACCTGCAGCCAGCCTCTTTGCTGCATGTGTGTCTTCTTAGATAAAATTCCAGCCAGTCTCCCCCCCTCACCCCCCCCCATTGCCCGGATGCACAGAATGCGTTCCCTGATGGGGCGAAGAATTGGGCGTTGGGGCAAAATCGGGGTCGTACCCGACCCCTCCCCAGTGGCTTGAATGAGTTCCATAATGACCTCTTTGCATGAATTTAGCAGGCTGGGAGCCCTATGCTCTGCCCTCCCATGATTCTCAAGTCCACGCGCCCGAGAATCACATGGACGAGGCTCACTTGTGATCTCAGCAGTCGTGAACCTGACGTGGTGGATCTCGCAGTGGGCCAGGGGGGCAACAGTTGACCAATGGGGACTTCGGCTTCTGCTGCTGGTCCTCATCCAGGTTCTGTTGAAATACCACTTCAATTCAGTGAATATTGTGTTAGTAAGCAGCCTGACTCTCCCCAGGGTGTCGCACAAAGTCAGCTTGATGTGCCAACATTAAACTCAAGTGTGGACAGGAACCAGCTTCCATACACACGTACAATTTGCTGACTTTATTTTCCAATCCACAGACAACCCATGGCCCCTTCCTGGTTAAAAGTTTCCCCTTTATGTTCGGGTAAATATCCGATATAAGAGAAAACCTTGGAAGGTAAATCCTATAGATTCTTATTCCCATTGAAGGCTTCTCTGCAGTTTACTTACAAATATATAAGGACATAGAATTATTATTTAGGAAATTACATGTTTAAAGTTGGTAAGTTAACTAAAGGGTGATCTAATATTCCAGTCAGTAACTGGAATTTATTCTCTCAGAAACACAAAGCATTTCACATGGATTGCTTCTCCAATCCAAAAACAGTGTTGCTGTGAATGCTTACAGTTTTGGAAGGAACCGTGGGCGAAATTCTCCCGAAACGGCGCGATGTCCGCCGACTGGCGCCCAAAACGGTGCCAATCAGATGGGCATCGCGCCGCCCCAAAGGTGCGGAATGCTCCGCATCTTTGGGGGCCGAGCCCCAACATTGAGGGGCTAGGCCGGCGGCGGAGGAATTTCCGCCCCGCCAACTGGCGGAAACGGCCTTTGTTGCCCCGCCAGCTGGCGCGGAAATGACATCTCCAGGCGGCTCATGCGCGGGAGCATCAGCGGCCGCTGACAGTTTCCCACGCATGCGCAGTGGAGGGAGTCTCTTCCGCCTCTGCCATGGTGGAGACCGTGGCGGAGGCGGAAGGGAAAGAGTGCCCCCACGGCACAGGCCCGCCCGTGGATCGGTGGGCCCCGATCGCGGGCCAGGCCACCGTGGGGGCACCCCCCGAGGCCAGATCGCCCCGCGCCCCCCCCAGGACCCCGGAGCCCGCCCACGCCGCCTTGTCCTGCCGTTCAAAAGGTGGTTTAATCCACGCCGGCAGGACAAGCAATTTATCGGCGGGACTTCGGCCCATCCGGGCCGGAGAATCGAGCGGGGGGGTCCGCCAACCGGCGTGGCCCGATTCCCGCCCCCGCCGAATATCCGGTGCCGGAGACTTCGGCAACCGGCGGAGGCGGGATTCACGCCAGCCCCCGGCGATTCTCCGACCCGGCGGGGGATCGGAGAATGACGCCCCATATCAGTCAAAACAGCAGAGAACCTCCTTGTTCCTCTTTAAGAGGTAGCATGGGTTCATAGTTTGGACTCATACCTGGCACAAAGGAAGAGGGTTGTATTTGTTGGAGGTCAATCATCTCAGTTCCAGGACATAGAACATACAGTGCAGAAGGAGGCCATTCGACCCACTTAAGCCCTCACTTCCACCCTATCCCCATAACCCAATAACCCCTCCTAAACTTTTTGGACACTAAGGGCAATTTAGCATGGCCAATCCACCTAACCTGCATGTCTTTGGACTGTGGGAGGAAACCAGAGCACCCGGAGGAAACCCACGCTGTCACGGGGAGAATGTGCAGCCTCCACACAGACAGTAACCCAGCCGGGAATTGAACCTGGGACCCTGGCACTGTGAAGAAACAGTGCTAACCACTATGATGCCGTGCTGCCCTTACCGGACTCCCTCAGGGTAGAGTCCAAGGCCCAACCATCTTCAGCTGTTACATCAATGGTCTTCCTTCTATCATAAGGTCAGAAGCGGGGATGTTTTCTGCACAATGTTCACCATCGTTCACGACTCCTTAGATACAGAAACAGTCTGTGTCCATTGGCAGGAAGACCTGGACAATATTAAGAATGGAGCTGACAAGTGCCGAGTAACGTCCATGCCACACTAATTTCAGGCAATGACCATCTTCAACAATCTAACCATTTCCCCATGACATTCAATGGCAATACCATTGCTAAATCCCCCAATATCAGTATCCTGGGGGTTACCATTGACCAGAAACGGAATGGATTAGCTCTGGATCTTTTGCTAATCATCTTACATCTGCGTCATTCCAATACCAAACCTCCTCCCATCGGCGACAGATTCTCCTTATTTACTCCTTTAAAACTCTTCATGATGTTTAATACCTCCATCAAATCTCCTCTTTTATCTGGACTGGCAAGTGGGTTGCAATCGGTTGAGCTGCATTTGTCCAAACACAACCATTTCCAGAATCCCCATTACAATTTTCTTCCCATTTCTTACAGGTTGGAGAACTTCAACAGCAAATATCTCAACAAGATTTTCATCAGAGAGCAACATTTGTCGAAATCCAGCATTGTGGTTTTATACCAGAAGCTGGAGAAGAAGCATGCCATTGAGCTGGCTGAGGCGGGCCAGCTGGTTGGAGCACCATCCCTCGCTTCTCTCCCGTGAGTAGACTTCCTGTTGCAAACTGAGCACTGTTTCATTCATCTTTGAGTTGACCATTGCAAAGTTCTAAGTTCCACTGGCTGCTATTCCTCTGTACATGTTGGCCACGCCAGTGCTATCAGTTAGGAAGGCACAGCAAGAGGAATTGTGTCATGTCTGATATTTATGGAGGATCTTGTTTTTGTCACTCACTGGAAATCCTTTCTGGTAGTCTGGACCTGTGTGGGGGAAGTCACCCATGCTAATGTTGTTGAATGTCAAGAATGTCAATCTCTCTGATTGGAGATGGCCATTGCCTGGCATTTTGCCTGAGACTAATTTGTACCCCGATAAATCGTCAATGTTCGTGTCAGTGCAGAGTTTTCATTCCAAGCTTCAACTTTGCTGTACATGCAACTTTAGCCCAGATCAACAAAAGATTTTTACCTATCCAAGTCTATCTTTCTGTTTGTCTTTCTGCTTATCTTTTGTTAACAAATCTTAATTTGTAGCCAAAATATAGATCTACATGCTGATCTCTGTACAATGCTGGCCAGTGCCACTTGTATAGTTCTGGATTGCAGAAAGTAGAAACCTCAAAGCGATGGACAAGACACAATTCTATAAAAGCAGCTAAACATCACGGGCTGGATTTTCCATTCCCCAACCATGTGTTTCTCGGCGACGCTCCATACGCTAGCGGAAGGATTCTCTCTTCCCACCACTTATCAATGGGATTTCCCATTGAAGTCACCCATGCCACCGGGAAACCAATGGGTGGGGATGCGCTGCCAGCAGGAATAAAGAATCCAAACAGTCAGAGAATTCCAGCCAAGATCAGGATCTGCAATTCTGTAGCAAGTAACTCATCTCCTGACTCCCCAAAGCCTGTTCAACGTCACCAAGGCACAAGTTGAAGTGTGATGGAATACTCTCCACTTGCCTGGATAAGTGAGGTTCCAACAATACTCAAGGAGCTCAACACCATCCACAATCATACTTGGTCGGCACTCAACCCGCCAACTTCAACATTTCCTCCCTTCATCACGGGTGCAGAGTGGCAACAGTGTGCACCATCTACAAGAAGTCCTGTCGCAACACACTGTAGCCACCTAACAGCCTTCCCATAACAGCCTCCCCGAATAGGCGCCGGAATGTGGCGACTAGGGGCTTTTCACAGTAACTTCATTTGAAGCCTACTTGTGACAATAAGCGATTTTCATTTCATTTCACCTGGGTTGGCCAACTCCCGATGTAAAATGGAGAACAGCAAAGGCTGCAGGGAAATTCAGCCAACACAGGCAGAAACCAGCAGGTGCAAGTTTACTGTGTATTAAACTCTGCAAAAGCCCAGACAGCATCGATACAAGCAGCCATCTGCATAATAATGTAGCAGCCATCTACATACTGATGAGCGATCCCCGGGAACAATCGCAACATTTGGGGCAAACAAAGCTAAACCAGACTCCCCGGTGCCAGCAGGAGCCAACACAAAAGAGGTTAACGAGCACCTCAAGACCGCCCATTGATCATGGAACCGCTCCAGTATTGGAGAAATTGAACCAAGCGATTGGAACAAAGTCCAATCACTTGGAACCAGGTACAGGGTCCACCCCGAAAGGCGGGAATCCCCTGGGGACTATACAGTTAAGCCCCCAAGTTCAAATCGTTCTTCTTGACCGGGTCACTCAGCAACGCGAACCAACCTTTACCATGACCGGTTCAACTGCCGCCGATATCCAGTAAGTCTTAAGTCAACGCTCGCTACGAGATAGGTTCACCTAGCTACCAGTCCATACCAACTTCGAATCCCGCAGACTCAGAACCCGAATGAAAGGCCATTTGTTCCCCTGACCTGGTGGGCCAGTCCGAAGCTAAGTATAAGCCTGTTAGTCGTAGAAGTAGCTTAGGTGTAGAATTTGTGCATGAGTAGCGATTACTGCGTATAATAAATGTGCTTTGATTTGAATCTTACTAATCGGTGTATTGAGTTATTGATCATTGCTTGAACTTGAACCTCGTGGCGGTATCATAAAGATACCTGGTGACTCGAGAGCAAAGATTATAAAACAGAGCCAATTGAACCAACCAAAAGTTAGCAACAACACCAAGCCTCCTTCAACAGCGCCTTCCAAACCTGAGACTACCATCTAGTAGGACAAGGGCAGCAGATACATGGGAACATCATCACCGAGAGATTCCCCTCCAATTCACACACCATCCTTACTTGGAAATATAAAACCGTTCCTTCACTGTCTTTGGGTTCAAATCCTGAATCTCCCTCCCTAACAGCACTGTGGATGTAGCTACACAACATGCACAGGCGCAGTCAAAGAGGAATGTTCACCACTCTCAAGGGAAACGGGAGATGGGTGACAAATGCTAGCCTTCCATGAACGAATAAAAAAAAATCCAAAATTAGCTGCCAATTTGTTATGACCCATCATGCGCTCTGTACAAAACAAATCTCTATCTGATTGTTTCAATGGTCCAGGTTGAAGCATTTCACATGAACCTTTGTAGTAATGGAAATCCATAATTCATTCTCCAGCAACTGCTGTGCCTTTACTTTTACTCTTTGTCTGAAGGTGTTGAATTATTGCGAACAACTATACTGGTTGCTTTGGTTGGGAAGATTTATAAACATCTGCTTCCTGTGGAGTGAGGGGAGACTTTGATTACATTTGGCTTGATGCGTGGGGTTCTCTGTCTATCCTTGAGCTGCATTATGCACAGTGTAGGCTCTTTAATACCGAAATGGTGAGTTGAGGAAACAAACCACACAGTTGGAAATTTACATCAGATCGATTAGCATCAAAGTGCATAAGGCAACCATCGAGTCTCGTTACATTTTAAGCATTTTTGTGAAGGGTGTTTAACACTAATTCTACTGGTATATAGGGAGCTGGATTTGCCGATTCTGGGGCTGTATACCCACGCCGGCATGGGAACGTTGGCGTTTTGCCCCAGAAGAACTGGGGCAAAACGGCCACCGATTCCCCGTTTTGCTGGGGGCTAGCAGGACGGCAGCGTAGAGCACCTGGCTCTAGCTGCCGATAGCTCCGAAAAATTCCCAGGTCCGTGGCCGCGCATGCGCACAGCTGCAGCTTGCAACGGCCGCGCCGTGCTTCATGGTGGAGGCTGCTCGCGGTCCCGGCCCTCGAAATAGTCCCTCCACCCCTTCAGCCGGCTCGCGCTCCACGGACCGCCCCACCACGGTGCCCCCAGCCCCAAATAATGTTCCCCCTGCCGGGGAATCGGCCCTCCTCCGACTGTGGCGGCGCTGGACTGAGTCCGCAGCCGCCACGCTGAGTTCCCAACGAATGAGACCACACGTGGCTCGCGCCATCGGGAACTCGGCCAGTTGGGGGCGGAGCATCAAGGGGGACCACAGGCAATGGCCCGAGGCTATCAATACGTGCACGGCGCACTCTGCAGAGCATCGCGAAAGCTGACCCGCCCCCAATTCGGTCGGGAAATGCGATTCTCCAACTGTTCGCCGAACGCGATTTCGGCATCGGCGACCAGAGAATCCAGCCCAGGGAGTTCAGCCTAATCCTGGGTAAGGGTTCAACCTGATACTGAGCAACACAGAATGAGACCCCCCCCTAAAGCAGCTACTTCAATCTTCCTTAAAACCCGATAAATGCAGGGTAGTTGTTGTGAACTAGAAATCATTTCATACTGATGTTAAAGTAGCATAAACGCACTGCAATACTGAGATGTAGTAACAGGTACTGATGAACAGCATCTCCAAAATGCTGGAAAGTCTGCAGTCTATTTACAGAAAATGTTTTTCGTTTAGAAAATGGGCTGTGCGTTTTTCAGTCTCCTGGAGGACTTGAACATGGGCAGCACGGTGGTGCAGTGGTTAGCACTGCAGCCTCACGGCGCTGAGGTCCCAGGTTCGATCCCGGCTCTGTCCGTGTGGAGTTTGCACATTCTCCCCATGTCTGCGTGTGTTTCACCCCCAGAACCCAAAGATGTGCAGGGTAGGTGGATTGGCCATATTTTTTTATTAAAACAGTAAAAAATATATACAAGGCCAAATGGTCCAAACGCTAAATTTGTGCTGGGGAAACAGGGTACCCTCCTCTCAGTACCAATGTGCGGGGGGGGTACTCTGATTATTAAAACAGTCCACAACACGTTTCCACAAAAAAAAAATCGTGCAAGCACTAGACTTTGCGCTGGAGAGACCAGATACCCTCGCCTCTGTACCAACAGAAGGAAAGGAATGGGGGTGGTGGGGAGAGAGGGGAAAGGAGGGTGGTGGGGAGGGAGGGAGTCAGGGTATTGGTGCATGGGGGGGCCAAATAGGGCAGACGATTAAAATAGAAGTCAGGAGCTCAGTGCTGGAAGTCAGGAGCTCAGTGTTGGAAGTCAGGAGCTCAGTGCTGGAAGTCAGGAGCTCAGTGCTGGAAGTCAGGGGCTCAGTGCAGGAAGTCAGGGGCTCAGTGCTGGAAGTCAGGTGTTCAGTGCAGGAAGTGAGGGGCTCAGTGCTGGGAGTCAGGCTCAGTGCTGGAAGTCAGGGGCTCAGTGCTGGAAGTCAGGGGCTCAGTGCTGGAAGTCAGGAGCTCAGTGCTGGAAGTCAGGGGCTCAGTGCTGGAAGTCAGGGGCTCAGTGCTGGGAGTCAGGGGCTAAGTGCTGGAAGTCAGGAGCTCAGTGCTGGAAGTCAGGGTTTCAGTGCAGGAAGTCAGGGGCTCAGTGCTGGAAGTCAGGGGCTCAGTGCTGGAAGTCAGCGGCTCAGTGCTGGAAGTCAGGGGCTCAGTGCTGGAAGTCAGGGGCTCAGTGCTGGAAGTCAGGAGCTCAGTGCAGGAAGTCAGGAGCTCAGTGCTGGAAGTCAGGGGCTCAGTGCTGGAAGTCAGGGGCTCAGTGCTGGAAGTCAGCGGCTCAGTGCTGGAAGTCAGGGGCTCAGTGCTGGAAGTCAGGGGCTCAGTGCTGGAAGTCAGGGGCTCAGTGCAGGAAGTCAGGGGCTCAGTGCTGGAAGTCAGGTGTTCAGTGCAGGAAGTGAGGGGCTCAGTGCTGGGAGTCAGGCTCAGTGCTGGAAGTCAGGGGCTCAGTGCTGGAAGTCAGGGGCTCAGTGCTGGAAGTCAGGGGCTCAGTGCAGGAAGTCAGGGGCTCAGTGCTGGAAGTCAGGTGTTCAGTGCAGGAAGTGAGGGGCTCAGTGCTGGGAGTCAGGCTCAGTGCTGGAAGTCAGGGGCTCAGTGCAGGAAGTCAGGGGCTCAGTGCTGGAAGTCAGGAGCTCAGTGCAGAAAGTCAGGAGCTCAGTGCTGGAAGTCAGGAGCTCAGTGCAGGAAGTGAGGGGCTCAGTGCTGGAAGTCAGGAGCTCAGTGCTGGAAGTCAGGGTTTCAGTGCTGCAAGTCAGGGGTTCAGTGCTGGAAGTAAGGAGCTCAGTGCTGGAAGCCAGGGGCTCAGTGCTGGAAGTGAGGGGCTCAGTGCTGGAAGTCAGGGGCTCAGTGCTGGAAGTCAGGGGCTCAGTGCAGGAAGTCAGGAGCTCAGTGCAGGAAGTCAGGGGCTCAGTGCTGGAAGTCAGGGGCTCAGTGCTGCAAGTCAGGGGTTCAGTGCTGGAAGTAAGGAGCTCAGTGCTGGAAGCCAGGGGCTCAGTGCTGGAAGTGAGGGGCTCAGTGCTGGAAGTCAGGGGCTCAGTGCTGGAAGTCAGGGGCTCAGTGCAGGAAGTCAGGAGCTCAGTGCAGGAAGTCAGGGGCTCAGTGCTGGAAGTCAGGGGCTCAGTGCAGGAAGTCAGGGGCTCAGTGCAGGAAGTCAGGAGCTCAGTGCTGGAAGTCAGGAGCTCAGTGCTGGAAGTCTGGGGCTCAGTGCAGGAAGTCAGCGGCTCAGTGCTGGAAGTCAGGGGCTCAGTGCTGGAAGTCAGGGGCTCAGTGCTGGAGGTCAGGGGCTCAGTGCTGGAAGTCAGGGGCTCTGTGCTGGGAGTCAGGGGCTCAGTGCTGGAAGTCAGGGGCTCAGTGCTGGAAGTCAAGAGCTCAGTGCTGGAAGTCAGGAGCTCAGTGCTGGAAGTCAGCGGCTCAGTGCTAGAAGTCAGGGGCTCAGTGCTGGAAGTCAGGGGCGCAGTGCTGGAAGTCAGACTCAGTGCAGGAAGTCAGGGGCTCAGTGCTGGAAGTCAGGAGCTCAGTGCTGGAAGTCAGGGGCTCAGTGCTGGAAGTCAGTGGCTCAGTGCTGGAAGTCAAGGCTCAGTGCTGGAAGTCAGGAGCTCAGTGCGGGGAGTCAGGGGCTCAGTGCTGGAAGTCAGGAGCTCAGTGCTGGAAGTCAGGAGCTCAGTGCTGGAAGTCAGGGGCTCAGTGCTGGGAGTCAGGAGCTCAGTGCTGGAAGTCAGGGGCTCAGTGCTGGAAGTCAGGTGCTCAGTGCTGGAGGTCAGGGGCTCAGTGCTGGAAGTCAGGAGCTCAGTGCTGGAAGTCAGGGGCTCAGTGCAGGAAGTCAGGGGCTCAGTGCTGGAAGTCAGGGGCTCAGTGCTGGAAGTCAGGGGCTCAGTGCTGGAAGTCAGGGGCTCAGTGCTGGAGGTCAGGGGCTCAGTGCTGGAAGTCAGGGGCTCTGTGCTGGGAGTCAGGGGCTCAGTGCTGGAAGTCAGGGGCTCAGTGCTGGAAGTCAAGAGCTCAGTGCTGGAAGTCAGGGGCTCAGTGCTGGAAGTCAGGGGCTCAGTGCTCGAGGTCAGGGGCTCAGTGCTGGAAGTCAGGGGCTCAGTGCTGGAGGTCAGGGGCTCAGTGCTGGAAGTCAGCGGCTCAGTGCTGGAAGTCAGGGGCTCAGTGCTAGAAGTCAGGGGTCAGTGCTGGAAATCAGCGGCTCAGTGCTGGAAGTCAGGAGCTCAGTGCTGGAAGTCAGGAGCTCAGTGCTGGAAGTCAGGAGCTCAGTGCTGGAAGTCAGGAGCTCAGTGCTGGAAGTCAGGGGCTCAGTGCTGGAAGTCAGGGGCTCAGTGCTGGAGGTCAGGGGCTCAGTGCTGGAAATCAGCGGCTCAGTGCTGGAAGTCAGGGGCTCAGTGCTGGAGGTCAGGGGCTCAGTGCTGGAAATCAGCGGCTCAGTGCTGGAAGTCAGGGGCTCAGTGCTGGAAGTCAGGGGCTCAGTGCAGGAAGTCAGGGGCTCAGTGCTAGAAGTCAGGGGCTCAGTGCTGGAAGTCAGGGGCTCAGTGCAGGAAGTCAGGGGCTCAGTGCTGGAAGTCAGGGGCTCAGTGCTGGAAGTCAGGAGCTCAGTGCTGGAAGTCAGGGGCTCAGTGCAGGAAGTCAGCGGCTCAGTGCTGGAAGTCAGGAGCTCAGTGCTGGAAGTCAGGGGCTCAGTGCTGGAAGTCAGGGGCTCAGTGCTGGGAGTCAGGGGCTAAGTGCTGGAAGTCAGGAGCTCAGTGCTGGAAGTCAGGGTTTCAGTGCAGGAAGTCAGGGGCTCAGTGCAGGAAGTCAGGGGCTCAGTGCTGGAAGTCAGGGGCTCAGTGCTGCAAGTCAGGGGTTCAGTGCTGGAAGTAAGGAGCTCAGTGCTGGAAGCCAGGGGCTCAGTGCTGGAAGTGAGGGGCTCAGTGCTGGAAGTCAGGGGCTCAGTGCTGGAAGTCAGGGGCTCAGTGCAGGAAGTCAGGAGCTCAGTGCAGGAAGTCAGGGGCTCAGTGCTGGAAGTCAGGGGCTCAGTGCAGGAAGTCAGGGGCTCAGTGCAGGAAGTCAGGAGCTCAGTGCTGGAAGTCAGGAGCTCAGTGCTGGAAGTCTGGGGCTCAGTGCAGGAAGTCAGGGGCTCAGTGCTGGAAGTCAGGGGCTCAGTGCTGGAAGTCAGGGGCTCAGTGCTGCAAGTCAGGAGCTCAGTGCTGGAAGTCAGGGGCTCAGTGCTGGAAGTCAGGGGCTCAGTGCTGGAAGTCAGGGGCTCAGTGCTGGAGGTCAGCGGCTCAGTGCTGGAAGTCTGGGGCTCAGTGCAGGAAGTCAGCGGCTCAGTGCTGGAAGTCAGGGGCTCAGTGCTGGAAGTCAGGGGCTCAGTGCTGGAGGTCAGGGGCTCAGTGCTGGAAGTCAGCGGCTCAGTGCTGGAAGTCAGGGGCTCAGTGCAGGAAGTCAGCGGCTCAGTGCTGGAAGTCAGGAGCTCAGTGCTGGAAGTCAGGAGCTCAGTGCTGGAAGTCAGGGGCTCAGTGCTAGAAGTCAGGGGCTCAGTGCTGGGAGTCAGGGGCTCAGTGCTGGAAGTCAGGGGTTCAGTGCTGGAAGTCAGGGGTTCAGTGCTGGAAGTCAGGGGTTCAGTGCTGGAAGTCAGAGGCTCAGTGCTGGAAGTCAGGGGTTCAGTGCTGGAAGTCAGGGGCTCAGTGCTGGGAGTCAGGGGCTCAGTGCTGGAAGTCAGGGGCTCAGTGCTGGAAGTCAGGGGCTCAGTGCTGGAAGTCTGGGGCTCAGTGCAGGAAGTCAGCGGCTCAGTGCTGGAAGTCAGGGGCTCAGTGCTGGAAGTCAGGGGCTCAGTGCTGGAGGTCATGGGCTCAGTGCTGGAAGTCAGCGGCTGTGCTGGAAGTCAGGGGCTCAGTGCAGGAAGTCAGCGGCTCAGTGCTGGAAGTCAGGAGCTCAGTGCTGGAAGTCAGGAGCTCAGTGCTGGAAGTCAGCGGCTCAGTGCTAGAAGTCAGGGGCTCAGTGCTAGAAGTCAGGGGCTCAGTGCTGGGAGTCAGGGGGTCAGTGCTGGAAGTCAGGGGTTCAGTGCTGGAAGTCAGGGGTTCAGTGCTGGAAGTCAGGGGTTCAGTGCTGGAAGTCAGGGGTTCAGTGCTTGAAGTCAGAGGCTCAGTGCTGGAAGTCAGGGGTTCAGTGCTGGAAGTCAGGGGCTCAGTGCTGGGAGTCAGGGGCTCAGTGCTGGAAGTCAGGGGCCCAGTGCTGGAAGTCAGGGGCTCAGTGCTGGAAGTCAGGGGCTCAGTGCTGGAAGTCAGGGGCTCAGTGCAGGAAGTCAGGGGCTCAGTGCTGGAAGTCAGGGGCTCAGTGCTGGAAGTCAGGGGCTCAGTGCTGGAAGTCAGGGGCTCAGTGCTGGAAGTCAGGGGCTCAGTGCTGGAAGTCAGGGGCTCAGTGCTGGAAGTCAGGGGCTCAGTGCTGGAAGTCAGGGGCTCAGTGCTGGAAGTCAGGGGCTCAGTGCTGGAAGTCAGGGGCTCAGTGCTGGAAGTCAGGGGCTCAGTGTTGGAAGTCAGGGGCTCAGTGCAGGAAGTCAGGGGTTCAGTGCTGGAAGTCAGGGGTTCAGTGCTGGAAGTCAGGGGCTCAGTGCTAGAAGTCAGGGGCTCAGTGCTGGGAGTCAGGGGCTCAGTGCTGAAAGTCAGGGGCTCAGTGCTGGAAGTCAGGGGCTCAGTGCTGGAGGTCAGGGGCTCAGTGCTGGAAGTCAGGGGCTCAGTGCTGGAAGTCAGTGGCTCAGTGCTGGAAGTCAGGGGCTCAGTGCAGGAAGTCAGGAGCTCAGGGCAGGAAGTCAGGAGCTCAGTGCAGGAAGTCAGGAGCTCAGTGCTGGAAGTCAGGAGCTCAGTGCTGGAAGTCAGCGGCTCAGTGCTGGAAGTCAGGGTCTCAGTGCTGGAAGTCAGGAGCTCAGTGCTGGGAGTCAGGAGCTCAGTGCTGGAAGTCAGGAGTTCAGGGCAGGAAGTCAGGGGCTCAGTGCAGAAAGTCAGGAGCTCAGTGCTGGAAGTCAGGGGCTCAGTGCTGGAAGTCAGGGGCTCAGTGCAGGAAGTCAGGGGCTCAGTGCTGGAAGTCAGGAGCTCAGGGCAGGAAGCCAGGAGCTCAGTGCAGGAAGTCAGGAGCTCAGGGCAGGAAGTCAGGAGCTCAGGGCAGGAAGTCAGGGGCTCAGTGCAGGAAGTCAGGAGCTCAGGGCAGGAAGTCAGGGGCTCAGTGCTGGAAGTCAGGGGCTCAGTGCAGGAAGTCAGGGGCTCAGTGCAGGAAGTCAGGGGCTCAGTGCAGGAAGTCAGGGGCTCAGTGCAGGAAGTCAGGAGCTCAGGGCAGGAAGTCAGGAGCTCAGTGCTGGAAGTCAGGGGCTCAGTGCTGGGAGTCAGGAGCTCAGATCAGGAAGTCAGGAGCTCAGGGCAGGAAGTCAGGAGCTCAGTGCAGGAAGTCAGGAGCTCAGTGCTGGAAGTCAGGAGCTCAGTGCTGGAAGTCAGGGGCTCAGGGCAGGAAGTCAGGGGCTCAGTGCTGGAAGTCAGGGGCTCAGTGCTGGAAGTCAGGGGCTCAGTGCTGGAAGTCAGGGGCTCAGTGCAGGAAGTCAGGTGCTCAGTGCTGGAAGTCAGGGGCTCAGTGCTGGAAGTCAGGGGCTCAGTGCTGGAAGTCAGGGGCTCAGTGCTGGAAGTCAGGGGCTCAGTGCTGGAAGTCAGGGGCTCAGTGCAGGAAGTCAGGGGCTCAGTGCTGGAAGTCAGGGGCTCAGTGCTGGAAGTCAGGGGCTCAGTGCTGGAAGTCAGGGGCTCAGTGCTGGAAGTCAGGGGCTCAGTGCTGGAAGTCAGAGGCTCAGTGCTGGAAGTCAGGAGCTCAGTGCTGGAAGTCAGCGGCTCAGTGCTGGGAGTCAGGAGCTCAGTGCTGGAAGTCAGGGGCTCAGTGCTGTGTTTCTGACACATTTGCGCACACGTGAATTTGGTAGAGGGGGATTTCCAACCATTCCTGAGTATTTAAATGTCAGATTCAATTCTGTAATTTGGGATCATTTACTGATTTTTAAATGCCAGTTGTAGCCATGACACTCAGTGCCCGTCCGCTCACTAAATCCCTATGACAGGCAGATTTGTGACCAGAGCATGTCCAGATAAATACCAATATTTGAATTTTTGAAGGTTTTCTTGAGGGCCTTGTGATGTCTGAACCTTAGTCTACTCTGGACCCACCCCCTGCCCAGGAAACCTTGGGCCTTCCCCACTCAACCTTCCCATGTCCCTTTGCTGGCCAAGATTGCCTCAGACAGCCCCCTAACCACCTTACCCCACCTACGAACACTGAATTTATGCCAGTGACCCCTCAGATCCTGAAATCCTA
The DNA here is from genome assembly GCF_047496885.1 of Scyliorhinus torazame. Taxonomy (NCBI): domain Eukaryota; kingdom Metazoa; phylum Chordata; class Chondrichthyes; order Carcharhiniformes; family Scyliorhinidae; genus Scyliorhinus; species Scyliorhinus torazame. The sequence goes on along the minus strand of NC_092711.1, from coordinate 217,498,759 downwards.
CGTCCACCCAGCCACCAGTCTTCTCATCACTCTTGTGTTATGCTGCTTTGTGTAGCATAAGCTGCTTCATTGATGTATGCTTTGACAAAGGAAGCTCCAGACTATGAAATGAGTTCAACTTGTTTATTGAACTATTAACACAGTTCTTAAATGAGTTCGACTCTCTGCTAATCTAACTGTAGTAACTCAGTCTATCTTTACCAGCCTTCTCTAAGCCACGTGCTGGGTGTGATGCTGCTGATCAACCCTGATGTACTCTCTATGTGTCTGTCTGTGGAAAGAGGCCGAGCACGTGTGCCCTGTCCTTTTATATGGGTTGTGAAGTGCCCCCTTGTGGTAATGCCACCTCAGGGTGTCCTGATTTCCCATTGGTTGTCTCCTGTTGTAATGACCCATTGGCTGTATGTCTGCATGTCATGACATCTCTGGTGCTCCCTCTAGTGGTTACTTAGTTGTAGTGTATTTACATTAACCCCTTGTGTATATACAGTGATGCATATCACCACACACTCCTCCCGGATTCAGATGAGACTCACCAATGGAAGATTTAAATGAGGCCTGGGAGTTAAAGCTTCCTCGGTCTCACATGGCTGGGGGCAGATGTGGGGACGGACATTTTGGTGGCCATTTTCGCCTCCACATGTCATAATAATAATAATAATCGCTTATTGTCACAAGTAGGCTTCAATGAAGTTACTGTGAAAAGCCCCTAGTCGCCACATTCCGGCACCTGTTCGGCGAGGCCGGTCTGGGAATTGAACCCGCGCTGCTGCCTTGTTCTGCATTGCAAGTCAGCTGTTTAGCTCACTGTGCTAAACCATCCCCTTTGTGCTAAATCAGCCGTAGTTGAAATCAGGGTGACCCGGCTTCTCCACAACACTGTGAATGAAGAGGGTAGTTAACCCCATCAGGGTTTCAGGGCACTGCAGAAAGACCCTGAAGAAAAATCGCTAAGATAATTAAAAAATAGTGTGTTTTAATTCATTTTTTGCAGATAATTTTGTATGACCCAGCGATAAGTTCTGTCCATCAAAGGACTGCCTACCTCCAGGTCGTAAGCATCACCTGATCCCAACTCTTCCTCAGCTCATTTGCTGCAGAAGCCCTCTCGCATGCCTTACCCTTAGACGTGACAGTTCCATTTCTGTCCCAGTCAGCCTCACAGTTCCCACCCTACATAGATTTTTGCTTATTTTGCTGCCCAGATCTTAACTTGCACCAAGTCCCATTCATCCACCCATCCTGTGCTCATACAGACATCTGGAATAAGAGCAGGAATAGACCACTCAACCCCATGAGCCTGCTCCACTATTCAATGTAATCACGTTCTGCCTGAACTCCACTTTCCAGCTAGCTGGCAGTGGCTCCCAATCCAACATTTTAAAGTTATTTTCCCTGTCTTCAAATTCTCCTTGTCTCTGTCATTTCAGCTCCGTAACTCTCCCAGATCTCTCTGCCCCTCCGGTTCTGACCCCGATTTTACTTGTTTCACCGTTGTTGGCTATGTTTTTGGCTGCCTTGTTCCTGAGCGCTGGAATTTCCTCAAAGCTCTCTGCCTCTCCACCTCCCTCTCCTCCATTATGGAGCTCCTTGCTACCTGGCTCTTTGAGCAAGGGCAGCACGGTAGCACAGTGGTTAGCACCGTTGCTTCACAGCTCCAGGGCCCCAGGTTCAATTCCTGGCTTGGGTCACTGTCTGTGTGGGCTTAAGTGGGGTGCTCTTTCCAAGGGCCCGTGCAGACGAGATGGGCCGAATGGCCTTCGTCTGCACTGTAAATTCTATGATTTTGTCGTGTTATGATATCTCCTTCAGTGGCGCATTGTCAAATCTTTGGTAGATAAACTCTTGTGAAGCTCCTTGGGCCATTTTACTCTATTTTAAAAGCGAGATATAAATACACATTGTTATTACTGAGCTGAGAAACTGACTATTTGATTGGACATAATTGCGGAATTCCAACTCCGAGACCCAAACCCATGTAGCAAGTGGAACGTGACTGATTCAGTCATTATAAACCAATGACTCTGATTACAAGCTCTGCCGCTAGGGTTTTCAAGTTTTGACGTGTCTCCTGCATTGGAAATACAGCAGACCCGCTTTGTAACACATGCCCACAGTGTCACTTGCAAATGATACAGCAGCAGATGTAGCAAAGTGCCAGCTTTAGTTGGTGTAAATTGTATGTGGGCGTGATGTGGTGGCCATGCTCCCTGTCGATTCACGATTCGGCATAAGCAAGTAGTTCGACAATGTTATTGTAATTAATGCTAAAATATTTAGCCTAATCCAAAATCAAGTGAGCAAGGAAACAGGGGTGGTGAAACAGAGTTGGCTACTTGCTTTTCTGATGATGACAGTGAACTGAAACCCATGATGCCTTAGCAGGTCTCAGCTGGGGCGGCAATAGGACATTGCAACTGACCTCAATGTCCCTGGATGAGGGAGAGAAAAATCAGGCACTCCTTTAATATCCAGCGACTAACCTTAGAGAGTAGACTGTCATTCTCGGCAGTAACCACCCCCCCCCCCCCCCCCCCCCCAACAGGCAAACAACACACCTAGGTTCCCGCATTATAAAATGGTCAATTGAACAAAGAAACATAGAAGGCGTTGCTCATGGAAGCAGCGCCCAATGGTAAACCGGGTTGCGTTTCTCTCAGACTGTAGTGATCGGTATATCTGGTGGTATGTAAAGGGTTAACAACAGCATCATAGTGTTAGACAACCACTAGATGGCAGCACAAGATCCAGGTATATAAACTGAACTCAAGAGGATCTTTCCACCTCTTCGTACCAGGAGTGACTAGATAGCAGAGTGTTAGAGAGAGAGAGATAGCTTAGTTGGCATGTGTAGTGAAACATAGTAATTACTTCATCTGATTTGCTTTATCATTAGTTATAGTTGTGGAAGAGTAAACAAACTCATTAGTATTTATATTTGTTATTCATTAAATGTTATTTGCTTTAAACTGAAGACTGATAGTTTCATTGAACTATAGCTATCAGACCATTCTGCAAATAAGCAAAGAGTAATGACGTATTACAATCATGGAATATAACACAGGCAATATTCCGAAACAGCCAGAAGACAATCGGCTTCAAAGAAACAGAAAAGAAAATTGGACAAAGGGTATTAATGGAGCTTCTTCGAGCCAAGGATCTAACACTTGGAAAGTTTTGCCTGATACACTGTCCACAACCCTACCCTGACTCCCAGGCCTCCAGCCCTCATTGTAGATCGAGTTCTGATACACCTGGTCCTCGGGCCTGAACTGCTTATTTAAAGCAGGGACCCACTTTCTTCACTTGGGCTCGTCTCCTCAAAAGAGCAGGTTCTAGAGGGGACACAGTGGAAGAAAGTGCAATTGGTGGGGATAAGTCACTGTCATTGTTTCAGCTGCATGCACTACCGCCCACCAGACTTTGCAATTGGGGTTTGGGGACAGCGAAAATCAGTGCCTTGATATACAGCATTATACAATATACAGCATTCACCTCATCCTATAAATCTCATCCTATTTCCAGTTCTCCCTAGTTTTGACGAAGTGTCGTCCCTCCCTTCTCTCTCCACAGATGCTGTCAGACCTGCTGAGATTCTCCAGCATTTTCTGTTTTTGGTTCAAATTCCAGCACCCGCAGTAATTTGCTTTTATCTTTGAATTTATAATGTCTGGATTATTGGTCCAAGCCTCTGGATTACTGGCACTTAACCACAATGCATGTATCGGTAAAAATCGGGCGATTTCTATTGTGGCAACAACTGGGAGGCAGAGTTGAAAATCTACCCTTGTGTGTCTTTACATGGAAACATAAGAAATAGGGACAGAAGTAGGCTATTCAGAAGCCCCTTGAGCTTGCATTCAATGCTTTAAATTTTAGGAGTTTTTTTTAGCCAGCCATCTCTAAATATGAACCAGACAGGTTTCATCCCCTGATCATGATGCTGAATTACTGTGACCTAGGTATCATAGTAAATGGCAATTTAAAATGATGAATAACAGGGATTTAAGGCAGGGATTTAACAGCTTGTACTTTCATGAGAGAACTCCTGGGAAACTAATTGGCAAAAGCTGGTGCATTTTCAACATCGAGATGCTGCGATAATTAATCACGTTTTTTAATCTTCCTTTAACAGCGATGAAAAAAGTGCTGAAGTTTCCAAAAGTCCGGTTCCTTCAGAACAGTTCGATAACATCCAGGAGCTCTTGATAAGAAATCTTTATCGAATAAGGCAAACGGTATGCATGAAAGTTTCTTTGTTCTGCAATATTATGTTTATTTCTGAAGTACACAGCTCTCTCAGTCCAGCGGGGCTCCAGCTTTCACTGGTTTGGGCGCCCGGTTTGTTTTGCAGTACTGCATGGTCCCACTGAAATATAAGATGATGCCAGAGTGATTTGCGTATATGGTCGGCACAGTAGCACAGTGGTTAGTAATGTTGCTTCACAGCTCCAGGGTCCCAGGTTCGATTCCCGGCTTGGGTCACTGCCTGTGCGGAGTCTGCACATTCTCCCCGTGTCTGCGTGGATTTCCTTCAGGTGCTCCGGTTATCCCCCACACGTCCTAGATGTGCAGGTTAGATGGATTGGCCATGCTAAATTGCCCTTAGTGTCCGAAAGGGTTAGGTGGGTTACAGGGATGGGGTGGAGGCGTGGGCTTAAGTAGGGTGCTCTTTCCAAGTGCCGGTGAAACCTCAATGGGCTGAATGGCCTCCTTCTACACTGTAAATTCTATGTTTCTATAACAACTTGGTTCAAAATGTTCTTGTGCTTTGTGGATTTCCTCACTTTATATTCCCTGTGTTGTACATTGAATATATTCGCCAGTCTTGTTTCCATATTGGTCAGAGCATCAGAGACATGGACGATATACAGCATTCACCTCATCCTATAAATCTCATCCTATTTCCAGTTCTCTCTAGTTTTGACAAAGAGTCATCCAGACTCGAAATGTTAGCTCCCTTCTCTCTCCACAGATGCTGTCAGACCTGCTGAGATTGTCCAGCATTTTCTGTTTTTGGTTCAAATTCCAGCACCCGCAGTAATTTGCTTTTATCTTTGAATTTATAATGTCTGGATTACTGGTCCAGGCCTCTGGATTACTGGCACTTAACCACAATGCATATATCGGTGAAAATCGGGCGATTTCTATTATGGCAACAACTGGGAGGCAGAGTTGAAAATCTACCCTTGTGTGTCTTTACATGGAAACATAAGAAATAGGGATAGAAGTAGGCTATTCAGAAGCCCCTTGAGCTTGCATTCAATGGGATCATGGTTGATCTGTTTACTTTTCAAATTCCACAGTCCCATCTACTCCCGCCCGCCCGATAACCTTTGAATCTCTTGCTCAACAATAATTTATCTACCTCCACCTTAAATATATTCAATGAGCCCGCTTCGGCCGCCTTCTGAGGCAGAGAGTTCCAAAGTCGCACAATCCTCCGAGAGAGAAAATATCTCTTCATCGCTGTTCCAAAAGGGTGACCCTTTTGTTTGTTTAACCACTAAGTAACTACTGTGAGACTCGGGGATCATACAGAGAACCCTTCTGACTGCAATACAATTTATAGGACTATATCACATTGTGCCATGCGGTGATCTCAGCCTTGGTAAGTTTATGAACATACAGTTTATTGCATTGACGCACAGGCTATGAATCAACAGACTAATTAATTTGACATTAAATACACAATTGAACAGTCGCCACTGCAAATTTGTACTGATTTATAGCCCTGTAACACCAAGGTAACATATGCTTCCGCTGAGACACCCCTCCATCTAAAATAAATCTTTGAAAAATAGTTTCTCGTCACCCACATGCCAAAACGATGCTGCCGAGTCACAAACCCAGCTCAGTCTCCCTGCCATTATCTGTCTCCTGGCGACTAGTGCAGAGTCAAATATCGGTATGTTTTTCAACATCTTTTGTAAAATCAGTGTGGCAAAGAGCAACTGCATTTCTCCTGATTATTTAAGTTAACAGCCAGTCACATGATCTCTGCTACCTTGACATTTCCCAACAAATTTGCCATTTAGAATAAAGGTCAAAGGCGTTTCACAGTCAATCAGTCTGGGTCCAGCCAACATGTCAAATTAACCAATTAGCATAGACTTGCTTGATTCAATGAGCTACCTTTAATACTTTGAACACTGAATTCAGTGAATCCCCATCCAAACACAGAGATGGTAATGAAACAATGCAACTATATTTTAAGGGTCTAATTTATGTGGCAAAGTGTCTTAGCAGAAGCATATGTTGTTATGACATCACTGAAGGTTTTCAGTGAAGACTGTTCAATTACTTTTTTAATGTCAGATTAATGCTGAACTGTACCCCCCCCCTCCCCCCACATTGTGGTGTAGCATGAATATGACCTAGACTGTATAAAGTGTATCTACAAACTTACAGAAATACCACGTGGAAGCACAAAGATAGCAAACGCTTGGGAACACCACCAGTTGAAAATTCCCTCCAATTCACACACCATCCTGACTTGGAAAATATATTGCTGTTCCTTCATCCATCGTCGCTGAATCAAAAACCTGGGGTGCCATCCAACGGCCATGCTGCACCCAAAAGACAGCTCACCATGGCGCAGCGTGGCCAATAGAGTCTGGGAGACCCCAGTCCTGGCATCTACCCGGCTTGCAACACCTCATGAGAGCTAACTCTTTTTTAAAGAAAATCTGCATATTAGAGCGAGATAGCTAGTCTCACTTTAATATGCAGTTTCTCGAGGTACCCAAGGCGTTGGGATCTATCCCCTTCGCCTCGAAGATTTTGGGGGGGGCGCCGTTCAGTACCCGTTTCCACAAATGGGGACCAGATAGAATGATACTCGTGGGAGTCTCTCAGGGGATTGGAGGCTCCCAGGTGCATGCCCCTTGGTGCCACCCTGGCACTACCAGCCGGACAGCCTGGCAATGCCACCTGGGTGCCAGCCTTGCACTGCCAACGTGACCAAGTGACACTGCCAAGATGCCAAGCTGGCATTTTTTGTGTGCGTTCCCTGCTGAGGCCCCTTATTCAATGCAAGTGGTGTTTTATAGCGAGGTGTTTCTTGGCGCTGCAAGCGCCGGGAAACACCCGGCTAAATGCGCTCGCTGTGGAACTTTGTTCCCATTTAATTGAATTGTGTCCCTGGAATTCTCTCACTAACAGCACTGTGTGTGTAGCTACACCACACTAACTGCAGTGGTTCAAGGCAGCTCAACACTGCTTTCTCAGGGCAAATTAAGGATGTATGATAAATGTTGGCCTTGCCACAGTGGTAGCTACATCCCATCAATGAAGTTTAAAAAAATGACCAAGCATGGAATAACCTTGATCTTGCAATTTTGATAAAGAGTCCAGCAATAGAGCATGGAGAAAAACTGATTGTTGCCATGACAGCATGAAGGTACTTTTTGTCACATTTGGCAAGTTTAAGATTGAACCAACCTTTGTTATCCCTTCAATTCTATCAAGATATGTTGTATTTCTACAAATCACCGCACTTCCATTTAATTTGGTTTATGAACAGAACCTTGTGGCATCAAACTCTGAAACATAGACACGGTTGCATGCGTTTAAATGGACTTAGCACCTAATTCATTCTTTCTGATCCAAGCTACTCTCTGAGGTGCTAGAATATCAGCTACCTTTCCTCACTTTCAAATGGTGTCATTATCCTTCATAATGTCCGCCAATACACCTCTGAGAATTAACCGATAATTAAAGCTCATTGCCTAACAGAGTTCCTTTAAGTTTCCAAATGAAGTCTTAATGCTCATGCGGAATGTCAGTTTTCAACAAGACCAGCCTTGCAATTATTATAGAAAAAGCTCCTCACCCACTTTGGCTCTGAAACTGCTGTGGGCTAAAGTTAGAATTTGCTCTATGTCATTGCTTTCATTCCATCCTTTAGAAGTGAGTGCCCTATGCTTCCCATTTGGAATGGTTGGATTTAATCGGGCAACTTAACATGGCCAATCCACCTAACCTGCAAATCTTTGGACTGTGGGAGCAAACTGGAGCATCCGGAGGAAACCCACGCAGACACGGGGAGAAAGTGTAAACTCCACACAGTCACCCAAGGGCTGGAATTGAGCCTGGCTCTCTGACGCTATGAGGCAGCAGTGCTAATCACTGTGCCACCGTGCATCAGGCTTACCAGTAACGGGGGAAATATGATGACATATCACCTATTTCCCTCCACCCACTTCGTCCAGTGTGCTCAGTGAAAAAGTAGCTGGGAATCAGCAGCAGGGATCCAAATGCCTCTCTGCTCCAGCCTTATCTAGGATGAGTGTCAGTCAAGTTCGTCAGCCACCAATTTGATTCATCTCAATCTCTTACCAAGAGAAGACCTCAACCTCAATGGTGCGTCCTGCTATCCAAATGTGCACAAGAATCTAAATTAAATGCTCCAGCAACTCCAGATGAAGAGATGTCTGGTTGTGAAGATCCACACGTTGTTATTCAAGTTGCACCACTCCCCACTTTGGTCTCACAAAAGATGGCATCTCTCCCCCCTTTTAATTAGCAATTGTTTTATTCAGCTCAATTATTTTCCATTAAACTCAGCAAAGACAGTTGAGCCTTGTTGTTCCCATTCTAGTAAATTCAGTGACTGTCAATCAACCTCCCTTGCACTAAAAATGAAATAATATAAATGTGAAGTCCCATTCCCTTTTGTTTTAATTTTTCAGGGGAGACTTCACGAATACCATTTTTTAAGAAAAGCATGCTTGCCCTTTTTTATCCCTTCTCTCTCTCTTAACCTAATATTTCTATTCCATTATTTCTCTTTCTGCACCTGATTTAGCATTAAATTTACATACTCTAATTTATATTCAGAACCCACATGCCCTGTACCTATCGCTGTGCTGTTATCAGCTCACCTTTAAACAATTTTGTGGGCAAAGTATTTTTGAGCTGATGGGGGTAACCAGTCTAATTAATTAGGAAACCCGGCCCATGTGGACAATTTTAACATAAATGGATGTGTCGGATGGGTGTAGTAAATAGGAAGCAAATGGAAATGTGTTAGATGCCCTTAGGTCTCATGTCCTGACAGCATTGTGGATGTACCTACACCACATGGACTACAGTGGTTCAAGACGGTGGTTCGCGACCACATTCTCAAGGGAAATTAGGAATGGATAATACATTCTGGCCGAGACAGCAATGCCTACATCTCATGAAAGAATTTTTTTTAAAACACCATATAAAGCAACATCCCTTGGGCGTTGCACACCTCCAACATTGGTGTTCAGAAGACCTTGGTGAAAACATTCCCTTGCGATCAGATCCCACCACCACTGCATTGGTAGACCCCTGCAAATGTGGATCGGAATCTCCATCCCACCCTGTCACGGATTGACTCCACCCCGAAAGTAGGTAGGGAGCTTGCTAATTGTGGAGTTTAAACTCCATAACATATATGGTGAAAGCCCAGGCATCAGGTTCCCCCACGCACTACCGACCACGTTCCATGTGTATCAGAATTTTACAAGTACCCCCTCCGACCCCATCAAATTCAAGTATCGCTCCCTCAAGTGTCAAGGGATATATTGGAATAAACCTATCATTTGAAACTTTCTATTACTCCATATTTTATTTTATTTCAATGTTTTCTACTTCAATTTCCTTTCAATCTATTTTATCATTAAACGTGATGAAACCTGTCATGAGTGTTGAAAGGGGCCAGGTGAATAATGGTTGTGTGGCATCACAAAGTGAGACTTTGATCTATTGGTTCTGTTTGAACAGACGCAGTCTTACAACAGGCATACCCTGCCCCAAGGAAAAAATTCTAATCAAGCCAAAGAGATCTTTCTGCGTCGCCAAGAGAGCCTCCTCAAAGATGATGGCGTCCTGAATATAATGCAGGTACATTGAATCAACTGGGACAATGATTTGATGTTTCATTCTTACAACATTTTGCTTATCACAAGTGCACAACTGTGTTGATTTTCAGGTTATACCCTGTGATTAAGGTTAAGGGCGGGATTCTCCGGCCACCCAGTTGCGTGTTTCTCAGCGGCGCACCGTTCGCCGGTGGTATTATTCGCTGCTCCCGTCGCTGTCAATGGGATTTCCCATTGAAGCCACCCCAGGCCACCAGAAAACCCGTAGGTGGAGATGCACTCCCGGGGTGACCAGAGAAACCCACCGCCAGCGAACGGCCGGTGAACTCCGGCCAATATATACATATCACCTTGTATATCAATATATGGAAGTCTAGAAATTACTGATATTAGTGGACAGGCAAAAAAATATATCATTTATTATAATGCCTTTCAAGAACAGTAAATATCCAAAAGGATTTTTCAGCCAGTAATGTACATAGAAATGCAATCCCAGTTATTGGCTTGGAGTGTCTCAGGAATTGAAGATCAATCTCCATGGCACTGCTGTGTGAGACACTGGAGAAAAGCCAGTGGGGTATTAAAGAAGATAGTTTCATTGTTTAATTTTCTTTGAGCATTTCTCTTCACTGGCGATAGAAAAAATATTGAAAATGGGGGAAATGGAGGCTGTTTGGCTGATAGCCATGCATCATCCGATAGGGCAATGAGTCTTTTTGGTCTTCGCTTGGGGTAGGAAGGCAGTCCTGTCAGAAGGATGGAGGTGTTGGCCGACTAACAGTTGGAGTGTGGCGGCCAGTCATGTGATGAAATCTTTTGGAATACAGTTAATCGCAGTTGACAACCCTACTCTGCAGTAATCAAAGAAACATGACAGCTCATCTGCACACAGAAAATTTCGACCAACAGCAATGGGATTATGACCAGATTATTTATCATTGCGGGCCTGAAAATTCCCAGCCTTATCATACCTGTTTGGAATGCCTTTGCATGCTTTCCAATGTAGAAATTACTCCATTTAAAGAATGTCAGTTAATGTCTGTTTTAGAGCAGTGTACAAAGACATCTCTCACAAGTACTACTATCAGCAAAGTTATAACTAGCCTCATTTTCTTCTTTTTTGTTTTAAGAATGATTTTTGAAGAGTTTCTTTCTACAGTTCGCGGTATTGGAAGGTGGGGGTGTGCAGGCCCACCAGCCATGCATTTCACATTTCTCTCTTCACTTTGATTTTGTTTTTTCTTGGCCAAAGTTAACGGGGGTGAGAAATGGTGGTCAGTGGGCCTGAGGTTACTTACTGTGCACTGGCAATGTTTAAGCTCATTAAGACCTGTGCATTTTAGATTCAGAGCAGACGCCTGAATGAATTCACCAGTCAATTACTAAAGCAGTGTATGTATCAAGAAAGTTACTAATGGTGGGAGCTTAATTTCACGGACTGCAATTGATAGGTAAAATGGCCTCCTGCTGCGCCATGCTAACTCCAGGATAGCTTAATACTAGGTTGATAGCCAGATACATGAAGATTGATTGAAATTTGGCTAGAAATAACGTCAAATGATATTTTGGGTCGGGGGCGGGGGGGGGGTGGGGGGAGGTGAGGGGGATGGTTGATCAGAAAGGCAAAGATGGGATTTAGATTCTGGAATCTGCCCCCTAACATGCCATGATGAATCTCTGGAGGTGTTGAACACATTGGAAGTGTATCTGGATCAAGTGAAGGAGGAAGGGAGCTTTACTCTTTAGTGGCTAAAAGTTACGAATTGTGATTGATGCAGACACAGTACTGTCTATAGGATGGCTGGTTTCTGAACCTCAACAATTGTAGAATGTTGCTGCCTTCTCAGGCTGATGAATTGCTGCTGACAGGTGACAAGCAGCCAAAGGAGCACTATCCAAAAATTACTCTCTATTTCTTTACATCACAGAGGAGATCAATTTGTCTTGCTGATGAATCACAAAAGAAGGGCAAACTAGCTCGATCCCTTACAGGTAAGAAACATTATTTCCCCATATATTTCCTCAACGTGTGGCTGCGTGTAAAGCTATCACCAATCTATTTCATATTTTATCTCTTGTGAAATGTCAAGATGTTGAGTCCTGCTAAACATGCCACACCTCAGATCTGAAATTATACATAAACTGCATCTCAGAAAGTTATTTTCTGAAGGAAATTGATGTAATTTGCATCAATCTAATTAGAGTGAATCAATGCTAGCTGCTTCCACCACTTCCATAGAAAGGCTGTTCCATAGATTAGGCACTGACTCACTGAAATTTTAACTTGGTGGAAGGTAGGGGCAGTTCAAATGGAATGCACCTCCTAACTGCTGCTTCCTCACCCTGCTAAGACCTAACAAGGAAAGCAGTCCCAGCCTCGCGGGTTCTCCTCTTTGGGCGGGATTCTCTGATCCGGAAAATAAGCACTCCCGCCAGCGGAGAATCAGGACTGTGTCCCGCCTGCACTAGGAGTGTCACCGAGGTAGAATTCTCAGACCTTTGCTCTGCAATCTAACACACAACAGTGAACACACCAGTTTCCCAGCACTTATTGGCGCAGGCTGTCATTTCAAATGGGTGCCCCGAACGCAGTGTCCAGAGGCAAGCTCCCCCCTCCCCACACAATGCAAATATTGACCTTCCCCCCCTTAACAAGGGGAGAACCCTCAACCCCTAGTGAAGGAAGGGCATTCTCCCCCAACCACGGGAATAATGGGTCACCAACACCACCACCCCCCCACTGCACGTATGCATGAGGGTGACCTGACCCCCCACTTTCCCTTTCCTCACATCTGCTTCCTCAGCCCTATGCTTTTAAAACTGTTGCTTTTTGAAGTGTCAGAGCCTTCCTAGAAAGCCCACAGGGCTTGAAAAACCTTGAAATCCCAAGAGATCCTATGACTTGGTAAGCATTCATTCAATTTCACAGTGCAGTGCCTTTAACTAGTCTTTGATTGACAGCTTAATGGCTTAAACACAGCTGCCAGGAAGTTTGTTTATTTATCTTTCCCTTCACACTTGGATGCATCTGAATTACCCTCCACTGATCCTAACCTATGTTTATAAATCTTCTTGTTCTGCTTTACAGTGACTTGCCACCTCAAAGCAGTTAAGTGCTTCCACTTCCTCTTTTCTAACATAGAAAGCACTTAGCATTATTGAAGTGGCCAGGTTTGAGAAGGCATCTCAGACTAGATATGGAAATGAAGTTGGGGTTTTAAAGGAAAGAGGATGAGAGAATAGTGATGGAGGTTAGGAAGGTGGGCATTGGTCACTTTAACGATTATGAAACCCAGAGGGATGAGATTCCATCTCTGATTACCATTTAAGAAACTTGCTCAGAGATCAAAGCCACAAGATTCCATGTGTTTTGATCAAAATAAAATACTATGTAAGGTCAGAAAGATAAAATAATGTGCAATATCTCTCTTATACTGTAACATTTAACTTAACATGAGGAATATATGAATTAACGAGCCAACTGTGGTCAAACACACCGCATTGCAAAATAAATGACAGATACAACCAAGATAGAATCCACAGATTTCTCAAAGAACTATCCAGACATCAATAATACTTCGGGTCCATCAATCTTACTGAAACTCTGGCCGCGATTCTCCAGGAGGTAATTGGTGCCAATCAGGTGCTGATCAACGGCACTTGGAAATTATTTTGGAGAGGGGAGCATTTGGCTTCAAGCTGTTAATTATATTTAAATGCATGTAGATTAGTTGTAATCAAGTTCTTGCCCACTCTGGACAAAAACCTGATTTGACCAAGTGCCGTGGTCTGGCAGACTCAACGGGTTTGATGCCCGTCAAGAATCCCGAATTTCCCTTCTCTCCTGATTCAACAGGCCATCGTAAATCGTGGCTGGGGCTAATAGCCCCAGAGTGTCATCCCCTCTCTTGAAGGATTCCAGTCTTCACCTTTGAGGATCTCTCTCCAAAGGTCACACAAACTCAGACAGCATCATCGATGGCCCACCTCACAGGGTTTTAATCCCTCCTCCCCAGATTTCACTCCCCCTGGATTCCCAAGCATGCACCCAAGCACCAACTCACAAGCGTGATTTGAGATTGTCAGCCATGCTGAGCAGAATGCTACTGCTCCAAAGGGATACTTATACACCAACAGCCCTCAGCACAGAGTCACCAATCTTCCACTGCCTTCTTAGATCCCCAGGGCTTCTTCCAATTACTTCCTGATTGCCAGGACCTCCCCTGAGCTACCTTTGATTGCCCGCTTACTATTTGTAACTTAATTGAGACCTCCCAATCCCTACCCCTTGTCTGGGATTCCTGGGACTTGTCCCTGTCCCATCTCCTATTTGGGTCTCTCCATTTCCCCTCCCTCAGTCCCTTGCCTCAGACACCTGTTTACCCTGAACAGGTGCCGGAATGTGGCGACGAGGGGCTTTTCACAGTAACTTCATTTGAAGCCTACTTGTGACAATGCGATTTTCATTTCATTTTCATTTCATTTTTTTCACAATGGCGATCTGGTGTCGCTGGTCCATAACCTGTTCCCGAGCATTATAAGTGGACTTGCCTATCTACAATACAGGGTTCAGTATGTCCTTTGTTTTTTAAATTTAGAGTACCCAATTATTTTTTTTTCCCAATTAAGTGGCAATTTAGCATGGCCAATCCACCTACCCTGCACATTTTTGGGTTGTAGGGGTGAAACCCACGCAGACACGGGGAGAATGTGCAAACTCCACACGGACAGTGACCCAGGGCTGGGTTTCGAACCCGGCTCCTCAGTGCTGTAGGTTGCAGTGCTAACCACTGCGCCACGTGCCACCCTTGTATGTCATTTTTATCTTGCGGGCTATAAAGATATTTGAGAACATTTGGAAAATGGAGTACTGTCCCCAAATTACTCTTAGAATCTACTAAGTGATTCAATTAGTCACAAGAGTCGTCACCATGAAACAAATGCCTTATTATCATGATCTGATCTCCAGAACATGCTATAAGCCCCAGAATCCAGTGTAATACACCCATACTTTAATGTTACGTTTGGAGTGGGGTGAGCAGGTAAATTGATGTGGCAGGCAATTAAAATGTACAATTAAAAATTACTCACCTTCAGAGGAATATAGCCTGTGAATCACAAAATGTGAAGTTCCTCCATGACAAAGCTCCATCTGCCTGACATTAGTTCAAATTAACTGTCTCAAACCACTTAAAGTAATTATCTGGGATGCAATACATGATGGACTGTATCCAACTGAGGCATCAGGCACCACAGACAGCAAATTTATCCGCTGACGGATCTCAACAATAACTTAGCAATCTAGCTGTGGATCCCATTGTAATGTCTGTAGCAAGCTTCAGGATTCAGCTTGCAATATATAAGCGGCTGTGTCTGTGCAATATGACTATTGCCATCTTTTACTTCTGTACAGAGCTTACCGAGCACATGAGCACCTCTGGGAGCATTAATAATCAAGCTTTAAGCTTTATGTGGAGCAAATATGCCAGTGAGAGGGAGGTGTGACTAAAAATGGCATGCTCTGTCACTGTAGGTGTGGGTTTACAATTCTCACCGAGAAACCACTCATGGTGTTAGTGGAGAGGGACAATGGGTGTTTTATGTAACTGCAATAATCAACAGAAAATAAAATATGGGGCTGAACATCGGATTAAAATCCCTTTGAGTGGTGCAGCGGCAAGCTGGTGTCAAATCACATTGGGCTCGTATCGGCAAGTTATGGATTGGCCCTCTGAGATGGCTTTACAATGGCTTTCTGTTTGAAAATCAGGAGCAATGAAGTCCAATTTCACTCTGATCATTTTCAAAGTAGAGTATGTACAAGACGAGTATCTTAAGCCCCAATGAGATTCAGCTCATTTTATTAATATCCGTGGATGCGCTGACATTTTATTCCAGCAGGGTACTGAATGTAAATGAGGTGAATACTGTCGGTGGAAATGTTGCAACTGCAAATCGCCTGTACATTTTCATGACCTCTAAACATCCGACCTTGATAAAAAAGCAGCGTCTTAAATTGCAACTCAGTTTCCACTTAGTTAAACAGATCAGCCAACAGACTGAGCTGCCAACACAGGGGTACAGTCCTTGAATGAGAATTCCCGGTGGAGTGCTGTGTGTCTGTGTGAGGCAAGCAGATGTGAAGGGAAGGAATTTTACGGGCCCTCCCGCTGGTGAGATTTTCCGATCCCACCGAAGTCAATGGATTTTTTCCAGCACCACTCACCACCACCACCACCACTGCCCGCCACCCCCCCCCCCCCCCCCCCCCCCCACACACACACACACACACTCACACCCGCCGTGGAAGGACAGTAAAATATTGCCCAAGGAATTTGGTCGTGCAGATTGAGGGGCCCCAATAATTCTTCAGAGATTTTGGGCAGGATTTTCCCCCCCAAAAATGGCAGTGTCATTTTGGGCTCGAAAATCGGACCCGCTGTTCCGACTTGATTCCAATCCCAATCCTCCCGTGCTTAGGGCGAGTTTCAGCAGGCTTAAAACTAAGTCCGCTGTCACGCGTATTTGGCGGGGTGGGGGGTGACTGTGACGGGGCACGTCGGGTGACTCGTGATCAGCCCAGGGTCTGGCATGAACCCCGATTTGGGGCTCTCATGTGATTCACCCATTGCGCCCATGGTAATTTTATTGAAGGGAGTGTGATTTGCACCGGCAGTGAGTGGGGTGGGGCATTAACATTCCAGAAGATCTGGTTCCTCAGAGATCTAGGTGGTAATTTTAGAGGGCCCTATCTCAGAATAGTACAAAAGACCCCCCTCGCCCATCCTGCCGGTACCAGCCCCCTCCCCACATCGGCAATACCAGGGCAACCCCCACAACTCAGTGACACCCCAATATGGGGTCACCAAATGCCACATCCCCTCATGCTCTGTTCCCTTTGGTCCTGCCCTTGGCACTGCTACTTGGCACTGCACCCTGGCAGTGCCAGCGTGGCACTGCCAAGTTGGTACTGCCAATATGTCAGGAGCCAGTGCAAGGGTACTACCATATCTCCAACCATCTGGGAGCTCTAATGGCCTCCAAGACCCCTGGTTTGGTCATCTATCATGGTCGAATTCTCCAGCTATTTGCTGGCAGCTCTGATACCTATCCCTGTGTTCTCAAAGCTATACCTGTGGACTCAAAGCTAACCCTGTGAACGCAAATCTGTCCCCGTTTGCTCAACGCTATCCCTGAGCATTCAACGCTAGCCCAGTCTGCTCAAAGCTATCCCTGTGTACTCAAAGCTATCCCGTGTGCTCAAAGCTATCCCCGTGTGCTCAAACCTCTCCCTGTGCACTCGAACCTATCATTGTGCACTCAAAATTATCCCCGTGTGCTCAAAGCTATCCGCGTGTGCTCAAAGCTATTCATGTGTGCTCAAACCTATCCCCGTGTGCTCAAAGCTGTTCCTGTGTGCTCAAACCTATCCCTGTGCACTCAAACCTATCACTGTGCACTCAAAATTATCCCCGTGTGCTCAAAGCTATCCCCGTGTGCTCAAACCTATACCTGTGCACTCAAACCTATCACTGTGCACTCAAAATTATCCCCGTGTGCTCAAAGCTATCCCCATGTGCTCAAAGCTACCCCCGTGCACTCATAACTATCCCTTTGCACTCAAAGATATCCCTGCATGTTCAAAGCTATCCCCATGTGCTCAAACCTATCCCCGTGCACTCAAAGCTATCCCCGTGTGCCCAAAGCTATCCCATGTGCTCATAGCTATCCCTCTGCCCTCAAAGCTATCCCTGTATGTTTGATGCTGTCCCCTTGTGCTCACAGCTAACCCCGCCTATGCAAAACTATTCTGTTCACTCAAAGCCATCACTGAATGCTCAAAGCTATCCCCTTTGCCCAAAGTTATGTATGTGTGCTCAAAACAATCCCTGTGTGCTCAAAGCAATCCCCTTTATGTTAGACCTACCAAAATGCATTACTTCTCCATTGTCCAGATTAAACTCCATTTGCCATTTCTCTGCCCAAGTCTCCAACCTATCTATGTCCTGCTGTATTCTCTGATAATCCACAACACTATCTGCCACTCCACCAAAGTTGGTGTCACCCGTGAACTTACTAATCAGACCAGCTCCATTTTTCTCCATATCGTTTATGTATAGTACAAAGAACAGAGGCCCCAGCACCGATCCCTGCGGAACAGCACTAGTCACAACCTCCTATTCAAAAAAACACAGGGCAGCACAGTAGCACAAGTGGATAGCACTGTGGCTTCACAGCGCCAGGATCCCAGGTTCGATTCCCCGCTGGGTCACTGTCTGTGCAGAGTCTGCACGTTCTCCTCGTGTCTCTGTGGGTTTCCTCCGCGTCCTCCAGTTTCCTCCCAAAGTCCAAAGATGTGCAGGTTAGGTGGATTGGCCATGATAAATTTCCCCTAGTGACCAAAAAGGTTATTGGGTTATGGGGATAGGGTGGAAGTGAGGCCTTAAGTGAGTCGGTGCAGACTCGATGGGCTGAATGGCCTCTTCCTGCACTGTATGTTCTATGTACTGCTACCCTCTGCCTCCTGTGACCGAGCCAGTTCTGTATCCATCTTGCCACCTCACCTCTGATTCAGTGTGACATCACCTTTTGTACCAGTCTGTCATGGGGCACCTTATCAAAGGCTTTACTGAAGTCCATGTGAACAACTTCCACCACCCTCCCCTCATCAATCATCTTTGTCACCTCCTCAAAAAACACAATCATGTTCGTGAAGCACGACCTCCCCTTCAAAAAACCATGCTGTTTATCACTAATGAGTCCATTTGTTTCCTAATGGGTACAAATCCCGTCCCTGAGAATTATCTCCAGTAATTTACCTACCACAGATGTGAAGCTAACCGGCCTATAGTTTCCTAGATTATCCCTGCTACCTTTCTTTCACAGCGGTACCACATTAGCTATTCTCCAGTGCTCTGGGATCTCACCTGTAGCCAATGAGGATACAGAGATGTCAGTCAAGGCCCATGCAATTTCCTCCTTTGCTTCCCTCAGTATTCTGGGGTAAATCACATCCGGCCCAGGAGACGTATCTACCTTAATGTTTTTTAAAACACCCAATACCTCCTCCTATTTGATGTCAACATGACCCAGACTATCCACACACCTTACCCAAGTATCATAAGAACATAAGAACATAAAAACTAGGAGCAGGAGTAGGCCATCTGGCCGCTCGAGCCTGCTCCGCCATTCAATGAGATCATGGCTGATCTATTTTGGACATAGCTCCACTTTCTCGCCCAAACACCATAACCCTTAATCCCTTTATTCTTCAAAAAACTATCTATCTTTATCTTAAAAACATTTAATGAAGGAGCCTCAACTGCTTCACTGGGCAAGGAATTCCATATATTCACAACCCTTTGGGTGAAGAAGTTCCTCCTAAGTTCAGTCCCTTATTTTGAGGCTATGCCCCCTAGTTCTGCTTTCACCCGCCAGTGGAAACAACCTGCCCGCATCTATCCTATCTATTCCCTTCATAATTTTACATGTTTCTATAAGATCCCCCCACATCTTTCTAAATTCCAACGAGTACAGTCCCAGTCTACTCAACCTCACCTCGTAATCGAACCCCTTCAGCTCTGGGATTAAGCTAGTGAATCTCCTCTGCACACCTTGCAGCGCCAGTACGTCCTTTCTCAGGTAAGGAGACCAATACTGAACACAATACTCCCGATGTGGCCTCACTAACACCTTATACAATTGCAGCATAACCTCCCTAGTCTTAAACTCCATCCCTCTAGCAATGAAGGACAAAACTCCATTTGCCTTGTTAATCACCTGTTGCACCTGTAAACCAACTTTTTGCGACTCATGCACTAGCACACCCAGGTCTCTCTGCACAGCAGCATGTTTTAATATTTTACCATTTAAATAATAATCAATTTTGCTATTATTCCTACCAAAATGGATAACCTCATATTTGTCAACATTGTATTCCATCTGCCAGACCCTAGCCCATTCATTTAACCTATCCAAATCCCTCTGCAGACTCCCGGTATCCTCTGCACTTTTTGCTTTACCACTCATCTTAGTGTTGGCTGCAAACTTGGACACATTGTACTTGGTCCCCAACTCCAAATTATCTATGTAAATTGTGAACAATTGTGGGCCCAACACTGATCCCTGAGGGACACCACTAGCTACTGATTGCCAACCAGAGAAATACCCATTAATCCCCACTCTTTGCTTTCTATTAATTAACCAATCCTCTATCCATGCTACTACTTTCCCCTTAATGCCATGCATCTTTATCTTATGCAGCAATCTTTTGTGTGGCACCTTGTCAAAAGCTTTCTGGAAATCCAGATATACCACAGCCATTGGCTTCCCGTTATCTACCGCACTGGTAATGTCCTCAAAACATTCCACTAAATTAGTTAGGCACAACCTGCCCTTTATGAACCCATGCTGCATCTGCCCAATGGGACAATTTCCATCCAGATGCCTCGCTATTTCTTCCTTGATGATACATTCCAGCATCTTCCCTACTACCGAAGTTAAGCTAACTGGCCTATAATTACCCGCTTTCTGCCTACCTCCTTTTTTAAACAATGGTGTCACGTTTACTAATTTCCAATCCGCTGGGACCACCCCAGAGTCTAGTGAATTTTGGTAAATTATCACTAGTGCATTTGCAATTTGCCTAGCCATCTCTTTTAGCACTCTGGGGATGCATTCCATCAGGTCCAGGAGACTTGTTTACCTTTAGCCCCATTAGCTTGCCCATCACTACCTCCTTGGTGATAACAATCCTCTCAAGGTCCTCACCTGTCATAGCCTCATTTCCATCAGTCACTGGCATGTTATTTGTGTCTTCCACTGTGAAGACCGACCCAAAAAACCTGTTCAGTTCCTCAGCCATTTCCTCATCTCCCATTATTAAATCTCCCTTCTCATCCTCTAAAGGACCAATATTTACCTTAGCCGCTCCTTTTTTGTTTTATATATTTATAGAAACTTTTACTATCTGTTTTTATATTCTGAGCAAGTTTACTCTCATAATCTATCTTACTCTTCTTTATAGCTTTTTTGGTAGCTTTCTGTTGCCCCCTAAAGATTTCCCAGTCCTCTAGTCTCCCACTAATCTTTTCCACTTTGTATGCTTTTTCCTTCAATTTGATACTCTCCCTTATTTCCTCAGATATCTACGGTCGATTTTTCTTCCACATGTCCTTTTCTTTGGTGAACATTGATGCAAAGTACTCATTTAGTACCTCGCCCATTTCCTATGGCTCAACGCATAGATTCCCCCCACTGTCCTTAAGTGGTCCAATCCTTTCCCTGGTCACCTTCTTGCTTTTTACATATGAACAAAAAGCTTTGGGATCACCTTAAAAGCCAAGGACTTTTCATGACCCCTCCTAGCACTCCTAATTTCCCGCTGAAGTACCTTCCTACTCCCTTTATACACCTCAAAGGTTTTGACTGTCCCCACCCTTCAAGACCATACAAAGCCTCGTTTTTCTTTTTGACGAGGTTCAAAATATCCTTCATTATCCAAGGCTCCCTAAAATTCCCATACTTATCCTTCGCTCTCTCAGGAAAGTGATTTTCCTGAATCCTAATCAACTGTCTCTTGAAAGACTCCCATATGTCTGATGTTGATTTACCGTCCAACAGCTGCACCCAATCCAAAATCTTCAATTTCTGTCTAATATTATCGTAATTTGCCTTTCCCCAGTTTAGCATCTTAATCTGAGGGTTACCCTCTTATCCAAAAGGAGCCTAAAGCTTACGAAAAAGTACTCCCAAAATGTTCCCCTGCTGAAACGTCAAACACCTGTCCAGGGTCATTCCCCAATACCAGGTCCAGTACTGCCCCTTCCCCAGTTGGACTATCTACATGTTGCATTAAGAAGCCTTTCTGGAAACACCTTACAAACTCTGCCCAATCCAAGCTCCTAGCACTGTGAGTCCCAGTCAATGTAAGGAAAATTAAAATCCCCAACCACAACAACCCTGTTACTTTTGCATCTATCCAAAATCTCTCTACCTGTCTGCTCCTCAATCTCTCGCTGACAGCTGGGGGGCCTGTAACAAACCCGCAACATTTTGATTGCCCCCTTCTTGGTCATGAGCTCTACTCAGATTGCCTCATTGCCTGAGTCCTCCGAGGTGTCATCCCGTAGTAAGGCTATAATATTTTCCTCAACCAGTAATGCTACTCCCCCACCCCTTTTACATCTCCCTCTATCTCTCCTGAAGCATCTATATCCTCCAACGTTCAGCTGACAATCCTGCCCTTCCTTTAACCACGTTTCTGTGATAGCCACAACATCATAGTTCCAAGTATTAATCAGTGCTCTAAGTTCATCTGCCTTACCTGCTATACTCCTGGCACTGAAATAAATACACTTCAGACCACTGCGTTTGAGCAGACAGAGTGATGTTGTTGTTCTTTTATTTTTGTTCTCTATTTCCCCTTCAGTTATTACACCTTCGATGCTAACGCTCTGGTTCCGGCCCCCTGCCATACTAGTTTAAATCCTCCCGAGTGACTCTAGCAAACCTCCCAGCCAGGATATTGGTGCCCCTCCAGTTTAGATAAACCCGTCCTTCTTGTGCAGGTCCCACCTGCCCCGGAAGAGATCCCAATGGAAGAGGGAGAGCAGAGAGGAGGGAAGGGTAGGGGTGGCTGGGAGTAGGGGGAGGGGAGAAGGGAAGGGGAATAAGGAAACTTTGGGGAGAGGAGTAAGAGGGGTTTGGGCAGGTGAATAGGGGGTACGGTGAGAGGCAGGGGAGAGAGAGATATTGATGGGGATGTCGGGGTGGGGGAGGTGTTTGACCTTCCTGACTGCATACATAATCAGTTGGGACTTGGGAAAATTTTGGCTGTATATGTAGTCACATTTTGTTGTGATCAGTGCAGGACGGCAATTGATGGCTTTGTTTGACATTGCATGTTTGGTTCTGTGTGAAAATCATAGCTAAATTGTCAGTTCTGAGTGAAAGTCAGATAGAATGATTGCTTCAGATTGTAAGTGATATCAAATTATGACAAATGAGAGCATTTAAGAAAAACTGGTGTGAGATGATGGCAAAATGGTTGCATCTGAGTGCAGTGCAAATGAAAGCTGTTGTAAGAAAACTATGGCAAATGACATGAAAAAGTAGGGGTAGGGTTGATTCCTCTGGAACATCCTCTCTCTCCCTCTCTCTAACATTACAATGTTCTTCTTACTTAATACTACCATACCTCCTCCTTTCTTCCCTTTCCTATCTTTGCTCAACACCTTGCACCCAGGAATATTTAGTGCCCAGTCCTGCACGTCTTTGAACCTAAGGCGGGATTCTCCGACCCCCCGCCGGGTCGGAGAATCGGCGGGGGCTGGCGTGAATCCTGCCCCCGCTGGCCGCCGAATTCTCCTGCACCGGATATTCTGCGGGGGCGGGAATCGCGCTGTGCCGGTCGGCGGGCCCCCCCCCAGCGATTCTCCGGCCCGCAATGGACCGAAGTCCCGCTGCTGTCATGCCAGTCCCGCTGGCGTGAATCAAACCACCTACCTTCCCGGCGGGACTGGTGGCGCGGGCGGGCTCCGGGGTCCTGGGGGGGGCGCGGAGCGATCTGGCCCCGGGGGGTGCCCCCACGGTGGCCTGGTCAGCGATCGGGGCCCACCGATCCGCGGGCGGGCCTGTGCTGGGGGGGCACTCCTTTCCCTCCGCCTCGGCCACAGCCTCCATGATGGCCAACGCGTAAGAGACACCCCCCCCCCCCGCGCATGCGCGGGGATGACGTCAGCAGCCGCTGACGCTCCCGCGCATGCACGGACTTCCACTGCCCTGCGAAGTCCTTCCACGCCAGCTGGTGGAGCGGAAACCACTCTGGCACGGGCCTAGACCCTCAAGGTGAGTGCTTGGCCCCGAAAGGTGCGGAGAAACACCTTTGGGGCAGCCCGACGCCGGAGTGGTTCCCGCCACTCCATCCCGCCGGGACCCCCCTGCCCCGCCGGGTAGGGGAGAATCCCGGCCAACGTCTCCATTATCACCACGATATATTATCATGTGGCTATCTGAGCCTGCAGCACATCAATCGTATTTACCGCACTCCGTGCACATTCACGCACAGTAAACCTAATTTATTAAACACTATTACATATCATTTTATTCTGACTGCAACCAGTACCGTACTATTCCCTATTCTAGTGTTAGTTGTCTCTCTCAATTCTCCGTGGACTGTAGTTGCCATCTTTAGTATTACCGACTACTTCCCTTACTCCTGCCAAGTTAGCTTGAAACCTTCCCAATAGCACTAACAAATTGCACCACAAGGAATTGGCCCCGACTCTGTCTATGTGCAAATCGCCTGACCTGTATATATCCCATCTCTCCCAGGTCCAGTCGCATTGTTCCAGAAATGTTAAAACCACCCGTCTTGCACCACCTCTCCAGCCATGCATTCACCTGCCCTATCCTCCTATTTCTGCACTGACTTACATGTTCTTATGAATCCAATAAGAGGCCAGAAACCAAAAGATCCAAATTTAACGAACACCCCCAATGGGAAAACCAATGGACAAGATTTAACTTCTTCGAACTTTATTTTGAAAATCTAATTAAAATCAACATAAATTAAACTGACACTAGGGTCCGGAATCTAAATCAAGAAACTACAGTGGTTTTGGGCATGAGTTGGCTATGATGGATTAGGGAACATTACTTAAAGGAATGATGATGCATGGGCAATGGCAAACATTTAAAGAGCACATGGGTGAACTGCAACAATCGTTCATTCCTGTCTGGCACAAAAGAAACAGGAAAGGTGGCCAAACCATGACTTGCAATGGTAATTAGAGATAGTGTTACATCCAAGGAACAGGCATAAAAATTGGCCAGAATAAACAGCAGACCTGAGAATTGGGAGCACTTTAGAATTCAGCAAAGGAGGACAAAAGGATTGATTAAGAAGGGGAAAATAGAGTATGAGAATATGATTGCGGGGAACATAAAAACTGACTGTAAAAACTTCCAGAGGTATATGAAGAAAAAAAGGTTGATGAAGACAAATGTAGGTCCCTTACAGTCAGAAACAGGGGAATTTATAGCAGGGAACAAAGAAATGGTTGACCAACGAAGTACATATTTTTGGTTCTGTCTTCACAAAGGAGGACACAAATAACGTAGCGGAAATATTGGGGAATGGAGGGTTTAGTGAGGGAAGAACAGAAGGAAATCAGTATTAATAGGGAAATAATGTTGGAGAATTTTTTGGGATTGAAGGCTAATAAATCCCCAGGGCCTGATAGTCTACATCCCAGAGTACTTAAGGAATTGGCCCTAGAAATAGTGGACACATTCGTGGTTACGTTCCAAGATTCGATCCACTCTTGAACAGTTCCTACAGCTTGCAGTGTAGCTAATGCGACCCCAGTATTTAAAAGGGAAGATTGAGATAAAACAAGGAATTATAGACCAGTCAACCTGATGTCTGTAATGTGAAAAATGCTTGAGCCCATTATAAAATATTTAACAGCAGAGCATTTAGAAAATAGTGGCAGAATCGAAGCGAGTCAGTATGGATTTACGAAAGGTAGGTTTCCTCCGGGTGCTCCGGTTTCCTCCCACAGTCCAAAGAGGTGCAGGTTAGGTGGATTGGCCATGATAAATTGCCCTTAGTGTCCAAAATTGCCCTTAGTGTTGGGTGGGGTTACTGGGTTATGGGGGTAGGGTGGAGGTGTTGACCTTGGGTAGGGTGCTCTTTCCAAGAGCCGGTGCAGACTCGATGGGCCAAATGGCCTCCTTCTGCACTGTAAATTCTATGATAATCTATGATAATGAATGGTGGAACAGTATCGAGGGACAGAATGGCCTCCTACTGCTCCTATTTTCTCTGTCTACATAAACTTCATTTGCCACAGTATAAGTACATTTTCCAGATTAACCTTGCACATTCCAATTACTGTTTAATGTAACTCTATATAATTTCACTTCTCAGAAGCCTCCAGCCTTTCCTCATAGTATGTAGTCCTGACAACAAAAATCAGCCTCTTCTCCACAAAACGTCTAGCACGTGGAAGTATAGCATCATAATGTTACTGGGCTAGTGACCCTTTAGGAGATCCTCGGGGTAGTGTCCGAAGCCTCACCATCATCAACACCTAAATCAATTACCTTCCCTCACTCAGTGTAAGAAGGGGAGAGATTCGCTAATGATTGCACAGTGTTCGCCTCCGCTCGTGACTCCTCACATACTGAAGCAGTCCATGCCCGCATGCGGCAAGACCTGAACAATATCCAAACTGAGACTGGTAAGTTGGAAGGTAAAATTCACACCATTAAAGTGTCAGCCAATTATCATCTCAAACTGGAGAGCTTAATCACCTCCCCTGTGGTTGTAAATCAATATTTTGGGGGGTCAACACTGATCAGAAACTTAACTGGACCAGCCATGTAAAGTTTGTGGCTGCAAGAGAAGGTCAGAGGCTGGGAATTCTGCGGCAAATAACTCACCTGTGGACTTTTTTATTTATTAATGGTGGTGAGCTGCTTTCCTGAACAACTGCAGTCCATTTGGTTCATAGAACCAAACATAGAATAAATATTGTTTTGTTTTTAAAATACTTTTAGTCCTCTGTTGCATCACACCTGTAAAGTGGGCCCTTGTGCTCCCCATAACCAAAATCTATTAAAAGTTGTGGGTCAGGTGAACTCCATGACATACTTTGGGTTCTCTAAACCCTGGCCCATAATAGAAGAGGGGTAGGTGGAGGAGGTGGGGGGTGGTGAGCTGGGTGGAGAGGGTAAGTGAGTGGAGTGGGTATTCGGTTGGTGGTGGGGGGAGGTGGAGGTCGAGAGACCAAGGTTGATTGGGTGCAGTCAGGTGGTCGGACTGGGACTGGTAGTCTGGTATAGTCGAGTGGGCAGTTGGATGGCTGGTGGGTAGTCGAGTGGTCATGGGTAAGCGGGTAGCCATGGGGGTTCATCGGTTTGGATCAGGTCAGCTCAGAAGGGTGGTGGGGTGGTTGGAATGTAGATCGGCCAGGTCTGGGTGTTATTGGTTGGTGGGGTCATATGGGTTGGGAGAATATTGAGGTGGTTGACTTGGGTTGAGGGGGTTGTTGGGTGTTGTGGTTAGCGCAGTTCGGTGGGGTCATGGGAATTTGGGGTTGAGTCTGAGGGGTGATTGTGTGGTGGGGTCAGATCAGCTTGGGAGGGTCATGGGATGTTTGGACAGTAGTTGGGTTGGGTCAATGGGGTGTTGTTGGATGGTGAGGTCAGATCAGTTTGGGAGGGTAGTGATGTGGGTGGATTAGGTCAGGTCAGGGTTGCTGGGTGGTCAGTGGGGTTAATGGGGGATTTGGCTGTGATGCTTAGTTGAGTTACACAGCTGTTAGACGAGGCATTAAACTGTGTAACATTTCCTGGGTATCTGGTCCAAGTTTCTGGTCTAAGCTCAGGGTCCGAGACATCCACCGAGAGTCCCGAGCAGCACAGAATCAGCCCACCAAAAGTTGAAGCTTGCTGGGCGATTCCTACATATGCCTGTGCATCAGGTCTTCGTGACACACATCTTCCATTGTACATCCCATCTCCAACTCCATACAGCTTAATCACAACTACTGCTGTATTAAGCCAGCACTCTGCCCATTTAGAGCACATGCAGTTGGGAGGTTGATATATGTCCTCTCTTCAGCGATCACTCGCCAACGAGTATGATTGTCCATCTAAAAAATTCTATGTTTCTGGTCATGGGTTCTATGGGTCTTTGCATGGCTGATGAACCCGATCCTGGAGCTGCATTTTGACCGTACACTTGGCAGGTGTTTCCGGGAGATAGGATTGGTCCTTTGACTCTAGATTGCTGATAATCCTTTTTCAGGCTCCTTTTCCAGGCCTCCTCTTGCTGTCAGGTGGCCTCGAAGAATTGTGTCCTTTCACTCAAGAGGTTCCTCCAAGTAAGTCGCTCCTGAACAAGGGTCTCCAGGATGTTGATGTCTAGGTTGCATTTCTTTAGGTAAGCCTTTAAAGTGCTTCTTTTGTCCTCCTCTTGTTTGGAAGCCTTTCTTGAGCTGAGCAGAGAAGATTTGCTTTGGTGGTTGGGACTTTGGCATCCTAAGCATATGGCCGACCAAAGGAGTTGGATTCGGATGATCCTAATCTCGATGCTGGTGATCTTGGGGCTCCTTCAAGGACACTGATGTTCGTATGCCTGTCCTCCCAGCTAATGTGGAGAATCCATCTCAGACAGATGGCACCTCTCCAGCACAAGGGGCACCTGTATGTAGTCCAAATGTCTGGGCCATATAGAAGAGTTGAGAGGATCACCGCCTTGTACATGAGGATCTTCGTGTCAGCAGAGATGTCATGAACATCAAAGAATCTCGTTCTCCGGCGTCCGAAATAGGCACTCACAGATCTGATGTTGGATCTCTGCATCAATGTCAGCCGGAGAGGAGAGTTGGCTCCCCAGATAGGGGAAATCCTCCACATTTTGGATGTTTTCTCCTTTGATCTTGATGGAGGGAGAGACCGGATCATTCCCTTGGGTGGGTTGGTAAAGGGCTTGGGTCTTCTTGAAGTTGAGGCTGAGACCGATTCACCAGTATGCTTCCGCGAAGGTGTCAAGCATGGCTTAGCGATTCTCTTCTGATAGTAGAGATGCCAATTTCATCCACTTACTGAAGCTCCATGAGCGATGTCAGTGTCATTTTATTCTTGGATTTCAACCAGTTGAGGTTGGTAAGTTTTCCGTCCATCCTGCAGATGATGTCCACTCACTGGGAAGCTTGCTCTTGACAAGGTGAAGGATGGTGGCAATGAAGATGGAGAAAGAATGGGTCAAAGGTCCATCCCTGCTTGACTTCAGATTTGACCTCGCAGGTTTTTGTCTTAATTCTGGCAGTGAGAACTGTGGCCGACATCTTGTCGGGGAGGAGTCAAAGGATGTTGATGAATATCTCTGAACACCCAGCCTTTGACAGGGTCTACCAAAACACTTCCCGATTGACTGAGCCAAAATCCTTGGTCAGATTGATGAAGGTCTGTAGAGTCTTTGATGTTGCTCCTGGCATTTTGCTTGAAGTTGCCGAGCAGTGAAAATCATGTTCGTTGTTCCATGGTAAGGTCATAAGCCACACTGGTTTACCAGAAGGGTTTCTTCAGAGATTGGGAGAAGGCGACTAGTAATGATTCGGGCAATGATCCCCCCGGACCTGGAGAATAAGGAGATTCCTCACTTTGTCTCATTTCCTGAAAATGGTGGTGATGAAGGCATCGCTGAGTTCAGCCGGAATTATTTTCTCTGTCCCAGATTTTCAGCAACAGCTGATGGATGGAAATGACCTATTCTCCTCCTAGTTTGAAAATCTCCACTGGAAACCAGTTCACTCCTGCGGCTTTTCCATTCTTCATGTGTTTAATGGCGGCTTCGACTTCATCCATGGGGAGTTGAGGATTTCCTCATTCACGTCCTTATTTACCGTTGTGTCACGTTTTAGGAGTTCTTTGAAGTGTCCTCTCCATCGAAGGCCAATATTTTCTGCCTCTCAAGAAGGTTCTGACCTTCCTCTGTACCGGTTTGAGGCCTAGGGTATTGGCCTGCTGGGACCCTGATGGCACTGAAGAAGCCAAGGGTATCTTGCTTGTTAACGAGGCATTGCAGCTCCTTAGTTTTTTCAGTCCACCATTGGTTCTTGATTTCCCTAGTTCTTCTTTGCATCTCCACCTTTGCTTTTTGATGAGTTCTCCTCTTTGGCTTGCAGGTTTTGATGTTTTACCAGGCGTGGAGAGCTTTCCTCTTCTTGTTGATGAGATGTTGGATGGTGCGATCATTCTCATCAGACCTGCCTTGGTGTTTCCTGGCCTTGTAGCCAATGTTTTTTTTCACATTTTGAGATGATGGCGATCTTCACAGCTCTCCAGTTTTCCTCCACTCCATTACATAGACACAGATATGTGGAACATAGAAGCAGAAGGAGGTCATTCAGCCCTTCGAGTCTGCTCCACCATTCATTATGATCATGGCTGATCATCAAGTTCAATACCATGATCCCGCCTTCCCTCCATATCCCTTGATCCCTTTAGCCCCAAGAGCTATATCTAATTCCTTATTGAAATTATACAACATTTATACGACATTGCTTCAACTACTTTTAAGTGGTCGTGAATTCCACAGATTCACTACTCTCTGGGTGAACAAACTTCTCCTCACCTCAGTCCTAAAAGGTCCTTATCCTCAGAACTCCTAGATCTGATCTCCCCCACCATCGGGGACATTCTTTCTGAATCGATCTGTTAGATTTTTATAAGTTTCTGTGACATCCCCTCTCACTCTTCTAAAATCCAATGTATATAATCCTAACCGACTTAGTCGCTCCTCATATGACAATTCCCGGGAATCAGCCTGGTAAATCTTTGCTTCACTCCCTCCATAGCAAGAACACCTTCCTCAGATAAGAACACCAAAACTGCACACAATACTCAACCTGTGGCCTCACCGATGCCCTATACAATTGCAGTAAAACATCCCTATTCCTATACTCAAGTTCTTTCACTTTGAAGGCCAACATACCAATTGCCTTCTTTACTGTCTGTTGTACATGCGTGCTTACTTTCAGTGTCTGATGCACAAGGACTCCAAGGTCTCGCTGAGTATCCACCTCTCTCAATGTACACCCATTCAAATAATAATCTACATTTCTATTTTTGCTACCCAAGTGGATAACCTCACATTTATCCACATCATACTGCATCTGTCATGCATACACACTCTCACTCAGCCTGTCCAAATTTGGCTGAAACATCTCTGCATTCTCCCCACAGATCAACCTCCCACCATCTTTGTATCATCTATAAATTTGGAGATAATGCATTCAGTTCCCTCATCTAAGTCATTAATATAAAGTGTGAATAGTTAAGGTCCGAGCACAGATCTCTGCGGTACCCCACTAGTCACTGTCAATTGGAAAAAGACCCATTTGTTCCAATGTTTTGCTCGCCAGATTTCTATCCATCTCAAGACACTGCCCGCAATCCCATTTGCTCCAACTTTGCATAGTAAAGACATTAGAATGCCTAGCCCATGCAGGGTGAGCAGAGTGGATCCTGACGAGGGCTGCTCAGTGGTGAAGGAAGTGGCCGAAATGCTCCCCTGTTCCTATTCCAAGAGCGAGACGACTAACTCAAACTCTACTGCCTACATGTCGTTCCAAAGCTAGGGACTTCCAGATCTCGCTGTCCTGTCTCCGTCACCACTCACCGATTGCCGTGGCGCCACTGGTTTCCTCTAGGTAGACGCCTGGCGCGGGACATATTTTAACGTGGGTATGCCCGACACATCAGCAGACGCACTGTCCTTGACAGAGGGTAGGTCCAGTTCCAATGGAAAGGGAACCTCGACCCACTGGGCATCTCCCCCGTACTACAGCCTTCATCCGCCATTGCAGCTGTTGATACCACACGAGTATCTTCCACCTAATCTACCATCGAGGACTTGTTTTGGATTGCGCTTTGTCCAATTCCTCCCCTCCATCCCATCCGTCATGGGTGACCCCAACAGGAATTTAAGACTCCCGAAGGCATTGCTCTTGGGATCAATGATAAAACTGCTCCACCACGGTAAGGTGGCAAACCAAGGAAAGGTTGATAGGTGAAGAACGTTCCCAGGAATACTCTCCCAATTATTTCACTCAGACATCTGTGCAACCTCCCGATGTCTCACCAGACCTCCCATTTATTCAGGTACAGACATGGCTCAGCAATTGACAATAGGCTGTCTAGGATTGCTTGAGATGTTGCTATTGATTGAAATTAATTTAAAGACCTCTAGAAGAAGGTTCATAACTCAAGTTTCAGTCAATTTTCCTTTTTCCTTTGGTGCTGTCATTTGCCGTTCAGGACCTTTTTTGACAATTGGGATCTAATCACTTTTTTGTCCAGCTATAGTATAGTAACATTAAGTTTTCCCTGGATATTCCCCTCCATCTGTCCTTCATGAAATAAGAGGAAATGGAGCATTACAGGGCAGGTCAGGTTGTGCTCAAGTATTGACTTGCAGGGTACCTTTAATATCCAAAGATCCTAATACCCAAAACACTCAGTTCACAGCTGCGCTTGCAAATCCCTTCTTTATGAGGGTGCAATTTGTTCAGGAAACCATAAACAAGTTATGCAAATTTCTGTATTGTCTTAAACTCACCTAATGGAGGCACTTCTCCCAGTACAAAGACATGAGGGAGGAGCTGGCTAGAGTTGATTGGAAAAGGAGCCTAGCAGGGAAGACAGTGGAACAGCAATGGCAGGAGTTATTGGGGGTGATTAGGGAGGCACAACAGAAATTCATCCCAAGGAGGAGCAAACATGCTAAGGGGAGGACAAGGCATCTAAGGCTGATGAGGGATGTCAAGGACAGCATAAGGGCTAAAGAAAAAGCATACAAAGTGACGAGGATCAGTGGGAAGCCAGAGGATTGGGAAGCCTTTAAAAGTGAGCAGAGGACAACTAAAAAAGCAATGAAGTATGAATGCAAGCTAGCTAGTAATATAAAGGAAGACAGGAAGAGTTTTTTTTTCAATATATAAAAGGTAAGAGAGAGGCAAAAATAGACATTGGAGCACTGGAAAATCTGGCTGGAGAAGTAATAATAGGAAACAAAGAAATGGCAGACAAACTGAATAGTTACTTTTCATCAGTCTTCATGATGGAAGACACCAGTGGGATGCCAGAGCTCCAGGAGAATCAGGGGGCAGAGATGAGTGTAGTGACCATTACTAAGGAGAAGATTCTGGGGAAACTGAAAGGTCTGAAGGTGGATAAGTCACCTGGACCGGATGGACTACACCCTAGGGTCCTAAAAGAGATAGCTGAGGAAATTGTGGAGGCATTGGTGATGATCTTTCAGGAATCACTGGAGGCAGGAAGGGTCCCAGAGGACTGGAGAGTGGCTAATGTAACACCACTGCTTAAGAAGGGAGGGAGGCAGAAGACGGAAAATTATAGGCCGGTTAGCCTGACTTCGATATTGGTAAGATTTTACAGTCTGTTATTAAAGATGAGATCGCGAAGTACTTGGAAGTGTATGGTAAAATAGGACTGAGTCAGCACGGCTTTGTCAAAGGGAGGTCATGTCTGACAAATCGGTAAGAGTTCTTTGAGGAGGTAACAAGGAAGTTAGACAAAGAAGAACCAGTGGACGTGATTTATTTAGATTTCCAGAAGGCCTTTGACAAGGTGCCGCATGGGAGACTGTTAAATAAATTAAAAGCTCATGGTATTAAGGGTAAGATCCTGGCATGGATCGAGGATTGGCTGACTGACAGAAGGCAGAGAGTGGGGATAAAGGGGTCTTTTTCAGGATGTCAGTCGGTGACTTGTGGTGTGCCTCAGGGGTCTGTGCTGGGACCACAACTTTTCACAATATACATTAATGATCTGGAAGAAGGAACTGAAGGCACTGTTGCTAAGTTTGCAAATGATACAAAGATCTGTAGAGGGACAGGTAGTATTGAGGAAGCAAGCGGGCTGCTAGGACAAGCTAGGAGAGTGGGCAATGAAGGGGCAAATTAAATACAATGTGGAAAAGTGTGAGGTTATGCACTTAGGAAGGAAGAAATTAGGCATAGACTATTTTCTAAATGGGGAAATGCATAGGAAATCAGAAGCACAAAGGGACTTGGGAGTCCTTGTTAACGATTCTCTTAAGGTTAATGTGCAGGTTCAGTCGGCAGTTAAGAAGCAAATGCAATGTTAGCGTTCATGTCAAGAGGGCGAGAATACAAGACCAAGGATGTACTTCTGAGGCTGTATAAGTCTCTGGTCAGACCCCATTTGGAGTATTATGAGCAGTTTTGGGCCCTGTATCTAAGGAAGGATGTGCTGCCCTTGGAAAGAGTCCAGAGGATGTTCACAAGAATGATCCCTGGAATGAAGAACTTGTTGTATGAGGAACGGTTGCGTTCTTTACTCGTTAGAGTTTAGAAGAATGAGGGGGGATCTTATTGAAACTTACAGGATATAGCGAGGCCTGGATAGAGTGGACATGGAGAGGGTGTTTCCATTTGTAGGAGAAACTAGAACCAGAGGACACCATCTCAGATTAAAGGGACGATCCTTTAAAACAGAGATGAGGAGGAATTTCTTCAGACAGAGGGTGGTGAATCTGTGGAACTCTTTGCCGCAGAAGGCTGTGGAGGCCAAATCACTGAGTGTCTGTAAGACATAGATAGATAGGTTCTTGATTAATAAGGGAATCAGGAGTTATGGGGAGAAGGAGGAGAATGGGGATGAGAAAATATCAGCCATGATTGAATGGCAGAGCAGACTCGATGGGCCAAGTGGCCTAATCCTGCTCCTATGTCTTATGGTCTTATGGTTGTGCAGTTCTCTACAGCCCTTAACTTCTCTGTTCATTCCAAGTCATTTCAAAGCGATATTTCTCGTTTGTAGTCTTTCCCACACACAGTAAGCAGAATCCTACCAGGATTTGGCAAAGTGTCAGGCTCAGACTGAAAACTGCTGTGTAATTTCCTTTGTTCCCATTTATTTTATTTTATTTTATTATTTTGGTCTGTGGACCCATAATTGGAAAGCGCCTTTAAGCAGAAGACTCAAAGTTGAAGCAACTGTCTGCCAGGACACTGTGGGCGGGATTCTCTGACCCCGGTGCCGGGTCGGAGAATCGCCGGGCCGGGCGCGATTCATGCGATGCCGCCCCGACGCCGGTCTGCTGATTCCCTGGTGACTGGAGAATTGGCGCCATTGGTGCCGGTGAGGTTGGCGCGATGCCGGTTGGGGGCCGCTCTACGTGCCCCCCACCCCCCCCCCCCCCCCCGGCGATTTTCGTCCCTGGATAGGCCAGGTGGCCGCCAAGATAGCCCGAGTCCCGCCAGCGCCATCCACATGTGGTCTTACCTGGCGGGACCTCGGCATCCATCCTGCGGGGTGCGGCCTGGTTGGGGGGGGGGGAGGGGGGATCCGACCCCAGTGGGGGCCTCCACTGTGGCCTGGCCCGCGATCGGGGCCTACCGATCGGCGGGCCGGCCTCTCCTGATGGGGGCCTCTTTTACTCCGCGCCGCACCTGTAGCTCTCCGCCATGTTGCATCGGGGCTGGCGCGGGTGCGCGGGTTTGCACCGGCCCCAGCGTGCATGTGCAGACCCACGGTGCCCGTTTGACGGCGCAACGGCGTTTACGACGGCATCAACGCTTAGCCTCAGGATCAGAGAATCCCGCCCTGTGTCCCCAGCTTTTGTATTTTGGAGAGGAGAAACCATACTCCTCAGCACCAAGTGGATATTAGGAACTAGCTTTGGAGGGAGTTGGTTCAATTGGCTAACAGGCAACTGGTGGGTTGACCAGAGACAGTGTTCTGCCTGACAGAAGTCAATGATTGGTGCCTGCGTGATACTTTCTGAGAGAACTTAGCAGAGGCGTCTAGACCTTGGAAGTGAAGGGAACACTCTCTCTTTCTCTCCTGCTTGCTGAAGTGAAAGAACTGCTCTATTGTTCTGAAGGCAGTGAGTGCCTGGAACATCCTTTGCTGTGAACCTGAAAGGTAGACAACCTTGCGAGAGAAAGCCATCTCAAGCCTCAAAGGAAGAAGTACCAAAGCCAAAGGCTGAACTTCAGAAAGCCATTGACTGGAAGTCACTCTAGCACATCAAAAATCCTTATCCTTTTATTTGTATCAATAGTTTCTTTCCCTTTCCACCGCCTGTGTGGCTTGTCTGTGTGTGTGTAGAGAGTGGTGAGATTTAGGAAGGGGGGACTAGGAAGCGGTTAGTAGATAGTTACATTTTCTGTCTGTTTAATTATAATACTGTGCATAATAAAAGATATTTGTGTTTTTAAGTTACCATCCTGGTGACTGTAGTTGTTTGGGCTCAACCAAGGTCCTTG
Source organism: Scyliorhinus torazame (assembly GCF_047496885.1). Taxonomy (NCBI): domain Eukaryota; kingdom Metazoa; phylum Chordata; class Chondrichthyes; order Carcharhiniformes; family Scyliorhinidae; genus Scyliorhinus; species Scyliorhinus torazame. The sequence continues at coordinate 217,463,073 of NC_092711.1, read as the reverse complement.
GGTATTTTAAATTTAATCAAATTTCAACTGTATTGCAACTCTATGTCAAGTGGGGTGTGAATTGACCACGCACTAGCCCAGGGTGCTGTGTGACTTTATAGTTTTCAGATCAGGGTTTTCTTAGGGAGAAAAAAGAGTGTGAGTTGTTTACGCCATCACTCTGGCAGGACGGGGCCTCATTGAGCCATCAAGCAACTCCACAGAGGTCAGCTCACCATCTTTGAAGGGCTCCCCGATCAGCTCTGCAGCCTAATGTTCCCAGACCCAATCATGAGCTTTCCGAGGTCCTGCCCACAACAATCCTCACCGGAATACTGCCCCCCCCCCCTTCCCCCACCAACATTTATCGCCAGCAATCCACTCCCCCTACCAACACCATGGAAGTATAACCGACACTCCCCCATCGCCCACCCTCAGTATCCACTCTCCTGTCCCTCCACCACACATCAATGCACCTTCCCCATGGGGCTCTCACTAGGGCCTGCACTGGCACTGCCACATGGCACAGGTTGGCACTGCCAGGTTGACACCGTCAGGTTTGCAGTGCCAACAAGTGTCGGAGGTACTTCCGGAGGGGGGAGAGGGGAGGGGGGGGTTTGCTATAATAACCTTTGTGCCCCCCCCCCGAGGGATTCCCCTTGACTACTTTATGCCCAGCCTAAGCTGTTGTGAACCTGTTGGTGTGACTATTTAGTGAGGGAGTGATCATGCGGCAGTGGGCCTGCTAATCATATTTAAATTGATGTAGATCACAGTTGCCGGTGACGGGCGGGAAGGGGCGGGAAACACGATTCTCGCGGGAGAGATCGTGTTTCCCAATTCTCGTGGGATTTTCCGCCATGCCGCCAATCCCACGGACGGCTAGTCCACGTTCAAAATCACCGCAGTAGATGTATCAAATGAAATTGTCGCCTTGCTTACTCAAACAACCCCCTTTGTCTTGCAACAGCAACTTTTACCAAACAACAAGAATTCTGCAAGTTGAGTAGTGGGCTGCAGGTTGTCGTCCAAGCCCTTTATGTGAGGCATTGCAAAGTGACCTTCACTTGAAATGAAATGAAAAAATGAAAATCGCTTATTGTCACAAGTAGGCTTCAAATGCAGGTAATGTGAAAAGCCCCTAGGCGCCACATTCTGGTGCCTGTTCGGGAGGCTGGTACGGGAATTGAACTGTGCTGCTGGCCTGCCTTGGTCTGCTTTAAAAGCCAGCTCTTTAGCCCTGTGCTAAACCAACCACTTGCATGAATAGGAAAGGATTGTAGTCTCTGGATGTTCGCGCATTTGCAATTATCCACTTTTTGGATAAGGACGTGAGTGCTTATTTCCCAGCCAGCTGCCGTTTAACCTACAAAGGCAAGTCTCAAGGTTGATCATGGATCAATGAAATTTGTATTCTGAAGCTGTGGTGCATGACAGCTCTGTGATATCTGAGGATATCCAGCTGAACACCAGTCTAATGAGTTGCCTGCAGTTATCCGACTAATCATTTAGCACACCATTAGCATGTTGAAACAGTTGTTTGGTGCCTGAATAGATGTGAGGGTGTCCTACACAGTATACCCCTGCTATGGCTTCAAGGATTGTGGTAATATGTTGCTTGCTACACAAAAGTCATTCTTGGCAGGAAAGCAGGCTTCCTTCCCTGAAGAACAATAGTGAATCAGTTGGGTTTTAGCACCAATTCAACATCATGGACACTTTTACTGATCCAAGCTTGTTATTTCCAGATTTTTTAAAAAATGAATTAAATTGGCATGCAGGGCATTTGAACTCATGTTCTCTGGATTATTAATCCAGGCTTCTGTATTACCAGTCACGTAACATAACCACCACATTACAGTATCCAGCAAGATGTTTTTGCCTATAGTGCCATAGTTTTCGATTGCAACCCAGAAATCTTCCTTATGGTTGCAAATCACCAATCTCTGGAAGAACGTGCTATGTACAGGCAAACACTTTTGAAGACATTTTAGCTTAATCACCAGTCTTATTGGATCAGGTTAAATGTTGATTCTACATTCCATCCAATGAGAGCGATGTTAGCCAATCCCACCGGCCAGGAGAAGAACAAGATTGGCTGTAATCTTGGTTTCACATTCTGCCCAACTCCACTCACTATTGAACTCCAGGGGGCGGCGCGAATCCCACCCTGCTGCCCCGACGCCGGCTGCCGTATTCTCCGGCACCGTTTTTCGGGCAGGGGCGGGATTCCCACCACGCCGGTCGGGGGCCGTTAACAGCGGCCCCCCCCGGCCATTCTCCAGGCTCCGATGGGCCGAGCGGCCGTCCGTTACTGGCCAGTCCCACCGGCGTGGGTTACGTATGGTCCCACGCGGCGGGACCTGGCAGGTAAGTCGGTGGGGGCGGTCCTTGAAGGGCGTGGGGGGATCCGACCCCAGGGGGGCCTCCACTGTGGCCTGGCCCGTGATCGGGGCCCACCTATCTGAGAGCGGGCTTGTTCCGTGGGGGCACTCCTTCCTTCCGTGCCGGCCCCCGTAGGGCTCTGCCATGGCTGGCGCTGAGAAGAAAACCCCCCGCGCATGTGCCAAAATACACCGTCCGGTCTGCACATGCGCGGAATCACGCCGGCGCTTCTGCGCATGCGCGAACTCGCGCCGTCCCTTCGGGACCGGCTGGACCGGCTCCAACCCCTCCTGCGTCCATCTAGCCCCCGAGACAGGTGAAAATTCCTCACCTTGGGGCCTGTTGACGCTGGAGTCGTTGTTGCTGGTTTTCCCGCCGGCGTGGGGACTTAGACCCCGGAAGGGAGAATCCCGGCCCAGAAGTATATTTGGGTGGGGGAGTAAAATCAGAATTTCACCTGATTTCCTGGGATTCCAACCTGGCATGGTAGATTAAAATTTCTCCTTTTATCTCAAAGAATGTTCTGATGCAAAGTCCCTTAAGTTTGCTTCCACAGTCCATTACCTTGGTTATAAATCAAATCACATACCATGCCTGGATGTCAACGAGACGTTAGAATCATTTGGGAGAGATGGAATCATTCAAAACAGATTGTTGACTATGACTAATAAGCCTAAATGAAAATGATGCATGTCCACACTTTTGAGAATGATGATTTATTGCGATGTGTATCTGTTACAGATACAATAGAAAACCAAGCATCAGTATACAGCTGTAATCTTACCTCTTCTTCACTGCTCAAGCAGCTTGATTGCCTGTAACCAGTAGCAATTATATATAAACCATTCAACCAGCTGTGGGGCAGATGTTGCAAAACCCCTTTCCCGCAATGTGTGTGTATGAAATAAACCAATCTCCTTTATTTTACCGTATCTCGAATTTGCTGTGGGATTATTAATAATGGTTTGGAACACTCCAAACTGAACTGATCAGAAAAATATGCTACCATTATAAAATGGGAAGGTTGCAGGGTATTCTATCTTGCCAGAAGCGAGGACTTCCACGATGGGAGAAGGCACATAGAGATGAATTAGTCTTGAAGGCATAGAGACAGAAGTTCCAACATTCTAGTGGTTCACAGTGTAGATGTGCACAAGGAAATTTTAAACCTGGATATGGGCACTTTCTGCTGCTGAGATGAGTCCTGCTTCTCTTCTGAAGTCAAGCAATGACTGATAATAACATTCAAAATCTGTATAGTTAATGGATTTCTGACAGCTGAAGTCTTGGTCATGTGACAGGGTGGTTTCGGGATGGTTAAGCCATTCAGCGAACCAGGCCGCTGGTTGAATCACATGTTTTGGGGCAGGCAACCATGGGGCTAGGAGCACCAAATTAAACATTAGGAGTCACAAACAGCTGCCTTTGTCCCTAATGGCTTGGCAGACATCCCGGCTGCTCAGCCATTATATTTGCTTGGCTGGAATGTTTATACGATGTGAAGAGTGCTACATTTCAGGAGGTGTGAAGTATTAGTCTTTCAAACTGTTCAGAAACTTCCAGAAACCAGCATGTCATAGAATTAGAATTTACAGTGCAGAAGAGGCCATTCTGCCCATCGGGTCTGCACCATCCCTTGGAAAGAGCGCCCCACTTAACCCCCACACCTCCACCCTATCCCCGTAACCCAGAAACCCCACCTAACCTTTTTGGACACTAAGGGCAATTTAGCATGGCCAGTCCACCTAACCTACACATCTTTGGACTTCGGAAGGAAACCAGAGAACCCGGAGGAAACCTACACAGACATGGGGCGAATGTGCAGACTCCGCACAGATGGTGACCCAAGCTGGGAACCGAACCTGGGACCCTGGAGCTGTGCAGCAACAGTGCAAACCACTGTGCTACCATGCCGCCCGATCAGCTGGAGGAATCTTCTAAGCTCAGCAACTTGCCATTTTGAAAAATAGAAAAAAGAATGTTTATAAAGCAACGAGACTGACAAAGGTATTTTCCTCTTGTGCTTGATGATTTTTCCTGATGAAAGATTAATTGAATTAAATATCACAGCGTTCCATTGGAGTGGATTATAATCCTAAACCTTTTTTGGGACTTTTCCAGATCAGTTGTACTCTTCAAATGATCATCCTCACCTCAGGTTGAGAAAGTCAGACCCCACAGACACTTACATGGGTCTGAAAAACTGATCAAACTCTCTGTAAAGGAAAGGTAGCACCAAAGAATATTACCGTCCTTTTTCAAAGAGTCACAGGATTGTTACGAGGCAGAAGGAGGCTGTCCGGCCCATTGTGTCTGCACCAGTCCTCCAAATGAACATTGTGACTCAGTACCTTTCCTCTGCCTGTTCCCCGCACCTCTCTAGATCATTTCTATGCAAGGAATTATTTAATGCCCTCTTCAATGCCTCGATTGAACATGCCTCCACCACACGTCCAGGCAGAGCATTCCAGACCTGAATCACTCATTGCGTGAAGAAGCTTTTTCTGACATCACATTTGCTTCTTTTCAAAATCACTTTATATCTGTGCCATTTAATTCTTGTTCCTTCCACCCTCCCCCTCCCATCTACTCTGTCCAGCCTCCTCATGATTTTGAACATCTCTATTAAATCTCCTCTTCGCCTTCTTCTCTCCTAGCAGAACAGTCCCAGCATCTCCAATCTATCCTCATAACTGAAATTTCTCATCCCTGGGACTATTCTTGTAAACCTCTTCTGCGCTCTCTCCAAAGTGTTAATAACCTTCCTACAGTGTGGCACCCAGAACTGCACATAATATTCCAGCTGAGGTCTGACTAGCATGGTTGATAAGTTTTAGCAATATTATAACACTCAGATACTATAAGGGACTGAGAATCTCTCCTGAACAATATCCTTCTCCAGTGAAGAATGTACAGCGATGTTTTCTTCAGTGTGGATAAGAGAGGCAATATGAGGTAATATGTTTTCCCAATTATACGAAAGAACTGAACATGCAATTCATGTTTGATGATAATCATAACATTGACAGTTCCGTGAAAAAATATATAATCCTGGCTGGGATTCTCCAACTCCGCGCCGGGTCGGAGAATCACTGGGGGGGGGGGGGCGCGAGAATCGTGCCACGCCGCTCCGACGCCGGCCCGCCGATTCTCCAGCGGCGATTCTCGGGCGCCCGCGGGATTGCCGCCGCGCCGGTCGGGGTCCTTTGAAAACGGGCCGAGTGCCCGCCGAGTTTGGCCAAGTCCCCCCGGCAGGCCTATGTTCCTCCGCGCCGGGCCCCTGATGGGCTCCGCCATATTGTCCGGGGGTCGGCGCGGAGACGGGAACCCACGCGCATGCGCGGACCCGCGCCGGCCTTGGCGCGCATGCATTGACTCACGCCGGCCGTGGCGCGCATGCTCGGACCCGTGGCGCGCCGGCCTCCAAGCGGCGGAGCAGCGGACAGCACTCCAGAGTCATACTAGCCCCCTAGGATGGGGTGCATATCCGGGCCTGGTGGCCAGTTGACACCGGAATTGCTCGCGCCACTTTTGACACCGGCATCAGAACTTGGCCGCGGGATTGTAGAATCCTGGCCCATATTTCTATTAGAGAGTCCAGATCTTATTAATGTTACAGAGAGACTTAAGATGTCTAATGATATTTAAAGTAGTATTTATCATAAATTCCGAAGTAGAAATCTACCGTGTCTAGCAAGACACCTCTATTTCAATTAAGGGGAGAACAATCATCATTGCACGATACTTTGAGAGACACTGGAGTGAATACAATGAATCAAAAAAATCCTACAGTGTGTCTCCAATATTTATACCATAAATGAACTGTACAAACAGGAAGCATGTTGAACACTCATGCTGCACAACATCCTTTTTTTTAGTCAGCACCTTCATTTTAGTCAACATTCTTCAAGCAAACAGAATGCTGGGAGTTGCAGACAGTGATCACATCTAGTTTCCAGGATTCAGCTGACAAGTTGTTTAGAGTCATCCTTAAGGTTATCCATTGGTACATTGCAGTATATTAAAATTTATCAATGGCTTGTTGAGTTGATGTAGAGGCCAGTCCCTGATATTTTCAGGACTGCCTTGTGTTAGAGAATACACCACATCCTATGCCACAGGGTGTTCTGGCCTTGAGCACACAATTATGCCCTGATATATAAACTTTCAAACCTTTATCCAGCAGAAATATTATGCTTTTAATTTTTAATCACTACTTAATCGGACAGTCACTCTATTAATCTTATAACTCCTTATGTATAGCTGGATTCTATTAAAACTTCATATTTATATCTGAATTCCTTCACACTATGTTAGAATTTTAGCTTTAGATTGCTAGTTCAGTTCCAGAAACACCACACAGATACATGAATGGGCAGGGAGCAGAGGGATACAGATCTTTAAAAAATAGGCGACAGTTTTAGATAGAGGATCAGGATCGGCGCAGGCTTGGAAGGCCGAAGGGCTTGTTCCTGTGCTGTAATTTTTCTTTGTTCTCTTTGTTCTTTGAGAGATGACTGGGACCCCCAAGTCCAGACTTTCAGCGTCAGTGTGGGACTAGAGGCCAGTCCCCTTCCAATGCGGAGCATCCTGGATGGGGCACTGGAATCCTGTCATCAAATGCCATTGTCCAAGAAGGGCGCTGGGCAGGGGACATGGCTGGCACTGTGGACCTCCTCCAGATCATGAAAGATACTCTTGGAAGGTTCGGGGCCTAAGCCGAAGGGGCAGAGTCTGGTGCAGATTATGGGTTAGAAAAGCCAGGGAGATCTGAAGCCAGAGAGCGAAAGAGAGAGGGGGAGGAGAGCAAGACAGCAACACAGATCAGGAGCAGGAACCTGAGGCTGGCGAGACCTAGAGTTGAGGAGCCAAGCCACGAATATGGGACTGAAGCCTCTGATGGTGGCTGGAGCACCATGAGGATGGCAACGAAGTGCGTGAACGGCTGCAGAAGTCCGAGGTGGCCTGTCCTGAATTAGAGAGGCCCCGAGGAGTGGAAGATCGTGGCTGGGAGACCAGATAATGTGGGTCATTTGGCCATGGGAAGTTGGCAGCAGATGCTCTACCAGTTGAACTTTGCTACCTGGCTGATTCAAATTCCAGAGTTAAACTCTCAACAGTCTCCTGGTGAATCTGGTATTGGCCATTAATATCCATTGTAACTAGTTTGTTCCTCTCAGTTAAGCTTTTCTGTTAAGGGTTATCAAGATTTTATGCTTGTGTAATAAAAGAGCCCCATTTTATAACCTTCCTGCAGTCCTTGAGCTTGAATTTCACATTACAAGTGCAATATACACAGAACCACACATTCTACAAACAAGAACATCAGAAATAGCAGCCTCATGCAATTTAAAGTGGTGCACAGAGCACACCTAACCAGAACACAAATGAACAGGTTGTTCCCAGAGTTGGAGGATAAATGTGGACAGTGCCAGAGGGGCCCGGCCAACCACACCCACATGTTCTGGACTTGTCCCAAACTTGTAGGGTTCTTCAAGGCAATGTCCAAGTTTGTGGGGGTGAGGGTGGAGCCCGTGCCCGAGAGGGGCAGTCTTCAGAATATCGGAACATCCAGAGCTACATATGGGGAAGAGGACCGATGCCCTGGCTTTTGCTTCCTGAATCGTACGCCGGAGAATCCTGCTCGACTGGCGATCAGCAGCACCACCCACACCTGCAGACTGGCTGGCAGACTTGGTGAAATTTCTCCACTTGCAGAAGATTAAGTAGACCATCAGAGGGTCGGATGAGGGCTACCACAAAATGTGGGGGCCATTTGTCGGCCTGTTCCAAGACCTATTTGAAGCCAACAGCAACGAGGGAAAGAGGAGGAGGCGGGGGGAGTAGTCAAGAGCCCATACAATGAGGAGGTACAAAGGAGGAAGGGGGGAAGAGCTGTGGAGGGAACCCAAGGGAGCCACAGAGCGAAACATGGGGAAAAAACGGGAGAAGGGAGGAGGCAGGAACACCCCTCCCCCCCTGAACCCAGAGGTCAACAACAAAAGCCGCAGAACAGAGGAGAGGTGCTCAGCAGTAGGGTATCCTGGCGGAAGGGGGGCTTCCAACGAAGGGACAGGGAGGGGGTAAGGGGGGGATGGGAAGAATGTATGTCAAGAAATATGTATGTAAATAAGAATCTGTACAACATGTAAATACCAGACACAGCATCCATTAAAAGTATCGCTCTGTAAAATTGAAAAGCGCCAATAAAAACATTTTAAAAGAAGAAATGGGAACAGAAGTAGCCCACTTGGCCCTTTGAGACTAATCCACCATCCAAAACAATCATGGCTGATCTTCCACTTCAATTCCACTTTCACTGTGCTATCCCCATATCCCTTAAATACATTGGTAGTCAAAAATCAAATTATCTCTGCCTTGAATAAATTCAATAACTAAATTCCCTACTCATAACTGCAGCATGCACACATAATTTCACCACTTATATTTACAGGATTAAGGGTAAAGAGCTAGGACTACAAGGATGGTTCTTTCAAAAAGCCAGCAAATTCACGATGGGTCGGATCTTCTGTTCTATACGATTTCATTGTTTTTTAAAAAAAAAATATTTATTAAAGTTTTTTAACACAATTTTTCTCCCTTACAAACAATAACACCCCACCCCCGTAACAAAAAAAAACGAGAAATCGCGCAGAGCAAGATATATACATGGCAAAATGATATATTTACACAGCTTTGTACACTGGCCCTCACCCGTACGTGCCAGTTTCCCCAACCCTTCATGTTATCTCTTGCTCATCCACCCTCCCAGGCAGTCCCCCCTTCCCCCCCCTCCCTCCCAGGACGTCCCCTCCACCCCACCCCCCACCCCCCCACAGCACAATATGCACAAAACTACCTGACTTAATGGATCCACAATACTCTTTTTACATCCTCTTGCAACACTCCCCCTTGTCAATGACCCTCTTATTGCAGACAATAATCCCCAACCTGAACTACAAAGAATCCACGTGCAAATCAACTTCATTCCAGCATGTCTATTGCAGTAAAGCTCTGCTATGTCTGTGACTCATCCATTGCTGGACCTATTTTCTGTGACTCTCTTACATGTTGGGGAAATTGTTAAAATGGGCGAGTGTGTGGATTTGGGTGCAGATAAGAATTTAAATGGGGAAAATTACTAAGTTTATTGGGATGCTGATTCTGACTCATTGATTTCTAGGTTTTTAAAAATGAGGGGCAGACTGTTAACCCTCTCTCATGGAATGATTGGCATTTTAAATAAGAGGTTGGAATTTTTAGATTTAACCTGCTTCGCATATATTTGAATCACCAGGCCTAAGGAAACCCACAAGTTAAAGGCCGATGAGGAGAGCAGTGGGGGAAATGGTAATGGCTTTTCCAGCACTGCTTGCGGGCCAGGAAGAGCCACCCATACATTTCTCATGCAAAGAACGACAAGGTTTGGTCCTGGCTGGCTCTGGGTCAATGATAGAGCACCCCAGAATCAAATGGCCTTTGAGTTCATGGATCAGACGACCCTGACTGACACCGCCCACCCCCCGGTCCCCCTCAAACCCCACCCCTCCCACCACCATAGCACCAGGAATTGGGTGGTATTTGATACATCACCATGATCAATTGCGGATTGGATCTACCTGTGCCTGTGGTTTGCTCCGGATTGTTGTCCATCCAACTGGAAAGCGAGCCTGGGGAGACGTGTAAAGAGAAATGGTCATGCTGGAGAATTAATACTCCAGAGCATTCAGGGAAACTTAGACATCCGAGTTAGTCATTCGAAATTCCGCCTGCGCCCATCCTCCCACATAACTCAGTTAGCCCAAGCAAATATCCAAGTTTTGGTCTCGGCTGAAAACTTTCTGTCCAAAATCCAAAGGGAAAAAAAATCTCCCTCCTGGACTTCTCCTTATGCTATGTATCACCATGAGAAGACCTGTTTCTCTGACTCAGTGAATGTCTCAGTATTATTTTGGGGGGTTGGGATTACCAGTCTGGAATCCGCTTGTCTCCGGATCCCTGATAGATTAGGGTGGCTTTCTTGCTCCTCAGTGCTTTCCCTACACATTCTGAGAGAAGAGCCTCATTAGCCCAAGGACCACCTCTCAGGCCATGGGTCACTTCAATGACATTGTTATTTACCCTGGGTAGTGGGCATCATTGGCCAAGGCCAGCATTTGTTACACATCCCGAATTGCCTTTGAACTGAGTGGCTTGCTCGGCCATTCGAGAGGGCATTTCAGTCAAATACATTGCTGTGGGTCTGGAGTCACATGTAGGCAAGATAAGGATGGCCGTGAAAGAGGCCAGATGAAAATCGATGGGCAGCATTACTGAGGCTACATTATATCCCCGAGGTACTGAATTGAATTTAAAGGGACTTGAGCCATGTCCCCACAGCATTACCCATGGCCTCAGGATTAGTAGCCCAGTGACATTACCACCACACTACCATCTCCCCATGGCTCTCCCATGGGAGCAAAGGTATTAAGGGATATAAGCCAAAGGCAGATATATGGAGTTAAGCCTCGGATCTCCCACGATCTTAATGAATGGCAAAGCATGTTCCAGGAGCTGAATGGCCTACTCCTGTTCCTATGTTCCCTGGAAGCTTGATATTCTTGTTCTTATATCCTATTATTAACCCATTCAGTGGTCTCATTTGAGGTCTGCTGGGTGCTTCCCACAATTGAACAATTTGCCTTGAAAGATTTTGATGGGACTTTTATTATACAAAGAGTTCAAGCTGTGTTTTGTGTTTCCTTTTGTACAGTTGGAGGATATGGAGGCAATAAAAGTAACTCAGCAAACAACTCTCCAAAGCTACCCAAGTCCATGTCAGTCACCCCTCAGCAACCGCACAGGACCGAGTGGATTAACGAGGAAGAACCAGAAGATTTACAGAGTTCTAATGAAACAGATATACATCAGAAAGGAGAGGACGAGGATAGAAATAACACCGAAAACAAAATACCTGGGCCCAAACTAAAGCTAAGATTTGCTTCTCAGGAAACACTCAAAAATGGATTGTAACGATTCAGCAATGGATGGAGAACATCCCATGTACCTCCATTATCTGGCAGTTTTCTGAAGCAAGTAGTGACAGAGCCTGTACAGAATAAACAGAATTTTAAAAAAATATACAAAATTGATGTGACAGTCAATATGAGATATTCAGCATTCATCCCCATCTTAAAACTAAGGCCAGACTTCAACATGGTGTTTTCTGGTACCATATTGCACTTTAGACAGTTAACGGACCATTGTCACCAGGCAGATTACATCTCTGGAAACAGCAAGGAAGCTCCCGCTCTGCAAAAATCAGGCATATTGAATGTGCGATCATCTCTTATCATACAAACTTGGCGATGCATTTCTCTTCTCTTCGTTAGATAACATTATTACAATGATCAAAAAAACCTCTGTACATAGCCACGGCAAATCGAAACTTTGAAATCTGAGGCCAAAAGACAAATTTCTAGAAGTCACTATTAGCAATACTGGTGATGGGACTATCTGTAAGATGTTATCGTCTGATGTTTGGGTGGGGGTGACAACACATTGCCAAACCACAAGGTAACAACTGCATTATAATAGGAATCAAAAGGATGACACTTTGAAGTGTTCATGAACACATATCACCAATTTCTAGACTAATGTCTCTTTGATTTTCTAAACTCCTGTGTGTAGTTTGAAGTCACCATTTGTACAAAGTAGCAAGTAGGGCATCTACCCACCTCAAGCTGTTGTATAGTTAGTATACTGTAGAATCAGTCGTCATTAGCTTATTTGATGCTGCTTGAAACCTTTTAGGCATTTAAGACAACTAAATAAATATGGTCGACAATTGCTTTATTCATCCAGGTGTGTAAGAAGGGGATTGAGTTTTAATCGTATATAATGGGCGAATTATTAATTTTCTGATTAATTTTCTGATGAAGTTAATCGATTGAAATCAGTCTGAGAAGCTGCCACTTCATGAGCATGAAATGCCAATTACTTCATAAATGTCTTGAGAATGCTGGGGCGGAAAATAAAACAGTGTCAAACTATCTCCCAGGTGTTCATTGAATCCACACCTCATGTTCATGTTGCTGCCTTCGGCCGACTGAGCACTGTTACTCCAGTTCAAAGACTTTTTCCAACTTCAAGGATTTCCGTGTTGAAAATTGTTGGAGAAAGGCTGTCACATTCAATTTGAAAGTGTGCAGTGCCATGTGACTGGTACTGCAATATTTGGAGGTTGTATACCATCTCATGTCAAACACGTCATAAAGCGACAGTATGTATTATATATGTGTTATAATGTATCTGTATTGTATATATAGCTGATACATCATGTCTTATAATGTAATTGTATGTATTGTATATACACCCAATAATTGGCTGCAATTCCATGTTATTGTTATGGAAAATAAAAATTAAGAATGAAATAGTCTTGCACTTCAGCATCAAAATATTTGCAGCCATTAAGTTGTGTCATTGTCCTCGGCTCCAATTTGATATTTTACTTCCACCAGTTCTCCAATGTTGCACACAAGCATTCAACGTTGCACACAAGTTCAGTATTAAAGGGCAAAACAGCTTTAGAGCTTTAGAGGGTAGGAAAGGGGATAATCAGTCCAAGGCGGGCAAGAGCGAGAACAATGGCGAGGAAGAGAGATATGGGCTGGAAAGGTGGATAGGAGGAGCGGGAGGGAGTATAGTGCCGAGGGAACCCATTCAGTAGTGGGATGAGAGAGGTGCCAAGCAACCGGCACACATAATTATTAGTCAGCTATATGGGAATTTGGAACCAAGAAATGATGTCAAAGTGGGAGAAATCTTTAATTTGGGGGTGGGGGGGTGAAGGGGTGGGGTGTGGGAGTGATCAAAGTTCATATCTAACTGAGTAGGAAAGTCATGAGGCAGAAGAATAGGCGTTTACGCCGGAACGGCCCACGACGCTGTCCAGAATCCGGTTCGCGAACCTCTGACCGCCCAGACGATCGCGGCGGGCGCCGCACGGCCCGGAGAATCGCGAGAGGTGGCCCGACGAGCGATTCTCCGGGCCTCCAACGATACTACGCCCCGGATGGGCCGGAGTTCCGATGGCGTGGTTCTAATGTGGTATGAAAAATCGTCAGCGAGTCGGTCGGAGGAGGTAGGTAGGGGTCGGCGTGGGGGGACCTCAGGCTGGTAAAACGGGCACGGCCATGGCTGTCGGGGGGGTCGGGCCTCCAGGGTCGGGTGGGGGGGGGGAAGTGGTGTCAAGGCCAGAGGAGAGAGACAGCACGGCAGGCGGCCATCTTCGCAGCGTCAGCTGGAGTGTATGTCAGTAAGAGGGCACCCAGGAACCATTTCACAACTGTACCAAAGCACCAGAAAAATTTTAACAGTAGTTGGAAATGAAGATTAAACAATTAATTGCACTTCTCCTACCCAATACTCTAAAAAATAAAACTCTTGGTACACTTTCAATTCTTGTCTCAGCAAATGTAATATTAGTATTTGACCGTGAGGTTAAAGGCCCTTTACCATAAAATAAAATATATTTCACTTTTAATGAAGTACATTTACGATAAAGTAACTTCACGTACATATACATAAACAAGTGGCAAACAAACGTATTAGAGTAGAGATACTGATCTCAGGCCGCTGCCCCGCGCTTCTCGCAGCGCCCGTGCTAGCCCCTTGTGGGCCACAGGATCGGTGCGCTATGGGGTCTGTTGACGCCGTTGTAAAACGCTCCGGTATTTACGATGGCGTCAACACTTAGCCCCATTATCAGAGAATCCCGCCCATGGAGTCTGAGTGAAAAGGTCAGCAGGATTCACTTTTCGCCGGGTCGGAAATTCCAGTCCGCAAAGTTAAAGGATTTGGTTTGTGTTATTATGATTTGGGGCTGGGTGCAAAGGAGAAGCGGCACCAGAAAATGTTTGATCTGTCTCTGGACTGCTATTCTGGCAAGTTGTTGCCGCAAAGATAAAAAGAAGTAGAGGTGCCACACTTCATGATCGTAAATCACAGGGTTATGAACATAGAAACAATAGAATTAGGAGCAGAAGTAGAAAATTCAGCCCTTCGAGCCTGCCCCGCCATTCACTCAGATCATGGCTGATCTCTTCTTGGTCTCAGATCCACCGTCCTGCCTGATCCCCAGATCCCTTTAACCCCAGTCCATGATCTGAAGTCCACTCAGCAATTGACAGCTGGTGTGATTTCAGCCTTGCTGGCTCGGCCAGAATTATTATTGCCCATCCCTAATTGCCCTTGGGAAGATGAGGGGAAGCTGTCTTCATGAACCACCGCAGACCATGTGGTGTAGGTACACCCACCGTGCTGTTAGGGAAGGAGATATTTTGACCCAGCTACAGTGAAGGAGCGGCAATATCATTCCAAGTCAGGTTGGCGTGTGACTTGCAGGGGAACTTCCAGGTGATGGTGCTCCTGTGAACTTGCTGCCTTTGTCTTTCGATTTGTCTTCATAATATTTGTATCGCTTGCATTAAGTTCATTTATTTGAACAAAACCTTGTAACTGCATTCCACGCGAGACGACAACGGCAGCGAGATCTGTCTGGGAGAAGCAAGCGACAACACCAACACCAGACCCATTTGAGTATTGCCCTCTGTAATTGTTTCTCCAGCACCCAAATGGATATCTACCTCCCCAGTCTCCTCCCTGGGACTGGGGAGGTAGATATACATTTGGGTGCCGTAGAAACAATTACAGAGGGCAATACTCAAATGGGTCTGGTGTTGGTGTTGTCGCTTGCTTCTTCCAGACAGACCTCGCTGCCGTTGTCTCGTGTTCACCTCCGCTTCAGCCGTTCGTCCCGTCTTTCGCCTGGATTCTCCTTGCCCTCTGTTCCTGTAGATGCCAAGTTTGTTATTGTTTCCCAAGCCCTCCTTCAGG
This sequence comes from Scyliorhinus torazame, assembly GCF_047496885.1. NCBI lineage: Eukaryota > Metazoa > Chordata > Chondrichthyes > Carcharhiniformes > Scyliorhinidae > Scyliorhinus > Scyliorhinus torazame. The sequence goes on along the minus strand of NC_092711.1, from coordinate 217,447,833 downwards.
CTATCATTTCCCTGCCTCCCCCCCCCCCCCCACCTCTCTGGTTCTCCTCTATTGTTCCCTGCCTCTTCGCTCTTGCCACCCCTTCCCGCATCCTGCCCCCTCCCCCCTCCTGTGGTTCGCCTTTCTTTCCTCTTAGGTTTAGCTGTGGTCCCCCCCCCCCCCCTCCCGGTCTATCTCTCCCTCTCATGCCTTGGCTACTTTCCCCTGATTCTTGGCTACCTGGCTATTCCACTGCTTGTTCGTTGGCCACAAACAGGGCCCGGAACAATTGGGTGAATGGCTCCCACGTTCTGTGGAAGCCGTCGTCTGACCCTCGGATGGCGAATTTGATTTTCTCCATTTGGAGGGATTCCGAGAGGTCGGACAGCCAGTCTGCAGCTTTGGGTGGTGCTGCTGACCGCCAGCCGAACAGGATTCTACGGCGAGCGATCAGGGAGACAAAGGCAAGGGCGTCCGCTCTCCTCCCCAGGAATAGGTCTGGCTGGTCTGATACTTTCGGGCATGGCTCCACCCTCATCCCCACCACTTTGGACATTGCCTCGAAGAAGGCTGTCCAGTACCCCGCAAGTCTGGGGCAGGACCAGAACATGTGGGCGTGGTTGGCCGGGCCTCCTTGGTACCGTTCACCTCTATCCTCCACCTCCGGGAAGAACCTACTCATACTGGTTCTTGTTAAGTGGGCTCTATGTACCACTTTTAGCTGCGTCAGGCTAAGCCTTGCGCACGTGGAGGTGGCGTTTACCCTATGCAGTGCTTCGCACCAGAATCCCCACCCTATTTCAATCCCCAGGTCCTCCTCCCATTTCTTTCTTGTTGCGTCCAGTACGGTGTCGGCCCTTTCTGCCAGTCGTTCATACATGTCGCTACAGTTCCCTTTATCTCGGATGCTTGCATCCAGTAACTCTTCCAGTAATGTCTGTCGTGGTGGTTGTGGGTACTGTTGCTCGCTTTGATCCCAACAGCGGCGCCAATACTGTTGCTAATATTAATGATAAGGTTGGTGAACCACAATCCTTCCCTTATATTGATCAAATGACCACACAACCAGTTAGTTAGTCCAAAAGATGGTTTATTTACATACACAAGAGTAATGTCGACATGCAAACACAATATCTACCACGAGTTAAACTCCACCTATCAGCTGCAATAACCTATACTTAACTTCAGGGGACCGGAATTGTGCAAATGGATAAGGCCTTTATCTGGATTTCACTTGGCTGGATCGAAGAAAGTGGCTCTGTCTCTGCTGGGCTCATCTGTCAGGTAGCGATTGTTGGTCTTGAACTTGGCTGGCTATTCCTGCTGCAGTTGGGCTGGCACAGGCCGAATCCAAAAGAGACAGAACACATGGCTGCGCTCTCTTTTATCCCTCTGGGATTTTGCGCTCTTTGGGGCGGTCCTTAACCTTGGGCCCAATAGTTCGACAGGGCACTGATCACAGTCTTCGATTTCGGCCAATAAAGGGTCGGGTAGCTGGGCGGGTCCTTAGCGGTCATTGACCTTGGCAGTTGGGCTTTCTGAGTAAAGGGAGTGGCGCCTGTTTTGTTATGCTCTTGTCGTAGCATAAGCTGCTTCCTTGATGTGCACTCTGACAAAGGAAGGTTCAGACTTGGAGGTAGCTTTAACACGTTTATTAAACTATCAACAATTCTCCTACTTGGATTCGACGCTACTGTTAATCCTTCTAAAGCTACTCAGACTGACGAACCAGTCTGCTACAATCCACGTGGTGGGAGTGATGTGTAATCAACCCTGTGTCTGTACTCACTGAGAGTCTCCACTGGAAAGAGGAAGATCATGTGTGCAGTGTCCTTATATATGGGTTGGTGTAATGCCCTCCTGTGGTAGTGTCACCTCTGTGCGTATCGTGACTGCCCATTGGGCGTGTCCTATCTTACTGACCTATTGGTTGACTATCTGTGTGTCATGTCTCTGGTGTTCCCTCTAGTGTCTAGCTAGGTGTAGTGTATGTACATTAACCCTTTGTGTACTTACAGTGATGTATATCACAACATCCCCCCTTTTTTGTGTGACATATTTTCTGTACAGTATTAAAGAAAATTGAACAAACTAGGTAGATGAGTGATACTCTGTACAAGTTATGATAACAGTGATCATTAAACAATAAGTCCAAATCATATGCAGGAGTCCAACATTCACTAATTATTATGGTCGAGTGGCTTTCTTGTTTGGTTGGTGAGTTGGTGATGTTGATGGTGGCATTGCATTGTAAATGCCATCAGTGTCCCTGTGCTGAAGGAACCAAGAAGTGGTCACATCACTTCGTTGTCTGATTTGGACTCTTTTTTTCTTTTGATGCTTGTGGTGGTAATTCTTGATGGCATCTGTCCTGAAAGCCAGGTTGCCTGTTGGTAGTGCAGCAAACGTGAATTGGTAAGATGCATTGTCCTGCCATGGTATGCCATTGTACTGAGCTGAACAGTAACAGTGTCCCTCATTTGCAGAGTTGTACCATGTCGTACCAGTCGTAGTTCCATTGGTGTTGTTTTTGTCGTGCTTCTTGTCGACGTTGTTGCCTTTGGTACGCTTCTTGCCATTGTTTCTGATGTTGTTGTTGTGTTGGTTGGTTTTGTTGTCATATTTGCTGCGCTCAAGGACCACACTCTGGATCATACGAGTCCTTCACACAGTTACTCGTGAAAGCATGCTTTGTGGCATCTGCTGTTTTCTTGAGCGTGCCGTCACAGCGCCGATCCATCTGTGGCTGTACCGGTTTCTTGATTGGAGTTCTATTGGCCTGAGAAAATGGGCCATTAAAATGCAAACGAGCGGGGGGTTTCGAACAGGTCTAGTTACCTGTGTTTCAAATACACATAGGCTCTGTATCTGTCTGAGTCCTAGGTTGGCCATAAATCCCATGGTCCTTTGCAGGTGGCCATCTTAGATGGCTACAGTAGGGCCTTGTCTCCTTTCGTAGGCATTTATTGAGTTGCATGTACCTTAGCTCATTCCCTCTGGTTAGCTGGAATTTCTCTGTCAGTTCACCCATTGTTGCGATCCTGCCGTCTGTGTATAGGTCCCTGACAGTCAGTGTCCCTCCGTCCTGTCCCCACTTTTTAAAGGTGGCGTCAGTCAGCGTTGGTGTGAACCTACGGTTGTTGCAGATGGGAGCTTTGTCCGATATTTTGGTCAGGCCAAATTGCTGCCGTAGTTGGTTCCAGGACTGGAGGGTGGCTATCACCCCCCCCCCCTTAGAACGCCATGATTAGTTTGTCTAGTGCTTTGAAAAAGGCTTTGGGGATGTAGATCGGAATGGATCTAAGTAGGAGGAGGTACCTGGGCAGAAAGTTCATTTTGATCGTCTGTACCCTCCCCGCAAGGGAGAGTGTGAGTGTGTTCCATCCTTGCAGGTCCTTTTTTATTTCCTCTATCAGACTGGTGAGGTTCCATTTGTGGATCTCTTTCCAGTCATGGGTTATTTGGATCCCCAGGTAGTGGAATTTGTGTCGGGCTTGTTTAAACGGCAGTCCCGTTAGGGCTGCCCCACCTACTTGTGGGTGTACCGGGAAGATCTCGCTTTTGCTCATGTTGAGTTTGTAGCCTGAGAAGGCGCCAAACTCTTTCAGGAGCGCGATGATTCCGTCCATACTGCTCTGTGGGTCCGAAATATAGAGGAGCAGGTCATCTGTATAGAGCGAGACTCTGTGCTCTCTGCCCCCCCTTCGGATCCCCCTCCAGCTTTTTGCTGCTCTGAGCGCAATTGCTAGTGGCTCGATCGCTAGAGCGAACAGCAGCGGGGACAGTGGGCATCCTTGTCTGGTGCCCCTGTGCAGCTGGAAGTATCGGGAGTTGGTGTGGTTGTTCCATCCACTCGCCATAAACCTCCCTTTACTCCAGCTCTCCCTTCAACCCCACCAATCCTCCCCTCACACACCCCCCCCCCCACCATTGTGAACCGCGCATGTGGCTACCGATGCCCGCTTTGTGTACCCTCAGAAAAAGCGGCCCCACAATTGCTGGGAGAGGCCCAGACTGGCGGAGCGGTGCCGTTCCTCGGAATCCTCATCTCCTTCGAGGATCGGACCTTGGTGGTGACTAGGGTGGCCGAGGACAGGGCAGTCTCCAACGTGGAAGCTGGTGGACGCAGCAGAGGTGAGTAACCACTGGGCTGCACCCGGAGGACCTGTCAAACGTGAGTTGTTATTGCCATTCTGACTGACCCACCCTTCCACTGACCACATGTCTATTCTCCTGCAGGTCCTCTAGCCGACGACACCAGCCCATCCCGGACGATCCACTCTCCTGACTCCGAGGAGAACACCTCGGAGGGCCATATGTTCCTCATCACCAACCTCCATCTTGTCGCCCCGCTGCTGTGCGAGGTTGTGGAGGACATAGTAGACCGCAACAAAGCAGGCGACCCTGTGGGCAGTGTATTGCAGGGCATCACCGGAGTGGTCGAGGCATCGGAACCGCATCATGAGGAGTCCGGTGCATCGCTCAATGACAGCCCGGGTGGCCATATGGTCCTCATTTTATCGGGTCTCTGCTTCGATGTTCAGCCTCCGTACTGGTGTCATTAGCCTCAGTGGGTCCTTATCCCCCAAGAGCCAGCCACCCATCCTGGGATGTCCCCAAAGAGGCTGAGGATGACCGACTGCCCCAGGATGTAGCTGCCGTGGTCATTCCCCGGGAAGTGTGCAGACACGTTCATGATCTTCATGTGGCGGTCACACGCGAGCTGGATGTTGAGGTAGTAGAACCCCTTCCTGTTAACGTAGGGCACTCTCAGATGGCCTGGTGAGTGCAAGGCAACATGCGTGCCATCTATCAGCCCCTGGACCTGGGGCATCCCGGTGATTGTGGAGAAACCTGCTACCCGGGCATCTTGCTGGGCTTGGTCCATGTCGAAGATGATGTAGTTTTTCGCCTGGGCAAACGGGGCATCCAGACTTGTCAGATGCTTCTGTCAGCTATAGCCTGTGAGATGGCACGGATGCCCTTCTTCGAGCCCTGGAATGAACCCAAGGTGTAAAATTTCAGGATTGCGGTGACCTTGACGGCCACCGGGAGCGGGTGTCCTCCTCCTCCATGTGGTGCCCAGTCCGTGAGGACATGGCACAGATGTCGCACCATCTCCTTGTTCAGGCCGAGCCTCCTCCTGTCATTTGTTTGAATGACCAGCGACGCCTGTACACCCTGGGCCATCGCGGACTCTGCCTCTGGCTCTCTCCCTGGCCTGATGGGCATCTGGGTCCTTAGGGTGTGGAGTGGGATCCGGCACATGGTCAGCCGCCTCGAGCCTCTATTGACGCTGCTGCTGCCGCCGTCTCCAACATCTGGTCTAGCAGCAGCACCACTGCTCAAAACATCACCAGGTCTGAGTGCTGGTCCCCTCCCCATGGCATTCACCCACCCTCTAGCTGTGGACATGTCCCCGGAGCTGTGTCCCACCCACTGGGTATTCGCATCTCGGCTGCTACATGTGTGGTGTTGCCTCCCGCAGTGTTCAGGCACAGTATCCAGACATCATGGTGTGATTGGGATGCTAGGGAATGACTCCCACGTGCTACATGGCCCGCACACCCACAGGAATCCACCAGTTGTGTGACGTGCTCACTTAACCACGATTGCCAACTCCCTAACCGCAATAGCCTTCAGCCGCACGGCCAGAGGTCTCGGCAATCAGTGGGGGTCAAGGGTGGTCGGTGGGACAGATGGGCAAGCGCAAGTGTTGCCCCTGGAATTAATACACATGATCCAGGGGGTGGCATGGTGTTGCCACGTGCAGTTGCACCCTCCCCTTGGTTGCCCCCCAACGCCTCCCCCCACTCTCCCATGACGGCCAACCTCTGGAGATGATCACCCACCCCCAGCCGAGAGACCCGCACCCCCAGCTGTGTGACCCCCCACCCCCTCTGAGCACTCGGGCAGCAAGCCCAATGCCCCTTGGCTCTTTCCCTGTGAGCAAAGATGGCCACTCATCTCCTCGGCTCCCTCACAGAAGATCTTCCGCCAGGGTCACGTTTTAAAAAATGAGTACTAATCGGCGTCAGCGTGAGCACTTCCTGTGGAAGCCGATGAATCTTTGGAGGCCGCTGGATAAGGCGTCGCCTTATCCAGCGATAAGGGGTCGCTCCCGTTAATTGTATGGAAATAGGGCTTAAGCGGTTTCTCGCCACGCGACAGTGAGATCCCGATTGGGCCAGGTGCACGCAAACTGTTTGCTGCCTGGCGCGGTTCTCATTTTCGACCTCTCCCGCTATTCACTGGCTTTGTTTTGCTCAAGAGTGAACTACCCCTCTACCACTGTCTCTACATCCATGTCATATTAAGTGCCATCTATCTTCCTACACGTCCGTGGTCTGCCGCTTCCTTTATGTGTTTCACCAGACAAGATATCAGAAATTGAGGCGGCCTGTTGCTTGTCTCACCCTCTATCCTGCCATTGCCGGGCGGCCTCTCGAGGTCCTGTGCCTGGATGGGCCCGGCTGACATTCGGGTGAAAACATATCAGCCTGTTCTGCCCGCTGCCCAGCAGATGAGCCAGTGCCAGGTGCAGGGATTTGGAAGGGCTGAGCTGTTCCAGTGCCTCCCCTGCAGGAGGTGCTGGCATGGGCCCCATCACTTCCTCCTCCCTTGGGGAGCTCCGGAGGCACCACCGTCACCTGGCACTGCCAGTCCTGGAGGCCCGCCCTCAGCTGAACCATGGTGTTGATGCCCTCAGCCATATCGCACTGAGACTGAGTCATGTCCCTCACCCTCGGACATGTCCCTCTGTGCCCGTGACATTTCCCTCTGTCACTGGTCAAGCTAGTCAAATGCTCTCAATGCCGTCTCGCCACATTCTGAAAGCCACACACAGTGCCATGCGCCACCACATGAAGACACTCGATATCTCTCTTCAGCAGCACTGTCTTACTCTCTCTCAAAGCTATCCCTGTCCCCAGTTTAATTTCATCCTTCGCATCATTCGACGCCTTAACTAGATGTTAAGGAACACATTCATTGACAACTTTGAAACAGCACTGCCCATCCTAGGTCCACCACCAGTCCCAATCCCATTACCCCATTTCATCTAGCCCCAGCCCTTGCTGCGTGTTCACCATACTCTCCGACCTTCCCCATCTCTGAGGCTGAGCGTGCTGTTCTCAGCAAAGGACTCAGCTTTGTACCCTTACGTCACAGCTTTGACAAAGGGTCCTCTGGACTCGCAACGTTCGCTCCTTTCTCTCCCTACAGATCTGCCAGACCTGCTGAGATTTTCCAGCATTTTTTCTCTGCGTTGAGGACAATGCATGTGTAGGGGTTTCGTGGAGGGTGGTTTGTAAGGGAGATGCATCCGATGGGGTGTTGTTAGCCTCTAGGAGATTGGGGGCAGATGTACGAGTGAGGGACGGGAGTGATGCCAGGAGCACCGAGGTGATGACTCACCCAAGCTGCCCGAAGGAGGTTGTTCATCTTCTTACATCATTGCATGCCGATCCTCTTAGTGAGGCTGGTAGCACTCACAACCTCTGCTAACTTATCCCAGGCCTTATTCAGTATGGCATGATTGAGTCTCCACTCCATCCGAGGGAAGAGGGTGTCTCTCCTCTCTTCAATGACGTCCAGCATTCTGTCGAGCACCGACTCCCAGAACCTGGGGGCAGGTCTTCGTGCAGCCAACCACTTGGCTGGAATGAATGGAGAGCTTAAAAGCTGCTCCAGCATGTCAATTTCCTACTCCAGTGAATCAGGTGCCAGTGGGGCCGGGAATCACTTGGGCTGCCCATGGGCAGCGTGCTGGCCCACTTGCACAGCCTGAATTTCTCCTGGCCGGCACTCCCAGCGGGAGCGTGCAGTTCCCGCGATTCGATTCCGGGCGCAGCACTTTGTCTCCACAATGGAGAATCCAGCCCGGGTTTGTAATGATATGTATATAGGTATACTAGCAAAGGGTTAATTATTACATCTCAGTGTAATTCAAACACCAGATGACACCACCAGTTCCCAGTATAAATATCAGATCTCAGGGAATCTTGGGTCGTGTTAGCAGAGGAGAGGAATTGTTTACAGCTCTGGGACTAGTTTAGGTTAGAGAAAGAAGTAGCATGAGTACATTATTAGTTAATATTAGATTTTGGATCACTGTATTAATAGTTATAGCTCTGTAGAGTGTGCAAACTTTATTTAATTTAATCCTTATTCAATAAATTAGTTTTTCTTCAATCTTAAGATTGCTGGTTTCTTTACCATCCACTCATCAAACCATTCTGGATCTCAAAACAAAGAATAATGACATATTACATCAAAGTGTAATATAACATGGTACCAGGTGCTTCTAAACAAAGCTACATAATTTAGTTTACTGAGGATCTAGAACAGAAAATTAAGAAGCAATTTGAATCTCGAAGCACCAACCTGTTACTGCAGAACGTCGATGAATCCAGGACTGATGGACAAAGCTCAAGCTCCACGACTCCGGATCACTGGCCTTGATGTTAACTGGCGAGTGTTCAAGCAGCAGTTTCAAATTTATTTAGAGGCTTCCGATTTGAATAAGGCTACCGATGCTCATAAAATTGCTCTTCTACTAACTATCGCTGGTCCACATGCCATCGAAATCTATAACTCTTTTCAATATACGGTGGATCAATATAAAACTAAGTTTGAAGTAATAGTTGCTAAATTTGATCATCATTGCAAAATTCAATTCAATAAAACATTTGAGCGTTTTATTTTTAACAAGCAAATGCAAAAAAAGGTGAATCAAATGACTGCTTTGTTACTGATCATAGACTGCTAGCTCAATCTTGTAACTTCTCAGTACTGAATGACTCCATGATCAGAGACCAAATAGTTTTTCGGTATAATTGATGAAAAGCTTAGAGAACGATTGCTGAGGCAAAAAGATCTCACGCTTGAAATGAAATGAAATGAAATGCAAATTGCTTAAAATGTGATTGAAATGTGTCATTTACATCAGTTATCGAAAAGTCAGTACCATGAATTTTTTCTCCATGAAAAAGGCGCGAAAACGAACCTCGAGGTAGAATGTGTTAAGGCAGTGTCGCAGATGAAGAAAATGCACGTTTCAGACGGCAGCCTTCTTCCGTGCATATTCTAATCCTACAGATGCGCACTTCGTTAAAAGATGCGAGACGGACAAAAACTGATCTGCATATGTACAAAGAGTTTTGGGAGGAACTCATCTCGGAGGATGAACTATAGGTTTGGCATCTGGCCGTAATGGTGTGTGGAAGTTGTGGAACCACCCACTATCAAATAAAATGCCCTGCTCGAGGAAAGCTCTTCACACAATGTGGCAAACAGAACCACTTCGCTGCTCAGTGCAGATCCACACACACATTTAAATCTGCAAAGTCAAAGTCAAGGTAGATTAATGTTAGAAGTGTAGATTCTAAGGAAGAAGCTTTTGAAGAAAATGTTGGCAATGATACAGATGCTTATTCTTTGGAAGACTCGTTCTTCGTTGACATCATAGAGATGTATGAGAGTATTATCACCTCACAAGATAGTCCACTCCATCAACACTGATATGGAATGGAACGCAGTATTGCAAGTTTGGTGAATGTATAATTACTGATAATTCACCAGTGCACTGTGTTATGTTATTAACCCTGTGGGCTCTACCTATGGGCCAAGGTGTGGCTTCACCCACAAGGGATATGTTGGGGCATGTACGGGCTCCGTCCATGGCTCCACCCCCTTTACAGGAAGTATAAGAGCTGCTGACCTGCGGGGCCACCTTCAGTGTTGTACCGGTCACAGGCAGGCTCAGTTCTAAGCTGATTAAAACCACGGTTTACTTCTTCACGTGTCTCCGAGTGAATTGATGGTCGCATCACAAGTCAATGATTATCCAATCAACTTTAAGCTGGATACTGCCGCTTCTGCCAATTTTGCTTAATAAGCTTAATTTCACAAAGCTAAAGCAAACTCCGAAAATCAATCAATCAGCTTGTCAACTGCGCAACTACAATGGCAATGACATCACATCAATGGTTCGTCCCAAAGAAAAGAAAGGTTATCAGAGGGGTAATTAGGCAGCCATGGCTGACAAAGGAAGTTAGGGAATGCATCAAAGCAAAAGAGAAAGCCTATAATGTGGCAAAGAGTAGTGGGAAGTCAGAAGATTGGGAAAGCTACAAAAACAAACAGAGGATAACAAAGAGAAAAATAAGGAAAGAGAGGATCAAATATGAAGGTAGGCTAGCCATTAACATTAGGAATGATAGTAAACGTTTCTTTAAATGCATTAAAAACAAACGGGAGGCAAAAGTTGACATTGGGCCGCTCCAAAATGACGCTGGTAATTTTGTGATGGGAGACAAGGAAATAGCTGAGGAACTAAATAAGTACTTTGCGTCAGTCTTCAGAGTAGAAGACATGAGTAATATCCCAACAATTCCGGAGAGTCAGGGGGCAGAGTTGAATATGGTAGCCATCACAAAGGAGAAAGTGCTAGAGAAACTAAAAGGTCTAAAAATTGATAAATCTCCGGGCCCAGATGGACTACATCCCAGAGTTCTAAAGGAGATAGCTGAAGAAATAGTGGAGGCGTTAGTTATGATCTTTCAAAAGTCACTGGAGTCAGGGAAAGTCCCAGAGGATTGGAAAATCGCTGTTGTAACCCCCCTGTTCAAGAAGGGAACAAGGAAAAAGATGGAAAATTATAGGCCAATTAGCCTAACCTCGGTTGTTGGCAAGATTCTAGAATCCATTGTTAAGGATGAGATTTCTAAATTCTTGGGAGTGCAGGGTCGGATTAGGACAAGTCAGCATGGATTTAGTAAGGGGAGGTCGTGCCTGACAAACCTGTTAGAGTTCTTTGAAGCGATAACAAATAGGTTAGACCAAGGAGAGCCAATGGATGTTATCTATCTTGACTTCCAAAAGGCCTTTGATAAGGTGCCTCACGGGAGACTGCTGAGTAAAATAAGGGCCCGTGGTATTCGAGGCAAGGTACTAACATGGATTGACGATTGGCTGTCAGGCAGAAGGCAGAGAGTTGGGATAAAAGGTTCTTTTTCGGAATGGCAACCGGCGACGAGTGGTGTCCTGCAGGGTTCAGTGTTGGGGCCACAGCTGTTCTCTTTATATATTAACAATCTAGATGACGGGACTGGGGGCATTCTGGCTAAGTTTGCCGATGATACAAAGATAGGTGGAGGGGCAGGTAGTATGGAGGAGGTGGGGAGGCTGCAGAAAGATTTAGACAGTTTAGGAGAGTGGTCCAAGAAATGGCTGATGAAATTCAACATGGGCAAGTGTGAGGTCTTGCACTTTGGAAAAAAAGAATAGAGGCATGGACTATTTTCTAAACGGTGACAAAATTCATAATGCTGAAGTGCAAAGGGACTTGGGAGTCCTAGTCCAGGATTCTCTGAAGGTAAACTTGCAGGTTGAGTCCGTAATTAAGAAAGCAAATGCAATGTTGTCATTCATCTCAAGAGGCTTGGAATATAAAAGCAGGGATGTACTTCTGAAGCTTTATAAAGCATTAGTTAGGCCCCATTTAGAATACTGTGAACAGTTTTGGGCCCCACACCTCAGGAAGGACATACTGGCACTGGAGCGGGTCCAGCGGAGATTCACACGGATGATCCCAGGAATGGTAGGCCTAACATACGATGAACGTCTGAGGATCCTGGGATTATATTCATTGGAGTTTAGGAGGTTGAGGGGAGATCTAATAGAAACTTACAAGATAATGAATGGCTTAGATAGGGTTGATGTAGGGAAGCTGTTTCCATTAGCAGGGGAGACTAGGACCCGGGGGCACAGCCTGAGAATAAAAGGGAGTCAGTCACTTTAGAACAGAGATGAGGAGAAATTTCTTCAGCCAGAGAGTGGTGGGTCTGTGGAATTCATTGCCACAGAGGGCGGTGGAGGCCAGGACGTTGAGTGTCTTTAAGGCAGAAGTTGATAAATTCTTGATTTCTCGAGGAATTAAGGGCTATGGAGAGAGAGTGGGTAAATGGAGTTGAAATCAGCCATGATTGAATGGTGGAGTGGACTCGATGGGCCGAATGGCCTTACTTCCGCTCCTATGTCTTATGGTCTTAATGGGATCTTGCGACTTGTTAGTTACCAATAATGACATAGCGATTTCTCTAAGATATAAGATTATTGATTCAAACGAGTCTTCACACTTAGGTGCTCAAGCCTGCCAGGATTTACACTTAATCAAGAGGATGTATTGTGGGAATTCTTCTCAACCAATTTTTCAAGATGTCATTCAAAGGATCTTGGACCAATTTCCAGATGCCTTTGAAGGCATGGGTACATTTCCCGACAAGTACAAAATTCTGTTATGACCAGATGCCAAACCTGTAGTTCATCCTCCAAGATGAGTTCCTGCTCCACTCAGAGAGAGATTTAAACTTGTACTAGCAAGATTACAACATCAAGGCATCATCTCAAGAATCACTGAACCGACTGACTGGGTCAGCTCCATGGTTTGTGTGAAGAAACCGTCTGGTGATCAGAGGATATTCATAAATCCTAAAGATCTTAACAAGAATATTAAGAGGGAACATTATCCCATTCCCAAGAGAGCGGAAATCACGAGCGAACTGGCTAACACAAGGATCTTTTCTAAATTAGATGCCTCCAGAGGATTCTGGCAGATGCAACTTGATGACTCCAGTAGAAAGTTATGCACTTTCAACGCAGCTTTTGGTAGGTTCTGTTTTAACAGGATGCCATTTGGGATCATCTCAGTGTCTGAGATCTTCCATCGTGTTATGGAACAGATGACTGAGGGTATTGAAGGTGTTCGTGTATATATGGATGATAGAATCATTTGGTCATCTACAAGAGAAGAACATATCTCAAGGTTATTACAGGTATTTCAAAGAGTACATAGTTTGGTTTGAAACTGAATGGAACCAAATGTAGTTTTGGCATTTTGACTCTGAAGTCCCTTGGAGACCAGCTGGTTTCTGAATATGGGGCGGGATTCTCCCCTACCCGGCGGGGCGGGGGGGGGTTCCGGCATAATGGAGTAGCGGGAACCACTCCGGCGTCGGGCCGCCCCAAAGGTGCGGAAGTCTCCGCACCTTTAGGGGCCAAGCCCTCACCTTAAGGGGCTAGGCCCGCGCCGGAGCGGTTTCCACTCCACCGGTTGGCGGGAAAGGCCTTTGGCACCACGCCAGCTGGCGCCGAAAGGTCTTCACTGAGCGACGCGGGTCGGCGCATGCGCGGGAGCATCAGCAGCTGCTGACGTCATCCCCGCGCATGCGCAGGGGAGGGGTTCTCTTCCGCCTCTGCCATAGTGAAGACCATGGCAAAGGCGGAAGAAAAAGAGTGCCCCCATGGCACAGGCCCGCCCACGGATTGGTGGGCCCCAATCGCGGGCCAGGCCACCGTAGGGGCACCTCCCCGGGGCCAGATCGCCCCGCGCCCCCCCCCCCCCCCCCCCCAGGACCCCGGAGCCTGCCGCGCCGCCTTGTCCCGCTGTTCAATAGGTGGTTTGATCCACACTGGGGGGACAGGCATTCCAGCAGCAGGATTTCAGCCCATCGCGGGCCGGAGAATCGGCGGGGATGGGCCCGCCAACCGGCGCGGTGCGATTCCGCCCCTGCAGACCGGCGCGGCGCGATTCCCGCCCCCGCCGAATCTCTGGGTGCGGATACTTCGGGACAAGGCGGGGGCGGGATACACGCCAGCTCCCGGCGATTACCGACCCGGCGGGGGGTCGGAGAATCCCGCCCATGGTGCGTGACCTGACATTGACAAGATTGCCGCCATGCACGAATGAAAGTTCCAGAGGACAAAAAGACCATTTTACGATTCTTAGATGTTGTGAATTTTCGAGGCAAGTTCATTCCCAACCTCTCGTCTAGACTGCTGCTCTCAGAAATCTCATAAAGAAGTCTACGACGTTTGACTGGACCGACAATCATCAAAAGGAATGGCTCGATTATAGTCTCAACTGACGACTGTCCCTCTTCTTTTGTTTTCAATCCGAACAGAGAAACAAAAACCTTGACTGGTGCAAGTCAGGATGGAATAGGAGCAGTTCTGTTGCAAAAGGACGACTACTCGTCATGGTTACCTGTTTCATACGCTTCTAAAGCGATGACGCCGACTGAACAACGGTATGCACAAATTGAGTAAAAATGCTTCGGTTTACTCACAGGCATTTTAAAGTTTCATGATTACGTTTATGGACTTCCAACCTTTACTGTTGAAACTGACCATAGACCACTTGTACATAACATACAGAAGGATCTCAATGATATGGCTCCGCGACTACAGAGGATATTGCTGGAGTTAAGAAAATATGTCTTCAACTTCATCTGTACTCCAAGCAAGGACTTGATAATTGCAGCCGCTTTATCATGTTCAATTACTTCAGAAAGTGAATCTTTTGAATTCATACAGCATGTAGAATCTCAAGTTCAGCTGTGTGCTGAAAATCTTCCTGCTTCAGATGTGAAAATCAACCTCATTTGTGAAGAAACCAAGAAGGATGCAATGCTTCTAGAGTCATCCAACATCTCAACAATGGTCAGTCAAAAGGGCATTGTTCCAGGTTCAGGAATATTCAAGCAGATTTAACAGTTGTGGATGGATTGTTACTTCGACTTGATCGGATAGTTATACCAGTGTCTCTCCGACCCATGATTCTTAACCAAATTCATGAAGGTCACCTTGGCATTGAAAAATGCAAGGGAAGAGCGAGACAAACTATATACTGGCCTGGTATCAATTGTGACATCACTGATATGGTACTTGGATGCAAACAGAAATTTCAGCTGGTGCAATGCAAGGAGAAACGACAACAACATGCTTTGGAAACATCTCCATGGGCAAAAGTTGGGATTGATCTGTTTCACTGCAAAGGGCATGATTATGTTCTGATAATCGACTACAACTCGAATTATCCGCAAGTCATGAAGCTGAATGATCTCACATCCAGATCTGTTATTAAAGCAAGTAAGGAAACATTTTCCAGACATGGGTCGGGATCCTCCCTTCTGCGGACTAAGCCCCACACCGGCGGGCAAACCGGCACCAACGACTCCAGCATCAATGGCCCCCCAAGGGGAGGAACTCTCACCTTTCTAGGGGGCTAGATTGACGCCGGAGGGGTTGGCGCCGCTCCAGCCGGCGGCGAAGGGACAGACGGGGTTTGCGCATGTGCGGAACGGACGGCGAGATTCCGTGCCTGTGCGGACCGGCCGGTGTATTTCTGCACACGTGCGGGGGGGGGGGTTCTCTTTTCCGCGTTGACCACGGCAATATGGCGGAGCCCCACAGGGGCCCGGCGTGGAATGAACAAATGCCCCCATGGAACAAGCCCGCCCGCAGATCAGTGGGCCCTGATTGCGGGCCAGGCCACTGTGGGGGGCCCCCCTGGGGTCACACCCCCTGAAGGACCGCCCATGCATACTCGCCTGCCAGGTCCCGCCGGTGCGTGAGTTGAGTGATTCACGCCGGTGGGACTGGCCAAAAATGGATGGCCGTTCGGCCCATCGGGGCCCGGTGAGTCACCGGGGGGGGGGCGAAGCCTGCGTCGGGGCGGCGGAGTGAGATTTGGGCTGCCCCCTGGGGATTCTCCGACCTGGCGCGAGGTCGGAGAATCCCATCCATTGTATTCCAACCACTGTCATGTCTGACAATGGGCCGTGCTTCGACAGCAATGAATGGGCTGAATTCTCTCGAGAATACAACTTCGTTCACATCATGTAGAGTCCACATTACCCACGGTCTAATGGTAAGGTGGAGAGAGGAGTTCACATCATCGAACAACTTCTTAACAAAGCTTTAGATTCTCGTTCAAATATCCATCTGGCATTACTATCGTACAGAGCGATTCGTCTTTCGACTGGTTTGTCACCTGAACAAATGTTAATGAATAGCGATTTGAGAACAACCCTACCATCTATGTCTCTACCCAATCCAGATCATCTGCCGGTGATACAAAAGTTGAAACATCAGCGAGAACGACAAAGAATGTGTTGTATTATGACGACATGCAACCACTCTGGACTCACTGCTTCCAGATGATACCGTCAGGATCAAAGTGCCTGATGGAGGTTGGTCAACTCCTGCAAAAGTCATCAGACAAGAAGCACCACCTTCTTATATTGTTCAGACAGCTGTCGGAACAATAGTTTGGTGAAATCATCGAGCACTACTAAAGATCAAGAAACACAGTAATATTTTTCCAGATTTACAACTTCATGAAAGTATTCCTCTGACAAGCTCTCAGGTTTGTGAAGATTCACAGAGGACTGTAAAAACCTCTAGCTCACCTCCTTGTGTTTTGAGAAGATCTACCAGGAGAAGTAGAAATCCAAACAAACTTGACTTGTGAATTGTTTACATTGAACTCTGTTTTCATTTTTGATTTTTCACTATGTTATATATATCATGCATTATAATAATGTTATCCATTTTTTCCTTTGTTGTACATAGCAAAAATATGTTTAAAAAGGGGGATGTAATGATATATATATAGGTAGACCAGTGCAGGGTTAATTATTACATCTCAGTGTAATTCAAACACTCGAGGCACAACCAGTTCTCAGTATAAATATCAGACCTCTGGGAATCTTGGTTAGTGTTAGCAGAGGAGAGGAATTGATCACAGCTCTAGGGATAGTTGAGGTTCGAGAAAAGAAGTAGCACGATTACATCATTAGTTAACATTAGATTATAGATTACTGTAATAATAGTTATAGCTCTGTAGAGTGTGCAAACTCTATTTAATTTAATCGTTATTCAATAAATACTGTTGCTTCAATCTTAAGATTGCTGGTTTATTTATCATCCACTCATCAAACTATCCTGGATCTCAAAACAAAGAATAACGATATATTACATCAAAGTGTAATATAACAGGGGTTATCTAGAACATACTGCAATCTAAATAAATCTAGTTGTACTGCATGTAATTTTGTTTTTCCTACATTATTCTTGTTATATGGTAGAGCACAGTAAAAGTGCCAACACATTATGCCAGCCATTGTCTACATCCATCCTATCAGTAAATGCAATTTCTGTTCGGGTGGTGGAAGCAGATTCAATCATTTGCAAAAGGGATTTTGGATATGTTCTTGAAATTAAAACATTTTTTCAGACCATGGAGAAAGAACAGACTTCAACACAAGCAGTCAAACAGTGACTGTGTGTTGTAGCTTCTATGTGTTGAATAACAACCTCAGCCTCGTTCAAAGCCATGGCATTATTTGCAATTGCTGGCCCTGTTTGCAGTTTTTTAACTCTGGCAGCACAGATTTCCCCCTCCGCATTGGAGAGTCATTATCCTGGCATGATGCAGCTAACTGTCTAATTTGTACCCAAGTGGTGTCACGCACTCATCCTAATAACTTCCAGACTCATTTGCTTCTCAAAGTGTGAACAGCAATGAGCTATTTCCAAGACTTAATGGTCCAACAGGCTTTCAACAGCTATTGGAATATATTGATATTATCTATGGCTTGACACAGCCAGCTAATTAGTCACAAATCATTGTAGGCATCACCCCAGCGAGACACTCAGGGAGAATTATTATGGATTCGAAGAAGCTTACAATACAGAAGGAGGCCACTTGGCCCATTTTGTCAGTACTGGCTCTCTTCCAACACAATCCAAAATGATCTTACAGCTCCATGCATTTCCCATGTATCCTTTTCTGCTTCATATATTTAGCCACCGTTGTCTTTGAATTTGTGACTTTTTTTCTGCCTTAAACACTCCCTCATGTACTATTAAGTATAGGAATTAAAAGACTATCATTCTGCAATGGATGGCATGAAATTAAAAAGGCTGCAAATTACTTGAGTGAACTCAACGTTCAAACTGTAGCTTCATCTTTGTCATGATATTCAGGTGAACATCACAGCACATACATACACACATAATGATGGACAGATCAACTGACCAAAGCACACACACAATACGACAGCCAATCTCGGACAAGAGCATACACAGTACAAAGCAGGGAACACGACACTTCCTGGGCACTCGAGCAGGAGAGAGCTCAGGGCACAGAGCTCATTGCCAGCCACTTAGAGGTTCACCATGTGCTGAATACCAGAGTTTGCTATGTTCATAGTTCAATGAAATAAAACTGCATTGTACCATACGCAACCGTGTTGGTTTGTCTGTGTGTCAGAGTGCCCAACACTTCAATCTATGTCTATGCATGGCGACCGATTCTGGTGTGATTTATGGTCACATCTTGGAACTCTGGTTGGTGTTACTAATGACAAACTCAGCTTTTTAAAAAAAGGCTTTCCGAAGGATCGAACCTGATCTTCAATTTACTGTCCCGGTGTTGGAGCTCAGCTGCCCATGACAGAATATTGCCCGATTGTCATTTTCAATTAAGGTGTGGAAATAAAAGTGTGGTCCTTATTGTTTAGAGCCAGGTAATCCACAACATAGGTGGAGGGTTGAAAATCCTCTCCTGCACCGCAACAAAGCCAGCAATTGAAATAGCTTTTAGCTTACTCAGGTTTGGGTAAGGGTATCCAGGGAATTTGAACGAAGGTGGGTAAGTGGAGTTGAGATACAGATTATAGCTGAAAGGAGAGACTTGTCAAAGTTATTCACCTTCCACTCATCAGGACACTTCCCAAGAATACCAGTCTGAGGGGAAAACAACACTATATACTGTATCTCTCTTCGCCTACAGCATAAATTGTTGTTTTCCCTTGTACACTGGCATTCTTGCAAAGCGTCCTGATGAGTGCAAGATGAAAAGCTTCGACATGCCTCTTTTTTCAACAGTACTCCAGTTCTCTACTACCAAACGACTATTTAGACACAGATCAGTTATGTTCCAACATGCACAAGGGGCTGATTGACCTACTCCTGTTCTTATGTACTCAGGGAGTGCCCCAGATATTTAGCTGGATCAGGGGAGATGTCCCACACAATGAGTTACAGCAGGTATGCAAAATACTTCTGCTGAACTGAGCACTTAATAATTTTGTCCTATGGGGTCGCTACCTTGATGTTTCAATGGAGAGTATGAGTATGGAAGTTGATAAACCGCTGCAACCTGCAATAGAAGATTACTTAATGTCACAGGTCAGAAAAAGGCCATTTGACACAAGTGAGGCCATTATTTACAGGCCGCCTTTGTCCCTATTTCATCTCACCATATCAGCCTAACCTATTCCTTTCTTTCACATGTATTTATCCAGCTTCCCCTCATATGAAGCGATGTGTATGCCTCAACTATTCCATGCTGTTGTGAGCTCTACATTCTTCCCACTCACTGAGTAAAGGATTTCTGACTCTGACAGGCTATGCACTACAATATTTACGAACAGTAAGCTCTTTTTCCTTCTCAGGCAGTCCCTTGGGATTGAGGGTGACTTTCTTCCACTCGTGGTCGATGGCATCGGCGAAGGCTGGCAAAACCCAATGTGCGAACCACCGGCTCTGCCACAGACAGCAGAACAGGCGGTGCTTGAAGGGTCAGCAGGTGAAGTGTGTGGACCTTTGTGTGCTCCCTCTAGTGCCTCGACTTCGCGTCTTGCGTGCTACCGACGAAGTCTCTCGATGTGCTTGGCGCCTTCCTAAATGAACTTTCGCCATCTGATTTATTAAAGGATGCGCGGAGGACATCCCGAAACCTTTCAATAACCAAATACACAGTGGAAAGACACATTTAAAATCAGCCTGCAAATTGAATTTGTTACTCAGTTCAGAAACAAAATGGTATTGCGTGATCTTTGTTGACAGAAAGAGCAACTTGAGGAGGCAGATCAATAAATTTGAACCGATAAATGGGAAATTATCTTTGCTTAAAGTTTTAAGAAAGGCAAGAGTGCTTTTGCCATCAAGTGTATGATTAATTTCACACCATTAATCCATATTTATTTTGCTCCATTAGAAATTCCTATGTCGAGGAGGATATAATGCTGGAGTTTTGAGGGGGACTGAAATGTGCGATGGACCCCCATTAGATTTCCATCCTAGGAATGATAAGTCCGAAGTTCGGCTGGTACCCGGAGCAGGAGAGATATCACGGCTGCTACGAGTATGTGCGGGCTTGCTGCAGGGCCGTAGGAACATTGAAGTGAGGACATTCAATCAGCCAATCTCTGAAGGGGTATATTACCTCATGGTCTGCACATTTTGTTTCCCCTGCATGGCTTTTGGAAATCAAATCTGCACCTTAATGGTCTCCAGCTCCCCTCAGGGTGTGTCTCTGATTTCCCGCCAGTTTCTTCTGCTGAGTGCAGCCTCTGTTCCACCCCTGCAGATTCAAGGAGCCCCACCACCCCACCATCCTCGTGATTAACCCAGTGAAATAAGCCCACGTCTGGGGCTTGGGGTGGGGGTCAACGGACAGGCAAATCAACAGTCAGCAAAGTGACTCTCCCAACCCAAGATGTAGTCCACTGAAGTGTTCATAGTGCTGCCCTCTGAAGTCAAAGAAGAGATAATGAAAGCACACAATGACATTGTGAGACAGAAATACAGGGAATGAGAGAAGAAAGAGCTTGCATTTACTTGACACCTTTAACAATCTCAGGATAGTTAATGGAGTACTTTTTGAGGTAGAAGCTAGGAAAAGCAGTAGCCAGTGGAGACAATGCAGCAAAATCCTACAAACAGATGTGTCACCAGACCATCTAATTTAGATATGTTAGCTGAGGGATTATATATTAGCCAGTACCCCTGCTCTTCAATGACCTGTGCTCTGGGATCTTTCCAAACCTCCTGAGAGGGGCTAGTGGGGCCTCAATTTAACATCTCATTCAAAAGATGGCACTTTTGATAATGCAGTGCTCCTTCAGCAGTGTACGGAAGTGTCGGACTAGTTAATGGGATCAGGACTATGGAGCAAAGAGGGCTCTCCGATAAGCTCTGGGCCTGACATAAATGACTCAGATGTCTGAGCTATTACAAGAAGCTCTCTTGTATGTACAAAGCCAGGACTCGCTTAAGGGGAGCTGAACGTTCAAAACTCTAGAGCTAAACTTGTACAAATATATTTTTTTAAATTCAGAGTACACAATTCACTTTTTCCAATTAAGGGGCAATTTAGCATGGCCAATCCACCTAACCTGCACATCTTTGAGTTGTGGAGGCGAAACCCATGCATACACAGGTGCAAACTCCACACGAACAGTGACCCAGGGCCGGGATCGAACCTGAGGCCTCAGCGCCATGAGGCAGCAATGCTAGCCACTGCGCCACCGTGCTGCCCTAACTTGTACAAATATAATGGTATTCTAGTCAGTTGCTTGGGCTAAATCTCCATCATGGTGGCACAGTGGTTAGCACTGTTGCCTCACAGCTCCAGGGGTCCGGATTTGATTCAAACCTCGGGTCACTGGCTGTGCAGAGTCTGCATGTTCTCCCTGTGACTGCTTGCGTTTCCTCCGGGTGGTCCGGTTTCTTCCCACAGTCCAAAGATATCAGGTGTCGGTGGATTGGTCATGCTAAAATTGCACCTTAGTGTCCAAAGGTTAAGTAGGGTTACAGGGTTAGGGCGGATGATTGGGCCGAGGTAGGGTGGTATTTCGAAGTTTAAGTGCAGACTCAAAGGGGCCTAATGTACTGTAGGGATTCAAAAAAAAAACCATAACAGAGAAAGATGATAAGCTGGAAATCTGAAACAAAAATAGCGGGTGCTGGGAACCACCAATAGATGGAAAGGAGAAAAGTTAACATTTTGGATTCAGATTATTTGTCAAAACCCGTCTGTATCAGTGAGACAGGGTACAGAATTACATTTTTCTTGTATCAAAACCTCTAGACAATCATTGGATCTTAGTGGGTTAATAATTGTGACTTTTTACTTTCACAATATCAATCCGCATGACATCTATGGAATTGGAGCAATCAGTCTCCCCGGGGTCTCGCCGAATACGAGCTCCCCTGCTAAGAGGGCAGATAGCCTAAGGACATTCATGATTGAGATCTGTATAAAGTTGGCCAGGTGTGGAACCGACAGAGAGACCTGGCTGGGGTCTGATGTATAATGTAAATATAATTGCTATGCAATAAACCAAGTTTTCTTTTGCCCATCTCGGTTCAAACTCATTTGTGACCTAATAAACTGGCGATGAGGATAAAACTGGATTACTGTTGCCGCTGCTACACTGCCATTTCCATTTCACCACTGGACTAAGGTTGGAGAATTTATTTTTTTACTAACATGCATTTGTTTGGAAGATTGGACATGTTCAACTCAAGCTTAGAGGATTAGACACAATATGCAGAATGCATGCATTACTTTTTCCGGGCGAACACTATTACCATTGTTGTTCGACAGACAGTAATATTGTTGACAGCCTGTTGAGCTCATACTTAGGGAGGGATAACAAGCCTGCAACTCCAGATACTAAAGCTTTTGAGCAATTGGCAACCCTAATGGTGCAAAACGTCAACCCTAAACCTTCTGTTATAGTACAGAGGTACCCTTTTAATATGGTAGCGAGGATCCCTGGAGAGAGCGTAGCCGAGTTTTTGATGAGGCTATGAAAACTAGCCGAATATTGTGACTATGGAACTTCCCTTTCTGGAATACTGCGCAACCTTCTGGTCTGTGACGTAAGTAACATGGCTACTCAAAGGAAGTTGCTAGCCGAACGGCCCTTGACCTTCAGCAGGCCTTGGGAATTTTGCTTTCCCATGAAATTGCTGAGAGATGGAGATAACATCTCAGGATGCGCCCCCTCCTGGCAGGCAACCCACCCCACCCTCCAAGATGGAAAACCCGCCCTGAACTGAGTTCCGTAGGGGCCAGGTCCATTTGTCAAGGACCGAGATGTCCTGGCTGGATACCTCCCCAGAATCTGCAGAGGGTAAGACGGGCGCCGTGGGGAATGTGGGTGCAGGAGATGCAGGGAGTGCAAGGCATGGATCAGCCAACAACCCTGGAACCCTGGTAGTGGTAGGTGCCAATCAAGGGCTCGCACCTTTCACCTGGGCTAGCCAGAAGAGGAGGAGTGTATGCAGCTGAACGTATTGAAGGACCCCGAGTGGCCTCCATCAAGATAACCATGGAAGTTAATGGGCATCTATTAGACATGGAATTCGACAAGGGAGATGCAGTTTCAGTCATTGGACATGTAGCCATCTGGGATGGCCACTTACAAAGGAAACATGGATACTTGCAAAGACTCAAGGGAAATATGGCCAATACAGGATTCAGGCAAACCCAGAGCCTAAATGCATATTTGCTGACAGAGAACCAGACAGTATCGAAACCCCTAGCTGATTTGCATTCTAATGACCCATTTCCCCAGGACAAAGGACTGGTACTCAGGTATCAGATACAATTCCAGATACACCGGCGCTACTCCCTTCACCCAGGAAGCCCAAACAGCCAAGACCGCACAGGACACGCCCAGCCATCAAGGCACCCGCCCCTTTATTGGCTCAAATCGAAGGCACTGATCGAAGCCTGCCGAATTATTGGGTCCAACGCGAAGAACCGCCCAAAAGAGCGCAAAACCCCAAAGGATAAAGAGAGACACTGCCATGTGTTCGATCTCTTTTGGCACTGGCACACCGGCTCGCTTCGGCCCGGCCTATACCTGAAGCCAACTGCAGCAGCATGACAGAAGCAAGTTCAAGATCAACTGCGAGCCGCGATCCAGCTAGACAGGCAACAAATGGGATCTGCGGGTCTATGTGAAGAGTTAGGAAAATACCCTGAGATTTTCCAACGAGGACTGGGAAAATTAAAAGGGACCATGGCAAGAACTCAGGTTGACATGGATGTACAACTGAGGAACTTCAGGGCACGACCGGTCCCTTATACCTTGTTAGCAAAGGTTGCGGCCAAGCTCAGCCAGCTCATAGAATCATAGACTCTCTACACGCAGAAGGAGGCCATTACGGGGAGAAGGCAGGAAAACGGGGATGAGAAGAATTATCAGCCATGATTGAATGGTGGAGCAGACTCGATGGGCTGAGTGGCCTAATTCTGCTCCTATGTCTTATGGTCTTATTCGGCCCATCGAGTCTGCACGAACCTTTGAAAGAGCACCCTACCCAGGTCCATGCCCCAAACCTATGCCACAACCCAGTAACCCCATGTAACCTTTTAGACACGAAGGAACAATTTATCATGACCAAACCACCTAACTGACACAATTTTGGACTGTGGCAGAGTGGTGGTATATATTAGGGGTAATATGGTACACCACGTGTCGACAGGCTATTGGTGGAGGGTCAGAGCACCTGGAGGAAGCCCACATAGACACGGGGAGAAAGTGCAAACGCCACACAGACAGGGACCGAAGGTTGGAATCGAACCCAGGTCCCTGGCTCTGTGAGGTACCAGTGCTAACCATTGTGTCATCGTACATTTTGCCTAATGGGTGGCACTGGTGGTCTCGGTACCCCAACCAGATAACGTGGTTTATTTCCTTTTGTTCCCATTTCTTTTATATTATTTTGGTCCATGGACCCATCATCAGTATGTGCCTTTAAGCAGAAGATTCAAAGTTCAAACAGTCTGCTTGTCAGGACACAGTGTTCCCAAGTTTCATGTTTGGGAGAGGAGAAGCCAGATTCTTCAGCCCTGGGTAGATCTTTGGAACTGGACTTGGAGGAAGGTGGTTCGATTGGTTAACTGGTAACTGGTGGGTTGGCCAAGGACAGTGTTCTGCCTGACAACAGTCAGTGATTGGTTCCAGCGTGAAGCTTTCTGAGAGAACTTGGCAGAAGTGTTTAGACCTTGGAAGTGAAAGGAACGTGCTCTCTTTCTCTCTTTCTCTCTCTCCTGCTTGCTGAAGTGAAAGAACTGCTCAATTGTTCTGAACGCAGTGAGTGGCTGCCACATCCTTTGCTGTGAAATGGAATTCCTGGGCCTATTGCAAGTTTGGGCCAGCATTATCAGAGCGCTCAGAGTTAGTTTGCGGAATCAGGGACGGAGCGGCCCAAGAACATTCATTGAGTGATACTGATCTGGATCTGAAAAAAACAACCAAGATCGCGTTGTCCCGGGAGGGGACAGAACGTCGTGCTCAGGAGCTCCGAGGAATGGCCGTCCTGAACATCGGGTGCCCAGCAAGGCACAGAGCGTCCCTCTCCCAGGGAGAAATTTCAGACTCCCGCTGTTGGGTGTTCACTCCAGGGGACCGACTGACAATTCCCCCGTCGATGGACGCCATGCATCCAGAGTTTCCTGACATGAGGAATGAGAACACCGATGCCAGAGGGAGATGGCAGGACAGATGCCAACAGGACACTTCATCCACCCACCACTGCTGCACCAACGACCGCCCCAGAAAGCGGACACATTTCGTAGACGAACTGGAGGTAGCCCATCGCCTTTGCTGCATTTCGGCACATGGGTGCCGCCTATTCACGTCACGGTCCAGATCAGCAGTTTCCTGATTACGATGGGACTTGATACAGGAGCCGTGGTCTCTGTGATCTTCTGCCAAGTCCGACAAAATTTGTTCCAGGATACGCGCCTTAGCATTGAAAGATACCAATGCCCAGGGATGCATAGAGGGGAACCAGCAGGGATCGCGGGGAACTCAGAAGTCTTTGTGGAATACAGATCCAAGTCGGCAAATCTACCATTAGTTGTGGTGAAAGATTCCGGCCCAAGTTTTCTTGGGCATGACTGTCTGAAACGCCGCCATCTGGACTGGCAGCATATATGCCGAAGGCACCCCGATGGACCAGACGTGGTGTTGGCATGTTTCCAGGATGTGTTCCATGAGGCATCTTTAAAGTTGCCACTGAAAATCAGTGGACCCGAGGGCCAACCGTGCTATTTTCGGGCCCGATCCGTTCTTTATGCTTTGAGGACTGCTTGGAAAAGCTGGGAATCATCCGCCCGGTGCAATTTGCAGATTGGACCGCGCCAGTCGTGATGGTTATGAAGCCTGACGGGCCCATCTGCCTTTGTGGGGATGACAAAATGACAGTCAACCGAGCGTCCTAACTGGACCTCGACTGAGTGCCGAAGATTGAAGATTGCGAGGCGCAGCGGCGGACAGATTTTTACCAAGCTCGACATGAGCCTTGTCTATCTCCAGTTAGTTTTGGATCCAGCCGCCCGAAAGTAAATGACCATCAACACGCAAAGGGGGTTGTACAAATATACCCGGCTGCCATTCGGGATCTCATCGGCATGTGCCATGTCCAGAGGGTGATGGAAAATATCGTCCGAGGATTGCCACAAGAGGCAGTTTACCTGGACGATGTGCTAATCACCGGATCCTCCGACCAAGAGCATCTAACAGATCTTGAAGATGTGCTGCGCTGTTTCAAGGCGGCCAGGGTCAGCCTGCGGCATGAAGAGTGCGTATTCCAAGCACGGACTACACCCGGTGGATGATAAGGTTCCTGCCATCCGACAGGCGTGGGTAACAAAAGATTCCACAGAGCTCCGTTCATTATTGTGCCTGGTCAACTATTACGGGAAGTTCATCCCGATTTTGGAGATGGTTTTGGCACTGCACCTGTTGTTGAAGAAGGGCCAGCGGTGGATTTGGGACTCCCACAGCAGGGGAAGCCTGACGAAGTAAAACGCCGGCTATCGTCTTCCCACTTGCTGATGCACTTCGACCTGGCGAAGCCCTTGTTGCTCACGTGTGATGTCTCGCCCCACGGGATGGGGGCCATTTGGCTTATACCAACCAGACACCTCTTTTGGGGTTATTCAAAGAGGACAAAGCAATGTCCCCCGATGGCGTTTGCCCGCATTCACCGTTGGGCTCGCTTTCTGGCAGCATACAAATATATTTTGGAGTATCGCGCAGGAGCGAAGATTCCCCATGTGGATGCTCTCACGCCACTGGCATCTGACGAGATAGTCACAACCTTGCATTTTTTGGACTCACTGCCCAGTAAAGGCTTGAAGACAGACAGACCCCCTGCTGGCCAGGGGTCGCCACATCGTGCTGTACGGGGCCCAGCACCATGCCCTCCGGGAGGACCTGAGGGCTTGTGCCACGAAGGTGGCAGAACTCAGCATAGCGGACGGCATCCTCCTATGGGGTTCCTGGGTGGTCATCCACAAACACAGCCACCGGACCATTTTGCAGGACCTCCACAGTGGACCCCCAGGCGTCTCCAAAATGAAGATGTTGGCCCGGAGCTACGTGTGGTGGCATGGCATTGACATGGTGATCTAGAACTTGCCGGAACAGTGTACTCATTGCCAGGAGCACCAGAAGCTCCCCCCCCCCCCGCCTCCCGGCAGCTATACTTCACCCATGGGAGTGGCCGGGCCGGCCATGGTCCCACCTCTATGTGGATTTTCAGGGCCTTTCCAGGGGCCAATGTACCTACTGATAGGAGAAGCACACTGGTTGGATGTACAGAGAATGACAATGACTACGTCGTGTGCCAGCACCGAACGGCTCGAGCAGCGCTCACGGACTCCCAGAGGTCCTCATGTCGGACAACAGCACCGCCTTCACTAGTTCGGAGTTTGCGGATTTTACGAAGCAAAATGGAGTCCGTCTTTTAAGATAAAGATAGTTAGTTTTTTGAAGAATAAAGGGATTAAGGGTCATGGTGTTCGGGCCGGACAGTGGAGCTGAGTCCACAAAAGATCAGCCATGATCTCATTGAATGGCGGAGCAGGCTCGAGGGGCCAGATGGCCTACTCCTGCTCCTAGCTCTTATGTTCTTATGTTCTTATGTCTGCACCATGTCCTATCACCCATCCTCCAATGGGTCGACAAAACGTGCTGTACAGATTTTCAACTGAGGATAAGAAAACACACCGCAGGACCACCAGAAACCCGCCTCGCCTGCTTTCTGTTCCACGAAAGAACCACGCCACACGCTGCTACTGGGCTGACACCAGCGGAGCTCTTGATGGGTCATCGCTTACGCACACAAGCATTGTTTCGCCGGACATCGGGGATAAGGTTTGTGACCAGCAGGAACGGACCAGAGTGCAACAAGCCAGGCCAATGAGAGAATTCACCGCTGGCAATTCCATTTACATCAGAATTTGACTGACGGGACATTATGGATTCTGGGAGCAGTCATACAACACACCAGGCCAGACTCATATATAAGACCATAAGACCATAAGACATGCGAGCAGAATTAGGCCACTCGGCCCATCGAGTCTGCTCTGCCATTCAATCATGGCTGATATTTTTCTCAACCCCATTCTCTTGCCTTCTCCCTGTGGTGATATGCATATCCACAAGGGGTTAATGTAAATACACTACAACTAAGTAAACACTAGCGGGAGCACCGGAGATGCCATGATATGCAAACATGCAGCTAATGAATACTTAGTATAGGACACAACCAATGAGCAGTTGTTGCTAACTTTCGGTTGGCTCTAAATTCGTTATTTGCTCTGTTTGTTTAACCTTTGCTCTAGAGTCGCCAGGTATCTTTATAATACCGCCACGAGGTTCAAGTTCAAGTAATGATCAATAACTCAACACACCAATTCGTAAGATTCAAATCAAAACACATTTATTATACACAGTAAATCGCTACTCATGCATAAATTCTACTTTCTAGGCTATTCCTATCACTAAAAGGCCTATACTTAGCTTCGGACTGGCCCACCAGGTCAGGGGAACAAATGGCCTTTCGTTCAGGACCTGAGTCTTCAGGATTCAAAAGTTGGTATGGACTATTAGCTAAGAGTGCTTATCTTGTAGCGAGCGTTGACTTGAGACTTACTTGGTTGGCGGCAGCGAGGCAGGTCACTGTCAAGGGTTGGTTTGAGCTGCTGAGTGACCCTGCCAAAGAAGGATGATTTGAACTTGGGGGCTTTACTTTATAGTCCCCAGGGGCTTCCCGCCCTTCGGGGCGGACCCCGTACCTGGTTCCAAGTGATTGGACTGCGTTCCGATCACTTGGATCAATTTCTCCAATACTGGAGTAGTTCCCTGATCGTTGGGCGGTCCTTAAATGTCCATTGGCCTTCCTTTGTCTTGGCTCCTGTTGGCGCCGAGGAGTCTTGCTTGGCTTTATTCACCTTAACTGTTGTCATTGTGCCCTGGAGGAACGGTGGTGACTTCGAACTTTAACGATTCCGAATGTCCTGTTCTGTGCTTTTTCTAAAATGTGGCAGAGCAATGGGGCTGAAGGGAGGGGTTTTCCGTCTGCTGAAACAAAACCTCTTACTTTCCACAGGGGTAGGAATTCTGTAAGGCTATTGCAGACATAGAGGCTGTCCGAGTATATGTCTGCTGGGCTGGGGAAGGAATCTGGGTGATCCACAAAGTACGCAACGGCTGCTACTTCTGTCGCCTGCGCGCCTAAGTGGCCAGGTAGCTTTAGTGATATTTCTTCTAGGGCGCGTCCCTGCGTGTCCTCGACATAAATACCGCATCCTGTAATGCGCTTCCCTTCTAATATAGTGGAAGAACCATCCACATATATTCTTAAAGGTTCGCACGTCTGTGTGCTGGGGGCTCTGGGGTGAACAACTATCTTTCTGGGGGATGTTTTCGCAATAAAGGGGCCTGTGTTGTGGTGCGGTGAGATGATTTCACATTCATGGGGGGTGCCTGGGTACTGAAGGTTATCGGCTAAGAAAGTGTGGGTCTTGGTCCTTTTAACAGTGATGTCCCATCCCTGCAAAAGAGGGGTCCATCTAGCTGCTCTAATCTGACTAACTGTACCGTCCTTGAGTCATCCGTCAAGTAAACGTTGGGTGGGGGTGTGTTCTTTGAGGATTGTGATGGGGTTTAGTCCGGTTATGTCGGAAAAATACTGAACTGTCCAGAAAACTGCGAGCAGGTGCCTTTCACAGGCCGAAAATCCCTGCTCCACAGGATCTAAAAGTCTGGAGGCACGGGTCTTAACTGTTCGTGCCGTTCCTGGAGGAGCACGGCCGAAAGGGTGCGGTTTGTGCTAGCTATCTCTATAGCGTAAGGGGAAAGTGGGTCTGGAACCTGTAGTGCGGGGGCTGCCATGAGGGCTCTTTTCAAAGCAGCCACAGCATTCGTATGCTGCAGAAGCCATTCCCAAGGGGCTCCTTTCTTTAGGAGTTCCGAGAGGGGTGCTGCCTTGCTGGCAAATCCGTCAATGTGGTTTCGGCAGTAGCCAACCAGTCCTAAAAACGACCGGAGGGCTGAAACATTCTGGGGAAGGGGCAATTTGGCAATCGAGTCAATTCTTTTGTGCTCGATCTCGCATTTACCGTGCGTGATAATCGTACCCTTTTGGGGTCTAGTATCAGGTCCTGTGATTTGAACGGAACCAGTCATCCGGCCACTTTGTTTTCCAAAATTTGGGCCTTTTTGGGGTTTACTTTACAACCAATTTTCTGTAGGAGTTCCAGGAGTTCGGCCAGAAGCTCGATGTGCTCTGCCTTGGTGTCTGTCTGCAGTAATAGGTCGTCCACATACTAGACAAGACATTCGGGGCGAGAAAATTTTGATAAACCATTTGCCAGCTGTCGGTGGAAAATGGAGGGGAAGTTGTGGAATCCTTGTGGAAGGCATGTCCACGTGTACTGCTGATTTTTAAAAGTGAAGGCAAATTTGTATTGGCACGCTTTTGCCAATGGAATGGACCAGAATCCATTACTGACATCCAAAACCGTAAAATATCGTGAGTTGAGTCCCTGTTTGAGCATGGTCTCAGGACTTGTGGCTACCGTGGGGGCTGCTGCGGGGGTGACTTTGTTGAGTTCCCGGTAATCGATGGTCAGTCGCCATGATCCATCGGGCTTTCTCACTGGCCAAATCGGGGCATTATTAGTGGAGGCTACTGATCTGAGTACGCCCTGCTCTAATAAGCTGTCGATAACTTTTGCGATTTCTCCCTCTGCCTCTTGGGGAAATCCGTATTGCTTTTGGGGTCTAGGGTCAGGTTCTGTGATTTGAACGGAACCAGTCATCCGGCCCAAGTCATGTTTGTGGGCCGCAAATGCTGTCCTGTGCTTCTGCAGAACTGCCCTAACCTGCTTTTCTGTGCTAATCGTGGTCAGGTCAAACCAAAATTCACCGACTGCGCTAATCTTGTTGGCGTATTCGCCTATTGTGAGCATTGCGGGGGCTCTTGCGGATTTTGCCATTTTCCAAACACATTGGTTGACTGGATCAAAGGACAGGTTGTGGGAATTCATAAAATCGATGCCCAAAATGTGTTCTGCTATGTGGGGCAGGTCGACTAAGACTATGTGGTGCTTGGTGGTGATGTTGCCGATTTGAATGGGTACCGGGCTGTGATGTGTCCCTGTTGTGAGTGGCCTGTGAAGCCGCTGAGGGTGATGGAGGAATTAATTGTGGTGCGGGACCCTCCTGCGTCCCAGAGAAACTCGATGGGCTGCCCCCGTAGCTTTGCTCCAACTACTGGACGGCCGGACCTATCCCAAAGGGTGTCGCAGACCCAACTGGCGGAGCCCGAACAGCGTCAGTCTGTTCCGTTCAGGTCCGTATGGTCTGAATGGGTGCTCACACTATGTATGGGCTCTGTCCTATTCTTATTCAGAGTGCCTGCCTGCTGGGCTCTCTGTGGCTTTCGTGGGGCATTGCATTCTCGTGCAAAATGTCCTAACTGTCCACATTTGTTTCACTCCTGTGGCTTTTGTGGGGGGCTGTTCCTGCCTTCTTTCACCCATGCGGGTTCTGGTGCGTTTTAACTTTGTGAATGTCTGCTTCTGGCTGCTGTTCCTCGGGTTCCCTAACTGCGGGTTTGTTTTGTACAGACTGCTCCCAGGAGCAGGACAATCTTTTTAAAACCCATTTCTCATTGTGGGCTTCCTCTGAGGGGTCATAATTCGTACAGGCTTTTTGTCCTGCCTCTGCGGCATGGGAGATAAGGGTGCGGGTCCATTTGGCCATACCGTCTTGGGACAAATGGGCGCGTTCTAAATTTCCAAAAACTGCTGTGAAATGAATCCACAGGCGTCCAGCAAACGCTGTGGGGTGTTCTGTCTTTTTCTGCCTGCACTTATTCAGGCCTTCTATAGGGTCACCTCTGTTGTAGCCGATCGTTTCTAGGATCGCTGCGTGCATTTCCTCAAGGGTGCCTCCTCCTACATTCTGTGGGTCGGGAAGGGCTGCTACGACCGAAGGGTCTAAACTCAAAACTGTGAGCTTCACATGTTCATGCTCATCCAGGCCATACATGGTCGCCTGCTGCTTTACTCTGGC
Organism: Scyliorhinus torazame; assembly: GCF_047496885.1. Taxonomy (NCBI): domain Eukaryota; kingdom Metazoa; phylum Chordata; class Chondrichthyes; order Carcharhiniformes; family Scyliorhinidae; genus Scyliorhinus; species Scyliorhinus torazame. The sequence goes on along the minus strand of NC_092711.1, from coordinate 217,415,827 downwards.
AAAGATGTGGTGGGGGTGTGAGGTGGGGAGGAATGGTGTGGTTTTCTCGCACACGGCCGTAATTGGGTCACGGTTACCAGGACTGCACGTTGCGTGTCCTGATAGGCCTTTTCGTACTGTGTCTGGAAGCTGCTTAGGTGCGCCAGACAAGACTGGTGTGCCCACATGACATCATCCACCTCTCCGTCCTTTGCTGTTAACGTCCTTCTTAATTCTAAGTTCTCTTTCTCTATCTTGCTCACATCGACCTTACTCATTCGATGTATCTCCTCTATCTCTTTAACGTAGCGTCCGAACGACCTCCTCTGTGCCTTGCAATTGTGCCAAACAGGACACGATTGCCATCGGCTTGCGAGCTTTTCCAGAGCTTTTCTTATGGATTTCGCTCAGGTTCTCCCACCATGTATGTCCTATACTCCCGGGACCTGTTTCCTCATTTTCACAGAATTCGCTCCAAAGGGGTACTTTCAGGTACTTTCTGATTTCCTCTTCCCAAACGGGACATTGTCCTACTCTACTGCTGGTCACTGCGACCACAAATTCTTTGGGGTTCATGAGGCGTTGCATTGCCTGCATTGCGATCTTTCCTCTCTAAATACTTCTCTTAAAATTTGGAACAAGGGGTATTAAGGCAGTGCTGTAATTACGGGTACAGCTTTCGCTAAACCCCCGACAGTTTTGTAGCAAACTAAATCTAGCAGCTTACCTTCTAGCCCTGTTAGTTACGCATGCATTAACACACTTCCGAATTATGAGGATTGATCAGAACTGCTTGAACACTTGTGGTTTTTCTGTTCCCAATTGGATTTCTAATTCAAATTTTTGGGTTCTCCCGGAGTGGTTAGGCCACTTCTAGATCGGGTCCCGTCAGGATGTTGCCAGTAATATGTTGCTAACTTTTGGTTGGCTCTTAATTCGTAATTTGCTCTGTTTGTTTAACCTTTGCTCTAGAGTCGGCAGGTATCTTTATGATACCGCCACGAGGTTCAAGTTCAAGTAATGATCAATAACTCAATACACCAATTAGTAAGATTCAAATCAAAACACATTTATTATACACAGTAAATCACTACTCATGCATAAACTCTACTTTCTAGGCTATTCCTATCACTAAAAGGCCTATACTTAGCTTCAGACTGGCCCACCAGGTCAGGGGAACAAATGGCCTTTCGTTCAGGACCTGAGTCTGCAGGATTCAAAAACTGGTATGGACTGGTAGCTAGGAGCACCTATCTCGTAGCGAGCGTTGACTTGAGACTTACTTGGTTGGCGGCAAGAGGCAGGTCACTGTCAAGGGTTGGTTTGAGCTGCTGAGTGACCCTGCCAACGAAGGACAATTTGAACTTGTGGGCTTTACTTTATAGTCCCCAGGGGCTTCCCGCCCTTCGGGGCGGACCCCGTACTTGGATCGATTTCGCCAATACTGGAGTTGTTTCCTGATCGTTGGGCGGTCCCTAAATGTCCGTTGGCCTTCCTTTGTCTTGGTTCCTGCAGGCGTCGAGGAGACTGGCTTGGCTTTATTCACCTTAACTGTTGCCATTGTGCCCTGGAATCACTCATTACTATGGAGATGGCTGCTGGTTTTAGTGCTGTCTGGTTTCTTACAGGTTCCAATATACATGATTTCTGTATTTGCTAGTCTTTGCCTGTGTTGGCTGAATTTCCCTTCAGCCTTTGCGGTTCTCCATTTTAAGTCGGGAAGTGGCCAACTGAGGTGGCTACACAATCAAGACACCCAGAGGTGGCATTACCACAAGAGGGCATTACACAACCCATATAAAAGGACAGATCACACATGCTCTGTCTCTTTCCACAGGCAACACTTAGAAAGTAGGACAGGGGCAGATCAGAAGCATCACACACACCACGTGGCTTAGAGCAAACTGGTTAGTTAGACTGAGTTACTCCAGCAAGATTAGCTGGAGAGTCAAACTCATAGAGAACTGTGCTAATAGTTCAATAAATCAATTGAACTTACTTCAAAGTCTGGAGTATCTTTTGGTTAAAGCTGCAAGGAGTTGCAGCCTGTGTTATCCCAGAGTACATAACACAACACTCCCCATAACCCCTGATCCCCTTATTAATCAATGATGCGGGTGCAAGGGAAGGACACAAATCGGCATGTGGACCATCTCCGGGCCAGGTGGAACAGGGTACCCGCGGACCGACCACGGATCCTTGAGACCGGTGGTGTCTCTCGCTCCGGAGCAGTTGCCAGTGGTACCTCGTGACTCGGAAATGTGGGAGGTCGATTAGTCCGACCAGGAGTCGGTATGGAGATTTTGCCGACGGACATCAACGCAGGTCCTGGGGTGACCGCCGTACGACAGGCAGCAGAACAGCCCAGGCAATCAACCAGGAAGCGAAGCTCCCCGGTTTATTATAACCCTCCGGGTCCAGAGCGGTGACTGCCGGATAATCAGCCTTTAGTAAAGAATTTTCCAACTTCCATCGACATGGATGATGCTTCGGACTTGAGAGGGGAGGGGTGTTATAACCCTGCAGGAGGCCCAGGGATTTGCAACATCAGAGTCCCTGCGGCCTGTCCTGAATATAATCTACCCAGATGAGGGGGCGGTCCTAACCCCTCTGTTCAAAGGAATGCTGGGATATAAATACCCTGGCCCAGGTGAGGGCCGGGTGTGGGAGATCCTTCGGAGAGTAGGAGGAGTGCATGGTAACCTGAATAAAACCAAATGTTTCTACAGACATCACTTCCGAGTAGTCGTTTGCCTGAGACTTTACAGTTACATCTTCTGTCTGTTTAATTATGATACTGTACTGAAGAAAAGGTTCCTTGTGTTTCAAAGTCACAAAGCTGGTGACTGTAGTTTCTTGGGCTCAAAGGACCTTGGGTATTTTAAATAACATTTAATTTCACCTGTGTTGCGACTCTGTGTCAAGTACGACTGGAATTGACCGCGCACTAGCCCAGGGCGTCGTGATAGTTGTAATAAAGAGGTGCGGGTCCTGTGGCAAAGTGTTTCTGCAATAACTATTCCCACCACATGATGGAGCCCGTGCTAAATAATCCACATCAACATCAGAAATGTCGAAGTATTGAGGGCTGAGTTTTGATAACATCCAGAACAGGCCTCAGGCCAGAACCCAGCCACTCCCCTTCCGACCCCCCACACTCCCCCCTTTATTATTGGATCTGCCTACCCTCACAAGAAATGTTTATATTTATATATTTCTGAGTCATGGGAAAATCCTTCCCAGGCTTTTTTCCCGCGGCACAGATTTGTTAGAAAGGGGGGAAATCACAGAGCCCTACTGTGTCCAACATTTCTGTTTAATAAACCTTTGTGTTATGAGCGGAGCCTGACAATAATTTCAATGCCTGTGATGATTTAAGAAATACAGCAATCAGCTCCAGTGATCCTGTGTGGCCTCTCTCTACTTCTCCTTGTCTTTCCTTCTATTAAGTAGCGTGGCACATTGATAATGACTTGACATTGTGATATTGTATTCAATATCCTGCAGTTTATTGTTCTCAAGGTATCCACATTATGGCCCACAACCTGAAATAAACTCCTGTTCTCCATTGCAGAGAAATATCATGGATGAAAGATGGTTGTTTTAAACCTTTACCAAACCCTGTAGATTCAGTCCAAAGATGTGCAGGTTAGGTGGATTGACCACGCTAAATTGCCCCCTTAGTTTCCAAAAATGAGCAGGTTATGTGGGATTCCGGGGATAGGGCGAAGGGAGTGGGCCGAGGTAGGGTGCCCTTTTGGAGGGGTGGTGTAGACTCGAGGGGCCAAATGGCCTCCTTCAGCAGAACATTTGCAAAGGAGAATGTGTTGGATTTTAAAGTGTCGCTGTGAGAGATTGCATCAAAATGTAGCAAATTTAAGGACAAAGGACAGGTGGCCTGGTTTGCGAGGGGGGAGGCGTGGGTGGTATTGAGGCAATACACGCATGGAGCATTTAAAAAAAGGAGTTTTAATATGGAAGCAAAATGTCACAATCTAAAATTGCCAAACTCAATGTTGTGTCCCGTGGGATGCAACGTGCCCAAACTGAAGATGGGACGCTGCTCCTCCAGCTTGCGGCAGGCTTCATTGGAGCATTACAGCAGGCCCAGGTGGACATGCGGGCATGAGAGCGAGGTGCTGAGTTAAAATGGCAAGCAACTGGAAGGTGAGGGGGGGGCACGCTAGCAGACTGAGAGAAGGTGTTTCACAAAGCGGTTCCGCGTCCCAGCATACTGTGGTAAACACCACTGGTAACACACTACACGTATTACGGTACTGCCACTGTACTACAGGTAATACAGTAAATCCCAGCCTGCTGGCTCCTCCCAACAGGCGGTGTATAAAAGTGTGTGCTCTCCTGCGCTGCTCCCATTCTGGTTCCAGTTGCAGGAGGCTCAACAGCTTGTGCAATAAAGCCTTGATTGATTCACCATTCTCTTCTCGTGGTAATTGATGGTACACGACATCCCCTGTTCTTGTTTCAGATTCCAGTATCTGTGGTATTTTGCTTATTTTAAGTAATCGAGACGCCTGGCCTCACGACAACTTGACTTAAGACAAGTGGCGTTGCGATTTCAGTGGAACCCCTTTCTCCTTCTCTATGTGGGACACGGATTTGTACTCTTTGAGCTGTCCGTTGTACTGGGACTGTGCGACATTGGTTTGTGCCCTAGGATGACAACATGTTGGAGGTGCTGAACTGGTAGAGTCTTTGGAAAGATAAGAAGACGAATAGCAAAAGGAAATAAAAATGAGGCACGAGTGATCTTTACTTGACAAGTTAATTGGCAGCGGACATAGGGCAACGAATTCAATACACACAAAGGAACAGGAAGCAACCGATCAATTTGTAAAGTCTACACACTGCAGAGGGCGACAGCACACAGCATTCAGTACTGTGCAAGCTTTCACGTCTGGTGGTCTGTTCTGCTGACCTTATAAAAATATTTTTGCTGAAGCAAGGAAACCTGTGGCATAATTAGAGGAGCAGAATTGGCCAATTCTCTGTGCCTAACATTGTCACAAATGCAAATGATCATTACCAGTAGATCCAGTTATTAACCCAGGGAGTTGCAACGAAATACGAGCACATACGTTAATATGCTCAATCATATTAACTGGATCCTTGTATTAGATTTCTTCCCCCATTATTGTAACACACACATTAACCCATTGCCCTATTATTTCGAGTGTATAATAATTCAACTCTCTGTCCAAAGATGTACTCAGTAACACTGCACATTAGGTTTCCTCTGTGATGTTTAGCCTCTGTGCTTCACATCAGATTAAAACAGAGAAAATGTCCTCAGGCATTCAAACATAAAAGGGCAAAGTTAATGTAAGTTCATTCAACCACTCCGTTTTCAAAGTTGGCACTTGCAGCGAGAGTCTCTCTTTAATGAGCACTGATTCTCAGACCCTTTCATGGTTGATTTCTCCTGGCTCTGATCGAGATTATAAAATTGCTTGTTTGGTATCCAGAGTTGGTTGAAGTTGCTCGACAGCGAGGAGTACTGTACACGGAGAAGGCTTTGATTGTGACTGCTCGAGTTCCGGTCAGAACCACTCTTAGTCATGGATGCTGTAGTTGCCACTCCCCCTTGGGCCGTAACATGAGAGCGAGATGGAACAGAGGCAAGAGGGAGAGGGAAAAGGAGGCGGGGAAGAAGGGATCTCAACAGGAGGCCCTATCCACCTCGGGCCGTCTGAGAGCATTTATCTACCTTCACCTCCTAAAGCGGGAGAAGAACGTGTGTCGACTGCACTCCACCACTTGCAGGACAAGGACAACCTTGCTAATGGCAGAGAAAGTGACCATGGGCATGATTTCTTTCTGCTGGGGCTGGAGAAGGTGACATCTTCCAGCTCAGCACCCACTGCTGCATCCGAGAGGTGAAAGATGCACTCCTTGCCAGCAGTGCTGAGCTCATTGTTTTGTTTTTGTGAGCAGTGAAAAGCAGGCAGATTATACACACGCTTATGTGAGGATCTTGGATTTCCCCATGGTACAGGGAGCCATTGTATAACCATGACATTTTTGGGCATTACATCCAAAGAGCAATATTGCGACCCCGAAGTTTACCACTCGTTGAATGTGCAGCTGGCAAGCTCGTGCTGATGAATGCCCACTAGCCTGGCATCAATCATTATGATTTTACTTTCTGTCTGTCTGTTGTTTCCTCAATAATTGAGCGACTACGTCAAACTAGAGGGTGGCTGTTGGGCAACAAGGCCCATCAGCTTAACACCTGGCTCATTTCTGTGATACGCTATCCAATCACAGGTAGCCAGAATGGCGTACAATGGGAGCCAAGGCACCACAGGAAACATCATAAAGCAGACCATTGGGATGCTGGTGAAATAGTCCTGCTGCCTGTACCACGCAGAACACGTGTGTCGGTACATGGTGGTCTGATGCACCTGCCCCACTTCCATAATGGGGGCACAGCACGCAGCAGGGATTCCCATAGGAACAGGAGGGAGAGGATGAGAAGGAAGAGGAGGAAGAGGAGGAAGACGAGGAAGGGAGGAGGAAAACAACACAATTCCTTTTGAGATAGCCTGTCTGTGGATAATCGCATCCGACCGTGGTTGCACTGAACACAGAACCAAAACCCCATTGCATAACAATCAGCCAACTTTTCCCTCTGTCATATACTTTGTGCTTGCCGTGTTGGGTGTTCCGATACACAAACGAACCAACACAGTTGTAGATGGTACAATTCTGCTTTATTATTCTGTACAATAATAACTATTAACTTCTGGCCATGGTTCGTGCTTCACCAGCTAACCTGTGGACCCAGCCCGAGCACTATCTTTGTGAGGCACTCAGCACATGGTGTATGTCTGAGTGTCACGCTGTGAGATCTGTGCTCTGAGCTATCTCCTGGTAGAATGAGTGGGAACTGTGGTGTTCCCTGTTTTATAGTGCTTGTGCTCTCACTGGTGATTGGCTGTGATGTTGTGTGTGTGTTGGTTGGTCCATCAGTGTGTGTGTGTGTGATTGCACCATGATATGTTAATATGGATACCATGACATCCCCCCTTTTCACAAGGATATGTGCCTACATGGTAATAAATATTGGTGTGTACTGAGTGCATCTGAGTATGTGAGTGTAATATTTACAGCATGTACATGAGGCTAAACTATATACACAGGAAGGTGACCGGTGCAACAGAGCAACGAGGTTGTACCACAAACAAAACAAGTGCAATCATCAAATATCAAAAGAGAACTCCTGTAACGACAAGAAACACGTTAACATTATTGCACAACAATTCAGTGAGTCCAATGTGCAAACAGGCTCACAAGTCCAGTATATTAGGTGGGCGACGAATTCGGGTTGACCGCCTCAAGGGTGGGTCAGGATCCACCGGCTGAGGAATGCGCCTGCGAGAGAGGAGTAGGCAGGGTGGCAGGAAGCTCCACGAAGTCGACATCAGGGCCAACAGGAGGGCGGGGCCCCGGTGCATGATCATGTAGCGAGATCGGAAGCAGCCGAAGGACCCGCCGATTACGCCGGCGAATGGAGCCATCAGGCATGTGAACCAGGAACGAGCGAGGAGCCACGCGGCGGAGAACCTCGGCGGTTGCCGACCAGCCACCCTCTGGTAGGTGTATGCGGGCGTTGTCTCCAGGCGCCAGGGCAGGAAGATCAGTTGCCCGAGCGTCATGTGCCACCTTCTGCTGAGCACGCTGCCGTTGCATCCTTTGCAGTACTGGAGCATGGTCGGGTTTCGGAACATGAATGGACGGCACAGTGGTCCTGTGGGTGCGACCCATCAACAGCTGGGCTGGCGAGAGCCCTGTGGACAGTGGGGCCGAGCGATAGGCCATCAGGGCTAAACAGAAGTCAGATCCGGCATCAGTCGCCTTGCAGAGGAGCCGCTTCACGATATGGACGCCCTTTTCCGCCTTGCCATTCGACTGGGGATGCAAAGGGCTGGACGTCACTTGTGTGAAGCCGTATGAAGCGGCAAAAGACCATTCTTGACTCGCAAAACAGGGCCCATTGTCCGACATGACGGTGAGCGGAATGCCATGGCGAGCGAAGATTTCTTTACATGCTCTGATGAGAGCGGATGATGTCAAGTCGTGCAGGCGTATGACCTCCGGATAATTGGAAAAATAGTCAATTATAATGATGTAGTCCCTGCCGAGCGCATGAAAGAGGTCCACACCCACCTTTGCCCAGGGGGACGTTACCAACTCATGGGGCTGAAGTGTCTTAGGGGGTTGCGCCGGCTGAAACCTTTGGCAGGTGGGGCAGTTGAGCACCATGTTGGCGATGTCGTCGCTGATGCCTGGCCAGTACACAGCTTCTCGGGCCCTCCGCCTGCACTTTTCAACCCCAAAATGGCCTTCGTGCAATTGTTCGAGGACAAGCCGGTGCTTGCTGTGTGGGATCACAATCCAGTCCAACTTTAGGAGGACACCATCAATGACGGCCAAGTCGTCCCAGACATTGTAGAATTGTGGGCACTGCCCCTTGAGCCACCCTTCCGTCATGTGACGCATCACACGTTGTAGAAGGGGGTCAGCCGCAGTCTCACAGCGAATACGGGCCAGACGTGCATCAGTAGCCGGCAGATTGGCCGATGTGAAGGCTACTTATGCGTCGACCTGACAAACGAACCCCTCCGATTCGGGCGGTGTGTTCACTGCTCTGGACAGGGCATCCACGATGATGAGGTCCTTTCCTGGGGTGTAGACAAGTTGGAAGTCGTACCTCCGGAGCTTGAGCAGAATGCGCTGGAGGCGAGGGGTCATCTCGTTGAGGTCCTTCTGAATGATGCCGGCCAGGGAGCGATGGTCGGCCTCCACAGTGAACTGCGGAAGACCATACACATAGTCGTGTAATTTTTCGATGCCGGTTAACAAACCCAGACACTCCTTTTCAATCTGCGCATAGCGCTGTTCTGTGGGGGTCATGGCCCGCGAGGCATAGGTGACCGGGGCCCATGATGCAGTGTCGTCCCGTTGCAGGAGTACCGCCCCAATACCGGACTGGCTGGCATCAGTCGAGATCTTTGTGTCCCGAGTAGTGTCGAAGAACGCCAATACCGGGGCGGTGGTGAGCTTGATCTTGAGCTCCTCCCATTCCTTCTGGTGTGCGGGCAGCCACTGGAATTCCGTCATCTTCTTGACCAGGTGACGAAGAGCCATTGTGTGCGAGGCAAGGTTGGGCATAAACTTCCCCAGGAAGTTGACCATCCCGAGAAAGCGTTGCACTGCCTTCTTGTCTGCCGGCTGCGGCATGGCTGCAATAGCTGTCACTTTGTCCGCATCTGGACGCACCCCTGACCGGGATATGTGGTCCCCAGAAACTTTAGCTCAGTTTGGCCAAAAGAACTCTTGGTTCGGTTGAAGCTCAGGCTGTGATCTCGTATCCGTGCAAAGACACGCTTGACACGACTGATGTGCTCCTGTGGTGTGGTGGACCAGATGATGACGTCGTCAACATAGACGCGCACCCCTTCGATGCCCTCCATCATCTGTTCCATGATGCGATGAAACAGCTCGGATGCCGAGATGATGCCAAACGGCATCCTATTGTAGCAGTATCTGCCAAATGGAGTGTTGAAAGTTAACAGCTTCCTGTTGGACTGATCCAGCTGAATCTGCCAAAAACCCTTTGAGGCATCAAGCTTGGTGAAAATTTAAGACCGGGCCATTTCGCTCGTGATTTCTTCCTGTTTGGGTATGGGATAGTGTTCTCTTATGATGTTATTGTTCAGGTCTTTCGGGTCGATGCAGAGCCGGAGCTCGCCAGAGGGCTTTTTTACGCACACCATGGAGCTGACCCATGGCGTAGGCTCCGTGGCCCGGGAAAGCACTCCTTGGTCTTGCAGATCCTGCAGCTGCTGCTTGAGGCGGTCCTTGAGTGGTGCTGGGACTCTACGAGGTGCGTGAATGACCGGGGTGGCGTCCGGTTTGAGCCGTATTCTGTAAGTGTAGGGCAGTGTGCCCATCCCCTCGAAAACCTCCTGGTTGTGGGCGAGGAGTGAATGGAGCTGCGCCCTAAAGTCTGCATCCGGGAAATCGGACGTGCCTTCTGGAGACAGAGTGTGTACTGGTTGAACGAGGTGGAGGATCTTGCACGCCTGTGCGCCTAACAGAGAGTCCTTCGAGGATCCAACTATCTCAAAAGACAGTGTGGCTGTGTATGAATTGTGTGCAACCTCGAGCTGGCAGGACCCCATGGCCGGGATAACGTTCCTGTTGTAATCAACCAGCTGACAGTGGGATGGTCGAATCGGTGGTTTGACCTTCAAGGCTGACCATGCAATGAGATTGGCGGAGGCACCAGTGTCTAAGCGGAATGTGCTTGGTGATTGGTTGACCGTTAGGATGGCACACCATTCATCGCCTGGATGAATGCTGTGCACTGGCATCGGCTGGTGGGTCCTACTTGGGACATCCGGTTCCTGTCTATTACCGCAACGTGGAAGGGTTCCCGGTCATCGGTATCACCGGTCTGCACATCGTCAGGGTATGACTCGGTGTATGGGGGCTGAATGGCCCGCACGTCCCTGCGAGGCTGACGGAATTGTGGAGAGTTGGCAGGTTGAGCTGCTCGACAGCAGGCAGCGTAGTGGCCCATCTTGCCACAGCGGAGGCATTGTCGTGTTTTGGCTGGACATTGCCGCTTTAAATGTGCGGATCCACAGTTGCCGCACATCGTGACGCCATGGCGTTCGTTGCACCACTGCACATGCGCGGTGCGGACCTGCGTAGAGCGCGCCTGCGCATCACGTCCCTCTGCGTCGACGTCCCCTCTTTTGGTGCGTACAAGCGTGGGAGGCCTCGGAAAGCGCGCAAAATGGCCGCCCTTGTCCGGGCCGCGGGCCGGGAGGAACTTGATCGACTGGACCCGCTCGGCCTCATAGGACCCCTGCCATGCCGATTAGGACGCCTGGAATTGGGAGTACCGGCTGGTCGCGTTTTTGTGGAGGACGCAGGTTTCGATGGCGGTGGTTAGGGTGAGGTGCTTTATTTTGAGGAGCTGCTGACGTAGGGTGTCCGAGGCGACCCCAAAAACTATCTGATCCCGAATCATGGAGTCGGAGGTGGCCTCATAGCCGCAGGACTGCGCAAGGATACGGAGGTGTGTCAAATAAGATTGAAAAGGCTCATCCTTACCCTGCAGGCGCTGCTGGAAGAGGTACCTCTCGAAGCTCTCATTAACTTCCACGCTAAAGTGTTCCTCAAATTTTAGAAGGACCGTCTTGTACTTCGTCTTGTCCTCGCCTTCCGTGAATGCCAGGGAGTTGTAGATGTGGATGGTGTTTTGCCCCGCCGTGGAGAGGAGGAGGGCGATCTTCCTGGTGTCCGATGCATTCTCCATGTCTGTGGCTTCTAGGAAGAGCTGGAAGCGCTGTTTAAACAGCTTCCAGTTGACGCCGAGATTTCCAGCGATTTGGAGCGGCTGCGGCGGGCTGATGGTGTCCATGGCGCAGGATGGCGGATCTCTGAAGAGGTGCAGGTAGGTCTCACAGTCGCTGCCGAATTTCCATTCCTGGTATCATGTCGTGTTGGGTGTTCCGATACACAAACGAACCAACACGGTTGTAGATGGTACAACTCTGTTTTATTATTCTGTACAATAATAACTATTAACTTCTGGCTGAGGTTCGTGCTTCACCAGCTAACCTGTGGACCCAGCCCGAGCACTATCTTGGTGAAGCACTCAGCACATGGTCTATATCTGAGTGGCACGCTGTGAGCTCTGTGCTCTGAGCTATCTCCTGGTAGAATGAGCGGGAACTGTGGTGTTCCCTGTTTTATAGTGCGTGTGCTCTCACTGGTGATTGGCTGTGATGTTGTGTGTGTGTTGGTTGGTCCATCAGTGTGTGTGTGTGATTGCACCATGATATGTTAATATGGATATCATGACAGTGCTGACACCATGGCTTCTGTTGGCTCCTTGATTTGTGCTGGCGAGTTTCACTTACTCTCGGAATGACTTGGCGATAGACAATATTTAGTTTTTTTATAAAACTCATCACTTAGAAGTGGCTGGTGGGGTGAAATGTGAGAACGAGGGGGACTCAATCCTTGTTCTGGGAGGGGGTGAGGTTGAGGGTCCTGTCAACCCTCTCAAGTATGTTCAATGCCAATACCGAGACTGGGGGTTGTGAGTGTTGAGACTGAGTGATTGTGTTTCTTCTTCATCGGTGCCCTGCTCCTCTTCTATTTCATGCTTGTGCAGGTAAATGTTCTTGGATATCTGAAGGCAGAAAGACACAAGGGTAGGGCTGTGGTGAAGGGTACAAGGGATAGCAGGAGCTGCCTCAGTCATGGCCCTTCCCATGACTGCCAGAACCCTCTCCTCCGTGGGTCATGAGAACTTGCAGCCGAGCCTGTCACATGCCGGTTAGGTGAAGCTGCCTCAGATTTGGTGAACCTGCCTCAGCTTGGGCACCACCGTGTTGTGCAAGAGAGAATAAAGTGTGTCAGTTAGTGTGGTTCAACCTTTTGGAGATGAGCTATCATTTAAAGTATGTTCAGTGACCTTGTCCACTCGTGTATGGACTTTGAACTTCTGCTCAGAACTAGATTTCTGGCATTTGACTGCAATGGCTACCAGTTCCCTCTGCCTTCATACTGTCAGTCTGGAGGGCTGGCTGAACCCTAACCTCACTCACATGGCCCACTCACTAGCCTAGGTTGCTAACATTGCTCTAACTCATGCAGTTGCAGTTGCGGCCCCGATTGCCAGAAGGGGCCATACTGGCTGGTTTGAGATGGCTGGAGCAAAGGCAAAAAGACCAAACTGAAACCGTGACTGATTACAAATAAGGGGCGGACTAGGGCGGCACAATGGCGCAGTGGTTAGCACTGCTGCCTACGGTATTGAGGACCCGGTTTTGATCCTGGCCCCGGATCACTGTCTGTATGGAGTTTGCACATTCTCCCTGTGTCTGCACCCCACAACCCAAAAATGTGCAGGTTAGGTGGATTGGCCACGCTAAATTGCCTCTTAATTGGAAAAAAAATAATTGGGTACTCTAAATTTAAAACAAAAATAAGGGCGGAATTCTCCAGCCATTGGGAATCTCTTTTCCTGCTAGCAGCGCACCCCTGCCCATGGATTTCCCAGCGGCATTGGCCGGCTTCAATGGGAAATCTGATTGACAAGCGGCAGAACCAGCGAACGACACATGGCTGGGTAACCGCTGAATCCAGCCCAAGGTTTTTTGATTTAGCATTTGCTGAAATTTCAGTCCAACCTTTCTTGGGTCCCAATTAGGATGCAACTGGGTGGCGTTAACTCTTTTGGACAACATCCTGCCAAATGAAGCCTCTTCACTAATTGAAAGCTACGTGACACTAAATTCCCTTTGCACGACAGAAGTCTATAATTAGGTTCTGTCTTGTTGCTTTTCCTCAGCAGGGTGTTCCAGGTCTGAGTGTGATCCTCGTGCTGAATTAGCCATGAAACAGATGGTGATTCATTAAGCAAAGTATTATGGACCAAAAACGACTGTTGGGCATATTGTTCCTTCCATTAGTTGAGAAATGAATTGGGTCGCACTTGCATTATTGTCACAGAGAAATTTCAAACAAAAACATTGGTGCTTGTCCACAATATCAGCAAAGGCAGTGATGTAGCAGGAATTATTTTCCAAGTGATTGGGGACTTGTGCTGCTTTTGGACCTGTCAATGCAAATGAAATTGCTTCCACATGTCTATTTTCTCGAACAGAAGTTTCACAATAAGTTTCAAATAGAAACATCTGGCAGAAATTTGTGATGGTGGCATTCCTCGTGTAGCTATACTGAGAAAGTCAGAGGGAAACACACTTCCCATCTCCAGACAGGTTCTCCTCAGCCATTTAACCCTCTGAGGAGCACTAGTTGGGGTTTCTTCCGCATCCCTCCTGGGAGAAAGGCCCGCCTCAGAGAGCTCCCAGAAAATTTGGTTGGCTGGCAACTCTTTATTACAGCAGCGCCACTGGCAGTGGTAGCAGGTGCTGGGAATACATTAAATCAAGATTAGGATTTGGATGAAGGGTGACTCGGGATCTCTGGGAGGGGCCAGGGAAGGAGGCCCCGGGGATGTGGGGGTTGGAAGCTGGGTTCCAAAAGACAGATGTGGAAGAGGAACCTGGAGGAGACAGATCTCGAGGGGGAGGGGATGGGGAAATCTTGATTCAGAAAGGAAAGCCCTGGAGGGGTGCCCAACCCCCTCTGTTTACCCACCTCTGACCTGAGCATGTTAAAATGCACCCCCCTCCGCCCCACTCCCCTACACCATCCCCATCCTGACATCCTCCCACCAGCCTGAAAAGTGGGATCAGGCAGGAGGTTGTAGTTAAGGAGTTATATAGGCCTCAACTGGGGTCTTGCCTGTGATCCTGTAAACTTATAGCCAGATCGGGAGCAGCCACCTCCCACCTTCCCCCCCCCCCCCCCCCCCCACCCCCCTCCCGCCCCCTAACAGCAAGCCAGCAGGGAAACATGAAATTGTGAGCACTATGACCGATATATTTGACAAGCAGCTTTATACAGGTAAACAGGTACTCGGGCATATAATAGCCTGAGCCAGATGTGTACTGCCTGCCAAATGAGGCATCCAAGACACAGGCCTAAAGAGGGATTAGGCCCCTCGTGTATTCAGCCAAGCAGCCTAATGCCTGTTTGCTTCTGCTTTGACCAAATTGGTTTGTCTAGAGGCAACTGGTGCCAGGCTTGCTGAGTTCAGGCAAGCAGGTACACATGCAGCTCAGCCAACCATCCTCAAAGGGACCACTGCTTGCTTCCAGCAAAAAGAAAACCTTTAGGAAACAAACCCTGAACTGAATGTGGAACCGAGAGGTGCACGGCATTCCCCGTTTATAACAATCACGTTGTTCTATGATCTGAACATAAGCTGGTTTTAATCGAGGTCAATCAATGTGTAATTGTAAGCAGCAGTAGTTAACCTGAATTGAGTGGCACAGTGGTTAGCACTGCTGCCTCACAGAGCCAGGGAGCTGGGTTCAATTCCGGCCTTGGATGACTGTCTGTGTGGAGTTTGTATGTTCTCCCTGTGTCTGCGTGAGTTTCCTCTGCGTGCTACAGTTTCCTCCCACAGTCCAAGATGTGCAGGTTAGGTCGATTGGCCATATTAAATTGCCCCTTAGTGTCCAAGGATGTGTAGGTTAGATTAAGAGGTTATATTGGGATGGGGCGGGGGAGGATGCTTGATTGGGGAACTCTTTCAGAGGGTCGGTGCAGGTCTGATGGGCCGAAGGACAGTAGGAATTCTATTCTATCATTCCCAGATTATGGAGCTGAATTACTTGATGAGCTGGTCCATTTGTGACTGAAGGTAAAATTAGGCAGTTTCTTGACAGTGTTTTAATGTTTCAATATTTTAATGTGATGCGTGGGTCCAAGTACAATAGGCAATGTTGATCAGCGTGTAGAAGAAATGGAGACTTTTCAACATTCATCATCTGGCTGGACACAGACGACAATCATTAACCGGTCCCAGTGGATGTAGAAATTTCCATCGCACAATTTTGAAGAAGAGCAGGGGGCTTGTCTCTTGTATCCTGACCAATATTTATCCATTAGCACCAACACTAAAATACAAACTAACAGTCTGGTCAATAACCATTCACTGTCTGTGGGACTTTGCTGTTTGCAAATTATCTGTTGCGTTTTTTACAATTCAACAATGACTACGCTTCAAAAATATCTATGTGGCTGCAAAGCACTTTGAGAAGCCCTGAGGTTGCGAAAAACATGGTATGAAGGCAACTTTACCATTGGCTTTTGATTAACAATTAGTTAGGCTCTTGCACAATAGTACATGTTGCCCAGACAGTGAAAGATAACTTTGGCCAAATGAAGGATGTCCAATATGTACCTAACAGCTGTAAGGCGCACAACCATTGGCTGGGCAAACAACAGGCAAATAACCCAGTTTGGATCAGATCATCCTGGAAGGGTGGATGGGGGTGGGTGGGGGAGGGGGGGTTGGTGGGGGTGGGGGTGAAGGGGTGGGGGAGGGGGGGGGAGGGGGGAGGGGGGGTACAGGGGATGGTGGGGTGATTTCAGAAAATGCATAACTTTGACTACGTATTCTGTAGCCTGATCCTGGAATCTCCACAGAGCCATTGGCCTGCAATGGTCTGGCAGCATGGTCGAACCAGTTATCTGCAGACGTCCCACTTCACTGAGCCGAGGCAACATCATTTCCCCAATGATTAATAAAGTAAAAATGCCCTCATTAAACTTGGTTCTGGTCACACATTTTAAAGAGGATGTGAGGGTCCTTGAGAGTGTGAAGGGGCCGGTTCCAGTGATGAACAAAATAAGCTAGAAGGTTAGGGTGGAGAAGCTAGGATTGTTTCCTTAAAGCAAATTAGATTGGTGGGGAGTTTGGATAGGGATGTGCACGATTATGACGTGGTCTGGTAGGACAGTTGAAGAAAATCTGTTCCTGTTCGTTGATGGTACCAAGACTAAGGGGAGGGGGAGACAAATTTAAGGTTTTAGTCAAGAGAAATAACTTTTTATGTAGTGAATGGTAATGACATGGCTCTCACCACCAATAAGAGTGGCAAAAACGAATTTGGATAGGAACTTGAGTGAAAAAAACTCAGAGTGTGGGGATAGAATGGGGTGGGTGGAATGGAGATGACTGGATTCCTCTACAGAGGGCTGGCATGGACCCAATGGGCTGAATGGCCTCCTTCTATGCCGTTATGGCTGTATGACTCTTCCGTTCTAACGTATTGCCCTAATCTGAGAGAATTACCCTGTGTCATTCACCCTGTATGTGTCACCTTGGATGAATCCCTCTGTGTGTAATCACCTTTACAGAAAGAGTAAAGTAAAGTCTCCCTGATTCCAGATGACCATAGGCCCTTTGAGGGGGAGGAGCTGACTGGTGGCGATTTACCCTGCGAATCACCGCATGAATAACTTCAGCCAGTACAGGAATTGAACCCGCGCTGTTGGCCTCACTTTGCATCACGAACCAGCTGTCCAGCCAACTGAGCTAAACCGGCCCCCACAGAAAGAGTGGAGGGTGCCTAATTGTCAGCATGCAAGTAAGCACAGCTGGAAATTTACAATGTGCGCTGGTGAATGGGTTGAAAAACCATGGGCGGGATTCTCCCCTACCCGGCGGGGCGGGCTGTCCCGGCGCCGAGGAGTGGCGTGAACCACTCCGGTGTCGGGCCGCCCCGAAGGTGCGGAATCCTCCGCATTCAGGGGCTAGGCCGGCGCCGGAGTGGTTTGCGCCCCGCCAGCCGGCGGGGAAGGGGCTTGGCGCCACGCCAACCGTCGCCGAAGGATCTCCGCCGGCCGGCACGAGTTGGCACAAGCGCGGGAGCACCAGCATGTGCTGGCATCATGCCAGCGCATGCGCAGGGGGGTTTATCTCCGTGTCGGCCATCGCCGGCGCCGGAGAATTCGGCAACCGGCGGGGCCGGGATTCACGCCGTCCCCCGACGATTCTCCGACTCGGCGGGGGGTCGGAGAATACCGCCCAATGTTGCAAATTTGAAAACTATAGTGCTTCATTCCAGTGTATCTGAACACGTCTTTTGCCTGTGTGTTGGAGCTAAAATTATAAATACGGTTGCACTATGTTGCAGCTGAAACTGCTGGCAAATTTCTGCTGCCAAATCTATCAAGATTTGAAGATAGCTGGGAGGTTGTAATCTACGTAAGTACAAATCATCACACGAATCAAACCTCTTGAGTTCCATCATTCAAACAACATGGTGCCTAATCTCCACAGGATCAATTCAAAGAGTGACAACATTATTCTATATGAACAGCTGTCATTGTGCATTAAAATCTGATCAGAAGCTATCGTCAGAAGCATGTGAGCACGCCAAATCAAGTCATTAACCCTTCACCTCCTATGGGTTACCACTAGTAGTAAGGTGAGACGGTGGTCTGATGAAAGAGGCCTTTACTCGGGAATCAAAGTGATGGTAGTCGGATAATTCAGAAATGTGTCCAAAGTGGCAGGACAGGTACCTCATGACAAAGGAGACTCAGAGGCGAACTGGTTAAAGACAAATTTAGGACTTTAGTAGGAAAAGTCTTCTTCACACATTGGGCGGGATTCTCCTGCAACTGGCCGGTCGGCCCGACATCGGCGCCAAGAGCAGCGTGAACCACTCCGGCGTCGGGCCGACCGGATGGTGCGGAATCCTCCACACTTCAGGGGGCTAGGCCGGCGTGAGAGGGGTTGGCGCCGCACTAACCCGCGGCGAAGGGCCGCCGTGGTCCTGCGCATGCGCAGAACCGCCGGCGTGTTCTGGTGCATGCGCCGGGGGTTTCTTCGCCGTACCTGCCATGGCAGAGCCCTGCAAAGGCCGGCGCGGAGGGAAAGAGTGCCCCCACAGCACAGGTCCGCCCGCAGATCGGTGGGCCACAATCGCGGGCCAGGCACCGTGCCCCCCCGCCCCCCCCCCCCCGGGGCTGGGTTCTCCTGCGCCCCCTGACGACTCCGGTTGACGGCCTACCTACCAGCCAGGTCCCGCCGTGATGGACCATGTTCATTTCATGGCGGCGGGACTGGGAGCAAATGGGTGGGTGCTCAGCCCATCAGGACCAGGAGAATTGCCGGAGGGGGGGGGGCACTGCCAACGGCCCCCGACTGGCGCGGCGGGATCCCTGCCCCCGCCCGAAAATCGGCCCCGGAGAATTCGGCAGCCAGGGTCGGAGCGGTGGGCCGGGATTCATGCCGTCACCCCGCCCCCCCCCCCGCCCCACGATTCTCCGACCCGGCGGGGGGTCGGAGAATTCCGCCCAATATGTTTGAAGTCCAAATTCCTGGAAAAGAACTGGATTCTGCAGTGGCGAAGAAGTGGTTCATGCTGTATCTTTTTGGCTGGATGATGGACTGATTGGTTTTCCTCTTCAGCAGGTATCGAGGAGATAGCATTCAGAGTTTTATTTCTGATTTCTCCTCATTTTCCTCCCCATGTATAATTTCACACGATATTTAAACTCTCATTTCAATCAAAGATTTTGTCTTCTCCTGCTGTTAATGGCGTAATACCAGTTTCAAAATGGAGTTTAGTTGCCTGAGCGTTCCATTAACACCAACAAAGTGACAGACTCCCTTTCAGAAGGAGTCTACCACGGGGTGTCCAAAGGGCAATAAGCGAGAACATCGCAGGCCAAGTAATTATAATCTTTGAAAGTTACCCCAATTCAGGAACAGTTGATGTAAATAGAAAAAAGTACACGTGACTCGGCCTTCAGCTGCCGAGACGCTAAGCTCTGGAAATCCCATCCTAAATCTCCCTGCTTCTCGACCTCGCTTTTGTCCTTCAAAACATCCCTCAAAATCTACTTTTTTGGTCAAGCTTCAGACCATCTGCCCTAATATCCCCACATGGCTCAGTGGCATATTTAGTTTTATAAGCCAGATGTTTCCAACTTTTCTTGCCGGCGGGATTTTCCGTTACCACGGATGGCGAACCCCACCATGGGTTTTGTCACAACAGCGGCGGGGGGGGGGGGGGGGGGGGGGGAGGGGTGTGTGTGTGCGGTGCATAGAACGGAAAACCCCGTTGACAGCGGCAGGATCTTCAACCAATGGTAGGCCACTCTGCCACCATGAAACAGGCTGTGGGGGCCATAGAAAATCCCACCCATAATGTCGCTGAGGAATTATGTTATGTTAAAGACCAGGAATTTCAAGATGGCGGAGTTTGCCTTCCTGCCATCTGAAGAGTCTAGGGGAATGTATCTCCATGGGTACTGCCTGCCCCGCAGCCATTTGAAGCCCTAATGAGCAGTAATTGGCTGGAGGCAGGACTTTTGTTCCTCACCTGGGAGGAAGCCCCGCATTAGAGGGCTGCCAGCCAATCCCATTGGCCATGAGCTTTCTAGTCTCTGCAGCACCAGAAGCTGTCACCAAACAGTTCTTCAGAGCCGAATTCCTGGAAGCCCAGGACCAGGTAGGTTTCAGGACTCTTAGGGTGGGGAGAGTAGGTGAGCTTTGAGGGGGTGGAAGGAGGGAGATTGGGTTGTGAGTGGAGAGGCCCGGTGGTGTAGGGAGGACCTGCAGTTTTCGGACTATATGGGGAGGGGCACCCTATGTTAAAAGTGGGTTACTGATTGAGGCGCACCCTTTTCCCATGCAACACCTGAATCCAGTTTATTTTTGGACTTCCTTCTCTGGACTCTTCCCACTAACCTGAATATTGAGGCTGGGCAGGGAACAGCCCTTGAGTTTAATAGCTGGCTACTTGAGGGTTTCAATTGGCGCAATGGCAGGCAGGTCAATCTAGGCCTCAACTGCACCAGTGTGAAGTTGGAATCCACTAAGAAGCCCATTTGAGGAATTGCACGCATACCCTCTCCGCAAACCTGCTAGCTGCTGGGCTTAAACATGTTCTCATTGTGTAGATGGAATTTGTTGTTGTATTGAGCTAATTTCTGGGTTCCAAATCTTAGGATGATTAAATTGGTCTTGGAAGCATTATCCCACTCCCCATCCTCAATGACGAAGGAGCCCTGATTATCATTGCAAAAGCTAAGGCCTTTGCAGAAATCTTAAAGAGAAGTACTGAATGGATGGTCCATCTTGGCTCCCTCTGGAGGTCTCCAGCATACAAATGTCAGTCTTCAGCCAGTTCTATGTGATATCAAGAAACTGTTGAAGGCACTGGATACTGCAAAGGCCAAAGGTCCAGACAATATTCCTTCAATAGTACCGAAGACTTATGCTCCAGAACTTGCTGCGCTCCTAGCCAAGCTGTTCCAGTACAGCTGCAGCACTGGAATCGACCCGGCAATGTGGAAAATTGTTCAGTCATGGCCTGTCCAAAAAAAATCAGGACAAATCCAACCCAGCCAATTATCACCTCATCACGCTACTCTCAATAATTAGTAAAGTGATGGAAGGGGTCACCAACAGTGCTATCAAATAACACTTTATTTGCTTCGCAATAACCTGCTCACTGATGCTTAGTCCTAGAGGCGATTGCTAGATTCTCTTTTGTTGGAGATGGTCATGGTTCCACCAGGATCACTGCTGATGTCAATACAGCCGTGGTTTAAACATGGATGAAAGAGTTGTACTCCGGAGGGGAGGTGTCAATGACTGCTCTTGACGGCAAGGCTGCATTTGACTGAGTGTGACATCAAGCAGCCCTAGCAATACTGAAGTCAAATGGGATCGGGGGAAAACTCTCGACTGGATGGAATCATACCTGGCACAAAAGAAAATGGTTGCGATGGTTGGAGGACAAGCATCTCCGCTCCAGGACATCACTGTAGGAGTTTCTCAGGATGGTGTCCAAAATCAAAAGATCTTCAGATGCTTCATCAATAACCTTCCTTCCATCAGAAGGTCAGAAGTGGGGATGTTCACTGAAGATTGCACAATGTTCAGCACCAATCGCAACTACTCAGACACTGAAGCAGCCCATGTTCAAATGGAACAAGACCTGGACAAAATCCAAGCTTGGGCTGCCAAGTGGCGAGCAGGATTTGTGTTCACAAGTACCAGGCAGTGACCATCTCCAATAAGAGAAAACCTAACCATCGCCCCTTGACATTAAATGAAATTACCATCATTGAATCCCCCTTTATTAAAATTCTGGGGGTTCCCATTGACCAGAAACTGAACTGGACAAACCATATAAATACTGTGCCTACAAGAGCAGGTCAGAGGCTAGGAATCCTGTAGTGAGTAACTCACCACCTGACCCCCCCCAAAGCCTGTCCACCATCCACAAGGCACAAGTCAGAAGTGCAATGAAATACTCTTCACTTGCCTGGATGAGTGCATCTCCAAAAACGCTCCAGATGCTCGACACCAGCCAGGAAAAAAAGCAGCCCGCTTGAATGACACCCCTTCCACAAACCTCCACTTACTCTACCGCTGATAAACAGTGCCAGCAGAGTGTACAAGATGCATTGCAGAAACTTACCAAGGCTCACCCAACCCACAACCGCTACCATCTCGAAGGACAAGGTTAGCAGCCTTCCTCTCAAAGCCACCCCAACCATCCTAACTTGGAAATATATCGCTGTTCCTTCACTGCCATTGGGTCAAAATCCTGAATTCCCTCCCAAATTGAACTGTGGGTGTACCTACCCCACATGGACTTCAGCGTTTCAAGAAGGCAGATCACCACCTCAAGGGCAATTAGAGATGGGCAATGAATTCTGGTCTAGCCCGTGACGCTCACATCTCATTAACAAATAAAATAAAAAAGCTGAACTTTCAGGGTGTTGAGTCAACACCGAAGGTTGAAGGGACCCGAATACCAGTACCAACCGGCATGCCGGATTCTCAACTCCATTCCCTGCACTGACCAATTTGAGACTGTGAGTTGGGGACGAGTAAGGCTGATATCAGGGGCGGGATTCTCCGCAATCGGCGCAATATCCGCCGACCGGCGCCAAAAACGTCGCGAAGCAGTCCGGCATTGCGCCGCCCCAAAGGTGTGGAATTCTCCGCATCTTGAGGGGCTGAGCCCTCACCTAGAGGGGCTAGGCCCGCGCCGGACTGATTTCCGCCCCGCCAGCTGGCGGGAAAGGCCTTTGGTGCCCCGCCAGCTGGCGTGAAAATGACTTTGTCGTGCGGCGCATGCGCTGGAGCTTCAGCGGGCGCTCACGGCATCCCCGCGCATGCGTAGTGGAGGGGGTCTCTTCCGCCTCCGCCATAGTGGAGACCATGGCGAAGGCGGAAAGAAAGGAGTGCCCCCACGGCACAGGCCCGCCCGCGGATCGGTGGGCCCCGATCGCGGGCCTGGCCACCGTGGGGGCACCGCCCGGGGCCAGATCGCCCCGCACCCCCCCCAGGACCCCAGAGCCCGCCCGCTCCGCCTTGTCCCGCCAGTAAGAGAGGTGGTTTGATTCTCGTCGGCGGGACAGGCATTCCACCAGCGGGACTTCGGCCCATCGCGGGCCTGAGAATCCCCGGGGGGAGAATCGCCGGGTGGGGGCCCGCCAACCGGCGCGGCGCAATTCCCACCCCCGCCGAATATCTGGTGCTGGAGAATTCGGCAACCAGCGGGGGCGGGATTCACGCCAGCCCCAGGGATTCTCCGACCCGGCGGGTGGTCGGAGAATCCCGCCCCAGATCTTCTCCTCCACCGCCCCTCAGGGCCAGCAGCCAATTAGAGTCACTAAGATGTGGCTCAGGCATTCCCTCCAGGCTCTCCTTGCTTACCCGGATGTCAGACACCCCCCTCCCCTATCCCAAAAACATTTAGCAGGCAGCAAGGGGGCTGCCAGCTGTGGAGATCATCCAGCAGTTTGTCAAAGCTGCAAAAAAAAAATCAATGACTTCTAGAGCCTGCTGAAACTGACAATTGTGAAATGTAGTGCTGATTGCTCCAACATCTTTCAATGAGTCTGTTCCTGAGGCATGCTCCAAATGTTGTACCACCAGGTTTCCGGAGGTCCCACTTGGAAATGGAGTTGAATGCAATCCACAGAGCAGTCATCTCTAACAGTGCAGAGGGTGAAGGTTGCTACAATTTCTGTAAGATGTCACTTGACTGTCCAAATGGATGGGAATTTGGCCCTTTATATTAGTTGGAATCAGAATGCCATTTAAGGCCAGTGCCAATACTAAGCCTCCACTGGAGACCAACCAGTTATTCTCTAGCTGGCACCTCTAACACTTCCATTCCTATAAGGAGTTCTGCACCCTAATAAACGCTTGATGATGCCATTGAGTGCTGTAGTAAAGCCCTCTGGTCCTCACCCATTCACACTCCCTCATCCCTGCACGGCATGGTGGTACAGTGGATAGCACTGCTGCCTCACAGTGCCAGAGACCCAGGTTCAATTCCAGCCATGAGTGCCTTTCTGCGTGGAGTTTGTACTTTCTCCCCGTGGGTTTCCTTCGGGTGCACGGGTTTCCTCCAATAGTTCAAAGATTTGCAGGTTAGGTGGATTCACCGTGTTAAATTGCTTCTTAATGTCCAGGGATATGCAGGTTAGGTTATGGGGATAAGACGGGATGGACAGAGGAGTGAAAATGGGTAGTGTGCTCTTTTGAAGGGTCAGTGCAGACTCGATAGGCCAAATGGCCTCCTTCTGCACTGTTGCGATTCTAATAAACTATTTCCAGTATTTTCTAATAATCTACACACTCCCCATGGTCCATCCATGCCAACCTATGTCGCTGTACCCAATCCACGTGGCCCCTCATACTATCCATGCCACCCTATTTGTCTCCACATAACCCCTATGTCCTATTAACTTATTGCCAATGCATGCCAACCTGTGCCAACCTATCTACCACCCTTTGCCCTTATACCCTCCATGCCAACTCACCCAAGATCCAGCATAGGCAGGCCTCAGGATCCATGCTCTGAGGAATAAAGATCCAATTTTCTATTGATGAATTAATTATATTAAATAAAACACTCGTATTGATAAAGAAAATAATCACTACATTTAAATTCTTTCAATGACTTATTCCCTCATAACCAGGACATTAGTATTCACAGCCCCACATCAAAAGAGTTGGTAACCACTTGGAGTTGCTAATTAAACTGTGAAGTGACAAGCAACCTCATGTCATGGTGATAAAGTTGTGAATTATGTCATGCAGCACAAACCCTATAATGATAATCCTCAGGCTTTTGTCAATAAACAGAATAAAATAGCAAGCATTGATTATTCCAGCAGACTTTTTTTAAATTTTAAGGCCAGGATATTTAATTCCCTTGACAGTTTTACAGTTCCAATGTGCCTTAACAGTTCTCTTCACAGCTTGACAACTCCCTTGACAGTTCTATTGACAGTTGACAGCCCCCTGGACAGTTCCTGTGACAGCCCCATTGAACTGGACAGCTCCCTTTATAGTACCAATGAAATTGACAGTTCCATTGAGTTCATCCACTTTTTACGCCCATTCATGCCTAACTTTAACCATCCCCAAAAACTCCACCAGCTTTAGCCCTTTTCCTGATAGAGATAAAATGACCAGGTCATGTTCCAGGCAGCTCACTAGCCAAAATCGGACCTGACTAAAAGCAGCTGCCCCATTCCTGCCTTCCCTGCCCTGCAAAGATTGTGGGGGATGTGTTTAGGGGCAGGGCTTCTGGGATTGGGCCTCTAGCGTCATTTTCCCTATAATGGAGGGCCTTTCCACCAGTGCAAACGTTCAGGTCTAAATTTTGAAATTACCCGATGGCGTCTCTATGGGTTTTATGGTGTGGAATGTCAGCGCATCTGGCTTTTCTCTGGCGAGACGGAATGATATGAAGCTGATTTTCTGTGTTTAGAGACCTCAATAATCTTCCTATCAGACAGCTATTGTGAGATGTTCTTTATATATATATATCTTCAGCAGTAGCCTGAAAGGAGCTAGCTGCATAAACATTCAAAAACATGGTTAGTTTGGATGCGATCCTTGCCCTTCAGGTTGCAATTGAAGGTTTCAGTCACAACTTTCTTAATGAAGTGAAGATTCCTCAATCATTAGTTTCTGCTGAAGTTGGTGCAGCACAGTGGTTAGCACAGTTGTTTCACAGGTCCAGGGTCCCAGGTTCGATTCCCGGCTTGGGTCACTGTCTGTGCGGAGTCTGCACGTTCTCCCTGTGTTTGCGTGGGTTTCCTCCGGGTGCTCCAGTTTCCTCCCACAGTCCAAAGATGTGCAGGTTAGGTGGACTGACTGTGCTAAATTGCCCTTAGTGTCCAAAAGGGTTAGGTGGAGTTACTGGGTTACGGGGATAGGGTGGGGTGCTCTTTCCAAGAGTCGGTGCAGACTTGATGGGCTAAATGGCCAACGTCTGCACTGTAAACTCTATGTCTATGTCTAAACCCACCGCCACCTTTTCAAGGGCAATTAGGGTTGGGCAACAAATGCTGGTCGAGCCAGCGAAACCCACATCCTGTAAAAACGAATTTAATAAAAAGAGAATTATTCCCCGAAGAATCCCAATGGATACAAGATCCTCCTGAGAGCAGCCCCCCCCCCCCCCCCCCACCCCCCACGCCCTGACACCACAACTCCTCCATCTAGCAATTTAACCTACTCTCTGTGACCTCTATTCATTCTCTTCAGCACAGCTTAATCCCAAGAGGAAACCTTACCAGCCCACTCATGGCTGGGTGTAATTTATTGCATGTTCTTCAATGAACAAAAGGTGCCTCAGCATCAGCCAGATCATTCCTGGCAGAATATTGAAATCTTGGGTAAGTATATGTAAGTTCCGAAAATCAGATACAATTTCCCCTGCAGCCAGATCCCCTGCAGCCAGACGAATAATGGGCAATTCAGAAGTTGTATTGCACTAATTCACATACTATACTCTAAAATAGCCAGTGTAAAATATTAATGAGTAGTTTACAACAAAGTTAAAAAAATATTGCTTGCCACCATAACCCGTTTAGAGCACATAACCTCCTAGAATCACATCCTCCCCGAGACCTATTCAATCCTGAATCAGACACGGGTAGATTCTTTTGATTCAGATTCTAAGCTGCATGTCCCAGTTTCCGGATTCTTCACCAACACAGTTGTCGTCTTCTTTGTGCTCATAACCAAACTGCAGTTGATGTTTGTCATGCGGAAGGAACCCCCGTTTTTGTAAGGATTCCGCGAGAGGACGGAAATTGGTTTTCTTTTCTGCTTGATTTGATGTTGGGTGAGCTTATTGGAGACTTAAGCCTGCAGTGCTGTTGTAGGAGTGTTTCCACACATTTACACCAAATTTCCCTCAACACTATTTTGACAGAAGGGTTAATTCACTTGAAATAAGTTGCTTGCTGCCGCCATTAAAAGAATGGGGAAAGGAATTTGAAATGGGCCTGTTAGAAATTTGATGCAGTAAAGCAATCACAATCACTCCCAGTCAGTAGTTTGGGCTGCCTTTACATTCCCATTACCCCCCATATAAGCTACGCTCTGGTGTTAAATCTTGAGGGAGGGGCACAGTTATCTGAGGCATTTGCTTTGCTAGCTTTTTTCCCCTATGATCTATCACACATGGCAACCAGATAGCTGGCTTGAAGCACTGGTATTTAAGAAATATGCCATTCGCTGGAAGCTAGGCCAGCTTTCCTCACTGTTGGTGCCTTTCGTTTCTGACCGACTTCTGGAAGGGAAACGAGATAGGAAGTATTGCGACTACGTTGTATATACCTAATCAAGTAATTCCTTGTGGTGACAGCAGTTACAAGTTTTTATTGTCAAATGTTTATTTGGCAAGGTCATCTATTTTAATATGTGATCTGCCACGCCTCTGTGAAACTTACACCAGTTACCAAACGAAGTTGATCTATCTCTTAAAATAGCCATCTCATTCTCACACATATACACACACACACACACACCACACACTGCAGACAGAGCTTCCAGTTAAAAGCATTAGCCCACTCGCAAACTTTAGCCTGATCATGAAAGTCAGTGTTATTGCCTTCGTAGCCGGGCTCATTGGAGCTATTGGGTTGCTTCTCTTTTTGGTGGCATTTGGGACAGATTACTGGCTCCTAGCAACCGAGAACTGTGGAGTGTATGAATACCGTGCTGAGAATGTAACATCCAGGCCTACAGCTGCCACACTGGTGAGTTTGGAGGTCTTCGGTTTTCAAGTTGTATTTAAAGTTGTCAAGCGAGCGCAAATCACTGCAACTGACCATATTACACTGAAGGAGATGAGCTGCAATTTCTGCGGAAAAGGTAGCATAGTGGTAATGACACTAGTAATCCAGAGACCGGACTAATGCTCAGTGGACATGGGTTCAAATCCCACTGTGGCAGCTGGTGGGAGTTTAAATTCAATGAATAAATCTGGAATATAAAGCAAATCCCATTAAACTATCATTGATTGTAGTAAAAGTACCTGGTTCACTCATGCCCCTTTAGGGAAGGAAATCTGCCATCCTCATCCGATGTGACTCCAGACCCACAGAAATGTAGTGGACTCTTTACTGCCCTCTGCAATGGCCTAGCAAACCATTCAATTCGAGGATAATTAGGGATAGGCAACAAATATTCGACCTGCCGCTGACGGTCACAACCCATGAAAGAATGGGTTGTCAATCTCGTTCTTCCCATTCCCCTGCAATAAGGGCTGCCCATTTTGAGTACCATTGCGTTACGTCTTAAACTGATGGACTACCGGCTTGGGCGACACCACTGAAAGCTTTCGATATGGAACAAATGTAAGTTGTTGTGTATTGAGTCAGGAAATTGTACTGAGTTCTACCATCAGCTCCTCCCAAAAGTGGGAACTGTTTGAATTGCTTTGATTTAAAAAATATATATATTTCTTGAAGACAGATGTTTTAAATCCAAATAGGAAAACTTATCAAGCATTTAACAATTTAAAAAATGCAATTAGTAAGCCTAATTGGGTGGGTGGGGAATTTGGGGGGGGGGGGGGGGGAGCGGGGGCAGAGTTTTTAAAGTATAATAAGAAATTCCCTTGGTGAGGTCATTAGTGAAGGTTCACGTGTGCGTGTATGCTTCAGGTTTATTGGAGGGGCTCCCCTTCCTTTTCTGGCTCCTAGCTAATAATTTTACAATTGAATTATTGCAAGGTGAGAAAGATAGTGTTGCAGGAATCAACATGAGGTATAAAAGATGCCCATGAGTGCCGTACAGTTTCAGGAGTAACAGGTCAATGTAACTCTGAATGCAACAAAAAAAAAGCATTTATAAACATAACTTAATTTTTTACCAAATCATAGTTCATTCTCCAAATTTATTCCCAGCAGCTGGTTGATGTTCTGGGAGATAATATAGATTTATAAAGAAGAATTGACAACCAGCGCAGGAACCACACACCCCGTTCTTATGAACAAACTTGACCAGATGTTGAGCTACTGACAGCAGCTGGCGCATAGATTAAAACATATTTGATCTTTACAAACCCCAGCTAATCTTTGGGTAATTGGATGCATTTGCTAATCTGGATGGGGCTTTTTTTTTTTTAATGGGGCTTCACTTGCTGTTTTAGAAACTGGGAAACCACTAATGGAAACCAATGTCGGAAAGAAGGTCCATGTAACAGTGAATGCAGCTGCAGTGGGGCTGAATGGTTTTGAGTTGAATGCCAAATGTGAACTGTACTGTTACATCTGGAACTCTTTCCTGAAATAACTACGGCCCAACTCAATAAAATTACCATAGAATATCCAGTACAGCAGCAGCATTTAGGCCAACAAATCTGTCCTGGTGTTTACATTCCCCATGAGCCTGCTCGCATTCCATCTACCTCATGTCACTGTTTCAGCATATTTTTCCATTTCCTTCTATATTGCGCTCATCTATTTTCCTTTTGAAGGTATCTAAGCTTACCACTTCCTGGGAAGTTCTACATTCTATTCACTCTTTGAAGAAGTTTCTCATTTCCCATTTGGATTTATTAGTAACTGTTCTGACCAGGTTAGGAAGGGTAAACTAGCTCCACCCACTTTTTGGTTATTTGTGACCGAGTTTGAATTTTTAAAAATGTGATATTGCCAATTCAATGTGTACTTAACTGTGTAAAGCTCGCTGTTAAGAATTAAGTTAGCAAGGTTGCTTGTGCTAACAAGTAAGGAGTTAGTTTTATTACTAAGACTCACGCAGTTAAAGATACAGATACGAACAATAAAGAGATTTAAGAAGTACAAATATGTCCAACAATGACATCAATGTTTTCATCAATTACAGCAATAATTGTTTTCATCAATGACAAAAACACACACACACAACTTCCCCTGGTATGCGCAAAATGAAACAAAATTTTACAAGAGTATCAGATGTTAAAACTTGACCATGTAAAAATAAAAGGCAAAAATCAGAATAATTATTTACGGATTATCCGAAAGCTTGTTCACAGTCACTTTCTATGTGGTCTGCAGGAACTTTGGTTACTCACTGAAGTAACTGTTCTGTGGTCACGGCTGGTTGACTCTCTTTTCCCTTAAAGATAGTGGTATTGAGTTAGAATCCTCCTTTAAGAACTCACAATTTGCAGCAATGGGGTCTTCTGGTGGGTTTTTAAAACCATAAACAGGGCTTAGCTTTGTTGAGAGAGGCTTTGCAGGGTTGTGAACGGTGTGATTATCATAACAGTAAGAACTGTAAGGATTAATGAAATGTCTAAGAGTAGCCACTAGAGGGAGCTACAGATCCAATTATATAAGGCATTGATGCAAAGCCTTGTGGGGGAGAGTAGTCCAGGAGTTAGCTCGAGACAGTCAGAAGTATTATTATTGTGAGTTAGAGCAGATCATAGTTTATACCAGTATTAAGATTAGTTGTAGATGAGTGTAGTTTATATGTTAACAATCTGTGCATTATTTAGAAGTACGTGTCGAATCCAAGTTAGTAGTGTAAATGAATTTATAGCTTTGATTAAGTTCAAGCTGTTTTGTGGTCTTTGTGAACAGTACGCCAACCATTCTGAATTAAGCAACACAAAGAACAGCACAGACTGGATTGGGGTGTGGGGGGTTGGGGGGTAGCCTGTTGCCTCTACTGGTCCTGTAACAGTTTCTCTCCATTAGGTCAAATCTTGTGTATTTTACACACGAGCTGGCTCACATGACCTTTCTTTGGTTTCAATCTGGGCCTTATCTTAGGCATTGGGTGGAACCATCCCAGAATTTGTCCGAATGTCAGTTTCAGACTGAAAACCAATGTGTATCTCTCCAGCCGAGTTTTCAATCCGGGTTCTCTGACACTCTGCACTGAGAATCTGGGGCCGTGCTTTACGCCATCTCTCTGGCAGGGGGCAGATAGAGCTGGCAAGGTCACTGCACAGGTTCAGAGCAGGGCGCCATCTTAACAGAGTGTCCTGATCTACACTGAAATTACATCCCCTCTCCAATGGACCTGGAGGACCCCTCCACACAAGCACCAAGTTAGGGCTAATAATTGGTGGCTAGGAACAGTTGGGGCACAATTGTACAACATTAAAACATGTTGCACCTGAGACATGTGAAGCCTCTGGCACATTATTCCACAATGTGGGACAACCTCCAACCCTGCGCCCTGGGAACGGTGGTCCTGCATTTGTCTCTACCCCCCCTCCACCCAGCCAAGGCGTACCATGTGCAGGTGATGGGTGTGAGTGCGCACTCAGCAAACAGACAGGAGTCAGACTATGGCATACTGGGGAGCACCAGAGCTCAGCTCGCAGCGGGTTATCATCACTGACCCACTGACAGTGCTGACACAGGCCCATCACCCTGCAGTAATGCAAAACAGACCCTGGGAGGGTGGATCAGGGCAATTGGGGGGGGGGGAGGTGAAGCAGGCCAGGTGGAGGCACGGGTGTGGTGGGAAGTGGGTTGGGGGAGAGGGAGAGAACGGGGTGAGATGCCGGACTTAGCCATGCCCGATTAGAAGGGGGAGAGAATGAGGGCCTCCCATATGGGTCCCGTTATATCGGTTCTCAGCCTCAGTCTCTGGCCTCCGCACTTGCGTCATCAGTCAGGTCCTCAGCAGGCACCTCTTATTCCCCTAAGAGCTAACTGGTCATCCTAGGGTGTCCCGAGAAGATGTCAGAGATCTTCGACTTCCTCAGGATGTAGCTGTCATGCACAATCCCTGTGAAGTATGCACACATGTGCATGATAAGGATGTGCTGGTCACGCATGATTTAGACAACCCCATCCTGTTGATGAAGGGCCTTCCCTGATGCCCTGGTGTGTGTAAGGCAAGGTGCATGCCATCTGTTACCCTCTGGACCTAGGACATCCCGGTAATGGCAGAGAATCCTACTGCCCAAGCATCCTGTTGTCTTGATCCAGGTCAAAATTTATATAGTTAGCTGCCTGGGCGAACACGACATCCGTAACTTCATGAATGCACTTGTGGGCTGTAGCTTGTGAAAGGCTGCATAACTATCCGCTCGAGCTCTGGAATAAAAGTTCAGGGGCGGGATTCTCCCCTACCCGGCGGGGCGGGGAGTCCCGGTGGGATGGAGTGGCGTGAACCACTCCGGCGTCGGGCCGCCCCAAAGGTGCGGATTCCTCTGCACCTTTAGGGCCGAACCCTCACCTTTAGGGGCTAGGCCCGCGCTGGCGTGGTTGGCGCGCCGCCGGCCGGCAGGAAAGACCTTTGGCACCACGCCAGTTTGCGCATGCGCGGGAGCTTCAGCGGCTGCTAATGTCATTCCCGCGCATGCGCAGGGGGGGGTTCACCTCCGCGTCGGCCATCGCGGAGGCATTCAACGACATGGAAGGGAAAGAGTGCCCCCACGGCATAGGCCCACCCGCGGATCGGTGGGCCCCGATCGCAGGCCAGGCCAGATAGCCCCGCGCCCCCCCCCCCCCCCGCCCCCCCCCTCCCAGGACCTCGGAGCCCGCCCGCGCCGCCTGGTCCCGCCGGTAAGGGAGATGGTTCAATTCATGCCGGCGGGACAGGCATTACAGCAGCGGGACTTCGGCCCATCGCGGGCCGGAGAATCGGCGGGGGGGGGGGGGGGGTGGGCCGCTGACCGGCACGGCGCGATTCCCGCCCCAGCCGAATCTCTGGTGCCAGAGAATTCGGCGGCCGGCGGGGGCGGGATTCACACCACCCCCCCCGGCGATTCTCCGACCCGGCGGGGGGGGGGGGTCGGATAATCCCGCCCCAGGACTGCGAAGCAGGTAGCCTCCTCCTCCACGTGGTGCCATGTCCGCAATGACATGGCACAGGTGCTTCTCCTTGTTGAGGCGGAGCCTCCTGCGACACATGCTCTCTGTCATTTTTTCGAAAGACCAACGATGCCTGTATACCTTGGGCCATCACCATTCTCCCCCTCTGGGTCCCTCCCTGGCCTGATGGGTGGGCAGTTCCTCAGGGTGTGGGGCAGGGCCCTGCACATGGGCCACCGCCTCAAGCTTCTGTCGACGCTGCTACCTCGGCCTTCTCCTGCGTCTGGCCTCCTGGCCTGCCACCAGCACCGTGAGGGCAGCTTCCGCGGAGTCCAAGTTATCATCCATGTCTTGTAATATCGGTAAGGAATTGATGAGGGTGGGGGGACAGACAATCCGCTTTGACTTCCTGCCCAGTACCCTCCAGTTTCTCATGGTCCCCCCCCCCACCCCTGTCACATCTCCTGCCATCCCTCAGAGTGCCATCCAACATGCCATGCACACGCACCCCCTGCCACAGCGGGGGCCCCCGAGGACCAGACCTCAGATTCTGTACTCCAGATACCGACTGGTAATGTTACCTGGACCGGACACTGGTTCCACCCCGGTGCGCACACTCACCCTCTGGTTGTAGGGATATCCCCAGTTCTGAGGCCCAGCTCTTGGGTGTTTGAATGTTGGCCTATGCCTCTGTGGTATTGAAGCCTCCAGAGTTCAGGCAAGGTGTCCAGGCGTCAACGAATTGTTGGGATGCTGGGCAGTAACCCTCACCTGTGCAATTGCACGTCTACCCATGGGGATCCACTTGGTAGCTTTGAAGTGTTCCCATTACTACAATAGCCAATTCCCTCATAGCAATCGCCTTCAACTGTGCGCCAGGAGGCCCCCACTTTCCACGATCGGGAGGGGGGAGGGTTTCACCCCTGGGCTGGGGGGATGGGTGTCTAAGCACACAAGGGTTGAACGTGCCATCCCCTGGATCGTGTGTACCCATAATGGGGCCGCTCATGCTACTGCCTATCTGAGTTAAAGGGAAAATGGGCTATGTGGCAGGGGGTCATCCTTACCGGACTGGGGCAGTGTCCAGGCACAAATATAGAACATAGAGCATACAGTGCAGAAGGGGGCCATTCAGCCCATCGAGTCTGCACCGACCCACTTTAAGGCCTCACTTCAATCCTAATCCCGTAACCCAATAACCCCTCTTAACCTTTTTGGACACTAAAAGCAATTCAGAATGTCCAATCCACCTAACCTGCACGTCTTTGGATAATGTGGGAGCAAACCAGAGCTCCCGGAGGAAACCCACGCAGCCACGTGGATAATGTGCAGACTCCGCACAGACAGTGACCCAAGCCGGGAATCGAACCTGGGACCCTGGAGCTGTGAAGCAATAGTGCCAACCACTGTTCTACCGTGCTGCATGGACCACCATTGCCACGGCCTGCAAGGCAGCCAACTTGCTGAGCACCCACTGACCATCCACCTTGGTCCCTGGGTCTGCAGAGTGACACTGGCTGTATGGGTGCCCTCACCCCTGCATCAAAGCCCCCCCCACATCCCCCGCACCCCAGCCTCCCCATCCCAGAGCCCACCCCCCACCCTACCACACCCTGCATCCTCCATCATAACCACCCCCACAAACCGGCCGCCACCCACCAGCAGGGCATCAGTTGCCCACCCAGGGTCCATGTAGCCCCGAGAGGGAGTAAGGCAAGGATAGTGGCACTCGCTGGCACCCCTGGCAGCAGGGACGGCCGCCATGGCCAGAGGCCCCCATGTTTACAGCCACCGATGGGGTCTGGGGTGCAGAGAGGAGAGGACGGGGACATGCAAAGGCAGAGACCGCAGTGCCAACTGGAGGCACCATTTAGCCTGTTGCGCCTGGTTAGGCATGGAGATATGCACCATGTCAGCCTTTCACCCCTGCAGACAGTGGATATTGAAATACAAGCAGTAATGGTGGTCTTCCTCCTAGTTGACGCAGCCTTAGGGGATGCCCTGTGACTGTACGAGCTGGAGCTGCTTAAGGAGGAGGAGGAAGCTGCAACAGCGGAGCATGCAGCAGCGGGCCAGGAGGCCACCCAACAGGATGGGGAGGAGGAGGGGGTGCAAACGAGGCGCCACATTACGCCTCGCGTGTATCGGCAGTGCCTGTCATTCGAGGATCTGCCGACCGGCATGCCGAAGACTCCGGCTGAGCAGAGAGAGAGTGCGATCCCAATACACATTGGTGACCGGCACTATGCCTTCATCCTGGCACACCTGACTGTTCCTGGCATATATGATCGAGCGGTGCTTCAGCCTCCTGACGATGAGGTTCAGGCGCCTGACCACTCTGGAGGGGTCCTCCAGTATAGCACTGGGAGGGTCGCCCGCATTGTGGCGGCCTGCTGGGTCCTCCACAACATCACGCAGCAGAGGGGCGATGTGTTGGAGGAGGATGATGAACGCCATGCCTCATCTGATAAGATGGTTGTGGGGGAGAGCGAGTATGGACACCGCTTTCCACCAGCGCACAAACCCCCTCCCCCTCCCCCCCACCCCCGGCCAACACCCACCCACCTGCAACCCCTTCCATGTTACATACCTGTCGCAATATAGGGTGCAGGCCCTGGGTCGGCAGTAACACCAGGTCTGGTCCATGATGTGTTGGGTGTTCTGAATCCATGGAACACATACAGGTCACCAACACTTGAAATAGTGCAACACTATTTTATTGAATCATTAACTGTTTAACATAATCTGACTGTGGGTTAACACGATACTAGCTTTAACTAAAGACCTTTGCCATGTCCTAACCAGTCGATACACTCAGCGCATGGTGAATGTCTGTGCTGCAGGCTGTGAGCTCTGTCCTCCTAGCTAGCTGCAGCTCGAATGAGCGGGAACTCTGATGCCCCCTGTCTTTATAGTGCGTGTGTTCTAACTGGTGATTGGCTGTGGTGTTGTGTGTGTTGATTGGTCCCACTGTGTGTCCATCAGTGTGTGTCTGCACCATGATATACTGGTCTATATTCTGACAGTCCATGGGATGAAAGATGATGAAAACCCGCTCTGCGATGAGCTCTGGTGCTCCGCATCATTCAACAATGTCTGACTGCAACCTGCAACAAGGACCGCGGTAGCATTTCCCAACATTCACCTGGGCGATCCCTGCATCCCAGCTGGCAATTCCATCACACGGTCCTATTCACCCTGTTGTGCTGGGGGTGGGGATGGTGGGTAATGTGTAGTTCTCTGCCTTGCTCTAACCAGATAGCTTTGATGTGTCGTGTTGATCAGAGAACAAATCTTGTACACAAACAAAACTACTTATTTAACACTACAACTGGATTTGACACTTATTCCTAAGAAACAAACAGTTGATTAAACACACATAAACTATACTCATCTAACATCTAACTCACTAACTCATTAATTACTCTCTTGCTCTCTCACTGTCTTCATTACTCAGCTAGTTCAGCTCCTACTCCAACTTCTGTCCCACAGGCTCAGCATCATCCCTTATATACTTCTAGATTGCTCCCTCTAGTAGCTGTCAGTGCACATTTCATTAACCCTTACATTACCTTCCTGCATGAAAATACCACAGGGGGGAAGGGTGAGATCCCAGCCAACCCCACCCCACCCACCACATCTGCCCATCACCACCAACCTCACCCCACACCCTCCCATCCCCTCTCTGGCCAGTCCACCCCTCACACCCTTCTGGCAGAGCACTTAGGCAGGTTGTAACAGTGTGAGAAGATGGTTACAGTGAACAAATATATACCGAGTTGTGCCCTAGGACCTATCACTATACTGTGCTCTGCACCCATGCCAACTTAACTGGTGTCGAACTTTCTGGCCTTACGAGCCCTAATATTACATCTGGGGGGGGGGGGGGGGGTTGGGGGGGTCCCCAGGCAGTACAACAGGTGCGGAGGCAGTCTGTTCTGATTCCTGCCATGCAACCTGGGTTCCCATTGGCGGCCATCTAGGGTGATTGGGCCTTTATGCTCAGATATCCCAGGTGGCATGAAGCCATCCTGTTCTGCCTGCTGCCTGTCATATGCACCAGGGATGAAGGTTGGGGGGAGGGGGGGGATGCGAGATGCTGCAGTGTTCCAGCACCACCCCTGCAGAAGTCACTGGCACGAGCCCCATCACCTTTTCCCCCTCGGGGTGCCCAATAACCCCCGAGCTACTCCATGGGACAGGGCTGCGAGAGGAGCTATGTCTTGAGGCTCCCACCTGGTGATGCCAGTCCTGGAGGTCTGCTCTGGCCTTGGCCAGGGTCTGCATGTGCGTGACCATGGAGTGTAGGAGTGGCCCTCCTCCGTCAGGCAATGCGCCACTTAACTCTTCCATTGTGCCACCTTGTGTTCTATGCCACATCAACCAGCACCTGGGCAATGCCACCGACACTCCCAGCCATGGCCCGCTGTGACTGGGTGTAGTGCACAAAGACTCACGAGAGACAAATAGAGATGAAGTCGATGCGGTTTTATTAAGCGTGACTTGTTCCCCGCAGTTCAGTAACAGACTGGCCTGCGGGGGAGAACTCCTGGTTCTTATACTCCGCCTTCAGGGCGGAGTTAGAGGTCAACAGCCAACCAGGACCCGGGATCTGTCAGCCAATGACATCACGGCTTCACAGTCCCACATGACCCCTAATGCATACTACCACATTCACCCCTTGTTAAAAATGAACCCGGCGGGGTGGTGCTTCGCATGGTGGTAGTGGTTTACAAGGCTGGTCCTGGGAGGAAAACCTTTGCATGTCATCACAGTATGTACAGGGTATTTTTTGTTTTGAACTATTTACAGTATTCGTAAGAGGGAAAAAGGGAAAAAGATTCTCGATAAAGTCCACAACATTCTAGTGTTACACCGATGCCACAAGTCGGTCGGGCGGTCTGGTCGTCCTTGTCAATCGCCTCAGCCCCGGTGGTGGTGGTGCTTGTTCCAGTGTTGTCGCCTCTGGGAGCTTTACAGTTTCTGCTTCAGCTTCACTTCTGGTCGGACCTGGGAGGAGGACCGATCCTCCCGGGAAGGGGGCTGTCGCGGAGTGCGCCGGTGGCAGGGAGGAGGTGATAGGTGTCGGGGGGGGGTGCGTGTTGCCGGCGGGCGCCAGATCTCGCAGGGAGACCGTGTCCTGTCGGCCGTCGGGGTACTCCACGTAGGCGTACTGCGGGTTCGCATGGAGGAGGTGAACCCTCTCGACCAACGGGTCCGACTTGTGCGTCCGCACATGTTTCCGGAGCAAGATGGGTCCTGGGGCCGCCAGCCAGGTTGGCAGCGACGTTCCAGAGGAGGACTTCCTGGGGAAGACAAGGAGGCGCTCATGAGGCGTTTGGTTAGTGGTGGTACACAGCAGCGACCGGATGGAGTGGAGAGCGTCCGGGAGGACCTCCTGCCACCGGGAAACTGGGAGATCCCTGGACCGTAGGGCCAGTAGGACGGTCTTCCAGACCGTGCCGTTCTCCCTCTCTACTTGCCCGTTCCCCCGGGGGTTGTAGCTGGTCGTCCTGCTCGAGGCTATACCCTTGCTGAGCAGGAACTGGCGCAGCTCGTCACTCATGAAGGAGGACCCCCTGTCGCTATGGACATATGCGGGGAAACCGAACAGTGTGAATATGGTGCTAAGGGCTTTAATGACTGTGGCCGCTGTCATGTCAGGGCAGGGGATGGTGAAGGGGAAACGGGAGTACTCGTCCACCACGTTCAGGAAGTATGTGTTGCGGTCGGTGGAGGGGAGGGGCCCTTTGAAATCCAGACTGAGGCGTTCAAAGGGACGGGAAGCCTTGATCAGGTGCGCTCTATCTGGCCTGAAAAAGTGAGGTTTGCACTCTGCGCAGATGTGGCAGTTCCTGGTGACTGTACGGACCTCCTCCACAGAGTAGGGGAGGTTGCGGGACTTTATAAAATGGTAGAACCGAGTGACCCCCGGGTGGCAGAGGTCCTCGTGCAGGGCTTGGAGACGGTCTATTTGTGTGTTGGCACATGTGCCGCGGGATAGGGCATCGGACGGCTCGTTCAGCTTTCCGGGACGGTACAAGATCTCGTAGTTGAAGGTGGAGAGCTCGATCCTCCACCTTAAGATCTTGTCATTTTTAATATTGCCCCGCTGTGCATTATCGAACATGAAAGCTACCGACCGTTGGTCAGTGAGGAGAGTGAATCTCCTGCCGGCCAGGTAATGCCTCCAATGTCGCACAGCTTCCACTATGGCTTGGGCTTCCCTTTCCACTGATGAGTGGCGGATTTCTGAGGCGTGGAGGGTTCGGGAGAAGAAGGCCACGGGTCTGCCCGCTTGGTTAAGGGTGGCCGCTAGAGCTACATCGGAGGCGTCGCTCTCGACCTGGAAGGGGAGGGACTCGTCGATGGCGCGCATCGTGGCCTTTGCGATATCCGCTTTGATGCGGCTGAAGGCCTGGCAAGCCTCTGTCGACAGAGGGAAGGTCGTGGTCTGTATTAGGGGGTGGGCCTTGTCTGCGTACTGGGGGACCCACTGGGCGTAATATGAAAAGAACCCCAGGCAGCGTTTTAGGGCTTTTGAGCAGTGAGGGAGGGGAAATTCCATGAGGGGGCGCATGCGTTCGGGGTCGGGGCCTATTATCCCATTGCGCACTACGTAGCCCAGGATGGCTAGCCGGTTTGTGCTAAAAACGCACTTGTCCTCGTTGTATGTGAGGCTCAAGGCTTTAGCGGTCTGGAGGAATTTTTGGAGGTTGGCGTCGTGGTCCTGCTGATCGTGGCTGCAGATGGTTACATTGTCGCGGTACGGGAACGTGGCCTGCAACCCATGTTGATCAACCATTCGGTCCATCTCTCGTTGGAAGACCGAGACCCCGTTTGTGACGCCAAATGGGACCCTTAGGAAGTGGTATAAGCGCCCGTCTGCCTCGAAGGCTGTGTACTTACGGTCACTTGGGCGGATGGGAAGCTGATGGTAGGCGGACTTGAGGTCCACGGTGGAGAAGACCTTGTATTGGGCAATCCGATTGACCATGTCGGATATGCGGGGGAGAGGGTACGCATCTAGCTGTGTGTACCTGTTGATGGTCTGGCTATAGTCTATGACCATCCTTTGCTTCTCCCCTGTCTTTACTACTACCACCTGTGCTCTCCAGGGACTATTGCTGGCCTGGATTATGCCTTCCTTCAGTAGCCGCTGGACTTCGGACCGAATGAATGTCCGGTCCTGGGCGCTGTACCGTCTGCTCCTAGTGGCGACGGGTTTGCAATCCGGGGTGAGGTTTGCAAACAATGATGGGGGCTCAACCTTGAGGGTTGCGAGGCCACAGATAGTGAGTGGGGGTATTGGGCCGCCGAATTTGAAAGTTAGGCTCTGCAGGTTGCACTGGAAGTCTAATCCCAGTAATGTGGGCGCACAGAGTTGGGGAAGGACGTAGAGCCTGTAGTTTTTAAACTCCCTCCCTTGCACTGTTAGGGTCACTATGCAGTAGCCTTTGATCTGTATGGAGTGGGATCCTGCCGCTAGGGAAATCTTTTGCGCACTGGGACGGATGGTCAAAAAACAGCGTCTTACCGTGTCGGGGTGGATGAAGCTTTCTGTGCTCCCGGAGTCGACCAGGCATGGTGTCTCGTGCCCGTTGATCAGCACCGTTGTTGTCGTCGTCTGGAACGTCCGGGGCCGTGCTTGGTCCAGCATCATTGAGGCCAGACGTGGTCGTAGTGCTTCAGCGTCTTCCTCGAACCCCATTGAAGCGTCGATGCTGGGGTCCATTGTTGCCGTCCAAGATGGTGGTGGGGGTGAACAAAATGGCCGCCCCCAGGCATCGCACATGGCTGGGGGGTCGCAAGATGGCAGCGGGGGTGGACAAAATGGCCGCCCCCATGCGTCGCACAGGTCTGGGGGGTCCCAAGATGGCGGCACCCCTCCTCCCCTCGTGATGGCCGGGACCCAAAATGGCGGCGCCTGCGGGTCGCACATGGGGCGCTGGGGGGGTTGGGGAGCGTTTGAAATGCGCAGGACTCCTTGTTCTCCGGGGACAGCGGTGGCCGGGACCCAAAATTGCAGCGCCTGCGGCTCGTACATAGGGCGCTGGGGGGGGTTGGGGAGCGTTAGAAACGTGCAGGACTGCTTCTTCTCCTGGGACAGCGGCGACCTCCCTGGACCGGCACACAGCCGCGAAATGGCCCTTTTTCCCGCAGCTCTTGCAAATCGCTGTGCGGGCCGGGCAGCGCTGCCGGGGGTGTTTCGCCTGGCCGCAGAAATAGCAGCGGGCCCCCCCGGGACGACTTGGAGTCTGAACTGCGCAAGCCTGTGGGGTGGGGGGGGGGGGGGGTTTGTCGCGACGGGGGTCCACGGAGCCCAAGGGGCTGCCGCACGGTCGGGGCCGTAGGCGCGGGCGTTTCGTGCGGCTACATCCAGGGAGGCTGCAAGGGCCCGTGCCTCTGAGAGTCCTAGCGACTCTTTTTCTAAAAGTCTTTGGCGGATTTGGGGAGAGTTCATACCTGCGACAAAAGCATCGCGCATCAACATGTCCATGTGTTCAATCGCGTTTACCGGCGGGCAGCTGCAGGCCCGTCCCAAAATTAGCAGCGCGGCGTAGAATTCGTCCAGCGATTCTCCGGGACTTTGCCGTCTCATTGCGAGTTGGTAGCGTGCATAGATCTGGTTCACTGGGCGAACATAGATGCTCCTTAGTGCTGCGAACGCCGTCTGGAAATCCTCTGCGTCTTCGATGAGAGGGAAAATTTCCAGGCTTACCCTCGAGTGCAGGACCTGTAGTTTCTGGTCTTCTGTGACCCGGCCGGGGGCCGTTCGGAGGTATGCTTCGAAACAAGTCTGCCAGTGTTTAAAAACTGCTGCTGAGTTTACTGCGTGGGGGCTGATCCTCAGGCATTCCGGGATGATCCTGAGCTCCATAGTCCTTTAAGCACGCTTAATAAATTGTAGCGCACAAAGACTCACGAGAGACGAATAGAGATGAAGTCGATGAGGCTTTATTAAGCGTGACTTGTTCCCCGCAGTTCAGTAACAGACCTGCCTGCGGGGGAGAACTCCTGGTTCTTATACTCCGCCTTCAGGACGGAGCTAGAGGTCAACAGCCAACCAGGACCCGGGATCTGTCAGCCAATGACATCACGGCTTCACAGTCCCACATGACCCCTAATGCATACTACCACACTGGGCCATGCTCAGGAGTAATGTCCAGAATGCTCTGGCACATGGCAATCTGTGAGATGGCAGCCCTGTCCTGGGCCTCGGCCACCGCCTGCACAGATCCTTGAATATCCTGATCCATAGCCAAAACCGACACCCCCAAGGCCTCCACTGTGGACTCCACCCGTCGGTGTTGGCCTGGGTGGCGTGCGTAACCGGCACTGCCACCTCCCCCTGTATGCAGTCGGACTCCTCCACCTGTGCTTGCAAGTGCTTGATGCTCGCTGACAACCCCTCATGTAGTCCCTGGCTCTGCAACTGCATCTCCAGAATAGATGGGACTGTCCGTTCCAGAAGCCCGAATCCCGTCTGGACAGCAGCTCGTCCCTGGGGTTGGCCCGCCCTCCGACCAGCCACACCCACGGGTGTTCCTACCACGACCCGATGTATTGGAGCATCTGTGTGATGCACACCACAGAGTGTCCCAGGCGCCTATTCACGAAAGTGCCCAACCGAGGTGAATGTATCTGGGATGGAACAGGGAGATGGAGACACGACGGGAAATCCCTGTCATCCTCGGACTCGAACTCTGGGGTTTCCTGGGTCTCAGGCATATGGGTCCCCTCTGTGTCGGTGTTGTCATCGCCGCGTTGCACATGGGGGGTGGGCTGTGGCACAGGCTGTGCCTGGGGGGTGGGGGAACACCAATCGCCAGCAGCTCCTGCAAGACACATTACAAGATGCATGGTTAGACCACGGGCCGGGGTGGTGGGGTTGGTGTGGGGATGAGGGTTGGGTGGGGGGGGGGGGGGGGGGGGGCGGGTGTTGACTCACATGGCATGGGGAACCGCAACTCATTGGGGTCTCACTACCTCACGGCCATTTTCCACCCCAGCGGCTTCCCTTTCCTGAGGCCTGACCATATCCAGACCCATTGCTCTGCCATGGTGAGGGGCCGCAGGTCCAGGGGTTCCCCTCTAATTTTCTCCTGCTCCCTGGAGTTCTGGCCGACCTTCTCCTGTCGGGGGTGGAGGATGGATTAACAGACAATTCACAGTGTTAGACAGTCAGACGCATGCAGCCCAGGGGGTGGGTCGCTGGAGGCTTCAGTTGCCAGGGCACCCGGCCATGACGGCCGGTATGGGTGCCGGCATGCGGTGCAGCGTGGGGGTTCGGCCACCCTCCAAGGGGGAGGGGTGGTGGTGGTGGGGTTACAAGTGTGTGGGACAGGGACAGGTGCCTGGGGCATTGTGCTGCCTACTCACCCTGGCCACCTTGAGGAGGCCATGTAGTTTCTTCCGTTACTGCTGGATGGTTCCGACGGTGTTGCTGGCGGCACTAACCACCTCTGCGCCCAGGCACGGCGAACGGCAGCGGCTGGCAGCCTCCTTCCCGGCCCGGGGTACAGGATGGCCCATATTTCCGGCCCGGCTCGCCGTCCGAAAATCATGGGGCCGCGCAGCTTGCTGCCATCTTGGTGGCTGGGGATGGTGTGTGGGGGCAGTGAAGTGTGTATATGTAACTACAGTTTGTCAGCCTCCCGAGTTTCAGGATTTGCGAATCCGGCAAATCCTGCTACGTTTCTCGTGAATTGATTGTGTTCCATATGGCGCCGGTGCTAGCCCCTTAACAGTAGCTGAATCAGTCCCAGTGCGGCGCCAGTTTTGTTATTGTGGAAGTCAACTAATCCTGCCCCGGCGTCAACACTTATTCTCAGGAACTGAGAATTCTGCTGCTTGTATGTTATATGCAGGGCAGCACTGACAAATGAAAGTTTAAAACCCTCAAAACTTCAAAGACCTTTGAAGACTAAGCATACCTGTTGATTTTTTTCAACGGATGCAGTGAGATCTTGAGCGGGATTCTTCCACATCCCGCTGGGTCGGAGAATCGCTGGGGGCGGCGTAATTCCCGTCCCCGCCGGCTGCCGACTTCTCCGGCACCGGAGATTTGGAAGGGGCGGGAATCGTGCCGCGTCGGATAGCGGCCGCTGGCAGCGGCCCCCCCCCCCGGCAATTCTCCGGCCCG